>NC_086317.1:84257392-85457392 GCF_036172605.1 Pelobates fuscus | reverse complement strand
ATGGAAGATAATAGAATGTATAGGATGGGATTGTGTCTGGGTGATCTGAGTAACAGGTAACCGTTTGTGGAAGTGCACTTCGCTGAAGAGATTGGGCTCTGAAAAGCAAGTGTGTCCAGTGCAGAAAGGTTTGTGAAATGCGTCTGGTAGTGATTCAGTGAATGCAGCACCTGGGAGAATTTAAAGGGACACTCCAGGCACCCAGACCACTTCTGCCCATTGGAGTGGTCTGGGTGCCAACTCCCACTACTCTTAACCCTGCAACTGTAATTATTGCAGTTTTTTATAAACTGCAATAATTACCTTGCAGGGTTAACTCCACCTCTAGTGGCTGTCTACTAGACAGCCACTAGAGGGCACTTCCTGGTTTCTAGCACGCGTCACTGGACGTCCTCACGCTGTGTGAGGACCTCCAGCGTCGCTCATTTCCCCATAGGAAAGCATTGAAATAAATTTTCAATGCTTTCCTATGGGGAGCGCTAATGCCGCGCATGCACATTAGGTCTCCCCGGCAGGTGGGCGGGGATCAGTCTGGCCCACCGGCCGACGCAATCAGAGGGAGGAGCGGAGGGATAATCAGTGACGTGGGACATCGTCGCTGCCTCAGGTAAGTCACCGGGGATTAGGGGGTGGGAGGGAGAGGGAACCTGCAGTGTCAGGAAAACGAATTGTTTTCCTGGCACTGGAGTTTCCCTTTAAGTGGTGTATTTGTGGAAGGAGTATGTATGGAGTCAAGTTTTCTAGAAATAGTGCATTGAAGGATAGAAGGGCTTTGAGTGGTACTGCGTGTAAAAGCTGGGTGAATTTGTTAAAGTAGTGAGGATGTGGAGTGAATTTGTGTTAATAGTGAGCGTGGAGGTTGGTGAAGATTTGGTGGTATTGTATGCGGTGGGGGGGGGATTTTTGGTAAAAGTTTATGTAGAGGATGGGTGATGTGTGAATAGTGAAACCTAGAATGTGACGGCAGATAAGAACCATTCGGCCCACCTAGTCTGCCCAATTTTCTAAATACTTTCATTAGTCCCTGGCCTTATCTCATTGTTAGGATAGCCTTATGCCTATCCCATGCATGCTTAAACTCCTTCACTGTGTTAACCTCTACCACTTCAGCTGGAAGGCTATTCCATGCATCAACTACCCTCTCAGTAAAGCAATACTTCCGGATATTATTTTTAAACCTTTGCCCCTCTAATTTAAGACAATGTCCTCTTGTTGTGGTAGTTTTCTTCTTTAAAATACAGTCTCCTACTTTACTGTGTTGATTCCCTTTATGTATTTAAATGTTTTTTATCATAACCCCCCCCCCCCCCCCCCGTCTCATCTTTCCTCCTGAGTTTGAAGGCTGGGTGAATGATTGGTAGTAGTTACGTGGAGACTGGGAAAATGTGGAATATAGTGCACGGTGAGGCTAGGTAACTGTGTGGTGGTAGTGTCCAGGCAGAATATACGTAATAAATAGGTAAGAGTTCTGAAGAAATAGAGGGTAATCCAAGATACTCACAGTTTGTCTTTGATTGCAGCAGCTGCAGATACTTTTACACTAAAACATCAGCATTTGGAGATATCCACCAACCCTGCTCAATATGCTATGATTTTGGACATCGTCAACAACTTGTTACTACATGTAGAACCAAAGCGAAAGGTATGTTATGCAGATGTTCTACAAATTGCAGTCATAGTTAGCCTGAAGTACTGGCAAAGGATAAGCAAGTTTGGGAAGGGATAAAGCTTGGTTGGTTGTTTTTTCTTGACGATTCAAACACTACAGATTAGATATTGTCAACTATTTCCCAATGTTGTAAGTTCTTGATGTTTTGTATGTTTGTAGTAAATGTATGTTGATATCTGCATGCTCCGTGGGCACTGATAACTTCACAATGAATGTTGTAACAGCCATCTGCAATACCAAAGATCACCTACCCTTTTCTTTATCCTCTATCTTCTCTAAACCTAGCCTTTAATTCTATAGATAGCTTGTAGAGGCTGTAGAATGCTCCGTTTTAAGATTATTGAATAAGAGATTTCAGTCTGCTAGTTCTAGAGGAATTCACTCCCAGTTTTCTACCACCTCCTGACTTTCAGGAACACAGTGAGAAGAAGCAGCGTGTTCGTTTCCAGTTGGAGATCTCCAGCAATCCAGAGGAGCAGCGCAGCAGCATTCTGCATCTTCAGGAAGCTGTGCGGCAACATGTCCTGCAAATACGCCTGCTGGAGAAACAAATGTACTTAATCATGAAGGTAAGCACATGAACCACAGAGTTGTGCTGTATGTGTATTAATCTAAATAAAGACATCTGCATTCAAAGTAATAACAGATAAACATACCTCTTTCAGTTACTGCATGATGAAAGTAAGAATGATTCTCTGCATGAGCAGCATCAGAAGCTTCAAGGCCAGTTATGTCGGGAGAAGATGGACCTGCAGCAGAAGAGTGAGGAGCTGAACATTCTAATCAGGTAATGTGACCTCAGCAGATTAGCAAGAGCTCATATGCCCAGCCATGGACTTCTCATATCAGCAATGCATTATGGTACTTGACACCAGTCAGTGTATCAGTCATTACAGTGCCATATTATTGAATATATAGTTAAATACGGCATAAATATCTGCATTTGGATCTATACGCTTGGATAGAACTAGTCTTTTACTATGAATTATGCCCTGTTTTACTTAGTATGATATGTAAGGATTTTTGTTTTTTATAAGGCAATTTTATGCGCTATTTACATTTATCTTGGGTCAATTTTCAATGAAAAATCAATCCTGTTAAACCGTAAAAAAAAATGTAAAAAAATGAAGCTCTGCTTCAGGAATCTTTGTAGAAACATTTTCTTACAGCACAGGATTATTCACTAAACTCCATATTTGCACAAATTAAATCCACATGGAAAAACGGAGGCAAAAATAGCCATGTTGTGGCTATTATTGATTTGAAGAATGTTTCCAGATCAGCAATTTTTGCGTCCTATTTTCCATTTGGAGTTTATTGAATAACCCTGGTATACTAAAGAACTGGAGCAGGCAAATACTAAATTGTTGACAGATTTTAATAATGTAATTGTGATTCCCATGTTCCTTTTATAACCATTTCTTGTTTTCTGTGATGGTATTACCAAGAGACAACTGATCAGTTTTTTTAAAGGTGCCCAGATTGTCTCTTTAAGTCTAAACGAACATATGCCGTAAATGTTAAGCAGTAGTTATAAATCGTATAAGGAGGCTTAATGCTAAAAGAGAACATCCTTTATTTTAGATGTTTCAAAGATTTCCAGCTACAGAGAGCAAACAAAATGGAACTGCGCAAGCAGTCAGAGGACGTGAGCGTGGCACGTCGCACTGAGTTTTATTTTGCACAGGCACGGTGGCGTCTGACGGAGCAGGATGGGCAACTGGGCATTGCAGAGCTAGAGCTACAGCGATTCCTCTATAGCAAGGTACTAGGATCAACCTACAACCTAAGAACTTGACATATACAGTACCATTTGTATGTTGTAATCACATTAAAGGATTTATCTTTTTCTGAATGCAAATATTATTCTATTCTTTAAAGGGCAAATGAAGGATTTGTGGTAGGTATAATTTGTAGTAGATCTTGGTATAAATTACATTTTCACAACCATATAGAATTTATTTTAAGCTCCTACCACCATGTTTGCTTGTAGGATGTTCCATGCATTTAATATTATTTTTGTGTAATATTGTACTGGGATTATCCACTAAACCAGGTAAAGTCCAGAGCATTGCTCATACTAGGCTAAAATAAGACCAGCTTTAATAATGGGATAATATTTCAATATGGCTATTTTTCGGGGGGCTTAGAATTTGCAACATCTCGGTTAGTTCCTGACAATAACCAGTTCAGTGAATATCCCTGATTACCGGTATGTTGCCTACAACCTTCTACCCATATATCTTCACGGTACGTCCTGTCTTTTTCTAGCATTTGTCTTATAAACAGTGATAGAACATGGGTAACCATTTTTTTATTTTTATTTTTTTATGAGCAGTAATCAAACTGAGGTATACGAGGTGTATTTGTTAACAACTGATGGACCTATACTTTAATCAGACCACGTAAAACCAGAGACCTCTTGCTGCTGGAGGAATTATTCAGAAAATAGACCTTGGGTACATATAAGATCCTAAAAACTACACTGCAAAGCATCATGGGAGGTGTAGTCCAAAACATCTGGAGTGCCAAAGATACCTGGCCTACACTATTGACATAGAAAGGACAATTGGGCCAACATTTGGGTTGGGATTCATCAGCAGTTGAAAATTATCATAACTTTTGAGGTGCCATTTAGGTTAGCAGTACATTAATACTGACAATAATTTGTTTTCTTTAAACTTTTATTCCATTTATATATTTAATTGTGAAACATTTTAGTCAGGAGAAAGCAATCCAGAAGAATGTTGTTCTATTACGCTCATTAAGCTAATGTATCCCATTTGTCCTTCATAGGTCAATAAGTCTGATGACACTGCAGAACATCTGTTGGAGCTGGGTTGGTTTACCATGAACAATCTGCTGCCCAATGCAGTCTACAAGGTGAGAAGCACATCTTGGCTCATGGCCTGTGGAATGGTGGTGGCCATTGTGACTTTTGCTAATGTTGTGGAAAAGCATTATATCTCCATGTGCTTTCTCATATAAAAAACAGACCGGTGTCTGCATTTTAAGGTTTTATTACATTTTAGACCAAAATAAATGGGGTAGAGAATTTTCCAATCCTGTTTGACACAATTTTGAAAATTAGTTTAGTGAATTAGCTTGATTATGTTAATTTAAAATATAAATCATTCAGTTTCCAGTTGTCCATTTCCTTTCCAACCTGCCCATGCATTCACTGTGCTCACAAGACTTCACTAGCGTATAACCTGTTGTAGACAATAGGCACATGAACGTTGTTGACTCAAGATGTTTTTTATACATATTTGCACTTATATTTGCACTTATATTTGTGTATACAAATTTTTTTATTGGCTTTGCACATATTAAATATTGCCCAGTTTGTTAAACCATTATTGTAGGCATTATCTGAAAAAACACTATTGCACTTTCATTTCTGCACTTTGATTAAGCCATTGAAGTTGAGGATTAATATTGCATTTTATAAGAGTATTCACTTTCATTTTATTATTTACACTATTCAAGTGGGAGATCATTGTTGCATTTTAGTGTTCACTTCGATTTTTGACACTGAAATAAGATTTGTAAGAACTAAATAGATCTGAAGCCTCCATTCCTTTTATTTGTTTTGCTAAGCAAAACAAAATAGTAGACTGTTATCATGAAAAATATTATTTGAAAATATCAAGATAAAGCAAAAACGAGTCATTTATGTAGTCTTTAAACAAGTGTCACTCATCCCTGAAATCTGTGCAGTGTCGTAGCACAAATAAAACTAGATGTATTGTTATTGTGAGAGGTGCATTAAGATAATTTATTTTGCACCCAGATTTTCATTATGTTTTGTATTTGTACTTTGCAGGTAGCGTTACGTCCACAGAGCCCAGGACAGTCAGGGAGACAGCTTGCACTGAGACTGTTCAGCAAAGTTCGTCCTCCTGTAGGCGGTATTTCCATTAAAGAGCACTTTGAGGTGACCACTTTCGTTATTGGTCCACAAGCTCCGCTGGAGCTCATAAATATAACCTTTACAGTGTACTTACATTACATGTGCTTTGAATTAATCTTTGGATGTTACTACTACATTGTCATGTTAAACAAAAGTGTGGTACTTACCATTTCTTTTCCACTTTTAAAATTACTTTAGACTTTTTTTTTCTTTCCAAGAGAAATGAGGCATTCCATAGATCATATTTTCCTAGTTGTCCATTAATATAGACTCTAATATGTCCACTGGTCTTTTCAGCCATAATTCTATACATATCTGTATTCCTAACACTACAGTCCTGGTGCGCATATTCATCCCATCCCCCATCTGCACAAAATCAAATAATAAACAAAATTACTCTCCATTTCTTCAATGCTGAGTCTCCTCATCGAGTTGTGTCATCCAGGATCACGGGCCAATCCAATGGAACGTAGGGGCAAACGCGGTGCTCTCTGCAATGTGCTTACAATTCCTCCATAAGGAATCATTGTATTCAATGATTCTGTACAGTTGACCGTGACTGCAATGCGCATGCGTGCATGACGTCACCATATGAGAGTCGGGAAGTGAGATTTCTATCACGGCCAGCATTAAGTTTTTCAGCAATTTGAGCCATTGTAGCGGTTCTCTATGTTCGGACCAGACATGCTAACTTTCGCTTCCTATGTGCATTAATGAGCCTTTGATGCCCATGACCCCGATGTCAGTTCACTGGTTGTCCTTCCTTGCAACAATTTTGTTAGGTACTAAACATGGCATACCAGGAACAACCCCACAAGACTTGCCGTTTTGGAGGTGCTCTGACCCAGTCGTCTCGCAATCAATATTTAGCCCATGTCAAAGTCACAGATCTCTTTGCTTGCCCATTTTTCCTGATTCCAACACATGCAATCAAGAACTGACTGTTCACTTACTGCCTAATATATCCCACCCCTTGACAGGTGCCATTTTAACAATATAATCAATATTAGCCACTTCACCTGTCAGTAGTATGTGTGTCTGTATGTGTTTTATATAAATATATATACACATATATTTATATATATATATATATATATATATATATATATATATATATATATATATATATATATATATATATATATATATATATATATATATATATATATTTAATGTGTGTGTACAATTTAGCATTGTGTCCTAAAATATTTGTCTCTGTTAATAACAACTGTGTTGACCTAATTTGCAACTTCATTTTTCACTGACCATATCTCACAGTCATGAGTAATCCCCATATCAAATCATTTACGTAGTTTTATAACCACATTATGCTCCTGGTATGTTTGTATAATTTAAGGTTTCAATTTATTCTATGGTAGTGTTATGTGCAATGTAAGCTATAATGGTGGTAAGGAGAGTATATGCTTTCTTTTGGTTGGTTTCTTTTTTCCTTTTTAACCTATTCATAGACTGCTGCAGTTTGCTGAGATTTTCATGCATTGGTTATTTGGAAGAGCATAAAGTGAAAACTCCTTTGTCTCTTATTGTAGATAAATGTGGTGCCTCTGACCATCCAACTCACGCACCAGTTCTTCCACAGAATGATGGGTTTCTTCTTTCCTGGGCGCAGTGTGGAGGAGGAGGAAGTCGGTGATGAAGAGGATAAGTCCAAACTCGTCACAACAGGTGAGTGCCCAGACTCTGCCGTGTAGCTGATATGTTAGTGCTGCGACTGTAACTGCGTGCTATGCATTGTGGGAAACTGAGAGCTAGCCCTGCTACAGTGTCACGTGCTAGACACCGGGGCTGTGCATGGATGCCCCCTCTGTCCCACAACTCAAAGCTTTGGTCTGAAACCAAACAACTTAAATCTACACATTGTGCTAAATCACCAACAAACGTACAGACAGAATATTATGATTACCTTCTATTCGTACCCTGAAGCTGACAGGACCAAATCCCTATTTTCCTTAATGAAAAGATACATTTCCATTGATTTCTTTTTTTGCTTGATCTTTAGGAATAATTGAATAAAAGCAGAAACATACATATTACCATGTCCAGTTGTAATTCCTTACTGTACATTGCAGGCATGCCTGTAATGAAACCACGGCAGCTAATTGTTGCTGAAGATACTGTGTCCCTTGGGCCAGGGAAAGGAGGTGGTCAGGGGTTGAACAGGACAACTGGAGTTAGAAGATCTTTCCGAAAAGCACCTGAGGTAAAAAAATAAAACAAAAATGGTGTTCCTAAAATTAAGAATAATGTGAGAATTCATCCATCAGAACTTACATTTGTCTATTTGCTTGTGTACGAGACATTCCCCATGTTCCGTGTGCTGCACATTATTGGATTAGGGGGTAAACGTGGGTGTCTTTTTTTTTTTTTTCTTTTTCTTTTACACACAGTCTGTTTACTGTTCAGTAGACCTGCTGCGGCACGAATCGGATCGGAATTTCATTCATTCGAAAGAAATTTTGAACCGAACAAAATGCACAAATTTCATCCCAACACGAATGGGCAAATGTTCGACATTCTGTTAGGACAAAAATCAGTGATTTCGCCGGTGCCGTGTTTAAATGACAACACGTTCGAACTGTGAATGAAGCAATTCGAGAATATGGAGTAGAAGAGGTGAGTATTGTAAGAAAATTTCTTTGACCACAGGAATTGGAGCGGGCTTAAGCTCTTCCTTTGGTCACAGAAGGTCAAGCGTAGGAAAAATACATAAGGCAAAGTAGACTGAGAGGAGGAGAAGAGGAAACAATAGGAGAAAGGTAAGTTTGGCATGACTGTGCCGCTTTAAGTTCCAAGCAATATTTCAATAATTTTGTGTCGGACTACATTTTCCTGTAGCAGTTGTTTTAATATTCTCTGTTTGCAACAGCATCCTGTGGATGACCTGGATAAAATGAAGGAGCGAGCGGCAATGAACAATTCTTTTATCTACATTAAAATACCACAGGTGCCTCTGTGTGTTAGTTACAAGGTATGTAAAAGGATTTCTAGAAATTGCTAATTTGTGTATGTAAATTTAAAGCAATTTACAGATTATATATCGAATCCTACACCATCTGCTTACCAACAGCAAGACCATATAGAGAAAGTACTAACTTGTGTCATCTGTGGGCTTGTATGTATATTTTTGTTATTCACAAGTTCCAGCAAAATATATAAACACAGGTAACATAGACACATTGTATTTTATAATGGTCAGTAGAAGAAAGGACATGTTTGGGAGACAATGAGGAGAAAGTTTGGAATGCTACATCGAATACCACTTGCATATTTTGTTGTCTTTTTTTGTACAACATGATGGAACGTTTCTTTATATCTATGTTAAGAACACTAGCGGCTCTGTATAGCAACTACTTTATATGCCTGTGACAAATAGTGATAAAGTGGAGCGCTAAAAAAATTGCTAGTGCATTTGTCTCTACCCTCAGTACAATGGTATATCAAGGGTGTATAACGAATACATAAATGAAGGAAACAAAAAACAAGAATATATAGTGTGTAGATGGTAATACACATGGAATTTGGAATAATAAATAATAAGATCCACTCACATGGACCAGAGCCTGTAACTACTGGCTCTGTAATCAACACCGTTATGCCTTTATGGTAGCATACCACCATCCATCGAGTGGGTCTCCAAAGTGTGGATATATAAAATAAGAGAAAGAGAACTCCAATGGTACAGTATATTTCATATTCCTATATATGCTGGCTTAAAAAGTTTAAGCTCACCTTATTCAGAGCCCACAAATCCTGGCTCTGGAATTGAGTACCTGTTGCCTAATTCAGGGTTGGCAAGACCTCAAATGGATCCCTTCTGGAGTTGAGAATCACACAGGACCAAAACTGTGCTAAGTGGATAATACAAATGTATTTCCGAAAGTATGGTAAAACAAATTGATAAAACAAATATAAAAACACTAAGTCCTTGTAATCCAATGCCAATACAAGTATCACTCGATTTGAGCTTCCTCAGTTGGCTGTGTGTATTGCTCCAGAAGGTGTCAGTTTTTAAATGCTGCCGACATCCAAGTATACGTGACTTCCAGGTATAAGCTGGACAAAGAATGGGACCTTATAGGGGGGGACTCGTCTGAAGGGTGGCTTCCTATTGGGCAATATAAGAAGAAAGGGTGGATACCCCTAATCACACGCAATTGCCTACACTATAGGAATGGGCCGGCCGACATGATGATTGGCTGCAACACCATCATGTGACTGGAGATTTCATTTGACAATAGCATTTAAAAACTGACACCTTCTGGAGCAACACACACAGCCAACTGAGGAAGCTCAAATCGAGTGATACTCGTATTGGCATTGGATTACAAGGACTTTGTGTTTTTATATTTGTTTTATCAATTTGTTTTAACCATACTTTTGGTCCTGTGTGATTCTAAACTCCAGAAGGGATCCATTTGAGGTCTTGCCAAACCTGAATTAGGCAACAGGTACTCAATTCCAGAGCCAGGATTTGTGGGCTCTGAATAAGGTGAGCTTAAACTTTTTAAGCCAGCATATATAGGAATATGAAATATACTGTACCATTGGAGTTCTCTTTCTCTTGTTTTATATATCCACACTTTGGAGACCCACTCGATGGATGGTGGTATGCTACCATAAAGGCATAACGGTGTTGATTACAGAGCCAGTAGTTAAAGGCTCTGGTCCATGTGAGTGGATCTTATTATTTATTATCCCAAAATTCCATGTGTATTACCATCTACACTATATATTCTTGTTTTTTGTTTCCTTCTTTTATGTATTCGTTATACACCTGTGATATACCATTGTAAATATAAATGTACTAGCACTTTTTATAGCGCTCCACTTTATCACTTTTTGTCACATCTGTACTTTTTCTGTGTGTAGGCATATGGGTATTTCCACATGTAAGTTTTTGAGCTTCTATTTCACTTTTAGAATTTTAAGCGCTTATTTGCAACACACTAATTTTACACTTTTTTGGAGTAAAAATGTTTTGTACTTTATATGCCTGTCCATCTATCTAAATATCAGAGTACCAGATTATGAAAAATGTCCTGAATCCTCCACTTTCTGTTGTGTGTGGTAGAAGTAGTGCCTCAGTGTTCTTATTTATGTAGTAACTATCTACTGTCCTTATCAAAGTTACATGTTTGTTATTGAATTATGTGTTTACAAATTAAATTATTCATTTAAAGGGTGAAAAGAACAGTGTGGATTGGGGTGACCTTAACCTAGTGTTGCCATGCTTGGAGTACCACAACAATACCTGGACGTGGCTGGACTTTGCCATGGCAGTTAAAAGAGACAGCCGGAAGGCTCTGGTAGCTCAGGTAAGTGTAGCTGTCATTATACTGGCAGATGATATCTATGCTGAATATGCAATTGTTTGTTTCTCAGTTTGAGCTTCTGTTGAGCTTTCGAGATGCTACAAAAAGCCCTTTCAATATTTCCTTTACCCTTATTCTTAGATTCCAGGTGCCGAGTTTGAAACATTTTAAATTCATGTCTTGCTATTAGCTGGTTCTATGCCTACTATTTGTGTCTGCAGTCTTCCATTACATTTATTTCTTTATTTATGGGGTCTGTGGATTGACTGCCCCACAATTTTTAGAATCTAGATTCCTAGTCCTGCTATTTACAGTATGCCCCTCTGACTCAAGAGTCTTTAACACCATACAGTACCTAGTAGCACTAATTCTATTGTGTAACCCTTTCTATAATACAGAACATAATTCAATGTCATGTGACGGGTGCCCACATGTGTCAATTGCTAGTGCACGCATGCTAGTGTCATACACATGCAAGCACACGCAGGCCCTCTTTACTTTTGAGGGCTCATTTATTCAGTAAAACGGTGATGATATTGTAAGCAGTAGTAGTGAATAATAAAGTTGTATTTTTGTCTGAAATGCTAGCCTGAACTCAGTGCTCAGAAATAAACATGTTGATAATAGTTATTTCCTTCCTTCGTTTCCCCCCCCTATTTTATTTTTAAAGAATTATTACATGAAAACAATATTTACCCCTCTGAGTCTTGTTAAATGTTTGCTACTGGATCTAGAAGAAGGATGTTAGTCACTAGTTCTGTCTTCTTAGCACAAGAGGCTGTCTGTGTCTTACTAGAAATTGGCCACGTCTGCCCGTACTAACTCTATTTTCACTACTCCTTAGGTGATTAAGGAGAAATTGCGCTTAAAGCCAGCTGCAGGAGCCGAAACCAAAGTTAAGGGGGAGACAAAACAGGATATGAACCAACAGGAGGAGGACGAGAAGGCCCGACTGCTCATTGGACTAAGCATGAGTGACAAAAACCCCAGCAAGAAATCATTATTATTTGGAAGGCGAAAATAGGCCGTGGGTGTGAACCTTTGAAGATCACTTTTCCTTCACAGATAATACATGCTGTGGATGCCGTACCCAATTGTTCTGGCCTACACAGAGTCTTAAAGTCTGTTACTGCTACACAGACAAATTATGCTTTGGGCAATGGCGTTCAGAATAGGATGATGTTATCAGCTACCCTAGCTTGAGGTCTGTAAGCTGGAGAATCAAGGACATTATTCCTGTCTGTTTGATTGCTGCAATCACCAAAGTAGATTTGGTGATAGGAAAAGATTGATTCTCTGTAGATTCTAATATAATACTAATATCTTCCGCCTCTATCACAGCAGTCTTTTTCCACTGGACATATTCCTGTAATTATGACACAAATCGAGCCTTCATTTCTATCCAGGGTGTTGTAATCAGAAAGTACATTCAGTGAATGTTATTTGCGTGGACACATCTGTCCGTTTATATTATAAAATAAAATGACATATAAACAAACACTGCTGGGCAATTATCCTACATCTTTTGCATGTGTGTGGAAAGTAGATTGTGGCTAATGCCAGCCTGGCACAGAAGAAAGGGAGGTATGTATAATATTAAATATTACCCTAAAGGCAGTGTCACAACATGCATGGCTATCTTCAGAAACATGTTCCCAGCAGAGTTAATGCAAATAATATGTGTAGCCAACATTGCCTGCACTTGTCAGACAACAGCCCAGTTATAAATGTGTTGAATTTGGAGATAATATGGCCACGTACGAGCACAAAGGTAAAGTCGAGTACTATAACTGGAGAGGGCTATTTACCCTTCCTCAGCCTTTTAAAGCATCAGGGCATATCCTCGTTAAGAATAGCCAGCAGCTGTTAAGTGCGGCAACGCTGGAGAAATATTTAAATGACCTACAAATTTATGTGCATATTTAACAAAATATCCTACTTATTCACAAACAGATTGTGCCTATGCAGAAGGCAAGCTTATCTTAAGTAACACGTTAAATCATTTTCTACAAGCAGGGGACAGTAGCATACAACGTGAGTATAGTTCCCATTTGTGTGATTGCTACTGACCTCTCTCTGTGGGGATAAAACATTATAGAAGCAGGCAAATAATAAACTATTGACGCTTCCTTGTGAATAATCTATTTACAAGAAGTTAGTAATTCTAATTGGTTTTTTTTTTTTTTTTCCTTACCTAATTATTTTTGTTTAGCAAAAGTAGGGGATTTGTGCATTTTTACAAACCTTGCAGAGTTGGTTTTGCATTTGTCACCGTGCATTGGATGATTATGGTTTTAAAAGAGCATTATTTGCAGAGGTGGTGTTTAACTTTTTTTTTAATAATAGAAATACATATTTGTATGCATTAAGATGGGGGTGATTGCAGTTGATGCTGCTACATTGTTATATAAACTCCTTACTCTCATCTGCAAACATTTGCACTTTTTGGTATGGATTGCTCTCCGCCAACAACAATTAAAAATCCTATTGTTACTTTTAAAAAAAAAATTGATGTGTTGTTTTGTTTTTTTGTCAATCATATTTTATTGAAGCATGTAGTAGTATTACAAGTGTTAACATTTGTAACTGAAAAGTAGTAATATACACAGCGAGTAGTCATGGTTATCTGACACAGGATGCATGGTAAGTAATACAGCTTGTCACATATAAGATTGCAATGACTCATTTTAAATTAAAAGGAAGAAAACAAGTGTATGTATACAGTGCTAAACATATGGACTGTGGTTAAAGAAAACAGGCTAGTCTTAAGCACAGAGTGTCGATATAAGCCAAAGTATTGGGAAGATGTTTGCAATAAAAAGGAATACATGTTAGTCGAACAGTGAAATCATAAATGCTGTGCAAACACTGGGTGTTAAGTAATAGGAGAAAACATAACTTAATAAAGATTAGCGATCCGGAGTCATCCGACCCCACAGGCAGGCCAGTATGGTGGAGCAGTCCGAATTCCGGGCTCAATAGGTGAACATTTGTTCTCCCTCCACCCTTTCTTGCTTCAATACAATGTATGCAGAGTATGATCTTTTGCCAACGCCATCTCTTCACTGGGTGTATGAACGGCGGTGGGGGGTTACCTCCAAGTGGGCACCCAGCTTGGAAGAAGAGCAGGTCTTTAGGACAGCAGTGCGGCAAGAGGTGCAGGTGTGTGTGGGCTGTTCTCCATGTAGACATCCGGCTCTGAGGAGAGGCAGGCATCGAGGTTGCCGGAATTGGGTGTTTGTACTTAAAGGGACTCACCAGTGCCAGGAAAACAATCAGTTTTCCTGGCACTGCAGGTCCCCTCTCCCTCCCACCTCCCACCTCCCATCCCCGGTTGCTGAAGGGGTCAAAACCCCTTCAGTGACTTACCAGAGGCAGCAACGATGTCCCTCGGCGCTGCTTCTTGGTCCGCCCACGCTCCTCCACGTCAGCCGGCGGGGGAGACCTAATGCGCATGCGCGGCAATGCCGCGCACACGTATTAGACCTCCCCATAGGAAAGCATTTAAAATGCTTTCCTATAGGGAATTTAGCGACGCTGGAGGTCCTCACATAGCGTGAGGACGTCCAGTGACACTATAGCACAGAAAATATGTGCTTTAATCCCGGAAGTGCCCTCTAGTTACTATCTAGTAGACAGCCACTAGAGGAGGAGTTAACCCTGCAAGGTAATTTTTGCAGTTTATAAAAACTGCAATAATTACAGTTGCAGGGTTCAGGGTAGTGGGAGTTGGCACCCAGACCACTCCAATGGGCAGAAGTGGTCTGGGTGCCTGGAGTGTCCCTTTAAGGAGGTGGGAAGCACCTAAGATCAGTCTCTGAGTTGGCGACAGAATTTCAGGTAGATCATATCAAATCTGTTGTTGAAGGAGCCAAGCCACTCCTAGGTTCCAAGGCCTGTCTGGGATTATGGTACCTCCAGCTCGGCAGCCATGTTGGATTTACCATGTGGGTCTTGTGTAGGTCAGCAAATTTTAGCCTTACGATGTTCGTGCCCCAGTGGGGACCGGGATATCCCCCACTGGTACAAAGGTGGGACAGGGTTGAGTGGTATCCTACTACTGATAAAGCTTTGCGCGAAGTGGGTGATCGGCCACCTCATCCTCTCAGCAGCTGTCTTAGGCCTCAGTGGGATCCATAGGCGTGCGCACGGGGTGTGCAGGGGTGTCCCTGTGGCACGCCTATGTATTGAGTCCTGCAGGAACAGCGTTCCTGCACTTTTATTTGAGCAGGAACGCTGTTCCTGCAGGCACTCAGCTCCCCCTTCCTCACCCTATGTTCCCCCTGTCATTGTGGGGGGCGGGGGCAGGTGGTGAAGGACCCCCACCCCCCGGTCAAGCGCCGGTCTCCACTCAGCCGCGGCGAGGGAGCTGTGTGCTCTCTGCTTCCTCTCGCCGCGCGCTGTTTGCTGATGCTGGGAGCCGGAATATGACGTCATATTCCGGTTCCCAGCTACAGCAGACAGCCCGCGCGGTGAGAGGAAGCAGAGAGCACACAGCTCCCTCGCCGCGGCTGAGTGGAGACCGGCGCTTGACCGACCCACTGGACCCCAGGGACAAGTCCACGCCAGCACTCCAGGTAGGGAGGCTGGGTGGACATTTTTTTTATTAAAAAATAATAATTTGTATGTATGTGTCTGTGAGTGATTGTGCCTGTGAATGTATGTATGTGTGTGTGTGTCTGTGAGTGAGTGTGTCTGTGAATGTGTGTGTGTGTGTCTGTGAGTGATTGTGTCTTTGAATGTATGTATGTGTGTGTGTGTGTGTGTGTCTGTGAGTGAGTGTGTCTGTGAATGTATGTATGTGTGTCTGAATGTGTGTGTGTGTGTGTGTGTCTGTAGGTGTGTGGGTGTCTATGAATGTGTGTGCACGCGTATATATGTGTGTCTGTGTATGTGTCAGTCTGTGTGTGCACGCATATATATATATATATATATCTATATATACACACACACACACACGTGTATATTATTTTTTATGGGAGGTGGGAAAAGAGTTCCCACACTTTATTCCCCAGGACTTCACCGGAGATCTCCGGATCTCCCCTGTCGGCTCACGCAGAGTCGGCGCTATCTGAGTGCCGGCTCTGCTCTAAGCCTCCATGGGCTGGCGGGGAGATCAAAGATCTACCTCACCAGCCCACAGCAACATGGAGGGAGGCAGTAGAGGACCCGGGGAGCTCTAGACAGCAGCTCCGCCAGGTTCCTCTCACGAGATCTGAGCATTGCCACGGCAACACTCAGATCTCGCGAGAGTTAACTCTAGCCCCGCAGGCTAGAGTTCACTCTCCACTGGACCACCAGGGATGGCACATGGCAGCAAGGATCCCCCCTCCATATATAAGGTAGGGAGGGGGGATATTTACTAATCTGCCCCCACCTCCACAATCCCTCCAAACATACAGCCCGCACGCTCACACACACAGTACACTAACCGCATCCTCACAAACACACAACACCCTCACACACAGCACACTAACAGCACCCTCACAAACACACACAAACAGCACCCTCACAAATACACGACACCCACACACATCACACAAACGGCACCATCACACGCACACATCACACAAACAGCACCCTCACACACACAGCACCCTCACACAGCACAGTAACAGGACCCTAACAAACACACACACAAACACCCTCACCCACATAGCACACTACCAGCACCCTCACACCACCCTCACACAGCACACGACCAGCACACACATACACAGCAGTGTATGTATATATGTATGTATGTATGTGTATATATATATATATATATATATATATAAATATATATAAATAAATATATATTACATATATACACATGCGCCGTGTGTTTGTGCTTTAGGGTGCACACCCTAATGCAATAGGCTGCGCACGCCTATGATGGGATCTCCGTGAGAAAATGCAGCAGGCCACCCAAGGTCTCTGGGGTATCCTCCAGGGTGCCTGCTTCAGGCAAGATGCAAATTGAGTCGTTCGCAGCGGGCTGTCTGCCTTGTAATCAACAGACTATAAAAGCTGGGAGCTCACTCGATGTGCAGCCAACCACCATGCTTCCCAGGTCCCACCCCGTTGTTTCTTTTTCTAACATTACATGTGCGGTTAACTTCTGTTTGGGGCTTTTAACCCCTTAACCCCTTAAGGACCAAACTTCTGGAATAAAAGGGAATCATGACATGTCACACACGTCATGTGTCCTTAAGGGGTTAAGCACACGTGACATGTCATGATTCCCTTTTATTCCAGAAGTTTGGTCCTTAAGGGGTTAAACAAAGAGTAAAGAATTGTAGTGAATAAAAAATGCTATTTAAGTCAAAATACTGAAACAGAAACCTTTTCCTAATCACTAATAACTTCAACTACTTTTCCAGCGTTCCGGACCAGAGCAGAGAGTCCCTCCATAACTTCTCAATTCTTCGTATCAGATACTTCAGCTTAGTTATAGCAGTGATCATAACTGATTATAGCCCAATCCCCATAGTGATTGGGTGAAAACAGGTAAAACGTTTATTGTCAAAAACACAGGATATTCATACAAAACAGAATGTCTATTTCCAAAGCATAGGGGTAATTTACACAAAATAGTAACAGACCATCCAAGGTTCCTCTGCATGGGCAGAGTCCCTTCTGCATCCCCAAGGTCAGAATCACAAGAAGGACCCAACAGTGGAGTTTCTGCACCGCCCTATGTACCCCCAGCTACTCTTCCTAGCTAGAGTTCAATAAGCAACCTGATTGGATGGATGGCTACTGATGGACAACCAGTTAAAGATGTGACTTCGTCAAGGTAGTCTTCTAATCCAGCTGCGAATTCCAGGCGACCAGCACACCTTTGGTGTCCTCTGGCTCGACAAGGAGAGAACTACAACTGAATGCCAGCAATCAGAGAGTGCATCACCGGGATCTACCTGCTATGTAGGGGGTCTGAGCAATTTGGAATAAACAGTCCAGCTTTAGTAAGGAAAAAAGGGGTCTTCCTGGCAACTTTTCCACAAGGGTAGGAATAATAAACATCGTTTAACATGGAAACAACTGGGCTCCAGTCACAACTGCTATTTTGACATGCTGGCCCCTTGTGTGTCCCACCCATCATTTTCGATTTTGACTACACTCTTGGTGAGTGAATGAATTTCAGGGATATTCACTAAAGTGTTTATTGTGAGGAATTGAAAATGATTGTTCACTTTTAGGCCACATTAGCCAAACTGAAAAAAATAGTTAACTTTCAAAATGTTTCCAAGTTGGCTGTTTTGTCCTAAAATTTGAAAAATCACACTGGACTAGATGATCCTATTAAGTTACAGCGCAGATCCATTTTAAGAAAGATAGTCACTTACTGTGAAATGAGTCGGCATATATCTTTAGGTGGTCTTGCTTTTGAGGTGGTCTGACCAGACCTTGAACTTCCTGGCAGTGACCTTACCGCTACTCTAAACAGCCTTGGTGGCATTGCTTTTTTATATCTGAAGCCGATAGTAGCTGTGGACTGCTGCCAGTTTCTCTTTTACGTAAATCTTATCCACAGTTTAGAACATTTTGTTTCTGTTCATGATAACACAGGATGTGTAATGTACATTCCAATTGTTTGTTTGCTTTTTCAATATTTTATTTTCTCATGCAGTTTGGCTTGAATTTCTCCTAACACATAGTTTTCTTTTAAACTAAACACATTAAAACATGGTTTTCACTACAAAGGAGGTTGAAGCAGGTTTTCTCAGCACTGATATGAATTTTTGAAGAGTTTCTCTCTTTCTAGCTAAGGCCTCGATCTAATAAGCTTTTCAAATGATTCAATACTGCTTGAAAAACTTTTCAAATGATTTATCCACAAAAATTCCCGTGGACTTTAATGGTGACTTCTGTATAAAAATCTTTAGGTCACCACTAGACTGTATAACATGGACACACATGTGATAGATAACTGTACTATTATAATGTTTTTATTTGTATGCGCGTTGAAAGCTTTTTAAAATAAAAAATCATTAGGCTAGCCCCACATGCAAGCCCTTCGCATTTTCGGTTAGTTTTCGGCACTCTCAAAAACTGGGACTCCAGGGCTCAGAAACTTCTGCTGTTCCAGTCAATTTGCTAATGTGAATTTTACACTTAGGCATTATCGATATTAATTTGTCAGACCTTGATACAGTGACATGCTTAGAGTGCTGAGTACAGATGTTGAAAGGCTACATTTTTTCTCTAACCTATATAGATTATGGCTATGATTTTTGTTATGTTGCCTTCTCAAGAATCATGCTACACTTTCACATAGATAGATCATCGTTCAACTGACCCTCAAGCACAATATTGTTTTCAGTTAGTGATTTTTTTTTTTTTTTTATCTATTAAAAGTTGGAACTGCAGCATTCAATTCATCTGAACGTGAGATTGCAACCGAGTCACCTGTCTGGAAACAGCATGAAAACCAAATATAATGATCTGGCGATGCAAAATACAACATTATAGTAGAGCATAATAGGTTATACATTGCATTCTTGTAGCTAGATTAAAAAGGCACAATTCGGTTTGGAGTCGATATCATAGTTGTGTGCATGAGTGTATATATACACACACACACAGCTGTGACCGGGAGGAGTGCAAAACCAGTGAGTTGGCCTGGACTCCCAAATATATTTAAATATGAAACCATGAGGACTGCACTTACCCAAACATGCATACATTCTAAAAGTGCTTCTGGGGCCAATTCACACAACATACAAGATCCAGCGCACTCACTCATTTACTAAACAGCGATTTCAAATCTCACAGAATGTCTGTGACTAAGTGTGTTCTATTTTTTCATTCTGCCTGCTGTCTGATGTCCGAGACACAGATTGCATATTATATTCTTAAAAACCATCAGAACACGTGATATTTATATACTGCGCACTCATGTATAATGCAACACTAGAGAGGGATGCATAAGTAATGAGTAGTGCTTAAGAGCAGATTAAAATTGTTTGTCAAACAAAAGCGGATTAACCCAACACGTGACCCCATGGAGATCAGAACCTTGCAAGGGGGAGAGGTGTTATCGGGGAAAGTCTGTTTTGCTTTGATGTAGACTGATGAACTATGGGACATGGGAGCTGCATACAGTGAAATCAAGGTAAATGATTTAATGTGTCAATCACAATTTATTATAATTTCCTAAAATATTACATTTTCTTTCTTTACAAACATGCGCTATAGGGACAATGATGCTGAAATAGATTTTGAGGACAGAACTCGTGTGACGATCCTAAAAAAAGTTTCATATTCTGCGTAAATAATACTGTATAATTCTCTCCAACGCATTAATTTTTTTTTTTTTATTATTGCTAATCCCTGATATGTACAGGTCAATCATTATTAAACATTCTCTGGGTGCAAAATCATTGCTGTGTAACTGGGCTACTTTTTTATATTGCTGTTAAAAATGTGGGTTGCAATAGAAAGTTATACTATTAATAGTTATTTATTGCAAAAGACTCATTGATTGTCCTAGATTTTTTTTCCTCATTGAGTATTTCTATGTATTGATCACATGGTAATGTTTACAATATGATTCAAGTATCTACGTTATTGCTATCCCTAAAATAGTAAGGGTTTACATTGTTGTATCTGATATAAATCTTCTTGGATTTTATTTTGGCAAATTACTTTGCAGAGTGGTTCGCCTTTGACAAGCAATTTTCTGGTTCCTCCTTTGAAAATACATCTGAGCAGAGATCGCTTGCTTGCATCTGGACTTAGTCGGTTGTGGATCGCCGGACGTACATTAAACGAAAAATTCCAGACCACTCAGCCTTTTAGCTCTGAAGGGGAGAAAGCAACAGAGCGACCACTGCCTCAGTACATCTCCCTATTCCTGCCTGAATTTCCACTTTGGCAGCCTGTAGGGCAACAAGAATTAAAGGTAATCTTTTCATGACATCCTATTTCACTTTACCATCAATCAAGGGAAGACGGATTCCTTGCTAAAGCTTAATTGAAATAGATTTTTCTTTGATTATATTGATTACATTCTATGCCCACACTAGAATATATAATTAATATCTTTAAAAGTCAAGAGCCAACTGAGTATTGCCCTATAGTTACCGCAAAGGATTAACAGGTACATACTACTTAAATGTTAATCTGTAATTAACAGGAAAGGGATCCTTACAACAATCCTCGTGGGTATTGATTACGCTTGCGTGATCAAATACAGGTAGGAATTGTGTACTAACCTACTTATTTGGGTTATTCACTAAACTCCAATTTTTATTGAATCCGATTTGAACATTACGATAGTAGCTGATCTGTAAAAAAATCTCCATCTCAGCTCTCGTCACAGTGTAGCTATTTTAGCCTCAATTCACTAACTCGGGTTATATACACTAAAACTCAGTTTGGTGAATATTTCTGTATCTATTGGCAATTCTTATCTTGACTTTTCCTGCTGTAGATTTTAGGATGTGTTGCCAAAGGTTCGCTTGGACCAGTGCTTAAGGTTTTAGACTGTACCGAACAGAAGATCTTTGCATTAAAGGTAAGAATTTGTACCTATGTCAATGTATTAATTTTGTATACCTCTAGGAAGTCTGTTCCTTTATTATTTGTGTCTTTTATAAAGGTGTTACCAAAAGTGGAAATCTTGAGACGGAATACACTGAAACAATGTAAGGAAGAAGTCAGCATACAGGTACGTATTGCATTGGCTTGCAACTCTAGGATGATATGACTTCCAATTGGCAACGGGCGATAACTAACAGAGGCTGTTTTGTTTTCTATCAGCGTCAGGTCAAGCATCCATTCATTCAGTGTTTGGGGAACAGCTGGCAAGGGCAACAGCATCTCTTTATCAGTGAGTTACCAAAGCTTCTTTATTTTTAAATGAATGCAGCGTATTTGTATTGGTGATGTCGTCATTTTACTGGCACAGACAGATTTCTTCTAAATCACTGCCATCACCCACACACCAAAAAAAAATGCATTTTAGATCTTTTTATTCAGGTATGCAGTGTTGGGTCCCAAATGCTCAAACATCTTGGCATGTTAGGGTAATGCCATGTCATAAGAATCCTACAAGAGTCTTATCAATCCTCAATTTGGCACTCACGAAATGTACATTATGTAGGCAGAACAGTCCATTTCTGAGACATAGTGAAGCATCTCGGTTACCTGACCAGATACTAGCTGTGTTACTATAGCTTAGTCCACCAGAGACGATCTACCCTTTGTCATAGTACCTTAGTCAACACTGCTATGTTGTCCCGTTGTGTTCCCAAAATTAAACAAAACATTAATATTAAACTCTGTAGTCATTCTTCTGTACTATCTAAAACCCATTGCAAATGTGTTGGAGGTACTACCATATGTCTCACTTTCTGTCCAACACCTCAGTCTGGCTTTTTTCACTCAGACCATGCTTCCATAACTGCCCCATTAAACATTCGTAGTGATATTTAGACGAGTATGGGAGAAATTAACTTGTATTAGCTATATTCCATGCTTTTGCAAATGCATTCAATACTATTGATCATAATATTTTATTAACTAAGCTCAAAACCGCACGTCTAGTTGAACACTCCCTAAACTTCTTCACTTCTGTATCTATACGAGATAAACCAATATATTTACTAAGTGTTTTGAACGCATTGAATATTCCATGTGACTTTCCATGAGGTTCCATTCTTGGACGTTGCATCCATAGATGATGTACTGATGGCTTGCAACATCACAACTGTGCATATGGATGCAGACTACACCATGATCTGCACACTAAGAAATCAGAGATATCACAACTGGATTTTGTTTTACAGCAGATTTTCTCGGGGTGTGAGAGATGTGTCTCCGAAGCAAGCTGGTTTTATATATCGAATTTACTGTCACTATAGAATTTTAAACAAAGCACACATGTCCGAACAACATAATCTCCAATTGAAAATCAAACAATTATCAAAGTATAATTTTGGCCTCAGATAACATACGTAAGTAAATAACTTGAAAGGTGCTCAGACCCTAAACACGCATTTGGATGTCATTTGGGCAACAAGTTATTTGTTCAGGAACGAACCTTGTTTGAATCCTGTTATTAGGAAACTTGCAGTAAAACTAACTAGAATGCCAGTCAGTGATTACTGGGAAGTCAGAAACTTAAATGCATTTCTATAAATTCAGTAAATATTTTATTTTTTAAAAATTTGTTCTGCCATACATTACCATCAATGTAAATGATTAATATAAATTAAGAAGGCTAGCACTCAAATTTACGGTAGATGTATTACTTAAGGTACATTCCACACTACCAAAAAGTGCTGTCTCTGCTCTCAAACATAATCTAAGAACGCCAATTCGTCTTCCTCCTTCTTATTCTTTAATCCCTGTTACAAGAAGAAAGTGGGTCATGGAGTCTTCTCATACAGAGCTCTATAACAGTAGAATAATGTACCAGAAAACATCAAAACTTTTACTGGCCTGCAATTTCTGAAACAAACTCTCTCAAAATAAATCAAATCAAACCAAACCTGTTATCTGTGTTTATGCTTTGTGTAATGTTAAAGGAACACTGTAGGCACCCAGACCACTTCAGCTCATTGAAGTGGTCTGGGTACACTGTCCCTATTGCCCTTAGTGAAACTGCAATGTTTACATTGCAGCACTTAGTAAGCCACTAGAGGGCTTTCTGGTTTGAAATGGACCTTTGGTCCGGTATCTGACGCTGGACATCCTCATACTCTGCATTGATTCAATGCTTTCCTATGGAGAGGTCTAATATGCGCGTGCATTTGCCACCCATGCGCATTAGAGCCTGCTCGTCACGGGATGGATGGAGGAGGAGTTTGACCCACGCAGAGGGACATTGGCACTGGGATCAGGTAAGTAACTAAAGGGTTTTTAACCTTTTTTCCCACTGGGGAGGGGGTGCGCGAGGGATGGGGGGAGCAATAGTGCCAGGAATACCGCACTATACTATCCCTTTAAGTGTGTAGTAAGATTTCCTGCATATCCTAGGACGAAAACGAGAGACATCTCAATGTATTCTTCCTGGTAAAACACTTTATATAAAAATAAAAATCTATAATTATCCTGTCCAATTTTCACAATAATGTGTATACTGTTTATATCATATGCAGTGATGATTTATATTAAATGCATTTTCCCTGTAGTGTGCTCGTATTGCAGTTTTGGAGACCTCTATTCCTTATGGACTTCTTCTAAGCATATAGATGAAGATACGTTGCGGATATTTGCTGCAGAGTTAATAACAGTGTTAGGTAAGTATACTGCAATAGTCAATCCATGATTCTAGTAGGCGCTCCAGTTTATTTTTTTTCAATGGAGGGACACATAGCCCACCTGGAAAGATATATTTAGGTGATGGCGAATTGCAATCTATATGTTTGCTAGGCATTTAAAATGCATACTATATACTAGTCACTGGCCGGTGAAAGTTCAACGCCTATCGAGTGGAACCTCAGCATAAACAGTGTGCCATGAACTCTTCAGCACTGCAAGGGTTAAATAGAGATATGTTTGATTCTGTCTTGTCCATTCTCAGATATAACTTTGCAGGAGGTGGTTTAGAGTGGCAATTAACTTTTAACCCTGAGTAGTAGCATGGGATACAACATTTTTAGAACTACTATAAATATATCATTTTAATTAAATTATGTGTATGAAAAAGTGATTTTCAATATATCAGTTTGTGTACGAATAATCATTTCAATATGTAAATATTACAGCTTTTTATTATTATTATTATTATGTTAACTGTATTTCCCATTTTCTTCTGCCATCCCATGGCGTATGTGATTTAGAAGTGTTTTCATTTTCAACAGCCTCTGTTGGATATATCTGTTTTCATCTCATTACAGTTAAATAGAAAAAAATTATAATAATAATAATAAAAAGATGTCTTAGATCAAAAGATATGTATGCCATAGCTTCATTCCAATAGCTACACAGTAAATCTGATGAGAAAAGACAAAGTTATCACGTTAATAACTGAATCTCTTGGTCTCTGTGACACAGCCATCCCTCCAAACGTACTTTCAGTGTCTATTTTTCCAACGACACCTCCTCTCCTCGTCCTGTCTCAGTTGGAGTCCCTCAAGGTTCAGTTCTTGGTCCCCTTTTGTTCTCTCTCTATACTGCCTCTCTTGGCAAACTCATTAATTTGTTTGGATTCCGCTACCACCTGTACACTGATGACACCCAGATATACCTCTCCTCCCCTGACCTCTCTCCTGCTGCTGTCCTACAACATGTCACCAATTGCCTCTCTTCTATCTCTGATTGGATGTCCTCCCGCTTTCTGAAACTCAATCTCTCTAAAATGGAGTTTCTTATTTTTCCTCCTCATAACACTGATCCTCCTCCTTCACGCTTCCTGCAGGTTAATGGTACCTGCATCACCCCATTATTATTTTAAGCTTGCTGTCTTGGTGTCATTTTTTATCCTGGCCTGACCTTTGCGCCTCATATCCAGTCTGTTGCTAAAACCTGTCGATTCCACCTTAAAAACATTGTCTGCATCCGCCCCTTACTTACGCAAGATGCTGCCATGGAGCTTTTTCACGCTCTAGTAATCTTTTGCAGCGATTACTGTAATTCCCTCCTAATTCATCTCCCCAGAAGCCGTACTGCCCCCCCTACAATCTGTGATGAATGCTGCTGCCAGGCTGATCTTTCTCTCCTGTCGCTCCTCACACCTCACCCCTCAGTCGATCCTTACACTGGCATCCTGTTCCCTACAGATGTCAATTTAAAATACTAACCCTTACCTATAATGCTCTAACCAACTCTAGCCCCTCTTACATTTCTTCACTGATTCATAGTTATGCCCCCTCTCGGTCTCTCCGCTCTACTGGTGACCTTCTCCTGTGTGCTGCTCACATCCTTACTGCAAATTCATGCCTGCAGGACTTCTCACGGGCAGCTCCTTTCGAACAGCCTGCCTACCCCGTCAGACTCTCCCCTAGTCTTCACTCCTTTTAGAAGTTCCTTTAAAACCCATCTTTGCAGGAATTCCTATAGTCTCCTAGAAGAACTTCTATCTCACAAACCTTCCTCTTGCTCTCTCCTAATGGGCCACACTCCACTCTCACCTCCAGTTCTGCTAATTTCCCACCATGTCTATTTGCTGTCTCCCTCAATACCCTTCCTATTGTGTTTTTATACCCCACCTCCTCTAGACTGTAAGTTCGTTTGAGCAGGGTCCTCAACTACCTATTGTTCCTGTTACACTTTGTTATTGTCTCATTTGGTAAATTCCCCTTTTGTTATAAAGCGCGGCAGAATAAGCTGGCGCTATATAAATACCAATAATAATAATGTCTTTGATTTATAAACCATAAAAACACTCTTTGTGATTAATGATCAGTTCCATTTACAAATCACCATTTAAATGTTCAGTAGAATCAGCTAGTCAGTGTGCAACTTACATATTAGGTAATATTTAATCAGCTACCACATTGTGTAACTTCCTAGTTACTTTCAACTAAAATCTCTCTCTGACCTCAATAATCAGAGCTTGCACAGCTGCCTCTTTTGACAGACCAGCTCAAACCCTTTTAGCTAAAAGAGTAAACATCACTACAAAAGGCAGATATATTACACGAGCATATTGTAACGTGATTTAAATATTAGCACTGGAAAAAATAAATAAAGTAAATTAGAATCATCATAAGCATTACCTCCCCCACAATACTCTTCATTTATACACTTAAAAGGCCAACATAGCAGGCGTTTGGGAAGGAGTTATTTGACTTCATTTGCACAGATTATGGACATATTTTAAGAAATTCTAATTATTATTTTTTTTCTATATTTTCACAGCATATCTTCATGACTTGGGCATTGTACATCGTGATGTAAAAGTAAGAAAATCTCTAATTATAAAATAGAGAAATCTGGTGGGTGCTAATATAGAGGGGGGAAACAGAGGACGAGACAAAAGGAGAATTTGATAATGGCAGTCGGGAAAGGAAAATCAGAGCATACTTAAATTTTATGTTTCATGAAACACGGACATGATTTTTCTTTTTTTTTTTTCTCATTTTTGCAGATGGAAAATATACTGCTGGATGAGAGAGGTAAATACTATATTTGGATGTGTGTATATGATGTTTCATGTTGATCTTATACAAAATCAGAGTATGTATATAAGGATCTACTTTGTCCTTTCTCTAGGGCACTTGAAGCTATCAGATTTTGGTCTCGCCAAGCATCTGTCTTTTGGAGAACGGACATATACAATTTGTGGAACCCTTCAATATATGGGTAAGAAGATATCACTTAAGGTTTTGTCTTTGGGATTGTACAATATGTTAGAATTGTAATGTCTATATATTTCTAGATTTGGAAGAAGGATTGAATTGAATTTAGCACTGGAAAGAGGAATGTTCATTATAATGCTAGTTTAAATTTTCATGAACTAAATGTAGAAGAGGAGTGCTCAAAAGTTAGATCCCCAGATGTTTTAAAACTACTGCTTCCGTGAGGCTTTGCCTTCTAAAGGCATTCCAAAGGCATGCAGAGCATCATGGGAGTTGTAGTTCTACAACATCTGGGGATCTACCTTTTGGGCACACCTGATACAAATACAGATACTACCAAAGAATTAAGTAAAGCTGCATTAGCCAATAAGGTGACCTTTGGCGGCTGTCTAGAGCCCTGGATCCATGAATTTGCTTGGCCCGATTTACTATCCTTATGGGAAAAATGAAGGTGGGCTCCACACCGGTAAACTGCCTAGTGTCCTGTGAGATCTTAATCCTTATCTGAATGTAAACATAAAGCAAGTTAACTTTGTGTTAAAGGGACTCTCCAGTGCCAGGAAAACAATCAGTTTTCCAGGCGCTGCAGGTCCCCTCTCCCTCCCACCTCCATCCCCGGTTGCTGAAGGGGTGAAAACACCTTCAGTGACTTACCTTAGACCCCCGCCAATGTCCCTTGGCGGTGGTTTCGGGTCACCGCCGCTCCTCCCCTTCATCACGACTGCTGGCTGAGGAGACCTAATGCGCATGTGCGGCAATGCCGGGCATGCGCATTGGAGCTCTCCATAGGAAAGCATTGAAAATGCTTTTCAATGCTTTCCTATGGGGAATTGAGCGACGCTGGAGGTCCTCACACAGCGTGAGGACGTCCAGCGACGCTATAGCACAGAAAACCTGTGCTATGAAGCAGGAAGTGCCCTCTAGTGGCTGTCTAGTAGTAGACAGCCACTAGAGGAGAAGTTAACCTTGCAAGGTAATTTTTGCAGTTTATAAAACCTGCAATAATTACAGTTGCAGGGTTAATAGTAGTGGGAGTTGGCACCCAGACCACTCCAATGGGCAGAAGTGGTCTGGGTGCCTGGAATGTCCCTTTAACCTGCCTGGCGGTATTCCCGAGCGTGACTCGGGGTTAATTTTCGCTGCCAGAAGCGGTAACCCCGAGTCACGCTCGAGGTAGATAAGATTTACTTACCTCCGCCGCGATCCGCTTCGGGAGGACTGCCTCACAGCCCAGGCAGCCCTCCCACGGCAAATCAGGCCCCCGGGGGCCATGTGATCGCTCTCAAAGAGCGATCACATGGCCCTCTATAGCTGGCTGTGGATCTGCCAGCAGGGGGACTGTTTGAAATATCAGACAGTCCCCCTGCTGGTGGGAAGTATAAAAAAAATAAAAAAAAGACAAGTGTAAAAACAAATTAAATATATTTTTTATATATATATATATATATATATAATATGTATATATATTATATATATATATAATAGATGTACATATATATATATTATATATAAATACGTATAATTAAAATAATAAATTAATAAAATAATAAAATAAATAAATAAAATATTGAAACAAAATTTAATATAAATTATATATGCATATGTAATTTCATTCTAACTGTATTTTGTTATTAATATATATATATCGGTAACAAAATACACTTAGAATTACATTCTATATATATCTATATATATATATATATATAAAATACAAATAAGCGCAAATATATATATATAGATAAATACATATAATTACATAAAAGATTACATTAGTATACACGTAGAATTTAAATACCTATAAATGCATATATATTAAAATTCTACATGTATATTTAAATAATCTTTTAACGTAATTTGATTGACATGCCTGACATGGGGGCGGAACTGGGCGGGTAATTCAAATGCAAAAAAATGGTACCGCTTTTGGTACAAAATTCCTGACATAATCATACCGCCAGGGAGGTTAAGCATTAATGCACCTTAATTGATTCTTAATCCAGAGGTGCAAGATTTCCATGTTACAATTTAATTGACCCATTCTAATGGTGGAAAATATTATAGGGAAACTCTAGACACCATAACCATGTCAACTTAGTGAAGTAGTTATCATATAAGAGTACTGTCCCTGCAGACTTTAACGCGACAAATTTACCAAAATGTAAAATAAAAAAGGAGTTGAAAGCAGAGAGAGCTCAGCTTCCAAGCCCTGTTACATACCAGTGTGTTATCATGCAGCACAAATGTGGAAAGGACTTGCATGTACTGATTAAGGAAGACTGAGGAAGGTTAAGGAAACACATGGAGATGTTACAGGGTGTCTTAAAATAAGACTAGGATATTGCTCATATGACCTACATGTGTTCATGGGAGAGTTCAAACTCCATCGCCTGTAAAGAGTTCGGATTCTGTCGTGACATTCTCTTAAGAAGGTGTCCAACTTTGGTCTTTTGGCTGTTGTACTACAAATTCTTAAACATATTGTCCAGGGACAGCCAGAAAGCCATGTTTGGACACCCATGATGTAAATGAAACAAGAGTTGATTTTCATAATTTAAGTATTTGTATATTCTCCCAATTTATGCTAATTTTGCATTTTATTTTATATAATACAAGCCCCCGAAGTACTTTCTGGAGGTCCTTACAATCATGCAGCTGACTGGTGGTCGTTAGGTGTACTACTGTTTGTGTTGTCAACTGGAAAGGTAAGCATTATTTATATGACCTTGTATTCAGACACGTTTACACATTACATTCTATTTTACAGAGCTGAGCACATTTCTTATTCCACAGTTTCCTGTTTCTCCTGAGAAAGACCACACGGGAATGCTGGAGAGTGTTAACCAAGCAACATATGATGTTCCAACTTGCCTGAGCCAAGGGCTATCCCACCTCTTGAAAGAGGTAATAGCAGTACAATCCCCTTTTCAGTTCCAACCATTCTTAACATAATGGGTGGAAAGGATCAAAACTGACTATCAAAGTATCAAAATTTCTGTGGAATAAAAGGATTCCTAAACATGTTACGTTGTTTTCCCTCAAATGTGTGTGTGCTGAGGATTTTAGACATACGATGGCTAGAATGAGCTAAAGAGACTCTATAGTCACCAAAACCACTACAGCTTAATGTAGTTGTCATGGTGTCCACAGCCTGTCCCTGCAGGCTTTTTAAAGTAAACACTGTATTTTCTGAGCAAAGGCAGTGTTTACATTGCTTTCTAGTAACACCTCTAGTGGCAGTCACTCAGATGACCACTAGAGGTGCTTCTTGAGTCAGTGCAGTGTACAGCACTAATTTTCAGCTCCTCCACCCTCTGTATGAAGATGCTGAACTTTCCCCATAGTGATGCATTAATTCAATGCATCTCTATGAGGAGATGCTAATTGACGCAAGGCCATGTTTTGCCACGTATGCCCAATAGCCTCCCAATGCTCTCCTATGGGAAAGCATAGGATTGGCCAAGACCGTCAAATTTAATTAACTCAGCCAAGAACGTGGGGCAGAGCCACTCACTCAGATGGCCACTAGAGGTGCTTCCAATGCCAAAGCTGCACAGTGTTGCACTGGCTTTAAGTGTCTTCACGCTCTGTATGGAGGCCCTGACTATTCCCCATAGAACGTTCTTCATAGAGATGTATTCAATTAATGCATCTCTATGAGGAAATGATTGTCATGCGCAGTAGCTTCCCAGTTGGATTGGCTGAGATCATCAAGTTTGATGATCTTAACAAGGAGGCAGAACCAACTCCGTAGAGACCAGTGTGACATGGGAAAAAAGGGAGTAAAAAATATATCCCATGCAATGCAAGGGGGGACTGGGACCTAAATAGAATCACACCATTCTTCAAAGGGCAGTCAAAATGGTAATTCTAGTCCATGGCAGTCTAACGTGGAAGTAGGGTGATCTGTACATTATATGTCATGGATCTCTCTTTTTGTTTTTACCAATCTACCACAAGGGAAGCCAGAAGGGCACCGCTGCAAATACATTTGTAACTTGGGGAACTTGTCGACTCAGCATCCCTAGCAAATTCTAGTTGAACCACAGACTTCACCTGCATCGCCAGAGATTGCTGTAGACATTTCTTATCCTCTATTCCAGGACAATTAAAGAAAATAAAAATAGATACAGAGTTGCTATAACATAATCAAGCATGGGAAAGTTAGCAGCATTAAAGGGACACCATAGGCACCCAGACCACTTCAAGTGGTCTGGGTGCTAACTCCCATCACCCTTAACCCGGAGCATGTACTTATTGCAGTTTTTATAAACTGCAATAATTACCTCTGATGTTAATTAACCGGAATTAAAACGGACCTTTGGTCTGTTATCTGACGCTGGACATCCTCACGCTCTGTATGAGGACTTCTAGCATCAGATTTTTCCCCATAGGAAAGCATTAAATAATAATAATGCTTTCCTATTTGGAAATCCTAATGCGAGCGCGGCTATTGCCGCGCAAACGCATTACATCTCCCTCCAAGGGACATTGGCGCTGGACCCAGGTAAGTGACTAAAACATAGAAACATAGAATGTGACGGCAGATAAGAACCATTCGGCCCAATTGTCTAAATACTTTCATTAGTCCCTGGCCTTATCTTATATAGTTAGGATAGCCTTATGCCTATCCCACGCATGCTTAAACTCCTTTACGGTGTTAACTTCTACCTCTTCAGCTGGGGTAACTGAAGGGGTTATTAACTCCATCAGCCCCATGGGAGGGGGCTTTGGCAGAGAGGGAAGCTATAGAGCCAGGAAAACAAGTTTGTTTTCCTGGCACCATAGTTTCCCTTTAACTGTGTGTGTGAACTTATTATTAAAATAAAATAAAAAAAAGAAAATCAAAATGACATACTTGTACATGCACTGTAGGATACTCCTTGTCACCAATATAATTCCTGTGTGCAATCTTATTTTGTTCTTTAAGTCCATCCATGTACTGAATACAAACATTTTTATTTGTATAAGCTCCTGTGCAAAGTCCCAAAACAGCGGCTGCGATACCTTCACCAGTTCAAAAGCCATCGTTTTTTTCGAGGCATTGCTTTTGACCCGATTCTACTGCAGAAATGTCCAGTTGAATTTGTTATGATGATGCGGAAGGCAGAAATTGCAGATCTCCCGGCAAGTGATATTTTTGAAGACTTTGACTGTGACTTAACTGGGAATGTGCACTTTCCATGCCCAGCCTAACGTAGAAAAGTCAATGTCTGGTTCATCATTTGGCTGAATCTTGTCTAAATTGCAAAGACAGCTGTTAATCCTTGGACAAATTACTTTATATTAAAGTTGGGACAGAGTCTTATCATTAGTGAGTGGAAACCATATTTCTCAGGGCAGGACTTGAGCAATTCTAGTGCAAAGTGCAACATTGGAGATAAACATAAAATCCAACTGGTAATGCAATATATTTAACATTATCTAATATTAATTACACAGAGGGACTGGTTAGAGAGCTCATCCATCTACAAAGCTTATCAAATTGATTCCATATCATTCACTAAATCAAATCCCAGCTAGTAACAGATACACGTGCAACCTTGCTGGGATTCACCTCCACTCTCCGTGTTTGTCTGCTTCTCTATTTAACCCCTTAAGGACCAAACTTCTGGAATAAAATGGAATAATGACGTGTCACACACGTCATGTGTCCTTAAGGGGTTAAGGAAGGTAAAGGCTTGCTCAATGCACTCCACAAATCACATCTACATTAAACACGGGTCCTTCCCAGGCAGGCCAGGGCAGCATTTAAGATCATGGCCACCCTCTTTTGCCTCTTGCTGTTGTCTTAGAGGTAGATCTCCAGGTAAGGTGCCTCCACCAGGGCCGCCATCAGGGGGTGACAACCATAACGGGCCCTACACATACTTAGGGCCACCCGATGGACCCTATATCTTCAGGGCCCAGTCGGCGCTGTGGTCGTGGTTTAGGGCGACCGGGCCCCTTTTAAAAAAAGAAAAAAGCAGCCGCAAGTGGTGCTGGGAGGAAGCGGAGGAGGAGCGTGCGCGCCAGTGAAGAGGGAGCCACGCCGACTCCCATCATCCCCAGCCACCCTCCTGCAAAGAAAAGGTAAGAGACAGGAGAGTGGCTGGAAAATGAGCTGTGTGTGTGTCTGTATGTCTATGGCTATGTCTGTCTGTCTGCATGCATGTCTATGTATGGATAGAACAGGAAATAAGCGCTCGCTACACAGTGCAAAAAAGGAATGGGCAGCAGAGAATCTGTGAGACTTCCCAAAAATCTTACCAAGAGAACAATAGATGCTTAAACGTATAACACACAAAGAATGAAATGTTGCCATGTTTTTATTGAACACACCATGTAAACATTCACAGTGCAGGTGGGAAAAGTATGTGAACCCCTAGACTAATGACATCTCCAAGAGCTAATTGGAGTGAGATGTCAGCCAACTGGAGTCCAATCAATGAGATGAGATTGGAGGTGTTGGTTACAGCTGCCCTGCCCTCATGGGCGTCCGCAGGAATTTTTCCAGGGGGGGGGGGGGGGCATAATTGTAATGACATCCATGCTTGGTCCCTTTTTGACAGTGTCATGAAGGGGAGCAGCATAGTCATTATCCCATAAAGCCAGGGTGAATAGCATTTTCACAACTATGGTGGCAGGAATACATGTTAACCCCTTAAGGACCAAACTTCTGGAATAAAAGGGAATCATGACATGTCACACATGTCATGTGTCCTTAAGGGGTTAAGCAAATTAAAGAAACATTCTGGTCACCATAACAACTTAATCTAAATACAAATGCTATGATGCCAGGAAGCCCCTGCTCTCAAATGGTTTAACCCCAAAGGCTTCCTCCAGCTCCATTTCCATCTAGTGACTTAGATGATGATCAAATCACATTTTATGACCAATTTGTGCAGAAATCCATATCATTCCAAAGGGTTCACATACTTTTTCTTGCAACTGTATGCCATTATGAATGTATGTGTGTATGGATGTCAGTGTCTGTGTGTATGTATGTATGTATGCAGGGGTGTATTTGCCGCGAGGCAAACAAGGCATTTGCCTTGGGCGGCATTTTTCAGGGGGCGGCAAAAAAAGCCGCCCCCAAATGCCCAGGGCAAATGCCTTGTTAGCCTTGCGGCTAACAAGGCATGCTGGGCGGCCGGCGGGCTGCTGGGAAGTGCGGGTAGGTGGGCGGCCGGCGAGGGAGCACTTCCTCTGAGCGGTCTGCTCAGCTCCCTCGCGCGCCGCAGAGTGAGGCTGGGAGCCGGAATATGACGTCATATTCCGGCTCCGCCTCCCAGCATCACTCTGCGGCGCGCGAGGGAGCTGAGCAGACCGCTCAGAGGAAGTGCTCCCTCGCCGGCCGCCCACCTACCCGCACTTCCCAGCAGCCACTGGACCACCAGGGAGACAGATATCCCCCCCCCAGCTTTCCCAAAGGTAAGGAGGCTGGGGGGGTTAAATTAAAAAAAAAAAAATGTATTAAATATGTGAGTGATTGAGTGTGTTTGTATGTCTGTGTATGTCTGTTAGTGTGTGTGTGTATGTCTGTTAGTGTGTGTGTGTGTGTGTGTATGTCTGTAAGTGTATGTCTGTAAGTGTGTGTATGTCTGTTAGTGGGTCTGTGTGTGTGTCTGTTAGTTTGTGTGTGTGTATGTCTGTTAGTGTGTGTATGTCTGTTAGTGTGTCTGTGTGTGTGTCTGTTAGTGTGTGTGTGTATGTCTGTATGTGTGTGTGTGTGTGTATGTCTGTATGTGTGTGTGTGTATGTCTGTATGTGTGTGTGTGTGTGTTAGTGTGTGTGTATGTCAGTGTGTGTGTCTGTAAGTGTGTGTCTGTTAGACTGTGTGTGTGTCTGTTAGACTGTGTGTGTGTCTGCTAGTGAGTGTGTTTCTGTTACCTAGTGTATGCGTATTTGTCAGTGAATGTGTGTGTGTGTGTATTTAGAAGGCGGGGCGGGGGAAGGGTTCGGTGGGGGTGGCGCGGGTGGGGGGGGGGAGGGTTGGGTGAGGGTGGCGTGGGTGGGAGGGGGGCGCCTGAGTTTTGTCCTGCCTAGGGCAGCACAAAACCAGGATACACCACTGTATGTATGTGTCTTTATGTCCTCATGCATGTGTGTCTGTATGTATGTTAGTATCTGTCTGTCTCTCACTATGTATGCCTGTGTGTATGTCTCAGTATGTGTGTCTGTTAGTATGTATCTGTGTCCTTTTGTAGCAGTGTGTGTGTTTGTGTCTGTATTCCTGTGGGCGGTATTTGGAGGCGAGCCCCAGACCCTGAGCTGAGTTAGGGGCCCCAAAACTTCTGGTGGCGGCCCTGGCCTCCCCTACCCAATAAGGAGTGCCAGAAGCTCTCGTCGCTAAGCTAAGTCTTGCAGCGATTATGAACTTCATGATCTCCATAGGAAGTAGTGGAGCAGCAACCAGCGAACCACAAGTATCAAGGCAAACCATTCCAGAATGACTTGACTTCTTAAGTGGGGAATGTGTAAGCTGTAGCGGTGATGGGGCTTTTAGTGTTCCTTTAATTGGGATAATTTGGGATTTTACAAGTAAACCCCAAAGGGCTTATACATCTTCTGATTGTTTGTTTTTTGTTGTTTGTTTTTTTAACTCTAAAGAGGTGCTCACATCATATTTTGTGTTCATGTTGACACCTAAGGTAGGCTAAATTAATGCTTCCTGTCATACTTTATTATTCAACATGAAATTTATTCTCATTCCTGCTAGTTAAAAGTGGTTGCTGCTTATCCTTCTGTTTTGGTGCAATAATGGTAAAAGTCACCTTAGTGATTGAAAAAATGTTTACGGTATTTCAAATTTGGCCAAACATTGTATATAATTCAATTTAGAGAGTTTTCTTTATAATTTTTTTTTAAATGCAAATATGTAGAACCAAGTGGTGGTAATTAGCAAAGCATAATGGGAGTTGTAGCTCTGCCACCTGGGGATTTACTTAATTGGACCTTGTTGTCCACACATTTTGTAAACAATAGGTTCACTTTATTGTTAGCACTTATAGATTTAAAATGTATATGTTGTATAAAGAATTCTATAAACTACAGCAGATGTGCACATATGCTACAAAGCATAGGGATCAATTCCAGATAGCCAAGAGTGGAGCTAAATATATAGCTTTTTGGTAGAAATCTGAGTTACGTGTTTCCTATTAAAGGACCCTTGCAGTCACCCAGGCCACTTCATCTCAATGAAGTGTTCTGGGTGCAGTGGTCCTGTTTTTTTTTTTTTTTCTTCAAACAGCTGTTTACATTGTCAGACTGACGGCCACTAGACGATTAGAGGCACTGCCGCAGCACTGATCGAGAGAAACTTGTTCACATGATGTGTAAGCCCCCATAGGTAAGCATTGATTCAATATATAAAAGCCTTTATATTATGGCACAATCAGGGGCGGGGGAGGCGATATATAGAACTAGGCAAAAGGACCCTAAAGGGATGCTTTTATTTTTACTAGTGATTTTGTTAGCACAATGTATGTTTTTATACATGAAACAGACCCTGTCATTAACACATTTCTAAAGCACAATTCTAGAGCAGTTTTGATTCTCTAAATAGCTCATAATTTATATTATTCTAAAAATTTTAGCTGCAATCAGGTGAAAAGGGGGTGAAAGGTATTGCCTATAACACACTGAAATTGTAATGACCGATGAGTTGGACTCTTATTAAACCTACTGAACGCTCCATCAATATAAATGAAATTGTGTTGACAAGTGCACATTAAAGGGACATTGTAGGCACCCAGACCACATTAGTTATTTGAAGTAGTCTGGGTGCTGTGACCCTTTTGCACTTAGTACTGCAATGTTTAAATTGCAGCTCTAAGTCTGCCCTCTGTCTAACAGACAGCCACTAGAGGGCTTCCAGAATGCAAATGGACTTTTGGTCAGTTATCTGACTCTGTGTGTCCTCACGCTCTGCATGAGGACCTCCAGCATCAGATTTTCCCCATAGGAAAGCTTTGAATAATGCTTTCCTATGGTAAGGTCTAATGCACGTGCGGCTTACGCAGCGGGGGAGAAGCCTGACCCAGTGCCGAGGGATATCGGCACTGGATTCAGGTAAGTGGCTGAAGGGGTTTTAACCCCTTCAGCACTCCAGGAGCCAGGAAAACGGGTTTGTTTTCCTGGCACTATAGGATCCCTTTAAAGATTTAAAGAGCTATATTGTCAGTGTTAAACCCATTTTTATGTGGCATCCTTGTATGTCTACAGAACTTTTGTTTTTAGCACCTGTTATGTATTTGTAAGTGTCCTCTTTGTAAAAATCTGTTTAATGCCACAGTAAAGAGATATTTGCTGGTTTTGTTTTACAAATAAAAATTTTTGTGGTCTTCAGCTTTTCCTTTTTAATAGGATACATTGTTTGCACTGCTCTATGACTGGCATATATCAGTATATTATAATAACTTAAATGTCATCAACTGTAACCTTACATACCATGTTATCCTTAAAGCTTATTAAGGGGGCACTTTCAGAATGTTCACTACGGTAGCAGTTTTGTAACTATCCCACCGTCATTTGTCAACCATTTTCAAACACTTTGACACATACTTGAGACCCCAGGTGTCTATGAATTGACGCTCTTCACCGATATCACGAAAGTAGAAGGCATTAGAATATTAATATTACTAATACGAATATAGGAACTTCTACTTCAATGATCTTGGAATAGAGGTCCTAGTGGGACCAAGGTAAGTGTAAAAGCTCACAGAAAAATTAGATTAACTTACATATATTCACTACAAAATACACAACAAATGCTATCTTACAAGTAATTTTAATTTCTGTAAAAAAGGAAAAATGGAATGAAAGTAAACATTAATAACTAACTAAAGTTAGGGAATGGGGGTTATCTATTAAATAATGCTCTGAAATCAGTGCATAGGGAAACCAAGCAAAACCATCTACTGAAACAACAATATAAAAGATACCTCAGATAATAAACCTGACATAAACCCAAGAGTAAGTAAATAGTGGCACTTCACAATATATTTTAAAACACAAGATGCAGTTGTGAATAGACAATGGTAAACAGAAAAAATATATACCAACTGTATGTAATAAAGAGTCCATTTAAATAAAGAGTCCATTTAAATAAAGAGTCCATTTAAATAATCAATTCAACTAATTAGTCTAAATAAAAGTTCAAATAGTAACTATTGAGTCCATTAAACAGTTTATGTAAAAATGTACACATGCAACAGTTTGTAAATCAGAATGTAGCAATTTGTGAGAGAGGGTGATGAGTACGAAAACACATCAGCCTAAACATGTTCACAGAGATTGCTAAATCACATAGATTTTCCAATAGTGAAAAGAAACACTTATGATGGTACATGCAAATACAAAGAGAATCCGGAACACGTAAACCCTGGTATTATATATATATATATATATATATATATATATACACACACACACACACTTAGGGAATATAATAACAATCTGTAGCATATCTATAAAAAACAGAAGCGAGAGAAAATATACTCTCTGTAAAACTAGACATAGTACTCCCTGCAAGACTTGAAATATGGGATTAAAAATTACTCACAGGATTGTTTTTCTGTCAAAACTGCATGTGATTATGGCCAGGAGTTCCATGGCACTGTCCCAGTGTAACATGTCCAACTATTTTAGAGCAGTTTGACAACTTAACAGAGTCCTGCCAAGCACTCACCCATCTTGCTTCTGATTAGCTTCCAGAGCAAAGCAGGGTCATGCAAAACTGCACTTATTGGCTCAGAGCATCAACTGAGCTCTCTCAACTAATGAGCATGGTGTTTATTTTGCTCTATAGTGATATTGGATTTCTCCTGCAGGAGTAGACTGGAAAATTGTAAAACCAATTTTAAAACGGTTTGCCAAATTGCAATGAGACAGTGGCAGGGCGCTCCTGGTACCATAACCACTACATTAGGATGCAACGGTTATGGTGCTTGTAGCATTCTTGAAGTGATTTGCCACATATAAATACTGCTTACTACAGTGATTCCCTCATCCAGTAATTCCTTATTATAGAGTATTTATTTCCTATGGCAGTATCAAGCATTGTAAACACTTAATGACTTTAGTGCATGTTTTGCCACACTGCAAAAGTATGGCTTTAATGCTATTAAGATGGCATTGCACACCTTAACAATCATGCAACCCCTGGCCTGGATACTTACCTTCCTTCACAATTGGGTTAACTGCCTGACAGACTAAACCCCCCCCATATAAGACTTGCTTTTCCCACAGAAATCACAAATATGCAGTGATGTTACTACCGCAAAGGATTCTGGGTGGGCATATGCAAATTAGTTTAACAAATAATCACATTTTTGCCTTATTACATTTTAAACATGGATTCCTTTGAGTCTGTTTCCTGTATACAACAGCTTTGAAACAACTTCGGAAAAGATGCAAAGCCAGTGAACCACTCATGGACAGCTGCGTCATTGTTAATGCAACTCATCAGCATGAGGTTGGTTACTGGATTGCTATGGAGGCTTGGGAAACAAAATACAAATAGGTTATGGTGGGGAAATGTTTTTATATACACACACACACACACACACACACACATAATCATTCTACGTGTATATTTTTGTATTAATTTTACATAATTGTGATTTTATTAACCCAGCCAGAAAGTCCAGAGCATTACATTTGTAAGCCGTAAATTTGACCCAAACACTTTCCAAATACCTGTACATTGGAAGTACTGTTGTACTCGTGAGATATCCCTGAACACAAATATTGGTGTTTTAGAGCAGTAAAACGTATAACGATGATATCATCCTCGTTGAAAAGGCAGTGTTTGTGTGAAAAGTGCAAAGAACATGACCGTTGGCCAGGGTTTGTGACTAAGTGGCTAACTAAAAAGACTGGGTATATGCTGAGATTTCCTATAGTAATATACACAATGTTTGTAAATACAATGTACCAACTTGCTGCACAGACAGCTTCAAACTACAACATGAACTCCTGTTATTAAATTAGATTAATTCACTATAAATCCATTTTCCAATTAACCCCTGAAATGCCAATATTAGTCCGTCTTGTCCATCAGCATTAACATGTTTCCATGAAAACGTGGCCCTGGCAATCTCATATACATACATATATATATATATCTTGCCTATATCTCCATTGAATAGACTGGTATGGGTTTTACAGGATAACACAGAGCTATTTAGTGCTATGATGGATATCTGACACTCCAGCTGTGGTAGCCATGTTGTTAGAGCTGTGAATACCCGGCTCCAGGTCCCCCTGTCTGTCCTTACTGCACACATGGACCCCCACAATGCAGCACATCATGTAAACAAACCGCCAGCATGGTATAAGCTCAGCAAAGCAGCCGATTGGCCGCTGGAAACGAGGCTTGGAACGCAGATGGTCTGCGGGCGGGGATTGGTTGACGTTTAGCCAATCGCCGCTGGCGATGGTGATTTGAACGGCTGGCGGGGTCGGGCTGACTGACGGTGAAGGGTTGGGGTGTAAGAAGTTAAATAGTGGCGGTAAGTGGGCGCGGTAGGTGGGCTGGGGCAGTGTATTGGGGTGGAGTGGTGTCCATGGGTCACATGGTGGGTGTCTTAGAGAGCTCGGGGTAAGATGGCAGAACACCTGCTGTGGCTGCCTTGCCATGTGACCAGGTGTGGGTAGTTGGCTATAATACAGAGCAGCTGGGGGCTGTTACTGGGGGGCTTATTCACTAAAATCCGAACTGAAACCAGAATCGCTCAAACTAGGCTAAAGCAGCTGCTCCGGAAATAAACCTCCCACCCAGACTCTGTTATGGCTCCAGCTTGGCTACTTTAGGCTGACCTTTTGTCACTCTCTGATTTTTAATTTCGTTACAACAACATGTTTGTTCGTCCACCCGCTGTAAAGTGCTATATAAATAATAACATAATAATAATTTGGAGTTTAGTATACAAACACAACAGAGTTTCATGGGTCTGAACGCTGAAGATCAAATGTGACCCCTTTGCGGATTAGCAAAAGTATTCTTGGGGAATCTTGTATAAATAAACATTGTCAAAAATAAAGTGTCCCCATCTTCCAGGGTGAGGTTTCATATTTTTTTTTTTTTTTTTTAAGGTGCATATTAAAAAGCTTCATAATTTTTTGCATAACCTGATAGCTTGTTAAAAGTTGGCTGTTGATTGTGCTTTTTTTTTTTTTTTTTCTTTCTTATAGTTTATTATAATTTCTAAATTCATTAACTCTGGCAAGGATGTAGACATGACGCTTGCGGGTGTACGTCACTGCTAGAAAAAAAGCCAAGCTTGCATGCACATGTGTGCACGTGTACATGTTCTAGCAAGGTTGTCAAAAGATGTATAGATTATTTTTTTTGTTTTGTGATTCACAAGGTAATAATGTTACTCTTCTTTGTAGCTTAATATCAAAAATATATGTTGGCCCAAACAAAAGAAATGTCTACCGAAAACCAGGTTCCATCCTTGAATGCAGTAAGTGTAAACCCTGTTATTATGGTGTATAGCCACTTGTAAGATTTGTTTTGTGGCACTTTAATTTAAACCTATTTAAAGTTGAGTAATCCTTTATTCCTGATCAATCAACATGACAAGATTACCCCATGGTGTTACCCTTCCTCTCACAGCAGAAATGACAACAAACAGAATTCTGAAATTCATGCAAATAGAGCTGCTCCTATCAGACAGTTTGTCTTTCACAGCTGTTAAAAAGGGTCCTCTTTTAGCAGGCCAATAGTTTTGTCCATAAGGGGTGGGTGGGGATATAAACAAATTACATTACCAAGATGTTAAAAGAACTAGGAAGTTCTTGGGACTCAACTCTGCGTTTGATGTCCCTTCTTTTGTTGACTGATATTCTCCGATACGTAGTGTTTCTAGTTGTAGATATATAAAATCCTAAATACTGTATATATCATGATAATTATTAGTTTCTTTGCAGGTACCTGAGATATTCTTTGACTCTGCTGTACTTTTGTGTTATCTCTTTGTGTGTGTTTGTATATTTCCAGTTGCGTAGCACTGTCACTTTAATGAAACTCTGTAGTATTTGGTATACTTGTTATCTTTACACAGGTAATGCTGGCAGGGTTTACCACCATAACATCTTAAAATATTTCTGGACTCTAGTGCTAATAATTATATATATATATATATATATATATATATATATATATATATATATATATATATATATAGCACTTCTAGGTATACTAATTAAAGAATTTTGTGTTCTGAACTTTATCCTGTGAGAGGAGGAGCTAACTCATTGGTTAATGCTGCCATATTGATTGATGAGGAAGAGAAAATAGCGTTAAGTATATGCTTAAATGTTTATATTGCCTAAATTATTATTTGCATGTATAATGCTAATGTATCACCTAAAAATCCTTTACACAATAAGAGGGCCAACAATAATTAAGCTTGCCCTGCAAAACAATTCTAGATTGTCTTTATTTTGCAGATATTACATTTACATTTAAGCAAGAAAGGTTGCAAACAAATGCATATTTTTTTTATTCTTCTGCTGCAACCCCCAATTTTTTTCTTTCTGTTAGGCTTATCCTAAATATGTTGAAAGAACGCCACTGCGTGACCTTACAGCCCTAAATTTTGCTACACCTGACCAAAAAATTACACGATCTTCTTCCAAGAAAATATCCAGCCATTCTGCTTTTGAAAGCAATCCACATTTAAAGGTAAATCCTGTACCAGTTGTGCACATTCCGAAAATTCCATGTAAACCTGATTTATTCATGCTGTGATATTCATACTTTTTTGAGTATAATCAATGAGTGTTCTGTAAATCATCACTGTTACATTTGAGGTTATCATAACCATATAACACAATTAGAAGCTATATAGGAAACCGATACAGTGTACATTATTTCCCCCTCTCCTTAACCCCCAAACAACTTTTCCTATTATTAGGCTCATCTTAAATCTGTTGAACGAACCCCACTGCAGGACCTTGCAGCTCTTAATATTGCTACACCTGATCAAAGGATTACACGATCTTCTTCCAAGAAAATATCGAGCCATCATGCTTTTGAAAGCAATCCACATTTAAAGGTAAAGCCTTACCAGTTCTGCACATTGCGAATTTGAAAAATTCATGCAAACCTGATTATTCATTCTGTAATGTTTATACTTGATCTGAGTTTACTCAACAGCATTATATGAAGCAGCACTTAATAGACTCACCAGCACAACTACATTAAAGGGAAACTATAGTGCCAGGAAATTTTTTTTTTCCTGGTAGTATAGCTCCCTGTAGTGCAACCCCTACCTTGTACCCTTTCTGCCACTTACTTTATTCTAGAATGGATGTCCCTTGGTGCTGGTTCAGACTCTGCCCCTGCTCCTCCCCCACCGACACCAGCCGGCAGGGGGACCTAATGCACATGCATTAGGTGCCCTATTTACTGGCGGTAGGTGTACAGGATTTATGTTGGTTAGTGGAGGAATGGCGTGTTCATGAGTGCCATTTCTCAATGAAGTAGCAGTAGTGTATGTTCAAGAAGGCAGCTGGCTCCTCTATTTGCTTTATGTCCTCTACAATTCTTCCTATTATTAGGCTCCTCCTAAATCTGTTGAAAGAACGCCCCTTATCGCTCTAAATATAGCTACACCTGACCAAAGGATTACACGATCTTCTTCCAAGAAAATATCCAGCCATCATGCTTTTGAAAGCAATCAACATCTAAAGGTAAATGCACTCTTCTGCACATTCCATATGTCAAAACTCCTTTAAAACCATATGAATTCATGCTGTGATGGTCATACTTGTTAAAAAATATACTTAATGACCGTGTCTTATAGAGCTGCACTGTTACATTTGAGTTTATCATAAATCTATAACATATTTAGAAGCTATATAGGAAACTGGTACATCATACATTTTCTCCCCCTCTACTTAACCCCCGAACAATTCTTCCTATTATTAGGCTCATCCTAGATCTCTTGAACGAACGCCCCTGCAGGACCTTACAGCTCTAAATATAGCTACACCTGACCAAAGGATTACACGATCTTCTTCCAAGAAAATATCCAGCCATCATGCTTTTGAAAGCAATCAACATTTAAAGGTAAAACCTATACCATTTCTGCACATTCCAAAAGTGAAAAATCCATGCAAACCTGATTTATTCATGCTGTGATGCTCATATAATTACTCAATGACCATGTCCTATAAAGCAGCAGTGTTACATTTCAGCTTATCATAAAGAGACACTCAAAACGTCACCACAATAAGAAGCTAAATATGAAACTCATACATTTTTTTTTTTTTTTCGGTCTCTCCCCCCAAACAATTCAAATTTTTAGGTTCATCATAAATCTGTTGAACGAACGCCGCTGCAGGATCTTACAGCTCTAAATATTGCTACACCTGATCAAAGGATTACACAATCTTCTTCCAAGAAAATATCCAGCCATTCTGCTTTTGAAAGCAAGCAACATTTAAAGGTAAAGTCTGCACAATCCGAATGGGAAATATGGATTGAAATCTTATTTATTCATGTTGTGATGTTCATACTTTTTCTGAGTAAACTCAATTACAGTGTCATACAAAGCAGTACTTTTACATTTGAGTTTATCATAAAGATACAATCCAAACTATGCACTGAGGTTGTCGATTCGTGAAAAGCTCTAAAACAACGTTGCCCTGTCCATCACCTGGTCTAGGGGGACAAAATTTTTTAAATGGACTCACTTCTCGCCAGAACCTTGCGGCACAGACAGAGACACCCCCAGATAATCAAGATCAAGGATGCAAATGAATCCTTGATAATGTCTAAAGTAGACATTGCTCAAGTCTTCACAGACTATTATCACACCCTCTACAATCACACCCAAAGAGATCCTGCGGGTAGGGAGGAGTGGCTATATTTTCCAAATTAGAATTGCCGGGGCCCCCATAGATTCTCTCTTGGATGTGAGGAGGACATAGTCTGCATAGCCTGACACTAGAAACTGCTGGCCTCCTACTGTTACGCCATGAATATCTTCATGGTTGCACATGGCTTGTAGTAGCAGTTCTAGGGTCAATACGAAAAGTAGTGGCAAAAGCGGAAATCCTTGCCTGGTACCATAGTTTAACTTAAAACCATTGGGACCATGAAGGGCAAGATCTTGTGTGAAGAAATAGAGAACGCAATATCTTTACTGAAAGGCAATAAGGCCCTGGGTCCAGATGGTTTTGACAGAGGGTGCTATAAGAACTTCCAAAAAGATTTGGTACCCCACATGGAATCTTGGTTCAATGATCTAATGGGAGGTTGACCTCCAGATCGAGAAATGTCAGTAGCTAACATCGTATTACTCCCAAAGCCTGGAAAAGTTTACTCCCTGCCTGAAAATTATAGGCCTATATAGTTAATAAACCATGACCCGAAAATCCTACCAAAATCTTGGTGGAAAGATTTAAATCTTTTCTGTTCCTTTTAAAAGCAGATGAAGTAGGATTTATTCCCCATAGCCAACTGTTCCTGAATACCAGGCGCAAAGTAGACATTATTTGGAGGGAGGTGGCGACTAAAACTGCATTATTGATCCTAAAACAGGATTAAATGACCTTACCTATTTGAACTTTTATCTCATTTAGGGTTCCTGGAATCATATGCAGAGGCAATTAGGTCTATGCATACAGATGTCAAGGTGCAAATTAAAATGTAAGGCGCTCTGAGTACGCCTTTTAAGTTAAACTATGGTACCAGGCAAGGATTTCCGCTTTTGCCACTACTTTTCGTATTGGCCCTAGAACTGCTACTACAAGCCATGCGCAACCATGAAGATATTCATGGCGTAACAGTAGGAGGCCAGCAGTTTCTAGTGTCAGGCTATGCAGACTATGTCCTCCTCACATTCACACATCCAAGAGAATCTATGGGGGCCCTAGCAGAGGTATTAGACTAATTTAGTGCTCTATTGGGATACAAGATCCATCTCGGCACATGAAGCACACTACCCCTGGATCTCTTGGCTGCAGACACAGCATTCATTGGTGATAACTACACATTCAGATTACCCATACAGCCATGAAATATTTAGGCATTTAACGACAGACCCCTCAACATTGTACCACCAAAATGAGTCCAATGTTCAAGACCCTGATATAAGAAATGGAAAGATAGGTTGACAAGCCTAATTCATGGATTGGTATTCTCCCTTACATGTTATTTCTGTTCCAAGCTCTGCCAATTCCAATCACCAAGTTGGGTCTAGCCTACCTTCAAAAATAAATAGATGCCTTTATATGGAAAAACGAGCTACACAGAGTGTCTCTTAAAGGACCACTATAGGCACCCAGACCACTTCAGCTCAATTAAGTGGTCTGGGTGCCAGGTCCATCTAGGATTAAGCCTGCCTGCTGTAAACATAGCAGTTTCAGAGAAACTGCTATGTTTACAAGTGGGTTAATCCAGCCTCTAGTGGCTGTCTCATTGACAGCCGCTAGAGACGCTTCCGTGCTTCTCTCTTTGATTTTTCACAGTGAGAAGATGCCAGCGTCCAGCGTTGAGAATGCTTTCCTATGGACTGGCTGAATGCGCGTGCGGCTCTTGCCGCGCATGCGCATTCAGCCGATGACGTCTGAAGGAGGAAGAGAGTCTCCAGCACTGAGGGAGCCCGGTGCTGGAGAAAGGTGAGTGTTTAACCCCTTCCTCCCCCTTCAGCCCGGCGGGTGTGGGACCCTGAGGGTGGGGGCACCCACAGGGAACTATAGTGCCAGGAAAACGAGTTTGTTTTCCTGGCACTACAGTGGTCCTTCAATATTCTATATCGCCCCAAATTAGCAGGTGGCTTAGGGTTACCAAATTTATTTAAAAATATAGCTTCCCAGTTGTCTCAGATCGCAATCTGGCATATGCCTCTTGATGAAAGAAGGTGTGTGAACTTGGGAGTCCCTGACTAATATATGCAATAGTCTAAATAATGATGCAATGGCAAGGTATTTATCTGAAATACAAAAAACATGTTCTAACTTCTTCCCTTTCCTGTATGATTCCATTTCTGAGGAATAGGGCTTTTCCCCCCGGGGATGAGAGACCATGATTTTAAAGGTATATAACATACAAGGCTACAAAGAATATGCCATCTATATGAGGGTAGAAGAGCATCTATATGAGGGTAGAAGAATTAGCAGGTAGAAGAGCATTAAAGCCCGCTGACGTCTTCAAATATATTCAATTAAGAAACTTTGTAAATCAAAAACATATTAAGGAAGGGGCACATAAGCAGCTGGTGTTCTATGAAAGGATGTGCTTTAATGAATCCTTCCAAAGAGTCTTAATCACCTCACTATATACTCCTATAAGCTTTAGTACTTTAGGGTGGGGCAAGTTGCCCTATACTGACCTAGCAATGAACAGACTGGAAAGACATTTGGGAAGCTAAGAAGAAAAAAAACACTTCAATATGTGTTACGTTACAAGAACAGACCTACAAGACAATGTTTCGTTGGTATACTACCCCAGTCAAACTATATCTTCTACAAAAGATACCAGACAACCGTTGCTGGCAGGGATGTGGTCACAGAGGCATATATATATATATTCATATGTGGTGGGAATGCCTTTTGTAGGGAAATTAGGGACCTTTTTAGTGGGGGGTATTTCAAAAGCGGGGGAAATTGGACCCTTGGGATGCGTTCCTGCCCCGATGGCTGACCCAACTCTTTTCTTCCACCTCTGCTGGTAACCCCTAGCCCATACTTCTGGTGAATCTTCCTGGATGTATTGTTAGGACCACTTGCTCCACCTTGCAGAGATTCCAACAAGCATCAGGCAATTCCACAAATTGGATATATGGTGGAGATATGGTCACCGAGACACAAACATTCATATGTGGTGGGAATGCTTGAAAGTATAGACCTTTTTTGTAGAAAACTTGGGGACCTATTCGCAGGGATATTTCAAAGAAGGGTGAAGTTGGACCCATGGGTCTTCCTGTTATCTAGGCCATAAGATGGCTGTACAAAAACAGAACAAAAACTCCTACATAAATTGTTGATGGCTGCTAGACGTGCCCTAGTCCAAAGCTAGCTGAGACCGGAAAACCCCTACTTTAGATATAGTTATACACCTACTTTTATGGAATAATTGACGGCTCAGGTCAGAGACTCGAATAAGATGTTAGATCTCTGCTTTCCTGCCCCGGTGGCTGACCCAACTTTTTTCTCCCACCTCTCTTTTGTACACAAAACCTTTTGCGGAGTAGACACATGTATTAAATTTATTTTGTGCTACGGAAAAACACATGCTTTATTGTAACAACTGTACGCAAAAAGAAAGAATACAAATTTCAAAACAGTTAGAAGTTATAAATAAAACTGATACACCATAAATATTTTTCCCCTCTTGTCTCATCACCCAAACAATTCTTCTTTTTATTAGACTCCTCGTAAATCTGTTGAACGAACACCACTGCAGGACCTTACTGCTCTTAATATTGCTACACCTGACCAAAGGATTACACGATCTTCTGCCAAGAAAATATTCAGCCATTCTGCTTTTGAAAGCAATCAACATTTAAAGGTAAAGCTTGTACCAGTTCTGCACATTCCGAATATGAAAAATCCATGCAAACCTAGTCATGCTGCGATGTGTATACTCAATGACCGTGTCCTATAAAGCAGCAGTGTTAAGTTTGAGTATATCATAAATAATCATTCAAATGTCAACACAATTAGAAGCTATATATGATATTGATACATCATACCTTTTTTTTTTTTTTTTTTTTTCTCCTGTTTCACCCACAAACAATTAAAATTTTTAGGATCATCATAAATCTGTTGCACGACCACCATTGCAGGACCTTACAGCTCTAAATATTGCTACACCCGACCAAAGGATTACTCGATCTTCTTCTAAGAAAATATCCAGCCATCATGCTTTTGAAAGCAATCTACATTTAAAGGTAAAGAATATAACAAGTGTCTGCAACCTTTTGGCACTCCAGATGTTATGGGCTACATCTCCCATTATGCTATTATAGCAATAATGCTGACACAGCATCAATGGCGATGTTGTCCACATCTGGAATGCGGAAAGTTGCCTACCTCTGGACTATACCATTTAAGAATGGGAAAAGTCAATTAAAACCGTAATTATTCATGCTGTGCTGTTCATATGGGTTCAAAATATACTGTATGACAGGGTTATATAAAGCAACAATAGGTTTGTCATAAAGATAGAACCTAAATTCCAACATACTCAAAAGATATATATAAAAAAATGTAGGAACTGCTTTGGGGGTTATGTATAAAAGTTTTAAAAATTAGTATTTCAAAGGAGAGGGGAAGATTGGACCCATGGGATGCTTTCCTGCCACTATATTTGTTTTACATCTGTAATTCTGGCACATCACCTGGGGAAAAAAATAACTATTTACATAATTCTAAAGTCCAGTTTGTTGGTAACAAAATAGTAAAAATCAGACTTTTCCCACAACTATACATTTTCTTAGGTATTTCGCAATTGTTATTTTTAGGCAAGAACACAAAAAACAAATGCTTAAAGGACCACTCTAGTGCCAGGAAAACATACTCGTTTTCCTGGCACTAGAGTACCCTGAGGGTGCCCCCACCCTCAGGGACCCCCTCCCGCCAGGCTCTGGAGAGAGGAAGGGGTTAAACTTACCTCTTTTTCCAGCGCCGGGCGGGGAGCTTTCCTCCTCCTCTCCATCTTGATCGCGACGTCATCGGCTGAATGCGCATGCGCGGCAGGAGCCGCGCTCGCATTCAGCCGGTCGCATAGGAAAGCATTCATAATGCTTTCCTATGGACGCTTGCGTGCTCTCACTGTGATTTTCACAGTGAGAATCACGCAAGCGCCTCTAGCGGCTGTCAGTGAGACAGCCACTAGAGGATTAGGAGGCTGGATTAACCCTCATTATAAACATAGCAGTTTCTCTGAAACTGCTATGTTTATAAAAAAAAGGGTTAATCCTAGAGGTACCTGGCACCCAGACCACTTCATTAAGCTGAAGTCGTCTGGGTGCCTAGAGTGGTCCTTTAATACATTTTCCCAGATCGTAAGTGGCAGTACGAACAAATAGTTAGCTCCCCTCTTCACATTCAAAACACTTAGCCTGAAATATTTTTATGAAGACTTGGAACCTCTGCCCATATGAGATTCAACTAGACTCCAGGTTAATCAGGATATGCCTGTCTTTTAATAGATTTAGATGGGAACCTTGCTCGTGAGTTTTTTGTTTTTTTCTCACATAACACTAAAATAATTCTTCCTGTTAGACACATCATGTAGCTGATGAACGAACATCCCTTGAGGATGTTACAGCTCCTCATGTTGCTTCATCTGAACAAAGGATTACAAGATCTTCTTCCCAGAAAGCATCCAGTCTTCATGCTTCCAGTCAACATTTAAAGGTAAAGCCGATACTTGTTCTGCTGATTCATAAAGCGAAATTGCATGCAAACTACATTTATTCATACTTTTTCAGAGTTTACTCTGTGATGCTATCTTTAATGCTAGTCTCCTCTCTATTCTCAACAGAGATTACAAAATAAAATCTAATAAAGGCTATTAAAAACTAGTTACCACCTGGGTTCTAACCTTGCTGATTTTACCAGCAGCTGCTATCTTTTAAAGTCTAAAACCTATCCTGCTACGTGAAAACAGACCAGATTAAAGTGACAACTGTATCCAACAGCCAATTTTTCTTCCTATTAATACAATCATTTAAAACAATAATAAAGCATGGGGAGCCCTCTGTAACACAGTAATACCATTCAGAGACTCAATGAGTGGCACAGTCCCCTATGGCCTGATGGAGGGTATTAATGGGGCTTAAAGATGCCTACTAAGACGCGCTACTATAATGCCCTATAATGAAATCCAGGCAGTATATAATTATTAACGGCTCCCATAATACTTTTGAGGAGCCGTTAAGAGTAAGAGTGTCAGTGCCATCTCACTGCTCAATTCTCTTCCATTTAGGAGTTACTTTGTGCACCCTAGTCGCACCTCCCTGCATGTGACTTGCACTGCCTTCCTAAACCTTTCCTGTGAAGTGAGATTTAATGTTTACACTTCCTTTACTACAAATTCTATTTAATTTACAAATTATCCTGAAGTGAGTCTCATATTCTACAATACCATGTTTTAAGGAAAATCGATTTTATGATGAATTTATTATGAATATGTTTCCTACTTCCTACAATGTGAATCATGGTTTGTTTGTTTTTTATTGTGATATATATTTATTTTTTCTCATTGTGTGACATCCATTATGTTTTATTTTTTGTTTGTTTTTACATAGGAATCTTCATACAGTACAAGTACTCCTGTCAATGTTTGTAATGACTCTTTGGTTACTTCGACAGACTGTATAAAAAGGAAGACTAATAAACTATTGCCATGTTCTCTTTTTGAGTCCCGATTTGAAAAATGTAATCTAGAAGCCCCTACTTCTAATCTGGCAAGTAAAGAGCATTCCAGTCAGCCTAGCCCAAATCTGCAACTCTCAGAGAATGTATCTTCTTCATCTGAAATGAAAGCACTTCCTGTTCCTGATGTAAAAGCTAACAGGTCAATGGAAGTGAAGACTTCTACTAAACTGGAACTTGAAGAAAGCCAAGACTTAGGGAATCCTGAATCTAAAACCGATAAGCTTCAAAATGATGCTGTTCACTCATCAGTACTTTACATTAAGGAATGTTTAGCTAATAGGAATGAATATCTTACAACTGTTTCCAGAGTTGATGTACCTGTGATGGAAGAAGATCAGAGCAGAACATTACATATTGTAAACCATACTTGTGAATCATTTGCCCCAGAAAACGAAAATTTAGTTACTTCAAACCATACAAGTCAATCTTTAAAGGTGTCTGATGATTTACTTAGTATGTCCGTCAGCGACCATCCTAATCTATGTACACATGGTAAAATCTGTGATAGCCCCTCTGTAGAAACGAGTCCTGTAAATCTGTGCCCATCTCTATCAACAAATGAGTGTCCCTCAATTGCTGAGGAACTTGAGTTAATAGTTGACTCTGACAAGTTGCACGATGGTCTAGCTGATGGCACATATGAAATTGAACCCGTTCTTCATGTTAGAACAGAGCAGATGTTTAAACAAGCCACTGTGTCGCCCTGCCCGGGAGAAAGTAATGTAATTGCTACAGATGAAGAGATGCTCCTGTTTGAGTCAAACAATGTTTTTTTCAATGAGACTTTTGAACTTCCAGATTTGTTGCAATCTGAAACTGAACTGTACCAAATCTTGACACAGTGTGTTTCATGTTTTTCACCTGAAAGTCTAACTGATAAGCCTCCGGATATGGATAAAATTCCTAATGACCAAGATGATGATCCTTCAAAAATCTCCATAACTTTGGATCCTGAGAATATGACCGACAAATCTAATTTTGTAAATTTCACAGTAACAAGCAAGAATGCAGAGCAGAACACTGTAGCAGAGTCGACTTGCAAGGGCTTGTCTTCGGATAGCTGCTTTCTTCAGACAGCGGAAATGCTAGCTGACCATGACATATACAGTAATGAATTTACAGACGTTTATGCTTCTCTTATGGAAGACCATATTCCAGATCCAGTTTCATCGACAGCGAGTGGTTTGAAAGCACGATCTGTAAAACATTGTGACCATGATTACATTTCTGTAACTGCTGTTGATAAGACTGACACACCTCATCTCTGTAGACCGCTTTGGCCATTATTAAATGCTAATAGTTCTGCATTCAAGGAGAACGGAGGAGGTATGGATCTGTACCCCTCCACTAATGCAAGACACAGCTGTACTCCTCCAATAATGCAGCTACATCAAACATTGCACAGTGTTCCAGTGTCCAGTATAAGCACATGCAGCAAACCTGTTCCAACTTTAGAGAGCTCTCCACTGGAATGTGGGACATCCATAACACCAATAACACAATCAAGTAATGCTACATGGACTACACCCATTATGTTGCTCAACAAGAGTGTTAACACCTCGCAGCATTGTTCTGGAAAAGACTGTGCCTCAGAGACAGACTCCCTTCTTTGGAAGTAGGTTCTGCAGTTTTGTCTGTTTTAATTTTTGTTCTTTTTCTACTGTCTGAATTTTTGCTGCATTTTAGGGATTAATTTATTTTCTGTTCCACCGTTTCCAGCTTTTCCCGGAGCTCGCTGTGTGAGACATCGCGAGAGGAACTGATTAATCGATTAGAGAGCAGTTCAATTGTGATCCAAATTCTCTCCAGTCAGCTCCAGGAATGGCAAAATAATGGTGCATCTCTAAGACCGTTGGAACAAAAAGACTCTTCAACACAGACCTGTGCTACTTCTACCACTGCAGTAAGTAGGTAGAGTGTAGACTTATTTTAGCAAAGAACGGTATAAATGATGTTTAGTGAATCAAGGTGCAACATGTTTAATAGACAATGAGTGTGAGCTAATCATGATCCAGCAAGCGTTGGTCCAGAAATATAGTATTCGGGGATAGGATACAATATCTGAAATAACCTTGAGGAATCATGTTAAAAATGAGGACAGCAAATAAAAGTGAGTGCAAACACGTAAAATATATTAAAAATAGCCAGCTATTGACTGTGAATAGTGCCATCATGGAGATGGCCAATAAAGAGTAGGAGATTAAATAAATATATAAAATAGGAAAAAACCTAGATACTCCTAAAAAGTCCTCAAAACTAAATCCTGCTACTTCAGGGAGAGAGAATCAACCAGAAGAATTGAAACCGGTGGATATAAGTAATAAAGTAAGTATAGATGGCTAGTGTTAATCCCACTTGTCTAGCAAGTGCTTATTAAGCTTAGTGTAAAATAGAATCAGTACCTCAAAGTCTTACCACAACAGGGGTATCTGCATGTCCCTAGAAATGCTAAAAGATAGAGAAAAGAGAGTGCAGAGAGGTACAAAAGCACTTGAAAATATAGCCACAAGACGTGGAAACCCAAGAGACCGAGAATTGTCCAGAGCAACTGCCTTGCAAAGACTTCTCATTTTGCTGTATTGGGAAGTCTGTGATTGGACAGCCACAGAAAGTCTGGGCGGGGTTTGAAGGGGAGGACTTGCATATGATTAAGACAATAGAACACAAGCTTTTGCAAGTTGTCTTTGCACATTTTTATTAGTAGTATATCTACTAAACAGTGAATTATTGCGTGATCTAAAGATAGCCTTCTATTTACGATGCATTATAATTCAAAGGTTATTCAGCATTACCGTATTTTTCGCTCCATAAGACGCACCACACCATAAGACGCACCTAGTTTTTAGAGGAGGAAACCCAGAAAAAAAAATATTCTGAACAAACTGTCCCATAGTGTTTCTTACTATGGGACCTTTTATTCAGAATATTTTTTTTTTCTCCCCTGTCCCATAGTGTTTCTTACCACCCACTCCCCTCTCCTGTCCCATAATGATCTTTAACCCACCCTCCCCTGTCCCATAGTGATCTTTAAACCCTCTCCCCTGTCCCATAGTGTTCTTTAACCCCCTCCTCCCCTTGCCAATAGTGTTCTCATCCCAGTGTGTTCCCCCGTCCCCTCATCCCAGTGTGTTCCCCCGTCCCCTCATCCCAGTGTGTTCCCCCGTCCCCTCATCCCAGTGTGTTCCCCCGTCCCCTCATCCCAGTGTGTTCCCCCGTCCCCTCATCCCAGTGTGTTCCCCCGTCCCCTCATCCCAGTGTGTTCCCCCGTCCCCTCATCCCAGTGTGTTCCCCCGTCCCCTCATCCACGTGTGTTCCCCCGTCCCCTCATCCACGTGTGTTCCCCCGTCCCCTCATCCACGTGTGTTCCCCCGTCCCCTCATCCACGTGTGTTCCCCCGTCCCCTCATCCACGTGTGTTCCCCCGTCCCCTCATCCACGTGTGTTCCCCCGTCCCCTCATCCACGTGTGTTCCCCCGTCCCCTCATCCACGTGTGTTCCCCCGTCCCCTCATCCACGTGTGTTCCCCCGTCCCCTCATCCCAATGTGTTCCCCCGTCCCCTCATCCCAGTGTGTTCCCCCGTCCCCCCCATCCCAGTGTGTTCCCCCGTCCCCCCATCCCAGTGTGTTCCCCCGTCCCCCCATCCCAGTGTGTTCCCCCGTCCCCTCATCCCAGTGTGTTCCCCCGTCCCCTCATCCCAGTGTGTTCCCCCGTCCCCTCATCCCAGTGTGTTCCCCCGTCCCCCATCCCAGTGTGTTCCCCCGTCCCCCCATCCCAGTGTGTTCCCCCGTCCCCCCATCCCAGTGTGTTCCCCCGTCCCCCCATCCCAGTGTGTTCCCCCGTCCCCCCATCCCATAGTGTTCCCCCGTCCCCTCATCCCATAGTGTTCCCCCGTCCCCTCATCCCCATAGTGTACCCCCGTCCCCTCATTCCCATAGTGTACCCCCGTCCCCTCATTCCCATAGTGTACCCCCGTCCCCTCATTCCCATAGTGTACCCCCGTCCCCTCATTCCCATAGTGTACCCCCGTCCCCTCATTCCCATAGTGTACCCCCGTCCCCTCATTCCCATAGTGTACCCCCGTCCCCTCATTCCCATAGTGTACCCCCGTCCCCTCATTCCCATAGTGTACCCCCGTCCCCTCATTCCCATAGTGTACCCCCGTCCCCTCATTCCCATAGTGTACCCCCGTCCCCTCATTCCCATAGTGTACCCCCGTCCCCTCATTCCCATAGTGTACCCCCGTCCCCTCATTCCCATAGTGTACCCCCGTCCCCTCATTCCCATAGTGTACCCCCGTCCCCTCATTCCCATAGTGTACCCCCGTCCCCTCATTCCCATAGTGTACCCCCGTCCCCTCATTCCCATAGTGTACCCCCGTCCCCTCATTCCCATAGTGTACCCCCGTCCCCTCATTCCCATAGTGTACCCCCGTCCCCTCATTCCCATAGTGTACCCCCGTCCCCTCATTCCCATAGTGTTCCCCCGTCCCCTCATTCCCATAGTGTTCCCCCGTCCCCTCATTCCCATAGTGTTCCCCCGTCCCCTCATTCCCATAGTGTTCCCCCCCCTTGTCCCATAGTGCATTTTCCCTCCCCTTATCCCATAGTGCATTTTCCCTCCCCTTGTCCCATAGTGTCCCATAATTACTTACCTGTCTTGTAGCGTGGGCCGGCTTAACAGCGCGCACCGCTGTACAGGAACTTCAATTTCAGTTCCGGTTTCCGGCGGGACTGTAAGGAAGTGCGCACTTCCTTTCAGTCCCGCCGGAAACCGGAACCTGAAATTGAAGTTCCTGTACCGCGGTGTGCGCTGTGCTGCCGGCCCATGCTACAAGACAGGTAAGTAAAGCTTCACATTCGCTCCATAAGACGGACAGACATTTACCCTCACTTTTGAGGGGAAAACAACACTATGGGACAGGGGAGGAGGGAGAAAAGAACACTATGGGACAGGGGAGGAGGGAGAAAAGAACACTATGGGACAGGGGAGGAGGGAGAAAAGAACACTATGGGACAGGGGAGGAGGGTGAAAAGAACACTATGGGACAGGGGAGGAGGGTGAAAAGAACACTATGGGACAGGGGAGGAGGGAGAAAAGAACACTATGGGACAGGGGAGGAGGGAGAAAAGAACACTATGGGACAGGGGAGGAGGGAGAAAAGAACACTATGGGACAGGGGAGGAGGGAGAAAAGAACACTATGGGACAGGGGAGGAGGGAGAAAAGAACACTATGGGACAGGGGAGGGGGGAGAAAAGAACACTATGGGACAGGGGAGGGGGGAGAAAAGAAAACTATGGGAGGGGGAGAAAAGAAAACTATGGGACAGGGGAGGGGGGAGAAAAGAACACTATGGGACAGGGATGGGGGGAGAAAAGAACACTATGGGACAGGGGAGGGGGGAGAAAAGAACACTATGGGACGGGGAGGGGGGGAGAAAAGAACACTAAAAAAAAAGGGGAAGGGGGAGGAAGATTGGGGGGGGAGCACTATAAGAGAAGGGAGAAGGAAAGTTTTTCATATTAGATGAATTAAATTAATTAAAAAGTCTAATATGAATAAAATGATAGGAAAAAACGTTTTGAAAATCATTTGGGGGGGAAAAATTTGGTTTCGTTCAAGAGCATCCTGAATTTTTGGTTTCATTTTTGGCCTATAAAAAAAGTCAGTTTCGGTTTTCGGCCAAGGGCATCCTGAATTTTTGGTTTCAGTTTCGGCCTATAATTTTAATTTTGCTGCATTCCTAGTAAGCACTAATCTTAGAACACCTAAACCGCAAAAAAATGTGTTTTTGATGAACTGAATATCTCCTTATGTCATGCAAGTTAGGCCGAGAGACATCTATGCTCTAGTGTGTGTAACACGTGGATTTAGAACTCTAAAGCCGTCTTCTTTTAAACCTTTTCTCCGTACCGAACCACAAGTGTCAAAATGAAAAAAACAGATTGTATTTTTCTGGGTCTTGTGGACAGTTCTGAAAAATACTCCTCTAAACCCTTATGTGGATTCCATTCACCATTAACATAGTCTCTTTTTATATTCCAGGAATTGGATAAGACCCAGTTCTCTTCCATAACGGAGTTTGCTGAGATGTTGCATGAGATAAAACAAATGGTCAATACGGACTTGGTGAGCTGCCCCTTTCTTTGAACTGAACCCTGCAATGTAAATTGTTGTGTGAAGTGGTCTGGATGCCTATAGTGTCCTTTCTAATTTGTTTTTAAAGGGACACTATAGTCCGTTTCTACTGCTTGTCCCTGCAAGCTTTTTAATGTAAACACTGGCTTTTCAGAGAAAATGGAGTATTTATATTGCTGCCTAGAAACATCTCCAGTGGCAGTCACTCATACAGCCACTACAGGTGCTCCATTGGTCAGTGCTGCACAGTGTCAGTGTGCAGCACTGAAGTTCAGCATCTCCAAGCAGGGAGACTCTGAACATTCCTCGTAGAGATGCATTAATTCATAGCATCTCTATGAGGAGATTCTGATTGACGCAGCTTTTGCTGCGCATACGTAATACCACCTAATGCTTTCCTATGGTAAAGCATTGGATTGGCTAAAATTGTCAATTCTGATGTCTGTTTGATAAGGCGGAGGCAGCGCCGGCAGACCCACGAGCTCTGGAATAAAAGTGTTTTCTTTTTAATGGGGAGAAGTGGGGGGACCCTGGGACTAAAGTGAGATTTTAACACTATAGGGTCAGGAATACACAATTTTCAAGAAGTGTGGAGAACTGCTCGTAATATTGCAAAGTTTAGTCTAAAATAAATAAATTTTCCAACTTGGTTATTTTGGCCTGCAATTTCTAGTCCTGCTGAATCCTTAAATATATATATTTATTTGGTTTCTATGGTTTTGTGACTGATCTTTTGCTTCTGGTGATAAACCTTTTGAATTATACAATTGAGCTTTAAAGAGACACTGTATGTACAAAGGCCACTACCACTACATGTAGTGGTATTGATGCCCAGATGCTTTACATCTGTCAGTCAGTCGTGAGTTTAGCAGATGGCAATCAATCAGACAGCCACTAGAGGCAATTCTTACTAAAGACTTTAGAAAAGGTAAAATCTTAATGTTTGGCATCATGATGACACAGAACACAGTGACATTTCCTCATGGAAAAGCATTGTAATAAGAAGAATCCTATTTGAGCAGCTTTGGATTTGCCTGAGATTGCCAGAGTGATAATCTCAGAAGAATGTGGAGCCGGTGGTCTTGTAGTTTATTATGATGTTTCCAGTAGTCTTCAATGGCATTATTTTCCATAATTCACGGTTTACTATCATGCATCCTATGTGTATATAATGCATGTGTATATGTGCAGTGTGCCAACCTTGCTAATCTGAGTTTATTCAGAAGAATATATTTCTACAGTGTGACTCATGTGGTGTATATAAAACTATTCCCTGCTCTTGCCTTTATTTATTTTTTAAATTTATCTTTATTTATTAGATAGGCCAATTAAGGGTCCTCCTAGCCGATCACATGACATTCTTGAGTAAGGTGAAAGAGAAGATGCAATCTATCGTGTTTGAAAGGGAAGAAGAAATGAAAGCCAATTTAGAAAAGGATCTGTGTGCCAAAGAAGCTGTAATTATTCTCTATTCTTTATTGAAAAGCTATATTAAATATTTTAATTGTCTCCATGCTGCACATTGTTAAAGGGACACTATTGCCATCTAAACAAATTAAGCTCAATGAAGACGTTTTAGTTTATAGATCATGCCCATCCAGTCTCACTGCTCAGTTCACTCCCATTTAGAAGTGAAATCAGACTATTAACAGAGCAGGGAATAAGAAATTCTAAATTAAACAGAATTTGCAATAAAGTTCGAACATTAGATTAAAGCTTAGTCCAAGCAGCAGTCAAATGGGATATAGTTCCCAATTCCTCACAGGACTAGCATTGAAAAGGTTAAAAAATGCAGTCTCCACCCCTCTTTCTCCTCCTCTCATATAAAGGGCCACTCCACCCTGAGCTCCCCAGTATTTGCCTGTCCTCAAGACAGGTCAGATAAGATTTGTGCCTACTCTTGGCAGAATAGGTGAAGCTACTTTTTCTGTGTTTTGGACAGGCATGGTGAGGGGGCTGTGGCTCCTGGAGGGCTCTGTCTGGCGTTTGTTTCACTCCATCACATCCGCCCAATCCGTGCCTATGGATGGAAGAGGTACAGGTGCGTCTGTACGCACGGCTGGGAGGCTCAATATGTGGAAAACACACTGAGGTGTTGTTGCATTCCACTTACGGATCGTAGAGTGCTACGCACGTGCGGAAAGCAATCTTAACGCATGGCTCCAATTTTTAATCTAGAGCCTGTCAGGATATTTAAACCAGCAGTAACTCTCTGTGTGTGTGTGTGTGTGTGTGTGTGTGTGTCTCTGTCTCTGTCTCAGATTAGTTACCAGTGTGCTCTCACCAGCCCTCCAGCACACTGGAGGCCTATTAAGGTAAGACAACCTTAATAGTCTCTCTTTGTTTTCTAAATGAGTTCATTTTTGGCTATGGGACTGTTGGATGCAATCCACATTAGCCTCTGTGTGTTGCACAATTTTTTCCTACAAACAGCGAGGCAATTAGGCAAGGTTGTTGGTACACCAATTCCTTATATTCTCTTTATCCATATAGAAGGTGCAAGGACAGTTAAAATGAGGTATTTAAGGTAAGTTTATGTTCCAGCAAGCTTGACCCAAATTTTAGGCTATTTCCAAGACTGGCAGAAAATGGTTTAATGAGGCAAAATCACTTTAACCCTTGAGATTATAACTCCTATAACACGTGAGATGCAGCATCAAGACGAGAGTTGTTAGTATTTACCATCATGTAAATTATCTAAATTTTGGGCGTAGTTTTTTCAACTAATGAAAAGTTTTATCTAAAATTGAATTCCAGGGCTTTTATGGATAAAATGTTCCCCTGGTTTTATCAGGGTTAAATAGTTAAGTTCAAAGACAATTAAGTTACACCCACCTGCATTTATTGATTCCCTATTAAACATTTCTGATATGTCAGATTCTGGTTAGGTGAAAAGTAAGGGTTCTGGTACTTGGGCACTAGGTTGTCGTATTTCTTTTAGCTCCCCCACCCCCCCCCCCCCCCCCCCTCTATTTTCTTTTCTACAGTGACCATTATCAAGTAAACCTCTGAGCATTCAAACAGCAGCTTTCGAACCCTTCTGTGGATTTTTAATTCACCCTAAGCTATGCTTTTGACAATAGTCTTAGTGTAGTTTCTCTCTTGTAGCGATCAAATGGGTTTCCTTTTTTTTTTTTTTCTTTTATCACTTTTTTCAGTTTTTATAAGCTTCTGTTCTTTCTGGTACACCTTATTTCCGTTGTTGTATGTGTATTGTCTGTTTTTTGTCTTGGGATAAGTTGGACGGAGGCCCCCTTTTCTTGGCTATTTATGTGACTTTATTTAATCTGCCCTTTTCTATATTTTGACCAGGATCTATAAGATAACAATCGTCTTTTATCTAGGTTTACATGTTAGGATTTAAAGATAACAATATCTGCATGTGTATTCCTGTCTAGTATGAAATCCAGACTTGCTGGTATTAGAAAAGCACAGCTTTCTCTTTTACTCTATGTCCAAAGTGAGCATTAGATTCTTTTAATAACCTCCACTCACTCTTCCTGGGTCATGTCAAATTTATAGCATTATCATCCAACATGACTGGATTTTCTTGGATTGGTAATTGAATTGGAAACTGTCAGCCAACTTCTATGGGCTAAAATGAAAATATTTTTAAATTTTCAGTTTGTATTCTTTAGGAGGTTAATTGGTATCTTACCAAACCAGGTGTCAGTGACTTTGAGCATTAGTTCCCTCCCTTTTTACTATAGACCAAAATTTAACCTATATTAGTTTCACTAGATTCGATTTTTACCTCCCCAGTTTATTAAAATACCTGATCTTACACCACAGGGGTCTGTTGCTTAGCCCAGCAGGGCCAGATTAATATAGGTGTTATTGGAGTAGCAACTCAATGCCTATGCTTTAAACTAGGCACAAATGGCCACAATATATATGGACAGTTTTATTTATTTATGCTTTTCTTTGTTTTTATTCTGAAATGAGTTGCTCCAACTAAAGTGTTTATCCAATCCTATCAAATGTCTTTATCAGTTTTCCAGTAGTCAGCCTGTGCTGCCAGCAATTGGTTTGATTATAGTAGACTGTTTATAGCACTTGTTTTTTTTTTTTATTAATTTACTTTTTCATATAGATAAGTGTCTAAGTGACACAATACACTAAACACATTAAAGAACCCCAGTGAAAATATGAATAACGAGCACTTGCCCTTCTGTATTCTTAAAAACTCGAGAGAATATAGGATTTCTCCAAAACCTGGTTTTATGTCTGTACAGGTGATTATTTCCATTAATATGAACATGTTGTATGTCACATTTGAATTTTGAGCTCCAGTGAAACTTATTACTAACTGTGTGTAATGTCGGCTACTGTTGCTTTAACATATGAAGCAACGTAAGGTATTTGTCTTTTTAAATCTTTCTGACGGCTAATGTTTCATGCATGCAGGTGGACCAGCGTTTGAAAGATCTTGAGACTCATTACTCCACGATCATTGCTCAGATGCAGGAGGACGTTGAATCTGGGAAGCAGCTTAATGAGGCTATCACACAGGCCTATGAGCAACAGGTAAACGTTCGTAACTTTGGTGTAGTTTACTAATCTGTACTTTGTGGTTGGAAAACCTGAAAACCACATAGACTTCCCCTCCACCACCCTCTTTTACTTTGATAATGTTACTGATTGAGCAACCAAGCCATGTACATTGTATGTGTATCTACACAAAATTCAGAGACTGACCAGTTCACTTTAATGAAGGATTTATTTGGATGACTTTATTTGTGTTTTATCCTTTAGTGTTCTTGTAATGCAGAATTGGGGAATTTGTCCCAGGCATTTCAGTCTGTTTGTGAACAAATAGAAGATGGTCAAACCCAATTGCAGTTACAGGTAATAAATACTTCTCATTCTTGGAAGACTTTAATCCATTTTGCTTATTGCTAATTTTCATATTTTCTATCTCATTTTTCTTTAAGTTTTCCGATGCCAGGGAACTGATATCTCATCATTACCAGCTGCTGGAAGCTATGAAGACAAGAATTCAAACCACTCTCCAGGAGTATGAAGTAATGAAGAGTGAGAGGGACATAGCCTACCAGGAAAATGAAGGCGTGAGTATTGATGGATGGAAGTGTATGTCAATATAGGAAAATAAAAGATTAAATGTAATATCAATATAACATGGCTGCCTGTCATGAATAATAGACGTGCGTAATGTGAGGAGATATACTACGCTTAGGAACCTAAAAGATAATGAGGAAACTTTATAAGAGTTGCTTGTTAAATCTGAAGCACATATGCTTTCTATTTAACAACCCGTGCCTTAAGTCCACCAATCCCTCCACTAGTCCTGTGAGAGACCCTTTTCACAGAGATGCCCTTGGGGATGTAATTGGCAAATTGGATGAACTGGGGAGAAAAGCAATATAAAACCTCCAGTCCAAATGTGGGAGGGGGGAACTAGGCACACTCCGGTCAACTTGATATTTAGCTTTCTCCAAGCCAGTAGATTAGACATTTCTCCCATCCAAGATTTGCAAATACCCTTCAAAACTATGCAATCAGGGGTAAATAACCTCAAACAAGGGTGGCCAGTCACTTTAGTAGTGCATCATCTCCTGTTAGGACTTTGCCATATGATAGCCCAAAATTACCTCAGACACATTATCACTTCTATGGAGGAGCTGCAAAGCAGTGTGTCTATCAAGCTGGGCAGTCAGGCATTCCTCCCGAGGTATTGGTGGGGAAAAGCAAGTAAAAGCTTACTCCAAGCACCATGACCACTTCAGTGATTTTTAGTGCTCATACTGCCTAGAGTATGTGTGTGCAGCATTTTGCTATTAATGGCATTAGCCAGCCTGGAGCAAGAAGCGCCAGACGGCCAATGATATCTGCCCATGTTCTCCCCTCAACCCATCCTTCCTAGTGTCCTGTTGTGAGAGAGTGTGACTTCCAATATGAGGATGTGGTGGCAGGGAAAACGTGGCTTGGCGCTGGAATGGAAGTAAGTTGGGGGATTGTGCTCAAACAGCAGCCCAAATGTTACTCTAACCAAAATCAGTTTTCTGGTTGAAGTAAGTGTTTTTAAGGCGTTTTACTTGCCTCTTACTCTTCCTCCACAGTGCTGACGATTTTACTCAGCTCCTTGTTGTCAAACCGTTTTAGTACAGTTTTCTAATTTAACTGTGTTCCACCGGGCCCCTGTGCTGCATCCAGTCTTCTCCGGCAAGAGAAGCCATATTGCTCTAAAAAGTAAAGCAATTTCAGTGCAGTACTGCGCTCACTGGCTGATTGCTCTGTTAATTGCCTATTTGCAATGTGCTACCCTATTGGTGCATATAGCTTGCCAAATATTTCCGTAATTTAGCTACATAGATTTGTTGGAACGTACAATCTAATAGTGTATTCATTTATTTTCCTCTTGTTTGTAGTTGTGCATTCAAGTGAATGAACTGAAATTTCAGAATGACCAGTTGCAAAGTGAGACTTCTCATGTAACCTCAGGTTTGTGGATTTCTTCTTTATTTAGTATTTCAGATTAAAGATTTAAAGTTCTATAAATTGCACAGGTTTCACCCATGGTGGCCCTTGCCTCCTCAAATTACCTTTAATGAAACTATCCTAACTAAACCAAACAAGCGACTCTGTTGAAATTGCATAATTTTTTATTTATATATTTGTTAAGCAATGTTTAACAAAAAGCATAAAGTGCCAGCAACCAGTAAGAACCGCTAGGACTCTTATGTTGAAGTCCATTATTCACTGAAGAGGAAATGCTTTTTTTTCAAATGGTGGAACACAAAGGGAAGCAGGGAGAGGATTAATGGCTGATGGGTCCCAGGCTGTTCAGCACTGCACCACCCCATCCCCTGTGTGGTCTACTATCTTTGTTCATATATGCAAAAATATCAGTATTTCTATTTTCCCACATTTACTGGGGTTGAAGCGTCTCCTTTGACATAACGGTTGTTAAATCTACTAATTGTTTATATACATCTTATCTGGAGGCGGAGACCTCATGCCAGCCTCCCTAGGACCACAAGCCCTCAAAAGGTGGAAACTTCTAAAACTGTGTTTTTCATTTTTCTTTATTTATATTTTGGCTGAGCTTGTCACTTATTAAATGCTGCATACACTATGTGCATAAATGCAAATCTGGGTTTGCTGGAAATCTTGCTACTTAACTGATTTACAATTATCAACCTTGGATATAGACATTATTAGTGCAAAGCATATTTTGGATAACTGCACCACTTTGTTATTTAGAAAACCTCTCTAAAGTGAGTACAGTCACTTGTTTGTTAAACACCAAAATAAACTTGGAATTGAATGCAAAATGTAATATGGTTGTTTTAATAGAAAACTAGCACTTGCTAAAGGAATAAGTAAGCACACATACTGTCGTTGCAGTGTCAGAGATCCTCTTCTAGAATGGTTCTTCTATTCTCCTTTATCTGTCTGTTGTCTGCATTTGAGGTATAGGTCCTCAACATGGCTCTCTATGCTGAAAACTGATTGACAGATTAGTGGAGGAACCACTCTATCATATTTTTGTTATGGAAAAAATAGTAAATGGTTTATATTTGCTATTAATTCTGCAACCCCAGGGCTGTGTTTTTTGTTTTTTGTTTTTAATGTTCTTTACCTCAAACAACTACCAAATGGTATTAAAACAAAAAAAAAGTGAAGCGAAATCTGTAACGACCATCATAACAGTTTGTGGTACTGGTTATGTTGTTTTGCTTTCCTTTTAAATACCAACACTAGATAAGGTTTAATATAACTTATATTTAATAGTCGATATTAGTCTAAAGCAGTGATCGTTAAACCATTGCACATGTCTGTGGATTATATTTCGCATTCTGCTCAGCCAGGCCTTTTATGCTGCCTGAGTCTCAAAGTGCCAAGTTTCACGATCACTGGGGAAAAGTTATATTACTATACTATGTTTGGACAATAATTGTTCTAAATGTACTTTATTCTCTAGAGTTAAAATCCCTGATGGAACATTTATGTGAAGTGAAATCTGAAAATGATCAGTTAAAACAAGACCATTCTGGACTGATGGAAGAGCTATTCGCAAAGAATTCATCTCTGAAACAGCTGGAGCTGGAATTTAAAGAGACAACTGCTCGGTAAACAATTAATGTTTGCAATGTTGGTTTATATAGTCAAAAAGGGGAACGTGTGTGTGTGTGTTTACTACAACTCTCATTAAGTCATCACATTGTGCTCAACAGTATTTGAATCTAAAAAGTGGTGCAAAAATGTAAAATGGTGGAGTCACCATTGGGATATGCTTACCGGTTTATATAGTGATTGCCCAGTTTTCAGTGTAAATATAATAGAAAATTGACCCAATCCTAAAAATACGTTAAAGAAACACTCCAGACACACAAACACTTCAATAGCATAGCAAAGACCTGAATGTGTGTGTAGCTCCAGCACAGAGACTTGTGAATGAGAAGACTCTGACTGGTGTATTTCCCAGCACATACTTTCAGTCTGGGCTGGGGAAAGAGGAGAGGGCTTGCAAAGGCTGCAGACAGCAGATCTATAGCTTTTGCAATCTGTCTTTATACATACCCCTAGAAAAAAGCATGTAGAACATCTTACATGTATGTTTTCTTTGGGGGCATATCTATGTTTTCAATGGAGTGTTCCTGTAAAACAATCTCCGTTTTCACTGTTTTAATCACTGGTGTGAATTCAAGAGATGTGACCGTATCTCTTTAAAACCACTAGATAGCAAGATGTAAACCGTAGACCAGTATAACTTCTATCGAAAGGTGTCCATCTCAGCCAGTGAGTTTCCTATTATACTTTGTTTTAGCCCAAATTTATGTAAGACTATTTTAAACTATATTTAAAGGGACACTATAGTCACCAGAACAACTACAGCTTATTGTGTTTGTTCTGGTGAGTAGAATCATTCCCTTCAGTCTTTTTGCTGTAAACATTGTCTTTTCAGAGAAAATGCAGTGTTTTCATTACAGCCTAGTGATAACTTCACTGGCTTCTCCTCAGATGGCTGCTAAAGGTTCTTCCTTGGGCAGTCTTGCCTAGTGTGCATCACAACATTCAGTGTCTCCTCCCTCTGCATGCAGAAACTGAACTCCTCAATTAATCTCTATGAGGAGATGCTGATTGGTCAGGGCTGGGTTTGACTTGTGCTGGCACTGCCCTTGATCTGCCTCCTTGACAGTCTAGGCCAGGCATAGGCAACCTTCGGCACTCCAGATGTTTTGGACTACACATCCCATGATTCTTTGCCAGCATCATGGGTGTAAGAGCATTATGGGAGATGTAGTCCAAAACATCTGGAGTGCTGAAGGTTGCCTATCCCTGGTCTCTAGGCCAATCGTATGGGGAAGCATTGTGATTGGCTCAGACTACCAATTCTGATGTCGGCAGGCAGAGGCAGCAGCTGCAGACTTAAATACAAGTAAGATTTTATTATATAGGGAGGCAAGGGGGCTAGATGGTGGTTTTAACACTATAGGTTTAGGAATACATGTTTGTGTTCCTAACCCTATAATGCTCCTTTTAATAATTAAATATGTCACTTTACAGGATGGAGCAGGACCTATCCGAGGCTTTTCAGCAGAATATGGCTCTAAAGCAGCAGTTTCAAGACCTAGAGAGACAACATGGTTCTCAAATTACAATTTACACTGAAAGCATTGAGGTAAGGAGCCAAAGTAGTCAAATGTTTTGCTCTATGAAATCTAAATCAAGACGGTCCTGTATTTATGTATATTCGCTAAAGTTATTTATTTATTGTTTTTTAATCCTTGGTGTAACCTCTCAAATTGGTGGACAGACATTTTTAGATCTCTTCAGAGATGTTTGATTAGGTTCAAGTCTGGGCTGAGCCACTCAAGGACATTTAGAGGGTTGTCCACTCTTGCGTTGTATTTTTGATTAAAGATATCTCCCTGACCAGTTTCTGCGGCTCAAAAACATCCCAAAAGCAAAAAAATGAATTGGTCTGACTACTTTCTGAATGCAGTGCTTGTGTCGAAACGTCGATCAGTTATTTTTGTGACTTTATGTTCCAATAAACACCACTGAATTTATGGAAAGACCTGTGAGTGCACCCTTTTTCTAATTTGGTGTGTGTGTATATGTATGTATGCCCTTAAATAGTCTATCCTTAGTCCTCCCTCATAATATCCTATAGTGTGTCTGGTGGGTGTGTGCAACTGTATTTAGTAAGTGTGTGTGTGTGTGTGTGTGCAGGTTTTTTGGTTTGTTTGTAATGAATGTGGTGTGCATTGACTGTGTGTAATGAATGTGGGGTTTGTCGTGTGTGTGTGCAGGTTTTTTGGTTTGTTCGTAATGAATGTGGTGTGCATTGACTGTTTGTAAGGTAGGGTGTGTGTGTGTGTGTGTGTGGAGGAGGGAATTCTTGGGGGTGTGTGCAGGGTTTCTCTGTGCTTGGGAACCCTTCCTGCTTATGTTTCTTAGTAAGTGAAATAAACTCAAAGCACATCAAATAACATAATATAAGAAAACACACAGAATATAAAGTGCAAACATGCAATAGTTGACTCCATATAAAATACCACATGAATCCCAGGCACGAACAGTTGCTGACTATGCAAATCCAAAAGTAAGTAAACAAAGGGTTTATTAACCTAGGGGCTGGAGACATACTGGAGGGGGCAGTAATCTCCAGTTCCTTGGCTAGTAAACCTGTTGGGAAACCGGTTTCTATACTCATTTATTACCCTGCACGTTTTTTGTCTTTCATGTTATTTACAAAATTCCAAATCTTATGATTGTTTGCTATATGTTGTATGTATACACTGCTTGTGTTTCTTGTCAGGAGGGATTTCAGAAATCCCAGGTGGTCCAGCAGAGGTAAAAATTCCAGCATGTGGGCTTTGAGTTTTTTGTGTTTTAAGAGGAAGTAAGTGAGCACTAGGACCTGAAGAGGGAGCCAGCAGTAGGATTGGGGAGAAAACTGGAAGCTCTGCAGCAAGTAGATCAGAGTCCTGCTGCTGAGACAGAGACTGCCCCTCAGGCTGAAAAGTTGAGGATACAGACTAGGTGGAATGAAGTTAGAGCAGCCTGTATCCTCCTCCACTGGGTGCAAACCACAGTAATTGCTCCTCCATGGTCCAGTACCTAAAGCTTTTTGCATATCCAGAATATTCAATGATATAATTAATAGAGAAATCAGATTGCCATTATGGAGTCAAGAAGGGATTTTTTTTCCCTTTTTGTGGACTAATTAGAAGTGGCTACAGTTGGGTTTTGTGCCCTCTTTTGGATCAATAATATAACATAATGGATTTCAAGGTTGAACTTGATGGACTTAGCCTTTTTTTATTGTTGTTTCAACCTAAGCAACTATGTAACTGCGTATGAATGTTTGTCTAACTTGGCTTTGCAACAATATTTCTCCTAGTTTCTTGAACAAGAAAACCGTGTGTGTCGGGAGCAGGTGTCGGAGACCGAATCACAGTTGAAAGCCAATCTTTTTGCATTACGGGAACGAAATCTGCAGTGCGAGACTCAGAAGGACAAAATCGATGAACTTCTGTAACGACTTTTTCTTCCTCTTTCTTGCTTTTTAGTAACCACTGCTCTCTCAGAAATTCTTATGACTCTCCCAGGGGTGTGGATTATTATTTATTTATTTTTTTAAATCGTGTCCAAGGGACTAAAGAGGTAGTCCAGTCTAATTGTCCTGACACAAAATGAATTTCACTAAGTAAATAGTGTGCGCCAGGCACTTCAAAACCCACATTTTGGTGCTGCTGTTAGGTGGGATCCCTGTTCACCTGGATACCACATAATAGGCAAACAAAAAAAAAAAGGTCCTCGGCAATAAATTCAGGTTGCGTGTGAAAGACTCATACATGTCGAAACATTCCTCGTTCACTTTGGCTAAATTAATCCCCTGAATTTAGTGTGAAATTGCTTTTTTATTTTTGTGTTTGCAAAATAATTTCAATTCTGAAGATTGGGGCCACTGCCGAGGGCACTGGATATTGACAGGACTATAGCTTTACTCTGAATTTCCACAGATTCAATATGAATGGAAACAGAGGCAAAAATAGCTGATCTGGTAAAATGCTCCAACTCTGCTATAGTCACAATGTGGTTCTATTTTTCTCCATTTTGTCATTTAGATTTATTTTGCAAACATGCAGAAGCTGTGCTCTGTCTCATTAGAGTTGGATTGTGATGGAGCCATTACTAAAGTGTGCAGCCGCCGCCACTAACTCTATTCCCTCTCACCAATGCATCCCTGATGCTTGACTGCAGCAGGTCTAGATGAATAAATACACTTTAAAAAAACAATACTGCCTGTCCAGCACCCAGAACTGCATGTCCCATTAGCGATGGAATTTTCAGATCCCTGCACATTGGAGACTTCTGCTATGCAGCAAAACATCTCTCCAAATATCCTACTTTTTTTTTACAGAGCATATACTTTTTAGCACTGGGTGACACATTATATTACAGAGAGCAGCTGGTCTGCAGCGATTGGATTCTTACCAGGATTACCTATTGAAAGGAAGCCAGGTAACCGTGGCAGCAAGCTCTGGTATTAAATGCACCTGGGAAAGAATGTAGTAAAAGGCAGGCTCTGTACCCTTTACAAAGATTCTTTGTTTCACATCTTCTGTGAGGGAATTCCAGGGAACACATAATAACAAAATACAGAGCGCTAGATAGACCGATTGCATACTACATTTATGTCTGTCTATCTTCCTGGCTGTCCTTTCCTGCAATGCCTGTCACCCAGCAGCTCAGCTCACACTGTTTTCAGTGGATGAGTATATACTGAGTGGCAGAGGCCAGTGCAGGAATAGGTCAGAATAGGTTTTGATCTATTCTGTAAGTTTGACAGTCTTTTGAAATCAAACATTTTGCAGAAAACTGGTGGAATTTGCTATGAAAAAGTAAAAATAAGTTAACATGGAATTTTTCCATGTTGAAACTCATTTTCTGTTCGTCCTATTTAAGAGCTGAAAAATACTGCAAAATTGCTAGCAGCTAACCTTTTATTGTTGCAAAGTAACCCAATTACAGTTTCCACAAATGTCCTCTAATTAGTTCCTCTATATTTTGCAGGAAAGAAATTAATGAGCTACAAATGGATCTGCATTTCTCAAAGAAAGAGGCTCAGAATATGCAGCTAAAAATGGGCAAAGAACTCTCTGATTCCTCCACAGAAGTCTCGGGGATCAAGGAGAACGTACAGAAACTGACCGAACGCATACGAGATGCAATTCAAGGAGAGGTAGTGCAACATAATAAATTTGCACGGAAGTGATGTGTCCTGTATGAGTGGCCCATATGTGTTTTTGTGGTCTGGCCATTTGCAGTAAAGTACTCGTTGGAACCAGGCTTCACCCATCAACCTGATATTTGATTTCTTCTTATAGTTGGAAGCTGCATTACAAAGTCTTTCTGATTGCACCAGCAGTTTTGGCTAATGGAAGTTAAGGGAGGAAGAGGAGGGGGGTATTTATCCCATACACGACTGCCTCATATATACACGATTGCTATGCAGCCATTCCCCATGTATGCATGATTTTGTCTATTGCAAATGAATGTTATTTAATTTACAATAGCTTCCCAGACAGCAGAGTTGACACTAGCATTATAGCCCTGGCTCTGCTGAGTGCCGCAGTAGCATGGGCCTGTTGGTAGATGTACAGATTTGGAGGCTAGGCAGAAATATACAGTCTACCCCCCATTCTTCCCCAACTTGCCCCGCCACATACAGTCCCCCTGTCACCATTAGCCCTGCAGACTCAACACACAAACTGTCAACCTGTCACACGTGGCCCCCTACACTTACCCGGTCACTTCAACTCACCCCCCCAGTCACCCTCATACACACAGTTGCCCTCATTCAGAGACAGTCACACTCATGCATACAGTGTCACCTCTTACACAAACATCTTAACCTCGCTATAAACACAAAGCACACCTCTCTCAAGGATACAAGCAGACCTCCCTCTCCTATATGCACAACACTGTGCAAGCTCCTCCCCCACCCACAAGCTTCTGGACACAGAGATGGACATGCTTAAAAACTGAGATACACAGGTGCATTCAAATACAATCATGGATATACATATAAACAGATATACATACACATTCTACACTAGGCTAGACACGCTCACACAGGCACCAATACACACTGCCGCTAATGCACTTTGATTGTGTCTGTCATTGAGTATATCTGGACATTAGTGTGTTTCTGTGTGTGTGCATTTATTCCTGTGTGTATGTGTAGTAGTGAAGAGGTTGATATATATTCTAGCTATAGGAGACCGACATTTAAAAAAAAAGTCTTAAAAATATCCTGCATGGCATATAAAGTAAGGTTGTTGGAAAGCCAGTGGATTAAGTGTTTATTAAACCACTACTGGATTAGGGAGCACAGCCTTTTTCTTGAGATTGCATATCCTGTGACAGGTTTCATCATCAAACATGATCTTAAAACTGATATAACGATGTAACAATAAAAAATTGTCAAATTCAACAAAACATGTTACTGGCAGTCATTATGCCTGTTTTTTGAAATTCTAAAAACAAACAATCTTTTTTGAATATTCACTGTTCCAGTAATTAGATTCCAAATTTGTATTATTTTAAATAATTTTTTACATTTTCTTTTCTTCAATTTCTCCTCAACAAAAATAGAATGGTTATTTTCCTACATATATTCTGGATTGTGCATGATGATTATGTGATCCTTTTCATACACTGTGAATATCACTCATAACAGAAATGCTAATATTGTGAAGTAAGATAGTAATTCATTTGAGGATGAGAACCCATGTACCCTGGTGTTTTTTGGGGAGCCAAGATAAACATCTGGGAGTATGAGAGGCATGCATGTGATTTAATGTGAGTTTATTTGAGCATAGCTTATATCTTATAACAGAGAGCCATTGAGAAATAGGGGTGTTTGGTATGAAAAATCTCATTAAATTGCGGATCACTGAGAGAGGTGGATATGGTACTTGGCATTCAAGAGGCATAGCATGGCATTTTACAAAGTAGCTGTGCAAGAAAAAGAAAACTGTTACCACTGGCCAAAGGGAGATTTCAGGCTGACGTTTTGTTTTGAGGATTTCAGAAGAGGGCATAAATGCCAACTTGAAATGCAGTTTGTTTGTTTTTTGCTTAAAGTGTAAACTGAATAAACGTCATGTAAGTGCAGTGCAATGGGACTACCAAATGTTAGGGAAATTGTGTGGAACCGTTTGAATGCATATGATTTATTTGAAATTTCTGTCATTAAGTGGCCTATGGTTTTACTCAAAAATGTAAAACCCTACTAAAAAATATATATATATTTTTTTCATTTTATTTTAGGTATCTGATACTTCCTGTTTACGAACGCCAGCTCGGAGCCTTTCATTTTCCGATTCTTTAGTTGGCAGTGTCCTGAAAGCTCGCTTAGAAGAACAAACAAGCCAGCAAACAGTGTCAATTATGGGTATTTCCTTTGGGATTTCTTCTACTCTTGGTTATCACCTGTAAACTAAAGGAGATCTTGCTATGGAAAGGAAATTGTTTCCTGCATATTAAAAACATTTTTATTTTTTTTATTTGTGCCTTTTAGACTCTGAAAACAAGAAAATTGGAAGAATATGGAGCGAAACAAGTGCCTTTAGTGTCGTGCGACCAGTGATTTCACAAGCCCCTGGTAAATATTGGAGCTTTTAAACAATGGTGACTTTTGATGTGTGAAATTATCATCATTTATATAGCGCCAACATATTCTGCAGCTCATAACAATTGTGGAAGGGGGATATCGGACAAGTATTTGCCATACAAAATTTAGACCGAGACAAAAGGTGAAGAAGGCATGCTCAAAAAAGATTACAATATATTCCTGTTAAAGCACACCTTTCACTGAAAAATAATGTGATGCTATCCAAATGTTTAATTGCATTGAAAAATTTATTTTAACTATCTCTTATATTTGCTCTGTATTGTTGCAGTATTCTGGTTTTTAGAACTACTTCTCCCCCTTACCATTTCTGCCTGGTTAAGCCAATTTTGCTCAGACTCTGGAAATGTTGATATACTACCCAGTTGACATTATAGTGTCCGCAGAATTGGAGTTTAATTAAAAAAGAGGGTGAAATGTCGTCTCTACATAGTGCTAGTAAAACGGCCCTCTATGCCAAAAAACTATCGTCACAGTAATTATTAATCTAGTGAGTGCACCTCCTATTGTTAGGATCATCAGGGAAGTAAACCCTTCCTGGGGAAGTCCAAATTGACTTAACATCTAGGCAAATCTCCCTGGTTCACCTTAGTGTACAGTATTGTTAAAAAAAAAATTTCATGTTCATGTCTGCTCAAGAGCTCTCTCCCTTACCAGGTGATTCAGAAGTACACTTGCCTGGCGCATTGCGTGAACTGAATGATTTTGTGCTTGACTTTGCCAACTCATCGTCGAAGGCTATTGAAATCAAGCAGCAAATTATAAAAGAGCTCAACAGGGAAATGTAAGTCTAGCACTTGGGGTCACTTAAATATATTTATCACATAAAATACAAAACTTTAATTTGAAGGCTTTTTATTAACCCTTTGAAGTGACTGTTTGTAACCAAGCCTACATATAATTCTAGCCTACTAAAACAGACCCGTCCACTTTTCTTTTTTTTTTTTAATTCTTTTTTTTTCGTTGTGCAAGTAATAACAATACATCTTACACTGCCACGACAGCATATGCAAGCATAGTTTTGACACGGTTGTACATTTGTATGACAGTTTGGTCTCTGCACAATTTTTAAAATATGAGGATAGACAAGCTGTTATAACACGTTTGCAGGTCTCGACAATTTTTAGCATTTAACATTTCACAAAGAAAAGAGGTAATAGACGTGACCTGCATAAAATAATGATTAGCACTCTATTTAACACTTTGAAGTTATAAGGGATTAAGTCCCAGGCCATATGCCTCTATGCGTTCTGCCAGTACGTTAATATATAAGCTAGAGCATAATGGGCATAGGTGGAGCATATCTGTTGGGAAGGCACAATTTTATGTTTTTTGGACATGCTTAACTAAACGGATTGATGAATTGAGATGATCTAGATTACCATGAAATATACTAACGATTAGTTGTCAATTCTATTCTGCTGTGCTGTTATAGTCATAGTATATAGGCATGAATTGCATAATAGCAGTAGCTGGATGAGATAGTGTATATCAAAGTTGAACTATGTGTGAACAAGCTGGGAGACATTATACAGCATATAACTTTACTAAGACTTGCCAATGTTATATAGACATATTTCTATTCCTTCTGGGCCTAGTTTGCCCTGCTGTGTCATGAGTTAACGGAGTATTGGATCGTTAGGAGCAAGGTTCAACATAAATAACATTATACTAGCAGGCTAGTGCTGGCATGGGAGTATAGTCTATGTGGAGCAAGTCTTAGGCGACTGAGATTGGGTATTTAGCTGGTAAGAGAGCTCTGGGCAGTCCGTGCTATAAATACCCGTGTGTGGCAGTGAGTGATTTATCCGATACCCCTCGTTGGTACAGCTCGGGCTTTGTCGTCCTTGTGCTTTCTTTTTTGACCACAGAGTTTGCTGTCTCTGTGGCGAGGGACGGCCATTATGGTGCCTGTTGGAGTGTGCAGACGTGCGGTCGCCTGTGTTGCCGGAAAGTTCAGCAACATGGCTGAGGAAGGTGTAGAGTCCGCGTGGGGTAATCAGAGAAGGCCTGGAGTGCTTTGCTGGAGTCTCTTTGGTGCTGCTGATTCTCGTCGCTGGGTTGAGTGAGGAGCCCGGAGGGTCCCCTTTGCTTGCCAGGGTTGTGGGTTGGAGTGTTCAGGGCGGCGGTTCCGGCGGTGCCTCATTTGTGGTGAGGTCAGTCGTTTGGGTTTGCTGGCCCGCCGGGAGCCCCGTCCATGTTGACGCCAGTTTCTGGCTCTGGCTATGGGAGGGAGTGTGCGTTTGCGGTGGGGGTTTGTCGAGAGTGAGCCTGTGGCCCTTCTGAGTGCCTCTGCTTGTTGCTCCTGGGCCGCCAATTTCTCCCAGAACGCGGACAGTACAGCCTCCAGCCTGGTTGAGAGGTCTGGTCTTTACTCGTGGTGAGCGCAAGTGGCGACGGCCATTTTACAAGGCCGTGCCTCGCCTCTCTGCCCGCTTGTTTCACTCATAGGGTTCAATGCCCGGGCATAGCCTCTTGAAGTTGAACCGGGATAACCCCCCTCCGGTCCGGGGGGGGGGGACAGGGTGCCCGTGGGTCCGGTTCTCCGATTCGTTGGCTGAGAGAGCGGCCGTCTCTCCCCGCCTTCGTCGCTTGCAGGCCCCAGCTAGCCATCTTGGGTTCCCAGTCACCGATACTCTCGGGAAAAGTGTCAAATGTGTCACCAGGTTTCCCATGTGTGCAGGCAGCGACTCCTGGTTTAATATGTAGTACGATTTTTGCGGGATATTGTTGATTATCGGTAGTTTGCACAGGAGCTCAACTTTCAGGCGTCTGCTCCGCTTGCTGGCTTAGCCCCGCCCCCCAGACCCATCCACTTTTAGTGCATTCTAATAGAAACATAATTGGTTGGAATCTAAGTAGACTGTTTCAGTTATGCATGGATGTCTTTTAGAGCTTCTCTTGGTTAGCATGCTTTCCTCTAAAGTCAAAATTGTTTTTTTTCTAAGTTTTTTTCTTAGGGATGAACTACAAAACCGAGAATCCCAATACAAATCTGAAATCCGTGAACTAAAGGAAGACCAGGAAACACTCCAGAGGCAAAATCACTGTCTAAATGAGGCTTTAAACCGCAAACAACAGGTAATATTGTATTCCCTTTAACCCCTTAAGGACACGTGACATGTCATGATTCCCTTTTATTCCAGAAGTTTGGTCCTTAAGAGGTTAAATACTGAGAAACATTTTTTTTTCTTTATTAATAAAAAATGCAGCAAGTCTGGGTGCAAATTAATCCATTCAAAATGAGCCAGACATGCATCCATCTGGCCAAATATAGAAATAATTGTTTCTCCACATTCCCTTTATTTAAACATTACAAAATTTGAGCAATGCTTCTCAATGTGATTTAGTTTATTTATCTATTCTTTTTAATAACTCTCCTGCAGTGTATTCGGGAGCTGGAGGACATAGTACAACAACAAGAACAGCGAATACTACATGAGCTGCGCAAGACAAAGGAACGAGAGGTAAATGATGTACCCAACCTTGCTGGGGTATTTGTTATCTTTGTAATGCCAGTGAATGCTGATCACTGCTATTCTTGCTATAAATAATCCCAGTAATATTTACATAATTCTATTAAACTGTGTATGAAAAACCCTTCTACTTTTGACCACATTGACCTTAATCTCAGCTTTGCTGTGTTCTATTTTCTACGGCTTCTCTGATATTCCTCCACCTACAAAATTATTTATTTGTTCACTAGAGAATGCCATTTAACTTGCTGATTCATTGGCACTAGACGGCACATGCTACGTATTTGGAAGCAAACTGCTTGTTCTGCTTCTGCATAACGTGGGTAGTGGTAGTGGTTTAGGAAGGATTGTCATAGAATGAGTATTGATACAGCTCATGATTTTATGTGCATACTGTAAGAAATCTGTAAAATCACAGTAAGCAGCCTGGCATACTACACTTTACTTGGAGTGTGGATATGGGTGCGACAACACGGACCACAATCCAGGCTTATATAAGCCAAAGTCTTTGCAGAATAGTGTTGAAACATTAATCTCAAAGGTCAGTGATGCTTTTATTCCATCTTTAATGAGTGGATCTGGCACTCCTCTAATGTAAAAGTCTTCACATTCAGGGTCATCACACCCCACACACTTGCTCCAAAGTCTGACAGTTCTTCTCATAGAGGAGTAATGTGATAATGCTTCTTTATGAGAAGTATCCGATTGGCAGCATATGCACTGTAGGATTGGCCTCAGACGAGACCCAGATGATGCTGGGTAAAAGGTGAAATTTTTTTTTTTTTTTTTTTTTTATTATAGATTTTTTACATTGCCAAAGGGGTCTCCAGAAGTTCCCGTTATCTAAATGTTTAATGGAACATTCTCACGTTGTTAATACATTTTTACTTTATTCATGCCTTTAGTGTTCCTCTAAGTATTCCACTTACCAGTTTGTAAATACCAGTATTTGTGTGTATTGTGTATAAATGCATCATTATGTTTGCGTGTGGTAAGGAGCGGTTATTTCATTTCATGTTCTAGGAAGTCTTTGAAGAGAATGCTATGTTAAAACGCTCGCTGCATTTAAGTGAAAATGAGGTCAATCTACTAAAAGAGGAGATGGCAAAGAATCAGGCTTATGCTGCCCAAGACTGGATTCAGGAGAAATTAATGCTGCACAAAGATGTAAGTCTGCTCCCAGTGTCAATATGATGTATTCTTCCAGATATGTGAGTGAGCGACTTGCAATACTTCAGCTGTGGATTGACTGTTTAACTACAGAAGGCTATCAGAGGATTACAGAAATTTTAGATCATCCACATTGGATCGCGGGGCTTAGAAGCACTGTGCTTCTCATTTTTACCTAGAAAATACTCTTTTTCTAGCAGTGTCCAACCAAGGACTCGATTTAATAAACTTTCCAAATGATTCAAGACTTTTAGAAAATCTTTGCAAATTGGTTATCTAGACAAGTCGCCATTAAAGTCTACGCAGATTTTTTTGTAGATAAATCATTTACGAGGTTTTTCTACTAGTATTTTATCATTTTGAAAGTTTATTAAATCGAATCCCAAATCAGGATCGGTCTTGAAAAGTACTGCACTCATCCTGACCTTTCTAGAGTTTTTGCTTTCCCTAAAGAATGTGACCTCCTTATACCATAGAGATGTCAAGCTAGTAAGAGAGCCACAGAAACACTATTTTAGCTATTCGATCCCTTAGAATATGAATGGAAATTTACGCTAGTCCACTCTATGATGAGTAATCAAATCAGACAAGCAGGAAACTGTATGAAATCATCATACTTTGCAAACAAACTATTGAAAATCTACATACCGTAACTTCAGTGTATAAAAAAAGCAATGCTACAATATAACCCCTTTTACTCCGCGGAATGGACAGGGAGCAGTGACATAATGTGACACCTTACTCTACTCTACACTTTGTTACAAGTTGCTAACTTCAGATTTCTGTTCCTTTTGTTTTACACTCGCCACCCCATTCTCACCTGTTCCCAACACCTTGACCGCACTGACCTGACTGGAGCTCCAGAATAACCTGTGCTAAAGATAGTCCAAACCCTAGCGACGACACTCACGGTGTTCACCGCTGAATGACCTCACAACACTTTCCTCCCCCCCAGACATCCCCTATGGTTGGGCACTATGCAAAACCTATGCACACTTTAACACACTCTAATGCCCTTACACTCTGACAGCAACCCTTGCATACTGCCAGTGGATATAGGTTTTGGGTTCCCACGCATTCACTATGTCTCTCTAAATACATACATACCCCACAGCAGGAGAAGTAGACCATAGGGGACACACTGGCCCTAAACAGACCGGTCTAGCTCCCAACAACCGACTATAACACCCCCTCGAGGGCACTACACCTAGACGCCATACAACCACGGGAGCCCTTCACGCTAGACTTTAATTTCGGTGAACAATTTGACTGTTAGTCCAACGGTTAGATACTCCTGACTCCTCTATTACGCCTAATTACTATTTAAAAATGTGCAATGTTTATACAAGCCATGCTTTATTCTACTATGTATGTCAATAATTAACTTGCCCGTGCTGTTGTGGCATTGCAAGTGCGCATGTTACTGAGTTGATGCACAAAAAAATAAAGAATTAGAAGAAAAAAATAAAAAAAAGCAATGGCGGCATCTGAGCAGAGGGATGGCATAACCAGTAGTTAAGTTAAAAAAAAAAATAGAACTACTAATTATCTAAGGTGTTATTTTTTTGCTTAATTTTTTTTGGATGGTTGGGGAGGTTATGTATGACATATTTGAATATGATGCAAGTCTCTTAACACCCGTGATTCTCTGCACATGGTTCATGAGTAGGGCATTTTTTGATCCAAGCACCTGTTCTACCTGTTTTGAGCAGTAGAGTGAAGTGTTGTGTGTTTCATTTTCAGTTCCTACTGTAATTTTACTTTTAATTTCCATCAGTTGACCAACCTGAGATTAATGCTCATCGACACAGAAAATGCAAAGTCTGAAATAGTGCATCGATCATTGAAACACGTAAGTAACCTTACAGCTATGTGAGAGCACAGTATTTATACATATACCTCGAATTCCATGTCTACCATTGTGTTTTATTCAAGCTAATACAGTTACAGTATAAATTAATCTATAATCCTGTGAAGTTAACCTAGTGCTTGAAAGGTTAGCAGACCATCTGTCATTGAGAAACTGTGAAAGGACTTTGACTCCTTTTAACTTTATGTAGTCTACTCCCAAATGGAAAGTCCAACTTAAAGGAACACTTTTAGGTTAAAAATGCATACATTTACTAAATCCCACATTTTCACAAATAAATCTGAATTTAAAAATTAAGATAATCTGAAATTTAGTACTGCGTTAGTACTTTGGGTAAGTAAATATATTTACCATTTTCATGAGCATGCCATTAACAAAACATGTGCCATTTTACCACCTACAGTTTTGAGGACATGTTGGACTCATTCTCAGCATTGCCATTTCCTGTGGTTTGTTTGAGCAGGGAGGAACCCCTGATCCTTATGGCATTTCGTTTGTATTGTAGGACATAATGTGTAGATGATCAAATTACAAAGTTAAATCCATTCATTTCAAAGCGCACAGTGCTTTATTTGAAATCCACTGTGAAATAAGCACTGTGTAGAGATGGCTCTAATGGCTCTAACTTATTAATGCCGTCAGTCATGTGAGCTGCAGATCTGAACACAATTCCTTTGAAGACATGGAATGACTCCACACTGACCTATTTAGGGTTCTAGTAGCTTGTAATAAGCAGTAAAACTTGTCTTTTACCATTTTCCCTATAGACTAAATATACAAAATGTACATAACATATAACATTGATTGAGAGATATATGTTGCTGATGCTTCGTAAAAGCACTAATGTGCTGCAGACCTGGATGCATGTAGTTTAATTCATGAAAGAAAACTAAAACTACTTATGGCTGGGGGTGGGGGAGTGTCTGTCCTCTATGGAGTAATTTGGTGGGGTTACAGTTCATGTTAACTCGATACACTTACTGCTAAATTATAGAATACAAACAAGCGAGAGCATGGAGTTCCTTGCCCTATCTCACTAAACCCAGTAAGAGCTATGGATCATGAAAATCTAAATGTTGTGAATTGAATATAGATATTTAACCCCATCTTGTTTCAAAACATTGTATTGATCATGTATGTTCTCTGTACAGAGGGATATTTTGGAAAGGAATCTTTCTAACTCTGAAAAAGAATTAAAGAAGTTGGATGATATCATTGAAAAGATAAGAGCGGTAAGGTATTCTAATTCTCCTAAAAGAGAAGATATGTGTAATGTCTTCTCCTGTGATTCTGGGTCTGGTTTTTAAAATCGGCAATATTTTCTGTAATTTGTGAAGTCTCAAACAGGTCCTACAGATGTCTCTGAGATACATAATTGTGTACGATTTGAGGGATGGTCTACATAAATATGTAAAGTCCTGCAGTATAGCATTGTAGGGTATATTATTTTAGAAGCTGCAGGGTCCACCAAAATGCAAAAGATTTCAGCAAGTTGAAAATCTAGCAGTGCTTAGTGCACCTCTAATAGTCCAGAACACAATTGCACTCTGTTGAAGTCTTTAATATCACTCATTAAATATGCATGTATTTTTGTACTGCGCAATGTATAAGGCATTTGAACCCACTGTTGTCATAAAACTTTCCATATAGCCAGATGGTTAAGCAACATAATGGAAGTTTAATCCGTATTGTATGTGTCCCCATGGAGACTGAATTACAAGCTAAGAATAAGGCATCATTTTCATTTAAGCTATTTACAATTCAGTCTTTCTCCCCTGATGTATTGCATGATTCGTAGGATTTCTCGGTTGTTATCCCTTGATGTCCTTACAAACCCCATTTTCTTTTTCTCTTTCAGACCCTCCTATCAATACCAGAAGTTGTGTCCAGCAATGAGAATCTGAAAAAAGTTATGGCATATCTTAAATAGAGTGTAACCATTTAAAGAGTACAATCTTCGTGGCTGTTCTCTAATATTATTGTACATTATATATTTATTGTCCATTTTATTAATGTGCTACCATACATTTCCCTATTGCTTGTCTTACAGAACCAGTTGCACTAATAGGAACACTCCAGCTCCCATACCAGCTCATCTCAATGAAATGGTTATGAGGGCTTAAGATCCTGGATGCCTTATTACCTTATGGGGTTAACCTGCTTTCAAACCGTTGAACTGCAAAGCTGTCCTCTCATCCCCTGTCTCTCCCTTTTCCGCCTCCTCTAGCAATGCTACTATTAGGGGAGATTTTGCTTTAGGGACCAGTGAAAGGTTGACAGCATCCGCTGATGCTCTGTCTATCACTGACCACCCATTATGAGGAATGCTCTAGAATTGTACGTCCTTTTCGAAAGGATTGCATTGCCTTTCAATGGACGGCCATTAAAAGACTGAGCGCATCTAATACAGTTACTTAGCCTTACACCGGTGCCCAAGACAAAATCGTTCTTAATAGTATTGAGGCTGGAGTAGGGGACAAAGGAGCAGAGAGGACGGCTTAGGGGTTGCACTGTTTAGAAATTGTTTAACCCCATAAGGTAAGACAGCACCCAGGGTCTCCTGCCCCTGTAATGGCTTTATTATGCCTTTAATATGGAGTTGAAGGGGGGCCATCATTGCAGGATTTTAAGATTGTTTACTTATACCTTATATATAAAAAAAAAAAATTATTAGGTCTGAAAAAAAAAAATGTAATGTAGAATACCTACTGCTGTGTGTTTATCTCTGTCTGGGAATGGAGTATCTCCATCTTGGTGCCTCTCAGTCAGCTTAAACATCGCAATAATCCTGTTTCTCCTCTAACTGTGCCAAGATTAAATTAGATTGAAACGCTAAATCTTTACTATAACTTTAAAAGAAAACTGTATAAATGTTTACAGGTAGTTTTCAATGCTTTATTCAGTAGTGTAATTTCTATAGAATTGATGGTTCACTTTAAAATGACATGTATTTTTAACATACGTGGTTTTTTAACCTGTACCAGGGAGCATCTGTGCTTAAATGTGAATTATTCCAGCTTGGTCAACTCAATTACTTTTTGCAGTTGCATGCAGTTATAAACTGCCAATTTTGCCCCACTCGAGTTGTACAGACATTGTAATATTTGGTGTATTACTGTTACATTCTACTTTTCCTTCTTCAAAACTTGTATATTTTTGCTAAATATTGTATTAAAAATATAATTGAAACTTTACCAATATATGATCTACTTATGTAACATTCCAAATCTGTATTAATATTTTTTATGCCGTAGGGGGTAAAGAACGTGTAATATTAGTTACCATTCCAACTTTAAATACCTGAATGGCTAAAAAAGTGTGTCAGACATGTCTTCTTTATTGATATGTATGTTTCATTAAGAACTAGAACAATTGTGCTGTAGAAATCTTCTTCAGTATCTCACTGGTATAAAGCTATACCTCCACGAAGTCTGTTTGGTGAATTGTAGAGGACATCTGAGAGCCAATCAACAGCTTAGTCACAAAGGGGGGGGGGGGGGAGACAGATTTAAATAGATTGATCATTGTCAAGCTCAACCAAAGATTGAGAAATGGATCATGACTGGTAACCGTAACTGGGAAAAAAAGAACGTGCCATGGAGACTTTTCCATGAAATATGTACGTATACCCTTTACACCTTTACACAACTTAGCAGAAAGTAGTAATTCACAAAACATGCATGGTTTGAATGGTTTTAACCCCTTAAGGACCAAACTTCTGGAATAAAAGGGAATCATGACATGTCACACATGGCATGTGTCCTTAAGGGGTTAAGCAGGTATAGAATTCTAAATCTTATTTTAAATCACAACCAAATGTATATTTTAAAACAGAGCTTAAAATATGCTACTAGCCACGCCTTTAAAAGTTACTTGCATTTGAGAGTCTGGAGAGTGCATGACATACTCACCAATCATTAGAAGAGCATAGCATTAAGATATACTTTACTGAAGATTATATATTAGCCTAGTACTCTGACAGACTGTCCTCACCAAATGGTGGATTCAGCATCCTGTACATTGTAAGTACATTGACACAAAAGACTTTAAAAAGCTGTACATCAAACCAAGTGGACAATCTCCTCAAACTGTTTTTTTTTTAAATGCAAAAATTGGTTTAATTGTGATCCCAACAAAATTTTAGTGCATAGGTATCCACTCCCTTGATTTAGTATGTTGTAGAACCACCTTTGGTTCTGATTATAGCCGTGGGTATTTTGAGATGTCTCTTCAAGCTGTGCACATCTAGATCTTGCAATTTTGTGACTTTTAACTTATTCCAGAGATTTTCATCAGATTGTGTTCTAGACTTTGACTGAACCATTTAAATATTCAGGCTCTTGGCTTTAAGCCACACAACTGTAGCTTTGGCCATGTGTTTACAGTCATTATCATGATGAAAGGTGAACATATAAACCATCTGTTTCCTGAAACAGGTTTTTCTCTAGAATTTCTCTGCCTTTGGCTCCATCTTACCCTCAGTCCTTGTCCTTTCTCTGTCCCAGTTAATGAAACGTATCCAACAAGATAATGCAAACCCAACTTTGTTTTACCATTAGTATAGTGTTCTCAGGGTGATGAGCAGTGTTGGCATTGTACCACACAAAGCCTTTTATAGTAAAGCCAAAATGTTCAATATTGAATAGATATTATTTTCCATATTTGCTGTTTCACGTGTCTTTTGGTAGTTTTTTATGGTTTTTTTTTGTATGGCAATTAGTTGTTTTTTGTTTAGTTTTTCTTGCCATGAATCCATGAAACACAGCTTTGTGGTACTACTGGGTTCTAATTGTCCCATTGACCTTTTTCTTTCATTCCACTTCAGGATTAACTTGGACTTCTTGTTTGCTTCTCAGGCTGATGATACCCTCTTTATGGGGTTGTTGAGTTTTGGATGGAAGGCCTGACAGGCTGTTATCTAGGTAAAATTGTCCTTGATCCAATTATGTATATTTTCTCTGGTTAACCCCTTAAGGACACATGACATGTCTGACATGTCATGATTCCCTTTTATTCCAGAAGTTTGGTCCTTAAGGGGTTAAAGGAACACTATAGCGTTCCGGATACAAATATTTATTCCTAACGCTATAGAGCCCTAGTCGCCCGGTTCCGCTTAAAAAAAAAAAAAAATTGGTTTATTAACCATTTATTTGCTTACCTTAATCCAGCGCCTCCTCCATTGACGTCAGCTCCCAAGTGTAGCCGAATGAGCATGCTTGGCCAGAGGCGCACGCGCATTCAACCCCCCCCCCCCCCCCCCTCTCAATTCTTTCCTATGGGGATCTTTTTTGACGCTGTAGGTCCAGGAAGACGTCCAGCGTCGAATTAGTGCGATTTACTCAGTGTAAATCGAGGATGCGCCTCTAGTGGCGGTCAGGGAGACAGACACTGGTGGCTGGATTAACCCTGCATTGTAAACATGTTTTCAGCTGGAATGTTAAAACTAGGGAGACCTGGCACCAGACCACTTAATTGAGCTGAAGTGGTCTGGGTACCTATAGTGGTCCTTTAAATGAAGCAGACTGTATTGGGGAAAAAGAGAGTTAATTTTGTGATCACCAGGGAGTGCATCCATTATCGTTTCATTTCCATTTGGCTTGTATTTGACAAATCTATTACAAATATGAGTTTAGCTGATGTAGTATCCAGCTGTCAACAATAAGGTGACCTAAGGTCTCACAGAGCTATCCGCTAAACCTGGAACATTTAAATATCAGGCAAAAATAGCCTAGGTGTAATTAAAATTGAGAATGTTTCAATCAACTGCTGTGGTTTAAATTTTGAAATTCCTTGGTCAATTCCTGACAATTCATGACTTAACAAACAAGGTCTTTATGTCTGCAGAGCAGAACTACTGATTGAGACTCCTGTCTCTTGTTAAATTAATCTGCAATTTTATTTATGAACATTTAATTTATAGTAAATGTTTGTTTGTAACCAGTATCCATGAACAGAGTATTGTAATTGTACGTAATATTTAACATTTCAAAGGAAACTCATACCTGGAATATAATAACTTGAAAACATTTATGTTGAATGCTCCATCTGACTGCAGACTAAATTTAACTTGCATACATCTCTAAAAATGTCCCTTATATTATTTAGAGATAGATTTGGTAGCAATGAATATGATAAAGGATACAAAAACACTAGCCATACTGAATCATTTCAAGGGGGTCTTCTTCCCACCACATGACATAACATTCAAACAGAACTAGTATGCATACAAATAATGCTCCTGGTTGTTCTTGAGAAATTTGGTCTGCAAACTCCCCGTTATCCCACCTCCCTTCAACTTGCATCTCTTTGCAACATCCTGTCATTTGAATCCATGGTTACGGCTTTTCAGACCTTTTCACACTTCCTTTTGGTAGTTTTCACCCCCCGCCTATATTTCCATGACTTTCGGCCAAAAGCCAACACTCTTCCTATTTAGCCTCTCTCCATTTATTTTCTTACATGTTCCTCTGATACCATTTCCCCACCATACTTTTAGTTCATAATGCTTTTTATTAGAATAAATTTTCTTTCCATTTCATTATTAAAGGATATTCACAAATACATCTACATACATTTTTGATTACAGCATAAGTAAATACTTTACGTAGATGGTATCGACATTACAAACATTTAACAATACTTGGATGAGATAAGAAGGGAAAAGAAAAAAAAAAAAACACCAATATCGTTGAATATTTTAAAGAGAGAAATGACTAAGTCAACTAAAACGATCTTTGATCTTGGATATCAAGTTATCAAAGTGATGAATATACTTTCTATCATTATTAGAATATGCAACTCCTCTTTCCATTTCAAGCTGGAATAATAATTGAGTTATAAATTGTTTACTGTCAGGTATAACCGTTTGTTTCCAGGTTCTTGCGATTAATATCTTCGCTGCTATAAAAGAATGGATAGCCAGCATTAACTGGTCTTTTGGTAGTCTATCCCACTTAAGATGGAGTAAACCTATATGTGGGCATTTTTTAATCTTGATATTAAAAAACTCTAGAAAGCAATATATGGAATCCCATAAATTAGAGATTATTGGGCAACTCCACCAAATGTGTAGCATATCTCCTTCATGCTTATGGCATCTCCAACATAGGGAGGAATTAGATATAGATATTTTAGCTAATCTCGTTGGAACTAAATACCACCTATGAAAAACTTTAAAAAAAAGTTTCGATTAAGTTTAAACAATGTATATGTTTTCTCAATAGTTTCATAGGTGTGCACCAGTCCTTATCAGTCAATACAGTGTTAAGATATTTTTCCCATTGTTTTTTGGCTGTGGGATAAACATCTGAGTAAATTTGTCTAATCAAATCAGTTGCCATGGAGCATATTGATTTTGTTGTTTTTTTCTCAAAAATCCTATAAACCAGATTATTTATGCCACCATCTCTTCTTAATAAAGAATCATTTATAAATCCTCTTACTCTCATATAAGAAAAGATCTCTGTATCAGAAAGGTTCAAATTAGATTTAAAATCCTTAAACAACAACAACAGCTTATTGTTTTGAAGGAGATCCTTAATATAAATTTCTCTTTCAGATCTCCATTTAGAGAGATTTATATCCGGAGATAATTCTTTCAATAACTAGTATATTTGCTCCTTCAATTATCTTTGTTGATATCTTAAGTAATTTTTTTAATTTGTTGCCATTCTTCGATCAATTGAGATACAATCATAGAATTAGCTTGCATTAAGTGTGTATTATACTTTTAAGTCATACATGACCAATGAAGTTTTGAGCTCCCACCTACTACACCTCTTCCTTTCTACCTAACAATCCACCATCATTATCTTTTTTTTTTTTTCCCCCACTTTTTAAATATAGTACATGTGTTGCTGTTTCCACATTTCTCCGGTATGTAAACTATGCATTGCTGGGATCGTTTACGAAAAATGCATTGTAGAGCTTCGTTAAAGTCTGTTCGTATTGGTTAAATGTTGGGTTTAAATTACTTGCTGCAACTAACACTTGTATCTCAACACAAACTTGCAGTGAGCGTAGGTTGTTATGGTGATTACCCAGTCCCTGTAATTCTAATTAAATACAGAGTGGTCAAATTACATCTGTTTATCCTCGTGGACTGTGCAAAAATGTTTACTTCCAACCCTACAACTGGATGTAATATAGCGTTGGTTATTACACAATATTAAAAAACAAATACAGGCCGTTCATGTTATCTGTAGGCAGAATTGTGAGACAAAAATATTAATATTTTCTTGGCATAATATGTCTGACATATTTCAATGTAATGTAATAGAGGGTTCACTTTTTATAAAGTGCCAATACATTTCGCAGCGTTGTCCATGGGTATGTTTGTGTTAGGATAATCTCTACCTATTCAATATACTGTAGATGTTTCAGTAATAGATTAGTTAAAGCAAATGTTCTACAGGCATGCTCAAGGACACAGCTTAGTTCTTGCTAATGGGAGAAGATGAACAATATGTCAAATCCAGCATCCGCCAGAAAGGGAGCTGAAGGTAACACCAAGGTGAAGGAATTGACTGCGTTTTCTTGGAAGATCTAATCTTAGCTACTTTTATTTACAATAAACATCCTGAGTCCTGTTTAATGTGCTTAATGCCAAGGTATGGAGATAATAACTACAGAATTGTCCACAGAGACAGAGAAAAAGAATGCATTCTATTTTAGTAATGTGTAATGGACCACAATACCCAGTCTTGTTTATCATGATATAATCTTCGTTTTCAAATTCATTAAAAAATATAATTCTACACAGACAGAGGATGTTATCAGATTTTACAAATAAAATAGTTGCTATCAGTGCTCTTTATTTCACCCAGTGCCATTAATTCCTATTTGTATATGACTTTGTTGATTTTCCCAAAGCATTCACAAATATGTGCAGAGAGGGGGTTGTATGCAAAGAAGAATGTGGTGCTGGCAGAGAGTCTGCTGGCTGTGTGATCAACATTCTGCATATCACACATCCAAAAATTTGTAAATATAAAGTGGGTGTGTATGTGTATGTGTGTGTGTGTGTGTGTGTGTGTATGTATGTATGTATGTATGTATGTATGTATGTATGGATATATATATAATGTTTGTGTGTATGGAAAGGCAGGGCTTGTAGTTGTGGGAGGGAATATTGCTATAAATAATACACAGGTCGCCCCTTCCTCTGGGCTGAGACTGTCCACGAAAGTAACTGGCTTTACGGTACTAACTCCCTTCTTACAACAACCACTCACTCTACAGAACTTATCTTTAGCTTGGTCTGGCTGTTAGGGTACCCTAAGTGGCCATAGGTAGTTTTCGGCTTTTCGTGCCATTATATAGCAGCCCTGCGAGTCGAACTCCCATCCTCAACTACAGAGATATTCGCTCCTCGGGCCAAATTATAGTTACTGCCCTGCATCTCCGCCCTCTTGGCAAAAACAGTTAGGGCCTCACCTGTCACGGCCAACTTATTTTGAATCTAATCCTCACCAAGAGGCCAACACCCCACCACAACGAAAGGTGGCAAACATACCCAACGGGCCAAATACTAGGTAGAGCCTCTCATCGTCACTTGGCAACTAGTTAGGTTCCCAAGTCACCAATTTAGCTTAATTGTTTCGCCACTTGGCATAACATAGGTCAGCCAGTATCTTGGTGTTATAGAGTATCTCCCACTAACGAATTTTCCTTTATGGTATGGTGATAAATGCTGATAAAATGTAAAGTATTGATTGTGTAATGTAGACATATTAAAGTGTTAAACTATTAACTGTTTGCCCTCTTTTTACAGGCCTACCCGAATGTCGGTTTCGGCACACCACAACCAACTTGTGCTCCACTAACCTAGCTTGGCTTATTGTCCCCCGACACACACACACATATATATATATATATATATATATATATATATATCTCAGAGTCAGATACATAACAGATGTGATAGTGTGCATTATGGGGAAAAATTGAACCTCAGGGTTCTGAAGAGCTTTATAAATAACTGGCCCTCAGGCTTATATCTTGCTTATTACATGGTCTGCCTGTAATTTTAATGGGCAGGTCCTGTTTCAGAATCCTGTACTGGTGACACTGTGTGTGCGATTATTCCCCATAATGAACCAGTAATAAAACACAGATCACTTCTAAGCAGTCTAGGGAACTTCAGGGAACTTCATTGTGAATGCTTTCCTATGGACTGGCTGAATGCATGCGCATTCAGCCGAGGAGGAGGAGGAGAGTCCCCCGCCCGGTGCTGGAGAAAGAGGTAAGTTAAACCCCTTCCACCCAGTGGCGGATCCATGGGGGGGGGCAACGGGGCAATTGCCCCCCCCGAGATTCTCCCCTGCCGGCTAATGCAGGGCTGACATTGCCCAAGTGCCAGCCCTGCATTGTGCCTGCAGACCGGGGAGGGAGATCAGTGATCTCCCTCCCCGGTCTGCAGGCACATTACTGACAGCCGACCGGCAGGGGAGGGAGAGAGGACCCGGGAGCTGTTACCAGCAGCTCCTCCAGGTCCTCCTCCTCGCGAGATTTGGAGCGTTGCCGCGGTTACCACGGCAACGCTCCAAATCTCGCGAGAGTGAACTCCTACCACTGGGACCACCAGGGAATCCCCACTGGGACCACCAAGGAAAGAAAGATGTTTAAATATTAATTATATATTAATTTTAATTAAATGTTTAAAAAAAAAAAACCACACACACATTAAAAAAAAAAAAAAGCCCCCCCCCCTATCCTTCTTCTACACACACATTGGCCCTGCCCCCCATACACACACACACACACATTGCCCCTGCCCCCCATACACACACACACACATTGCCCCTGCCCCCCATACACACACACACATTGCCCCTGCCCCCCATACACACACACATTGCCCCTGCCCCCCATACACACACACACATTGCCCCTGCCCCCATACACACACACATTGCCCCTGCCCCCCACACACACATTACCCCTGCCCCCCATACACACACACACATTGCCCCTGCCCCCCATACACACACACATTGCCCCTGCCCCCCATACACACACACATTGCCCCTGCCCCCGATATACACACACATTGCCCCTGCCCCCCATACACACACATTGCCCCTGCCCCCATACACACACAGTGCCCCTGCCCCCCATACACACACACACACACATTGCCCCTGCCCCCCATATACACACACATTGCCCCTGCCCCCATATACACACACATTGCCCCTGCCCCCCATACACACACACATTGCCCCTGCCCCCCATACACACACATACACACACATTGCCCCTGCCCCCCATACACACACACACACACACACATTGCCCCTGCCCCCCATACACACACACACACACACATTGCCTCTGCCCCCCATACACACACACACACACACATTGCCCCTGCCCCCATACACACACACACATTGCCCCTGCCCCCATACACACACACACATTGCCCCTGCCCCCATACACACACACATTGCCCCAGCCCCCATACACACACATTGCCCCTGCCCCCATACACACACACACATTGCCCCTGCCCCCCCATACACACACACATTACCCCTGCCCCCCATACACACACACACATAGCCCCTGCCCCCCATACACACACACACATTGCCCCTGCCCCCCATACACACACACATTGCCCCTGCCCCCCATACACACACACATTGCCCCTGCCCCCCATACACACACACATTGCCCCTGCCCCCCCCTATACACACATTGCCCCTGCCCCCATACACACACACACACACACATTGCCCCTGCCCCCCATATACACACACATTGCCCCTGCCCCCCATACACACACACATTGCCCCTGCCCCATACACACACACACACATTGCCCCTGCCCCATACACACACACACACACACATTGCCCCTGCCCCCATACACACACACACATTGCCCCTGCCCCCCATACACACACACACATTGCCCCTGCCCCCCATATACACACACATTGCCCCTGCCCCCCATATACACACATTGCCCCTGCCCCCCATACACACACATTGCCCCTGCCCCCCATACACACACATTGCCCCTGCCCCCCATAAACACATTGCCCCCACATACACACACTGCCCCACATACACATACATTGCCCCACACACACACTGTAACTGTCACACACACATACTGACCCACACACACACTGCACCCCTGACATATACTGCCGCCCTCACGTACACACTGCAACCTTCACACACACACACACTGCTAATACACTGTCCCCCTCACACACACACACACACACTGCACCCCTCACACATTGCACCACTCACACATACCACTGCTCCTCTGCTCTACTACAGCCCCATTCCCCAGAGGACCTCAGGTAAGTTGTCAAACAGTTCTTAACCCCTTAAGGACACATGACGTGTGTGACATGTCATGATTCCCTTTTATTCCAGAAGTTTGGTCCTTAAGGGGTTAAACAGTTTGACTACTTACTCTGGGAGGGGGTCTTGGCATTATTGGCACTATAACCACTACACTGAGCTGTAGTGGTTATTGTGTCTGGATTATTTATTTAAATAATCTACAAGTGCCCCTCCCGAGATCAGGCTCTGGATCCGCCACTGCTTCCACCCCCTACAGCCCGGCGGGAGGGAGGCCCTGAGGGTGGGGGCACCCTCAGGGCACTATAGTGCCAGGAAAACAAGTATGTTTTCATGGCACTATAGTGGTCCTTTAATTCCTTTATTACCACACACATTTCCCCATTATTTTCCCCATACCACAGTAAAACAAAAACACACACACAATCTCACTCTCATTCTATAATAATGTTCCTGGCTTGTATTTTTCGGTTTGATTGTCAATATTCAGTATCCAACAATCCCAGTTTAAGTAAACGGCTCCCAAGAGAATTACAGGCATGACCCACGCATTGCAGATATACGCCATGCATGTCCTTCTGTGGGTTTTAACAGGCTGGAAGGTCACATAACCAGCTGTAGGTCAGGACAGACTGCATGCATTGCAGGTTATAATCAAACCAGCTAGAGCATTGTGACTCTGCAAATACATAAAAATAAAAACCATGGATAAAAAAATAAAAAAAGGTCAAAGGAGACAATTTAATATCTAGGTACCAGAATATACTAATTTGACAATCTTACAGAAAGCTATATATGGAAGAATAGCAGATTAGGGATAAGAGCTTGGCTATTTTTGGCTTCATTTTGCAATTTAGGTTTCAGTTCATTACAGTTTGTATATCTGTGTGCCGGTTGTAAACCGTCTCACTTTAATGTAGAGCTTAAAGGGTTACAGTAACCCTTTGTATACCATTTTTCTATTTACTTTATAAAACTCTACTTGGCACCATTCACAAGGTTCATCCCCTGTAAAATTAGGAATAAATTACTTGGAATCCAGTAACAGGCAAAGCTCCCCTCTCTGTTCTCTACACCTCCATTGTTGTAACAGCTGAACCCTCACGATCCAATCAAATGCTTCCCAAAGACGAGCATTGATTGGACCGTTCTACTGGCTCACACGGGAGGGGATGGGGGTAAAAAATAGCAATTATAGGACGGCGGGAGGCCTGAAACAAGACAAAGAGGGGACACAAACGAGCTGGAAATGTCTGTCACCGGCGCACAGTGCGTGCTGGCGAATGACGTATTTTTTTTTTGCACAGAATCGACATTACGTCACACGTGCTAGGGGTGGTCCAAGTTCTGGCACAAAAGTACAAATATGTGCAGAGTTTCAAGCAGAAATACTCCTACCACCACAACCACTTCTAAAAGCAGAAGTGGTCATATTGTCATGGTGGTTGCAGTAACCCCTTTGTACGGGCCCCCTCTGTACGGCCTTGTTTATGTTCCTTCTTGCACTTATGTGACAAATGCATAAAGCTTGATTTTTGAAGTTTGATATCATGTGTTCATTTGGTAAGATATATATAAAAAAAAAGATTAACCAGAGTTTGGCATTTTTGATGAAAAAACAAACAAACACTTGGGTTCCAGGTTCCACGGTTTTAAATGATGATTTACATAAATAGCATCTATTGTGATATGATTGACTGCAACAAAAAGCATAAATAATAGACTGCAATCTTGTAATTCATTTTAATAGTGCTAATGGTTTGTTTTGGGCTTTATTTTTTTAAGATTTAAAGAAAAGAAAGTTGAAAAAAATATATGTATTTTATTAAAAATAATAATAATAAAAAAAAAAAAGATCCAATGTAGAAGTTTACAAACACAGGCAAGGGGTGTATGCTCAGCTCTGACGTCAGCTAGCCCCGGGGAGAATAATGTATGAGTGACGTCACTCCCAATCAGCACGGCGGGGCGGGGATAAAGCTCGGTATTAGAACGCAGGAGTCACGTAGCTCTGCAGCAGAATCCTCTCGCAGCATCTTTAGTACATAGGCAGTGCAATATCGCAGGTGAGTGCTTCCTCAGTGGATAAAATGTATTCTGTCAAGCTGAGAGCTTTGTTGATGCAGGGGATTAGCCTTGATCGCAAGCTGCTCTATTACTGTCACTATCCCTGGGATCAGTCATTATTATGCTGTAAAGGCTCAGGTACACTTTGTTGCATATATTAAACTTTTCATTGTAGGTCCAGGTGTCAGATATTGTGTCCTGTAATTAAAGTATCTGCTATTCTATGTTCAGACATAACTGCCACTTTATCCCCCATCCTAGTATAAATGGTAGTGGATTGCATTCTGTGAGCTGTCAGTCTGGGGTGGGAGTGACTCCTAATTCAATAAACTGGGATAAGGCTGCTATATTCCATTACCCTCATTAATGAGGGATCTATGTGATTTCCTGGTCTAGTGTTTTCAGCTGTTGGAGTAGATGGGCAGCCATATTGGAGAGCTTTTTACAGCCTATTTATCTTGGATCAAACTAGTATATGAATATCCCAGGCAGATACCTGTGCTAATGTTCCTAGGATTCTAATTAGGAATGGCTAGTTAATTGAAATGTTAACCTATGCCTTCTAACTCTGGCTGCACAAGTCTTCTTTAATTATTTTTGTTCCTTTCCTCTTTATTCTATCTATAAAAGGATGGGGCACATGATGGGGAGGAAGGTTTAGTGGCCATTGCTCAGTGATTCTTCTAATACGTGTCTGTGCACCATTCTAATAAAATGTTCGGTGATCGTATTGGGAGATATTTATCAAGGCACAGCATACACTAATTTGGCTGCTAAATGTTGAGAAGCCTATTGCTACTTTATATTCTGCACTTTGCTCCCAGAGAAGCCTCTATTTTTGCTCTGATAAATCTCCAGTAATACTGTTCACACCTGCAAAGCTATTAAATGCATTTAGCTAATTTATTTATTTTTTGTGTTTTTGTATAATTTCCTCTTATTTGGCCCGTTTGTGAAGATGGGTTTTATTCCCATGAAGACTTCAAATGTTGGGCCACTATAGCTGGTTATTCAATGTGGCCTACAATTTGCTATCACACTGTTTAATTACTCCCCTATGATTCTGTCTCTGCGTTTCGGCTGTGATTTCAGCCACTGAAGCAATTTGAGGGAAAGGACAACACAAGGTCACTCTGATGCTGGGTGACCCTGTGTTGTATCTTGGGGTTTATGTATTACATAAACTATCTCATAGTAGTCTTTGGGGACTCTTCGTGGTAAATGCTGCATGGCTTTTTTTTTTTTTTTTTTTTTTATTCACTTGTGTAACACCTTGTATGTTTCTGCGTAGACTACTAACTGAATAAACCCCACCCCAAAAAAATCTTGATGTTCTCCGAAAGCCTTGACATTTCGCAAAAACATCTTCATAAATGATCTCCTTATAACAAAGGCACATTTGTTTAATTGTATAAAACTGAAACAAGTTGGCTTTTACATACTTTTCTATGGCATCAAAATATCATTCATACATAGAACAGACTATGCAAAGCCAAGATTGTGGCAGAAACTGACAATCAAAGAGCCCAGCAGTATGTTATCAGTACATTAAAAATAACTTTTTTTTTCTCTCCTCCCTCTTCTTGTTACTATGGGAACCAGAGCTTGATGTCAGAGCTGAGCTTCTTGGCTCAATTGCTTTGAATCTCTCAGGACCATGTCCTGCAGGAATATATAACCTGCATTTAATGCCCTTATTTCCTATAACAACTTAGGTGGTTGAGTGGGTTTTATTTTATTTTTTTTAAATTTAAAATCTTTATTTTTAAACAAAAGATTGGTTAACTCTAAACATGTAATGTATTAATGTCAGGGTGAATTGCAAGATTGTGCTGGTTAGTGGCTTTAAAATGTGTTTATTTTTAATAAAGGACAGGTGGTCCATATTTTGCACAAATGGCCATCACCACACCCACCAATCTTATTCTTCCTATAGAGAATCATGACCTTGACACTCCAAGGTGTCTCATTGAGGAAGTTCCTCAAATGGCTGTCCGTCTGATGGCCAGTAGAGATCTGACTTATAGAAAATGTAAATATTGTCAGAAAAAGGGATGGGTTCTAGGTACCAAAACTACTTCACTAAGATGACACAGGTTTTCCCTTTTAACCCCTTAAGGACACATGACATGTGTGACCTGTCATGAATCCCTTTTATTCCAGAAGGTTGGTCCTTAAGGGGTTAAAGGGACTCCACAACTGATCAATACATTGTATGGGTTATAGTTGAGAATGGGTCCCACCAAAAAAAGAAACCTGACAATTTGGGCCTCTCCCTGGAAACCGTTGGCCAACACCCTCTGCAATTCCTCTGACGTGAATCTTACTTCACTTATCTATATGAATCCATTAAACATTGGGCCGCTTTACTAGGCCTTGAGTACTGAGTTAAACTGCTCCCAGCCTATCGCTACCATTTAAAGGTTGGTGAGCTCAGAAACCCCCTGGTGGGGGGTCATCCCAGTCCACACCAGAATGGCTGGCATATCCTGGATACTGGGCCCCTAAGCAGAATGCCTTGTTCACCTATGACTGAGCCCTCAACGGAGGCAACATGGCAGCCGTGACATTAACTTTTAATGCGGTCGCTTAAGGTGCAGACTAGAAGAGAGTGCGCATCATCCTTCCTTACCATTATTATTCCAATATATTCTGTAGTGCTTTATTATAAAGGTGGGGGGGGATTTAACTATAAATAGGACAATTACAAGAAAACTTACAGCAACGATAGGCGGAAGAGGACCCTGCTCAAACAAGCTTAAAGTCTGTAGGAGGTGGGGTATAAAACACTAGGACAGGAAATGGCAATCAAATAAGGTGGTAGTGAAGCAGAGCTGGAGAGAGTTGAGTGCTGCCCTTTAGGAGATGGCAAGAGACTGATATATGAGGTGGAGGTCACTCAGGGAGGTTGTCATCTTTCCTAAAGAGATGGGTTTTAAGGCAATTCTTAAATGATTGCAGATTAGGGGAGAGTCTGATGGCGGTAGGCAGGCTATTCCATAGGAAGGAAGCCGCCCGCAAGAAGTCCTGCAAGCATGAGTTGGCTGTACGGGTGTGAGCAACGTACAGGAGAAGGTCATGAGCAGAGACCAAGAAGGGGCATACCTTTGGATCTGTGAAAAGATATAATAGGGGCTAGAATTGGTCATTGCTGTATAGGTTAGCACTTTGAATTCCTGTATCCTATAGGATTCAATGTAAGCACTGACAGAGGGGTGAGGTGTGAGGACCGACTAGAGAGAAGAATCAGTACAGCTGGATCCTGGTACTAGTGAGGCCTGTTGCTCTCATACTAGGTTGGAGGCTAAATGGAGGACTATCCCTGGGGACATCTCTGGGGTAATGGGGCAGATATGCATATTGTGGTGGTTTGGGCCTAAAATACCCTTCCATATTCTCCTGCCCAGGTATCGGTTAACCAAAACCTGACTGGTGCTTTGAGCTATACCTAGTTGGCAACTTTTCATCTTCTACTGATATATGTGTTGGCCTTGTATCATGTGCATATACTTGACCAGTACTAGCTACTTGCATTATCGGAGGCCATGTATCAGAGCTAAATGGTTGGTTAAGCTTTTTATTTTACAAATGTGCAGTTAATAATTACTTATTTTTAGTTCACAATTTGCAGCAAACTGTCCTAAATCTCTCAGCAAATATATTATTGCTCTACTTTAAATTATCACTGTTCTGCGTATATTTGATGTAATATTGTCTAATGTCCTGCTATATGTATCTGTTTTACCAGTCTATGCATGTTCACTCCTATTTGTGATTGTAACCCTGCACAACAAAAATGAATTGAATATTTAAAAAAAAAAAAAAAACCTGGGGAGAGCAACCATGTGCTACTCCATCAGAAGTAATTATTTATATTTATATATATATATATATATATATATATATATATATATATATTTATATATATATATATATATATTTTTTTTTTTTTTTTTTCTGCAAACTGTTCATGCCTAGTTTTCTTTACATGTGTGTTTGGGTAGCTGTATGGGAGGATAATGATTTGCTTAGAATTTCAAGTCTCAAAGAGCGTTACAATGTTGATAACTAATCTCTTTACTGCATTCCAAGGCTACAATCCTTGGACAGTCAAAAGCATATTAAGTTTGATTAAGGAAACACTAGGCTCAAGGTGTCTGTAGAGGACAACCGGCATGGATTTGTGGCTACTGCACCCTTGCTAATCTTAAATGCTCATAATGCAGTACATTATCTCTGGCAGTGGTTTGTCTTTTATGGATTAACCTGATTCATATTTTTGTGTCTTGTCAAGTGAGACAAATGTACCATCACTATTTTAATTTTTTTTTTTTTTTTTTTTACAAAATTCATACGGAGTCTATTAGTACTAGTTAATTTTATTTAACCAAAAATGGGATCCTATTCTGTAACCATTTAATTTTCTTTCCAAGAAAAATCAGAACACAGAAAATGACTCACCAATACCCAGCACTCTCCTCAGACCAGAAAAAGGAGCTGTCCGACATAGCCCATCGGATTGTAGAGAAGGGGAAGGGAATCCTTGCCGCTGATGAATCTGTAGGTGAGTATTACGGTTTATTGAATGTGCTATTTTGTTACTATCTCTCTGAATGTACAATGCATTTCTACAGGCTGACTAATAAAGAACCACACATAGAGTATTGTAAAAATAATTTAGAGAAATTGATTATACTTTGCACCTGCTTGAGATCTCCTCCTCCTGCTTTGCTTCAGTCATTTTGGGTAGGACATTGTTCTAAAAGAGACACCACATGAATAAAGTCACACCTTAATATTGTATGCGCCCACAGTAATAAAATAAAGTCCTGGTTGTCAATATTCACTCCACCCATTAATAAACCTGTCAATAGAATGTGCTTCCATGTTTAGTTTGCCACAAATTTTCTCAGGGGAATCTCAATCCTTTTTCTGCAAAGCGCCTTAAGAGCCCACACTGGCACCAACACCCATTTCCCAATTGTCTGGCCTGGATTACTTCCTGTAAACTCTATGCGTGGGTTTTTAAAAATTATTTTTTTTTTTTTTTTTTTTTTTTACTTGCATGACATGCTACATTCCAATCACGTACACCTTTCTTCCATGAGCTCCAAGGGCCGCTAAGTGACTTTGCTTGTGTTCCCAATGAGCTTTCTAACTTTATCAACCTGTGATAGTTACTTTCTTTGTCTAAAATTTTTAAAACCGAAAACTGGCATTTGTTAAAAGGTGGGTGGGAGGAGTTGGTAGCAAAAAAGAATAATCTTATGCATAAGGAGACTTCAAAAGCTTTTTTTTTTTTTTTTTATATAAAATTTCCATCTACATTAATGAAAAATGGTTAAAACTGCAGACAGTAGGGGAATACGGAACAGCCAATTATAATAAAACATGAAATAACATTCAAACCATGGGTGTGAAGGTGCCTACTATGGGTAGGCTGCATTCAGCACTCCAGATGTTGTTGACTACATCTCCCATAATGCAACAGGGAAGAGGTAGTCAACATCTGGAATGCAAAAGGTTGCCTACCCCTGCTCTATACTCTGTATCTAGTATGTAACAAATCACCTCTCATCTAGTCTAAGTTGTTATATACCCACATTAAAACCCCCTTAACAGAAGTGCGGTAGGGATTGCTATACTGGAGCAAAACATGCTGTGTACTTCTTAATATTTAAATATCTTGACCACATAACTATGTATAAAGATTTTTCTTAACTGTTCCTGCCTTTTTTTAACTTGTTAACATGCAGTTGCAGTAAAATCTGAAATGTCTCTTTGGGTACTCTAAACTGTGGAACACATTTTGATAGGTGTTGATCTCCTAAATGTCTGCAGTCAGGTGACTCATTTGGTGGCGTGAGGCTCCTATGTGAGCCAAAATGTTGCCTGATCAAATTTTTAAGTCTGTTTGGGAAAGAGCCTGTGTGTGTGTGTGTGTTTTGTTGCCATTGCTTATTAAAACTTTCTAAATGTGATTCATTACTGAAAGTGCAAGATTAATTTAGCCAGCATTGTGGCTTTTTGAAGACTATAGCACCGCTTATATTGGAACCTGAAAGTGTGAATGCGCTCTATTTAAAACCCTAATTTTGTGGTTTGGTTTTTGCCTTGCTTTTAGGGAGTATGGCCAAACGTTTTAGTGGGATTGGAGTAGAGAATACAGAAGAGAACAGACGTCTGTACCGGCAGCTACTTTTTAAGGGTGATGATCGTATGCAGAAATGCATTGGTGGTGTCATCTTCTTCCATGAAACCTTGTACCAACAGGGAGACTGCGGCACCAACTTTGTTCAGATGATCAAAGATAAAGGCATTGTTGTAGGGATTAAGGTGAGACTTTGATTTGTATAAACCGATAGTTAAGATTTATCACAGAACTGAGATTGCTGAACAAACATCCCTGCCGTGGGCCCACTTTGCACTTAACACATGGCTTCATCCATCTCTAGAATGGCTAAATTGTGTAATATATAGTATTGGATAACAGTTTTTAGTTGAAAGTGAGACTGTAAATAAAATATGATCTCTTGTACAGTACCCTTAAAGGGGACACTCTGAACTCCAAGACCATTATATTCTAAATCGATGCTGCCCCTTTTCTTGGGCATTGTAAAACATTACTGTCTTCTGAGAAGCTTCTGATGACTGACACTAAAGTGGCTTTCTTAAGAAGTCCTTTAAATTTCATATACTGATCAAATTTGGTGATTTGGATTTAGTGAGGTCTTAAATCTAAACAAAATAACTTCTATACTTGCAAATATCTTAATTCTAATGTTCCTTTAATGCAGCATTCCATTTATAAAGCCTAAACACCAGTCCCATTGTCTCTTGAGATGCCAGTGGTTTACAAGGACATATAAAGGGAGAGATCATTGAGTTCTATTATTAGCACTCTGTGCAGAAGCTGCTTCAATAACAGCAGCTTATCACTTCATCCCCGTTTCTATGGAATCTCTAGTACCTTGAATTTTCCACATTACTTGGCAGCAGCTGTTATGTGATGGGCTGAACACATGTCGTTGTATTTCTCCTGACTATCCAAACCTATCTAAGCTCTTCTAGTATAACTGACTGAAATGATAACGGACTATTTTATTGGTTGTCTCTAACAGGTAGACAAAGGTGTAGTTCCTCTTGCTGGTACCGATGGAGAAACCACTACTCAAGGTAAGGAAACTAATTTTTTATAACTGAATCGATGACAGTTTCTGGCAGTGGGGTATCTGTGGCTTACATCAAGCTCTCAATGACTTGGTAAAATAATTGTGATTACTTTTCAAGATGGTTTGGATTGGTGAGTCACTTGTAAATAATTATGGGGGTTAAAGAGGAGATGTATATTTTGACCACCATAGGCACCACTTAAGATGCAGTGGTCTTGCAATGTAAAACATTGAGGTTTTGTAGATTTGGCTAGTTTATTGCAGGGATAAACACACCTCATGGCTGTCTTCCTGACTGCCACTAGCTGATGCTTCCACTGCTATTAGTCACTGTCATGTGATGTCTGTTCTTGCTCATTGCACGTCCTCCATTGCTTATCAGTACTGGATTCAATGCTCTTATCATACAATCAAATGCTCATGATAGAGGTGGACTCCACTGGAGGCTGAATATTGGGTGGATGATTGCACAGAGTGAGCTGGGGGGAGAGGGGGGGGGGGGGGGTACTGAATCTAAATAGGGGGTAAAACACTAGCTTTGGGGATACAGGTCTCTATAGTGTTTAAGGCCTTTTCTATAACTATTTTAGCAATAAAACCACCAGTAAGGGCACACTAACTGAAACATCTGTTTTCACACCTAATATAAGCTTGAGCTTTATACTGTCGTGGTGGCTTCCTAGTATGACATCTAGTGCAACAGTGGAAGGGATGCTGATCGTGGTGTGAATTGTGCTTTTCAGTAAGCTGTTTGACATTCTGGAGGAGATACATTAACACTCTCCTGAATTGTTTCAGGTTTGGATGGATTGGCAGAGCGCTGTGCTCAGTATAAGAAAGATGGTGCTGACTTTGCAAAGTGGCGTTCTGTGCTGAAGATTAGTGAGAACACACCATCTTCCCTTGCTATAATGGAAAATGCCAATGTACTTGCTCGTTATGCCAGCATTTGCCAACAGGTAATCTGAAGAGCATTTGTGTTTGAAAGCGAAGGAACGTATTAAACCCAGTCAGTTTTTCTCAAACGTTGCATTTTTCAATAACTCTGCCTTTTGATTTTAATTGGTTTTAAGGCTTTCTATACATTTCTTTCTCTATATGGCTATCAACAATCGCATAACTGGTTGTATTCAGTGGGAGAAACCCAAAACAAAGCCCTGTGTTTGACTTTATTAATCTGTCTTTTGTAGAATGGAATTGTTCCAATTGTGGAACCAGAGATTCTGCCTGATGGAGACCATGACCTCAAGCGTTGCCAATATGTGACTGAGAAGGTGAGTTTTTCAGGACACTGCTCTATAAGAACACATTGATACCATACATGGTCACAGAGGGATATATCTCTATCTAATGCATTCAAAGGCTTCCAGGGGTTCGGCTGCAGCAAAGATCATACCTGGCTTTGTCACAGTTTTTATATGAAAAGTAAATATCATTGCAATGTTACATTAACTTTATTCTGGTAACTGAATGTTATTTGCGAATCCAGGTACTTGCTGCTGTGTACAAAGCTCTGAGTGATCACCATGTGTATCTGGAGGGAACTCTCCTGAAACCTAATATGGTAACAGCTGGGCATGCTTGTCCTAAGAAATACACGTCTGAGGAGATTGCCATGGCAACTGTAACTGCACTGCGTCGTACTGTGCCCCCTGCCGTAACAGGTAAGCAAGTGAAACTAGATGGCTTTTATATTCTACATAAATCTAGGTTTACTTGGTTCTACACGACTTAATATTGCGAATAAATTCAGAGTAAACCATCAAATGCCTTATAATGGAGGTGCTAAAATTCATGCTAGCAAATATTAAACAGGTGTTTAAGAACATTAAATGTTGATTCATTGATGGTGAATTCTTTGAGCCAGTAACTAAATTGCTAATTCATTGGCTACTCAGAACTATATTCTGACATGTTTTGAAACAATTTTCTGTTACATGTTGTATGATCACTGATTGTTACTACTGGGTGGATTTTGTTATTGTCACAAATTCTATCTTAAAATAATTATTTTTATGTTGAATTAGAAAACTAAGTTAAGGAAAACCAGGATGCAAGAGTATGGTGAACGGACAACCACTCAACTAGACTGCTCTTCAGTGGGTCCCCGCTCAGATCGCAAGTTGGTTTTTAGCTTCTCTTGGGCCATTTGCAGATCAGACTGATGCCACCTAAAAGGGCAGTCCATACCTGACATGCAGGCCAGCTCTCTGCACAAGAGACACCACAACACCAGACATCGTTTCAGTCTTGTTTGGCATTGTCAGGGAGGTATAGAAGATCTCTCTAGGCACTGTGAGCATGGGATATCTGCTATGCCAAACAAGGCTGAAAAGATTGTCTGGGGTTGCTGTATCCTTTTGTAACAACACAAGATGAGCTTAAACCAGCTTGAGATCTGTTCAGACCCACCAAAGGTTCAGGCTATTTGAGCTGTTCGTCTCTGTACTCTCTTGCACTCTGGTTTTTGCCTTAAATTTAGTTTAACTACAAGCTGTGTGGGTATAATCTTATTGCACCATATTAATGTAGTAATATTTAGTCCCACAACTGACTCTACATGAACTAAAAGAAATTAATATCTGAATCCCTTACATTTTTGTTTCAGGAGTTACTTTCCTCTCTGGTGGGCAGAGTGAAGAGGAAGCTTCTATTAATTTGAATGCAATAAACAATTGCCCTCTGCTTCGTCCATGGGCACTTACCTTTTCCTATGGGCGTGCCCTGCAGGCTTCTGCACTAAATGCCTGGCGTGGCCAGAAAGAGAACGAGGATGCTGCCGCTGAGGAATTCTTGAAACGTGCAGAGGTAACCTGTTAACATGGGAATTTTTTTTATTTTATCAATCTCTCATCCATTGCACGCCTTGTTATGGCATTATTACAAAAACCCCAGACACACTGACTTCTTGGACAGGGCATTAGCATCAGGGACCCCTCATGAAACCCGATCTTGCCATATTACTATGATTTTTCACACAAATCTGGAAAATTGAGCAGGGTGACCTGGTATACTGCTGTTGTGGATGTAAGGGGGCTGACATTCAGGGTTTCATTGGGTATCAGCCAAGTACAATGGGAAACCATTACCAATATCCTCAAATCAGCTGGGATACACTGTTATAATTTATTAACCTGGAGTCACATAAAATGATCTGAAACGAAGAAATCTAGTAAGTCTCTCAGTATTTCTGATTCTGTAAAATCTTCTTTTTGCAGGTGAACAGCCTTGCAGCCTGTGGCTTGTACGAGCACAGTAGTGATGGCTCAGGGGCAGCTGGTCAGTCCCTGTATGTGGCCAACCACGCATACTGAACACACTGGACCACAAAGCACTGACCCACAGAACCCCTCCACTCTGCTTCCTTCCTCTTACAGCCATTTTTGGACCTCCCCCCTGCAGTAATGGTGTGGTTTAGACACTGCATAACCTTACACAGCTAATGTGATCTCTTTGCAGTTCTAGTTGGTCATGGAAGTGGTATTTGGGATGGGATTCAGAAAAACTTGTGTTTATTTTCCTAGCAGAATTTTTATTTTTGAAGATCTACAGTTTGGTTTCATTCCAATAAATGCAAGATGCATAATGATATAACTGCAGTTACTCTTAACACTTTATAGGAGGAAATGTCTGTGGAATTCTAGAAAGATTGTTAGAATGATCAGGTGGCTGTACTGATGTTGCCCATCTTATCTGTCACAAGCACTATAGTAAATCCCTACCCAGTTATGTGGAAGGTACACTTGGCAACTAACTGCTCATCAAACCTTGACATCCCTCCTCAACACTGTTCTGTGAAAGATGTTGCACTATGTGGTACATCTGTAGACAAGTGGCTTGTGTGCTGCCCATTTTTTTTGTTAAACCGGTCGTTCACTCCTGAGAAACTGGTTGAAATGTTACAAGTGAATGGATAGCAGGATCTCGTGGCAAAGTAGGGCATAAAATTACATGCTGAGCATATTGTGATTTAGTGTTGTCTTTATCTGTATGAAACTGATGTACCAAATTAGTTAAAGAATAAATTATAGTGAAAAGACTTCTCTTTATTGCAATGTTATTCCTAAAGACCGCTGGATTACTGAAATGCATTGAATATTGCAGGAAATCTAAAGAGGGGAGAAGGTGTGCGAAAACTGTCAGATATTATAAATATATATATATATTTTTTTATATATCATACTGGTTATTGTATCTTACAGTTTAATTCAACTTGACAACTCTAGCATAACAAACTTCCTGAAACAATTTAAATTAGAACATTATCTGGCAGAATACAATTTTTGGGGCTATATAGGCTGGGGTAAATGTCATTGCCTTTTGACAAGATCAAGAGATGACAAGATTATTTTGTCAAACTGGTAATCTAAAGAGTTGCTAGGAGTCTGTACCTGCAGCTTTGGTAAATATTGAGTGGCCTTCTGGAGTAAAACTAATTGTGGTTTGTTTGTGTTTTTGTTTTTTTTATTTTTATTTTTATTTATATCTAAAATTTGAGATCCATAATAGTTGTAACAAAGTGGCCGAACTAATTCCATTAAATTCCTGCACAGCGGCTTGAGGGTAAAAACTAACTCCCACAAATAAGACTAAAAGGCTCATTAAAATTACCATTTTCAACAATCTGAAATAAGAATAGACTATTAGCCAGCAGAACTAATGTCTGTCTGTCATACCATTGTACCTTAGTTTAGTGGGGGGCCTGCAGTTGCACTTTGGCAGTATTGTTAGTCCAACATATAGATGGAGAGCAGGGGAAATTGCAAACAAAAAAATACTTCTGAGTGTTTAGACTCACCCTAATCATACACACATTGACTCCAACATGGGAATATCCTAATTAATCCCAGTCAGTAGACCAAAAGAAAGTAGAACGAGAATAAGCTTGTATTTATTAAAAGTAAAATATAAAAGGGTGTAGGTTTAAAGAGGCAGAAGACAGGACACACAATCAGCATAAAGTCTATAGTTGGGCATAAACAATATGTTGAGTAATGTCCAGAGGAAAAACAGTCTGATAAAGCCAGGAGTTAGGTAAGTATTGCAAAAGGTCCTTCAGAGTAATGTCAAACTACAGTGCTAATTGACAAAACTCTTTCTCTGCATAGGTGGGCCAGCAGGGGCATGATCTACACACCAAAACCACTCAATTATGCCAAAGTGGTTTATAGTGCTCCTTTTAATCAAAACATATTAACAATACATACGTGTCAGTTTACATAAGCGCAATAGAACACCTTATCACATGCCATAAGAGACAGGCTTATCATGGTGTCGCCAGCAAGGAGGAGTGAATCTCCACAAAACACCAGTAGAAAATAGTCCAGACTTTTTTTTTTTTTTTTTTGTGTGCATAATTTAGAAGTTATAAATGAATAGTACCGAATATGGAAGGTACTTTTCTTTATTGGAAAAACCAAGCAAATGAGAAGTACAGTGGTTCACACCATTCTATGTTCTGATGAAGCCAACGGTCATGGGTGCATGATTGTGCAGTATAAATTCATAACAAACCCAAACCTTGCTATAAAACAGAAGAATTGGCAACAAAGTGTGGCGTATCATACTGGAAGGTAGCCATAGTGGCCTATATTGAAGGGCCTGTTAACAGTAAGGCATGTGTCCCTGCTGAAGCCTGGCTTACTGAGTTTGCATTAAAACCATGAAAGTGGCCCTAGGGTCCATGAATGCCTAGGAAGATGCTGGAAATAGACTGCTAAATATGTCTCTTCCTCAATGTGAACCAGTGCATATCTAATTCATTCAAAGGGATTTTGAGCCTCTTTCCAGAATAGGTGGTTAGTGTTCGCTGTCCCTAATAGTAGCCAGAGAAGAGCTTGCCTGGAAGCCTCCTTAAATACCTGTCCAGCTGACAATCATACCACAAATATATACAGTTGTGGTCCAAATTATTCAACCCCCATTGAAAATTAGGTTTATTGTCAAAATTTACACTTTCAGCTGTTTGCAATGAACAAATCAAACCCAATCAATTAAAAAAGCCCAAAACAATGAATGCTTTATGAGGTTCCCCAAATTCAACTGAAAATACAAATTCTGACTTCTCCAGTCTCAACATTTTTAAACACCCTGAATAGAATCCCTCACAACAGCACAAATATGAAACATTAGTTGGAACACTTGACCTACCTGAACTGGCTAGGCGTTTAATGAGTGTCACGTTTGACATCATGTTAGAAATATGGCTAAGTCAAAAAGAATGGTTCACAAAGTTAAGAAAAAAAAAAATCATCCTTCACAAACAAGGAACATGGTACAAAAATATAGTGAAGGTGCTGAATGTTTTAGTGAGCTCAGTAAGGCACATACTAAACGGAGGTTTCAATGTTAGACCTCAGATGCACCACTACTGACCCAAAAGCACAAGAAAAGTTGGCCCCAGTATGCTCAAATTCATAAAAAATATGCCACAGAAGTTTGGGGATTCTGTTCTGTGGAGCGATGAAACAAAACTGGAACTTTTTGGCCCAATGGATCAGCGATTTGTCTGGAGGAAAAAGAATGAAGCATACGCTGAAAAGAACACTGCCTAAAGTTAAGCATGGTGGTGGCTCCTTTGCATCCTGTGCCATTGGAAACCTGCAGAATGTGGAAGGCAAGATGGATTGATTGAAATATCAGGAAATCATGCCATCTGTGAGGGAGCTGAAGCTTGGGGGCGTCTTTCAACCTTCCAACAAGGCAATGATCCCACGTATACCTCAAATTTCACCAAGGCTTGGTTGCAGGCAATTGCACAAAATAGCACATAAGCTCATATATACAGGCCTCCAGTTTGGATATTTAGATAAATAAATGGCTAAATTTGTTTTTGTGAAGCATCCAAAACACCCAGTATTTTATATAATACCTAAAATATATAAACTTGTAAGGTCTAAACTTCAGGGGCCTGAGAGCCGCCTAAGCCGCGAAACGTGTCACATATACCTGTGACCAGACTTATCTTTATTTTGGCTATTTATACTTATACGTAGCATTGAATGCCATCCATAAAAGGAAGGACCTTCTCTCATGATTTACTGGTCAAGGTATCATCGTATTTTATGGACTGCTAACTAGTGACAGATTTTGCTTGTATGCAAGCACAGGTGCCCTCGAAGGCACAGCAAAGATTCTTATGTTCGCAGCATAATTTTTCCATTCTTTTGCTATGTAAATATTGATTACTTTACTTTAGTTTTGTGGTGACTCTCTGATAGTCTGTTGACTCTTAAGCGTTGCTTAATTAAGGTTTCCCCTTTTTTTTACACAGCAAGTTTGTGAATGTATTGTTTCTCTCAGAGGATATAAAGTAGCGTTTATTTCTGACAGTGTATATTCATCCACAGTATTTTATAAACAGTCAACACAGATCTACCCACAATATTATATACATGGCATTAGTGTATATACTTTATTTTTATTTTTAAACTATATGACACAGATCCGACTTGGTGTGATCTGATGACACTCGGTGTGCTACTATATACTTAGCCACCTCAGCTACACTTACGATCCTTTTTCCTACTATCCTGGAGTTGGATCGATAGACTACAGCCGTCTAAGACTCTTATTGCCACTCTGTTCTAACTTAGCCTAGCACTGTTAGCACTACAGACAGGTGCCCTTGAAGGCACAGATTAGGGCATTTGTTGCTCCACTATCAGATAGTTATTTGAGATTTCTCTTTAGACGTAGGTGCCCTTGAAGGCACAGTTTAAGGTTCTCTCACTATCTCACTGGGGGCTATACAAGGGGCACTACCTTACTGCCTCCTTAACGGTGCCACTGAGACACCTCACCTTTAATAGTGTGACTCTACCTGGCTTTGATCAGACTGCGCAACGATTTTAACCTGTTGATAAGGGGCACACACTTTTGTTTACTCTCTCTACCATCAAAACCCCCCCCCCCCCCGGTACGAACCGGCAGATCACTATAGCCCCCTAGGGGTAGGACGTTGGTGGACTGTACGATTTGGTACCGCGGTGGGGAACATTGTCCTGATATTGGACCACTGTGTGGAACACTGTTCGGATTAACACCATATAGATTATTACTATTATAACAACCATACGGCGCCGGACACAGTTCCCACGCTTGGTTATACCACAGAGATAAGCGGACGATAATGATTCAGTGAACAATCGTGCCACCTTAGCTACCAGCGGGCACCAGATTATGTTACTTAAACTATTACTAACAGGGTTAACTGACGACAAGTTACAGTGCTACCCTCTTTATTAATGCCATTTTTGGCTATTAGTGGATCCTGTCCACAGTATACCGGACCAAGGTATTTAAACTCATGACTGACACAAGATAACTGACGTTTAAGTTACTGTGTTATTCCTGGTCCATACACAGCATACTGTGCACATAGCACCCCCGCGCTAGGACGGATCCAGACACCTTTAACAGTATCAACTTCCTACAGACCTTTGTGATCATTACAAACTATACAGATCACCGTCCTGACGCTCTGCTGTGCCACTGACTAAACCAGTAACCTTAGATACTCTGTATACATACCAGCCACTCTAGAGAGTATTTGAGCTTTCTATATCACTAGGTGTACTACACATATTTAGACCAAGAGGTTTGGATCATTACAAATACGAATAACTGACTATTAGCTACTCTATTACCTCCAGGTTTAGACTTACCGGCTTAGTACACCTTGTTTACCGGTTTAGGGACTTATCCACTTCACCGTTATTCGGTGACTGGTGCCCTAAGTTGTTTGTCTTATGTACATATACCCTTTGTTTTCCTCACTCCCCGTCTGTATATATTCCTCACTTTAGTATTGTTAAGGTTTAGTCATCAGTTTCTGCCTCCGTTATCCAGCACTGGGGTAGCGATGACCACTGATTGTGTTATTTTCAGTGCGTGTGTTTAGTACTTAATTAATAAAAGACCATTTTCTTTTACTATTTCTGAGATTTTCTCCAATACTATATAGGGACAGTACTGTTCTCCTATTTCTCTGTACCAATTTACTTAGGGTTATCCCCTCATCTGTCCCTCAGATTTAATTTACACCTCTATAGGGCCCACCCCTCGAATCATTATATGTTTCTATATTTTCATTTTTTATGTGGATTTGTTTCTATCAATATCTGTAAATACTTTAGTTTAATATCACCTACAGTTGGTCTATTTACTACACTATCTAATTTGATACTCACCAATTGGAATTCATTTGATCATTAACAAGCATCTTTTAAACTATTAGAAAAAGAGACAGACGGACAAGGGTCCAGAGAGGAGGATAATAGTATAAAAAGAAGCCCTACCTTTAATAATACTAAGGAAAAAATTAAATAAAATAAAAAGATGTATATACCAAATTAGTGGAAGGGGGCAGCCCCAAACCAGGAGGCTGCTATTAGCCAGTGAATTAGACTGCTAATGAGGCTACAGCGGTACTGGAGATATGTCAGCCTGCTCACAGTTAAAAAAGGCTAACTGGGAAAAAAGGAAAAAATCCTGCTAGGCAAAAAGACGGAGAAAATCCCAATTCCTCCCTTTCTGCACCAAACCCCACACAGCCACCCATAAGCTGAGCAGCTAGGCTGACCCTAAAATATCTCGGCACAGTGGGACATCCACTAGTGCCTACAAGAGCCCCTGTCCCTTTCTCCACTAAAAAGAATCACACACTAAACTAACTAAAATACGTGCATAGCGCCACCTAGTGGGTAAAGTGAAAAAAACAAATAACTCGACGCGCGTTTCGGCGTGTAAGCACGCCGTCGTCAGGAGCATTCAATGTGGTCTGGAAAGACCGGAAAATATATACCCCTCCTTGATTACAAAATTCGGCGCTGCTGGGTATAGTAAAGGGTTGAGTGATTCAACCTCCCTGTCAGGGGGCGTGTAACTGATAGTAAATAGATGAAACTAGGAGGAGCCATATCGTAAAAATAGACCTTAGCTAGGGAGGTAATGGTAAGTACCTTCGTCCACGATGTACTGCCCACGACATATCCATGATGGGGCTGCCGGAATCTGTGTTGATCCGGCAATTGCTCAAATACGATCCGGTTTCAATACCTGTCACCATGAGGACAGGGGGCGGGGGTAGCCGATGTAAACAAAGACATCGGTTATCCCAATTGGTCAGGGGGCCAATTTTCTGATAACACTACTTAAATTGATCCTAACCAAAAATATATTTTTGTTTAATGGCACCATTTATCACCAGATAAGAGGGACTGCCATGGGTACATCTTGTGCCCCCTCCTATGCGAACCTGTATTTAGGAGCATGGGAGAAGGGTATCATGGCAGATCCCAAATTACAAACACTGTGTAGTCTAGTATTCTGTTGGAAGAGATACATAGACGACGTGTTTATTATCTGGTTAGGATCAATACAGGACTTTGTAAATCTTCTGAACGAAAATAATTTGAACCTTACATTCACCAGTGAATTGGGGGGTAGGAATTTGAATTTTTTAGATTTGACGATCTCATTACAGGCTGGAGGAGGAGTACTAACGTCTCTGTTCCGTAAAAAAACAGCCACAAATGGATTGTTAAATTGGCAAAGCTACCATCCTAAAACTCTGAGAACTGGTATACCTACAGGGCAATACCTGAGGCTTAGACGTAACTGCTCCAATATAGAGGATTTCAAAGTCAAAGCCTGGGAACTGAGAAAATATTTTAAGGAAAAGGGCTATCCTAATAGGGTGTTAAGGAAGGCATACGCTAGAGCAATTCTATCAGATAGAGAGGCACTTCTTTCAGAGGACACCAAACAAAGATCTAACCCTAACCTCATTCGATGTATTGCCACTTACGATGCCGGCTGGACATATATGATGGAAACGCTTAGACGCTATTGGCCAATTCTAACTTCGGACAAACACATTAAAGATGTGATTACCACGTTTCCTTCGATTACAGCACGAAAAGGAAAGAATCTAAAGGATACTTTGGTGCAGAGTCATCTAGCACCCTTTAAGAGACCTTCCCAAATATATCTACCAAAGGGAACCTTTAAGTGTGGGCACTGCAGTGCCTGTGCCTTCATTGCTAAAAACTCTAAACAATTTAGTAGTAGCAATGGAGACGAGACCTTTCCTGTACGTGCTTTCTTCAATTGTAAGACTGAAGGAGTGATTTATTTACTAAGTTGTTCATGCGGAATGAAATATGTTGGAAAAACTTTTCGTCCATTCAAATTTCGAATTAGGGAGCATGTGAATTCTGTGAGAAGACCCCTTGAAACACCTATCTCACGTCACTTAAGGCTCCATCATGAAAATTCTTCCAACCATATAAGATTTATGGGGATCGAACATATTCCACAGACACAACGCAAAGGAGACTGGGATAGGAGATTAAAACAACGTGAATCCTATTGGATTTACAAGTTACAAACCCTGTCTCCTGGGGGACTCAACGAAGGCTTCTCTTTCTCAGCCTTCTTATAACTAACTGCTCAGCTTTAAGAAGACACCCCTTTTCCCTTACTATGGATTGTAAATAATTGTATATACTTTAGTTATCACGTGATGGTTCATTAACTTATGAATTTACATATATATATATTTTTTTTTTTCTTCCCCTCCTCTTTCTTACCTGCTTTTTAGGATGACTCAGTGACGACCTACTTAAAGGTCTAAATGTGTATAATTAGTGAGGATCTCACATTTGGTGGATTATGTTTCTCCACCAGAAGGGCTTAAAGTCAGTGTAATGTTAGTTCCCTAAAGGGAACCCATTGGTGTGTCAGTATTACATAACTGGCGCTTACAAAGTAGTACGGCATTCATTATTTATTTTACTAAGTGTACAAAAAAAGGATTTGCAGTAATTGCAATAATTTTCAGTTTTACAGGTTACGTAAAGCATAAATGAGTGGCCTTTTGATAAATCCTCTTAATTTTCACATTACACTCTATTATAATAGATCCATTGATTTATGGTGCGCTGCAGAATTTAGGGAACGTAGGACATTCATTACCTGAGTCATTTTAGTCTATTAGGTATGAGTGCATTCAGATGACCCGTGGAGTTTGTAATAATTTCCAGCCTTTTAGGCAGAGTTAAGTGCAATTATAGGGGTCTTTATATGTTCCTGCAATCTTTACCTTACTCATAATAGATCTTCATCTATTGACAACATGACACTATGTCTAAATATGGGTAAACCACTACTAGTATCCTCAGCACGATCACCATTCATCATTTTTTTCATATGGTGACACCATGTCAATTGCGGTGTGTAATGTAACTACCCTTTGTCCAATAGGAATAGCCGATGCCTCTATTTACGTCGGCCATCCCCGCCCCCTGTTTCGGCATCTAATCCGGAGTGGAGGAGTGTTATAACACCGCCCCCTGACCAATTGGGATAACCGATGTCTTTGTTTACATCGGCTACCCCCGCCCCCTGTCCTCATGGTGACAGGTATTGAATCCGGATCGTATTTGAGCAATTGCCAGATCAACACAGATTCCGGCAGCCCCATCATGGATATGTCGTGGGCAGTACATCGTGGACGAAGGTACTTACCATTACCTCCCTAGCTAAGGTCTATTTTTACGATATGGCTCCTCCTAGTTTCATCTATATTTACTATCAGTTACACGCCCCCTGACAGGGAGGTTGAATCACTCAACCCTTTACTATACACAGCAGCGCCGAATTTTGTAATCAAGGAGGGGTATATATTTTCCGGTCTTTCCAGACCACATTGAATGCTCCTGACGACGGCGTGCTTACACGCCGAAACGCGCGTCGAGTTATTTGTTTTTTTCACTTTACCCACTAGGTAGCACTATGCACGTATTTTAGTTAGTTTAGTGTGTGATTCTTTTTAGTGGAGAAAGGGACAGGGGCTCTTGTAGGCACTAGTGGATGTCCCACTGTGCCGAGGTATTTTAGGGTCAGCCTAGCTGCTCAGCTTATGGGTGGCTGTGTGGGGTTTGGTGCAGAAAGGGAGGAATTGGGATTTTCTCCGTCTTTTTCCCTAGCAGGATTTTTTCCTTTTTTCCCAGTTAGCCTTTTTTAACTGTGAGCAGGCTGACATATCTCCAGTACCGCTGTAGCCTCATTAGCAGTCTAATTCACTGGCTAATAGCAGCCTCCTGGTTTGGGGCTGCCCCCTTCCACTAATTTGGTATATACATCTTTTTATTTTATTTAATTTTTTCCTTAGTATTATTAAAGGTAGGGCTTTTTTTTTTTACTATTATCCTCCTCTCTGGACCCTTGTCCGTCTGTCTCTTTTTCTAATATTTTTGCAGTGGGTTATTCCCACACTAGAGGATAATAGGTGGGTGTTTGTGGAATTATACAACATATCCCCTATTTGTGGGGATTGTTTGGTATTCTTCCCTTCGTTCTTCGTTTATAGCTCCTTATCTTTTAAACTATTCCTTAAATGTTACGTTTTAATTCTTAGTTGATGTTTCGGTCAGGGTATCAAGCTGTTGTTGTTTCCTACATATCTGGGTTATGACTTCCCTTGACCTTTGACCAGGACCAGATTAAGAACCCAGTGGGCCTGGTGCTGACAATTATGATGGGCCTTATTACAAAATCTTATTGACCAAAAACACTAAAAAAGTCCTACCTCCTAAGCGTCATGTATCTGATGGAGATGGTGCTGGAGGGAAACTCATAGGATGCAGCTATGAGAAAACACATACCCTATGCTAATCTCATGCTTTCATCTTTCAAGTAAACCCATGACCCCTAACAGCAGTGTCCAGTAAAGCAGGAAGTCTATGGATGGGGTGAAAGGATGGGCAACTGACACAAATCACATAACCAGAACTGCCGAAAGGGGTGAAAATACACAAAAAGGGGGCATGTCTGTGTCCCCATGTCTCCCAGTCCCTTAGTGTCTGTGTCCCCATGAGTCCCAGTGTCCCCATGTCACTAGGACACTAGGAGACACTGGGAGACATGGGGACATTGAGATACTAGGAAACACTGGGAGACCTGGGGACACTGAGACTCTTGGGGACACTGGGAGACTTTGAGACACGAGGGGACACTGGGAGACATGGGGCACTGAGACACTGTGATAGTGTTAGTTAATGAAGACCAAGAAAAGGCAGGAATTCTAAATAACTATTTCTCCTCCGTATATATTAAAGAAGAACCCATGGCAATAGATGTGCAAATGATTGTTACTAAAAACTTGCAGAATAATTGTAATTGGTTAACTCAAGACAATGTGCTGCAGCAACTAAAGAAAGTTAATATAAACAAAGCTCCAGGGCCTGACGGTATCCATCCACGTGTACTTAAGGAACTAAGTGTAGAAATAAGTGAACCTCTGTTTTTAATCTTTCAAGATTCTTTTCTTTGAGGAAGTGTTCCGGAGGATTGGAGGAAGGCAGATGTGGTTCCTATATTCAAAAAGGGTTCAAAATCCTTGCCTGGAAATTATAGACCCGTGAGCTTAACTTCTGTGGCTGGTAAAATATTTGAAAGGTTATTAAGGGATAATATTCAAGAATTCCTTGAGAAGAATATTTATTTATTTATTTATTTATTAAAAATTCTTAAGAAACGCAGTCTTATTACCCATAGGGTCTCGATGCGCATACCAGCAATAAAACAGACAAAACAATATCCAGCAAACAACAGCATTATAATCACATGCATTTGAACCAGGTTAAAAGTTTCATGTCATCCCATACGCCTGAGCAAATAAAACTGTTTTTAAGCTCCGGCGAAACTTCAGTAGATCATTCTCAAGTCTTAATGTCAGAGGCAGGGAGTTCCAAAATTGCGCTCCCTGAACATCACTCGTTCTCCCTCCGCACTTTTTCTTTTTAAAATTTGGAATCTTCAATAAGGCTAAATCAGCCGATCTCAAGGATCGACTGGGAGTATAGCGTGTGAATTTATCCTTCAGATAGTCTGGTCCCATACCATGGACTGCCTTATATACCAAACAACCATTTTTAAACAGAACCCGTTCACGAACGGGCAACCAGTGCAAGGCTCTTAATGATGGAGTGATATGGTCATTACGGGCCACACCCGTAAGTAGCCTTGCAGCTGCGTTTTGTATCAATTGTAGCTTGTGTATGATGTTCTGAGGCAGTCCAATGTACAGAGCATTGCAGTAGTCCAATCGGCTACTGATGATGGCGTTGACCACCGAGATTTGATCGGAGGGGGCAATGAATCTGAAAATAGACCTCAGAAGCTTCAGGTGGTAGTGGCAAGAGCTTACCACCTGATTAATCTGAGGCTTCAGTGTCAACCTGGAATCGAGAATGACTCCCAGATCTCTGACCTTAGTGGCAGGACTCGGAGATGGAGAAAACGAGTCCGGCCATGAGGGAAAGATACTATTCACCTCCTGGTTACTGAAGATGATGCATTCAGTTTTGGAGCCATTAAGTTTTAAATAATTGGCTCCCATCCACGACTGGATATCCTGTAGGCATGAAGAAAGATTGATTTGATCCTCCTTTTTCTTGGCCAGGCGAAAGTACAACTGGGTATCGTCGGCATAGATATGATAGGGAAGCATGTGGCGGCGGATGATATGGGTCAGTGGCCTCATATAGATGTTAAACAGGATTGGAGATAAAGCCGAACCCTGGGGGACTCCACACGTCAGGGAGATGTTAGAGGAGTAAAATGTCCCCAATTTTACCCTTTGAACGCTGTCGTGGAGAAACGAGGTCACCCTAATATGGTTATCAGCAAAAATCAGCACGGTTTTATGAAGCACAGGTCATGTCAAACTAACTTGATTGCGTTCTACGAAGAAGTAAGTAGAAGTATAGATCAGGGTGTTGCAGTGGATGTGATCTATTTGGATTTTGCCAAGGCATTTGATACAGTTCCACACAAAAGATTAGTGTTCAAACTCAAGGAAATCGGTCTCGATGAAAATGCTTGTTCTTGGGTAGAACATTGGCTTAAAAACAGAATACAAAGAGTTGTCGTTAATGGTAAATTTTCAAGCTGGACAGAGGTGGCACGTGGTGTCCCTCAGGGGTCTGTTCTGGGACCCCTTCTATTTAACATTTTTATAAATGATCTTGAAGACAGCATTGAAAGTCATGTTTCAGTGTTTGCAGATGACACAAAACTTTGTAAAATAATACAATGTGAGCAAGATATTACTTTGCTGCAGAAGGATTTAGATAGACTGGAGGACTGGGCACTCAAATGGCAGATGAAATTTAATGTTGAAAAATGCAAAGTTATGCACTTCGGCGTAAAGAATACACAAGCAACGTATACCCTTAATGGAAGCGAATTAGGGATAACAACACACGAAAAGGACTTGGGAATTGTTATAGACCACAAACTATGCAACAATGTGCAATGTCAATCAGCAGTGGCCAAGGCCAGTAAGGTATTGTCATGCATGAAAAAGGGCATTCATTCTCGGGACGAGAATATCATTTTGCCTCTCTATAAATCACTGGTAAGACCACATATTGAATATGCTGTGCAATTTTGGGCACCTGTTCTAAAGAAGGATATTATGGCACTAGAAAAAGTGCAGAGGCGGGCTACAAAATTAATAAAAGGAATGGAACATATCAGCTATGAAGAAAGGTTAACAAATGTAAACCTATTTAGTTTAGAAAAACGTCGCCTGAGAGGGGATATGATAACATTATACAAATATATTCGGGGCCAATACAAACCATTGTGTGGAAATCTATTCACAAACCGGACTTTACATAGGACATGAGGCCATGCGTTTAGACTGGAAGAAAGAAGATTTCGTCTAAGGCAAAGGAAAGGTTTTTTTTACTGTAAGAACAATCAGGATGTGGAATTCTCTGCCTGAAGAAGTGGTTTTATCAGAGTCCATACAGATGTTCAAACAGCTACTAGATGCATACTTGCAAAGACAGAATATTCAAGGATATAATCTTTCTTTTTTTTTTGCAAATATATCTTTATTTGATTTTAAAACATTTTCTCATCATATCAAAACATTATTTCATATAAACATGTAGACAGTTTCGACAATATTAGTAGACATCCAGTCTTCCAAACTAAATCATTAAAACATATTTCACAGTTCATTCATACATCATACCTCATGCATTCTTACATTTGTGGGAGTAGGCAGCAAGTTACAATAGAATTTAAACATACAAAGTCATTTTTATCTATTAAACATTTCTGTGTATACATCACAAAAGATTACTATTGTGCACATTAGTTTCTAAGAGTTTTAAGCACTTTTTCCCCATTTCATATTTCTGTACACTATCCTTCCTCTTAAAAAGCCCTATCTCGTTATTAATCTGAAGTTTTAATTGTTTCTCCCAGTGTTTGAACTCAATTGTCACGGAGCTCTTCCACCCCCTAGCTATCAATATCTTTAATGCCATAAAAGAATGGCAGACCAGAAATTGTTGGTATTTTAATAACTCTGGCCATTGGAGGTGTAAGAGGGCCCTTACTGAAGATTGTTCTATAAGAATTTTGTCCCAAACATACAATTTTCTAAAAACCTCGTCCCATAATCTCCTAATTAATCCACAACTCCACCAAATATGGACAAAACTTCCCAAATTGCTTCCACATCTCCAACATATTTTAGATTCATTGTGATCAATTCTGTTTAGTCTCATTGGCACTAAATACCAACGATAGCAAACTTTATACTGAGTCTCAAACAATATATCGTTGTGAACATTTCTTTTTAACTGTATCAACATATCCCCCCACTTTGTTGGGTCTATTTTTATATTGCATTCTTTTTCCCAACTTTTTATTTGTTTAGACCTTATATTTTTGGGGGTCGCTCTTATAAGGGCGTAGCATTTTGCCATGTTTTTTCGAGTACTATTATTTCCAAAGATCTGTTTTATGAGGATACTACTGTTTATATTACTCTTAGCAAGTGATTTATCCAAAAAGGATTTTATTCTTAAATATCGAAAAGCCTCATCCTGAAGAAGACCAAATTCCCCAGACAGAGTTACAAAATCTTTGATTCTATCTCCTATTATTATATCGTCCAAAGTTTCAATTTTCCTATCCTTCCAAGAGTCTAATTTTAAGTCTGGCAATAGGGCTTCTAATATTTCTATTCTCATAAACCCAAAAATGCTTCCCAGGATATTTAATTTTTTTCTAATCTTATTCCATTCATTCAACAAATAGTCTAGAATTACACTGCTGACTTCTTTTTCAATTTTTTTGGGTTGCCAGATGTACCTAGTCAGTTCTTTACCATTTAGGGCTCGGGTCTCTAAGCGAAACCAGCCCGTTTTTTCAGAATCTTTTTTATTTAATAACTGAGTGTGGAATATAATAGAGGCCTCGTAATGGCTTATTATGTTCGGGAAGTTTACCCCTCCCTGCTCTGTATTATTTGTTAATTGAACTAATCCAATCCGTGGTTTTTTCCCCTTCCAAATAAAGTTTTTAATTAGCCTCTGTGTTATCTCCAGCCATGGTAGAGGAATTTTTAACGGAACCATTCTAAAAAAGTATGTCCATCTAGGCACTATGTACGCATTAATTACTTTTATCCTTCCTAACCAACTCAGAAACAAGGGGTTCCATTTTTTTAACGATATCCCAGTGGATTTCAAAAGCCTAGTAAAGTTGATCTCCACCATTTTATCCAAATTCTCCGATATTGTTACCCCAAGATATTCAAAACTCCCCTTCGCATCCACAAAGCTATAAGTTTTCAAAAATTCACTTTTCCACTCTTTGCTACAGTTTTTAAATAAGACAATCGTTTTATCTGAGTTTATTTTATAATTTGAGATAATGCTAAACATTTCTATTTCTTTTATCAAATTATCAATTGATTTAATTGGGTCTATTAGAGTCAAAATGGTATCATCAGCGTACATACTTATTTTTAGTTCTCTATCCGTAGTTGGTACTCCCCGGATATCCGGGTTCTCTCTTATTCTGATTGCAAAGGGTTCCATTGAGAGAATGTATAAAATGGGTGAGAGTGGACACCCTTGCCGTGTGCCATTTTTCAATGGAAACCAGTCTGAACATAAATCCATGCCCACTACCCTCGCCATAGGATTTTGATAAATAGAGCCTATTGCCGACAGCATCCATCCATCTATGCCCATTGCCCTCAGTACTCCCATCATATATCCCCACCCGACCCTGTCAAAGGCCTTTTCTGCATCCAATGACAGGGTCAGGAGGGGAATTCGCATTCTATCACTCCAATCCAGAACATTAATCATTCTTCTAATATTAGTGCTAGCTTGTCTGGTTGGGACAAACCCTATCTGATCTCTGTCTACCAATTCCATAATTATCCTTTTCAACCTATCTGCCAATATAGATGAAAATAACTTTGAATCGACGTTGATAAGTGATATCGGGCGATAATTCTTTAGATCTTGCGGATCCTTATCTTTTTTGTGGATAGGGATTATATTTGCTTGTAATAATTCTCTAGGGCCTGTACCTTTCAGAGAGATTTCATTATATGTTCTAGTCAAGTAATCTGCCAATATATCTCCATAGACCTTGTAAAATCTATTAGTCAGACCATCTGGGCCCGGAGTCTTATAGTTCACAAGTTTTTTAATTGCACCTGTAAATTCCACAATTTGTAGAGGGGCATTTAGCATTATTTTCTGTTCTTCCGAAATCCTCGGGAACCTAATCTCCCTCAGATAATCGTTTATAGCTGCTTCTTTTGATTGATTTGGTAAATTATACAACTTTTCATAGTATTTTTGAAACGCCTTAGCTATTGTTTCTGGTTTTCTACAGATTCCTGATTCGGTTCTAATACAACTAATCCTATTTTTCCCATTTTTTGTATTTTTAAGTTTTTTTGTTAACCACTTATTAATCTTATTATTGTCGTAATAAAAATTGGATTTCATCCTCTCCAGATTTTTCTCTATTCTTTCTTTCTCCATTTTTTCTATTTTCATTTTAATCTCAGAGAGTTGCTTGAAAGATTCATTACTTAAAGATCTTTTGTTACTTCTGGCCAACTTATAGTACTCTATATATAGTTTTTCTCTGGTCAGACCTCTATCTCTTTGAATCCTTTTCTTAAGTTTAATCAAATACCCCCGTACCACTGCTTTAAATGCGCACCAAATAGTGGTTATCGGGAGTTCTTCTGAGATATTCTCACTAAAGTACAGTTGAATCAGTTCTCTAATTTGTAACTGATCTTTACTATTCTTCAAAATACTGTCGTCTAAACGCCAGGTCGTCTTAGATCTGTACTTTTTAACGTCAGTTATAGAAAAAATTATATAGCTATGATCTGACCAGACATTCTCTTCTATATATATGCTTTTTATTTGTTCCACTAAATTGGCTTCCCCCAACAGAAGATCAATTCTGGAAAGTGAAGAGTGTACCCTTGAGAAATGTGTATATTCTCTTCCCTCTGTGTTATATACTCTCCATATATCCAATAAATTATTTTCTAAAAGTGAGTTTCTCAAGTTCCTTGCTTGATTTATCAAATATTTAGTTATGGGTTTATTATTTTTTGTTTTTTTATCCAAAGCTGTATCCACCACACAGTTGAAATCTCCTGCAATAACTAATAATCCTATCTTGACCCTTTCTACCTTTTCCATAATCTCTTTAAAACATTTAGTGGGTAGTACATTTGGGAGGTATACATTTACCAAAGTGTAAACTTTCTCCTCCAACTTACATATTACTATCTGGTACCGTCCTTCTATATCTATATCCTCATATATAATTTCTCTATTTATTCTTTTTGAAAGGATTATGGCCACTCCTCTTTTCTTTTTCTTACTCAAGGCTGCTTGAGAGATTATCTCATATCCTTCATCGTTCCATCTAGTCCTATCTTCCCGTATCCAATGTGTCTCTTGCACCATCGCTAGATCTATTCCTTTTTTTTTTAGCAATCCTCTCATCATAGCTCTTTTATATGGGGTATTTAGCCCCTGTACATTTAGTGAGATACACTTCATGGTTTATGTTTTCCTGTAACATCTATTCCTGCTGCCCTCTCTCCCATTTCATTCACACACGTCTGAGCTCTCATAGTACAGAGTAGCCCATTCCCAAACATTCTTACTTGTTGTTTCAAGAGATAATAGAAATTAATCATCTCTTCAACCTGTAAGCCTTGACAATATCTTATGTCTAGGGCTAAGGTCTATCTCTGACCTTAAAGTGGTAGCTACACAGGAGGAATCCGAGCAGAGCAGCCAATCTTTCTCCTTCCCTCTGTCTGTCCCTCATACTGGGCAGAGAGAGAAGGAGGAAGAAAGGGGAAAGAAAAAAAAAAAAAAAAAAAAAAAAAAAAAAAAAAAACCCTTACCTCTCATTACCCCCCCCCCCATACTAATTATTTATACTCTTCCATAAATCACTGATTCTTCTCACAGGACTTTCAGCGAAAACTGTATATTTTCCCTTGGTATTTAAGTGTTCGTATTGTTTTACCCTTAGTCCCTTAATTCACCTTATCCATACGAAATTTTTTATTCTCGTGTTCATTTATATCCCCTGCACAGCACTCCATCTATTCTCTATTATATTTAAACAAATCTCTTACTAATTTATCTATTTTTTTTTTATGTATCCCATATCAAAATATCACGAACAAACACCCCTCCGTGTTATACAGTATCATTATAACCTTCAGATTGTTTATGATATCTCCTGTGCAAACATCTTCCCTTAATCCCGGAATGCATCTTCCCACTCCATTAGTGAAAATATACTGTAAATCTTAATATTGGAATACCTTGTTACCTCTTATACTTATAAAAATTACCTCTCCTATTTTATCCGTAAACAAAAATTCATTCATTTCTATCCCCTATACCAAACTCTATCTATTGTGTAGTTATATTTAACCAAACTCTTATTAATTTATCTCTTTGTGTATCCCTTATCAAAGTATCTCACTCAAATTCGCACCCCTCCGTATATACAATATCATTTTATCCTTCTGATTTTTGTGATACCCCCTGTACAAAACCCCTTCCCTTAGTCCTGAAATGCATCTCCCCCCTCCATTAGTGATTTATACTGTTATTCCCAAAAAATTCCTTTTAAATTATATCCCATCATTCATCTATTATATGTACATTAATAATCTCCTATTAATTTATCCATGGGATAATATGTCCCATACACAATTTCATATTCAACACTCTTGTCGGGGGAGAGGAAAAGAAAGAAAAAAAAAAAAAAAAAAAAAAAAAAAAAATCCTTCCTCTCTCCCATCTCTTATCTCTTTCTCCCCTCCTCTTCCCCTTTTTGCCAAAGTTCTTGCGTTTTCTCTCCTCATCATTTAAATTGTTGAGCTGTCCAATCTTCTAATTCTTTTGGGTTCAGAAGGACTTTCCTTGTATCGTTCCAATTTATTGTAATGGCCTTTCCTGGTCCCCATCGATATCCGATGTTTCTTTCTTTCAGTGGTTTTAATTTTTCAAAATATCTTTTTCTCTCCATTCTTACTGCTCTGGGTAGATCTTGATAAATTTGGATATCTTTAAATTTATCCTCTTCTGAGAATTTTTTATTTCTTATTGCATTTATTATTTGCTGCTTGACAATCAGGGAGTGGAGAGTAACCATCGTGTCTCTAGGATAAGCATTCTGGATTCCCTGTGGCTTCTTAATTCTGTATATGTTTTCCATACACACTGCCGAAACTTGAGTTTGTAAGTTTAGTGCTGCAAACAGCCCGTTTAAATAGTCCTTGATTTTATCGTGAGAGATATCTTCTGGAATATTTTTTATCCGTATATTTTTAGCTCTCATTCTCTCTTCCATCATATTTACTCGATCTTCTAAACTGTTTATTTCCACCTTTATTTTGGTTTGTTCTTCTGTGATTAGATTATAATGGTTAGTTATTTGTTCTTGAAATTCTTCCACTTTTACTATTTTTCTGTTAATTTCTTCCATTTGCCTTGTCATTTGAGCTGTGCTATTTTCTAATTCTTTTTTGAAAATTTCAGTTTGCTTGTCCAGGCTTGTTTTTATAAAATCTTGAAAATTGGTTATTGAAACTCTTTTATCTTCAAATGTTGATTCATCCAGAAAGGATAGTTCCTCATTCTGTTTATTATGTGGTGAAAAAAAGTTAGAAGCCACTTTTTCATTTTTGTTATCTTTTTTGACCTCCTTGGTTTTTTTTGAGATCTTTGGCATCGCCATCTTTGTTTACTATTGTGTCAAGGGGCCCTTATCCTTTCCACTTTCACTTTCTCACCAGCTTCTTTTCTTTATCTTGTCTTGAAAACAATCTGTCTTTGTATTCAATGTCTCTGGTCTTGGCTTTATTGGTCTTTGACCTTTATGACCTTTATGCTGTTTTTTTTCTCCCCCCAATTTCTTGATCCTCTTATCTCCACGTTTTGCAAGAAGTCTATTGATCCAATGATCCAATTAGGGATCCAATTAAAGGTCCAAAGATACAAGTGATGTCGGACAGGGAAATCAAACGTTATAAAATTCACATCTATGATCTTACAGTTCCAACATATATATTTTTTTTAAGTGGTATGTGCCACCTTAACAAGGACAAACCAAACTGGAGCACCAAAAATAGCACCAAAGTAGTAAATTATTTACCAAGTGAGAGTTAAGCTGTAAGCTGTTAGATTTCTCCTCATCTGTTTCTCAGACAGTTAGCCATCAAATCTTGTGGTCATAACCTTTCCATTCTGTTAAACCACTTTATTAAGCCACATATATTTGCTTATATATTGCTGTTCTCTAATAAGTTGTTAGTAGCAAAAAAAGGGAACAAACCAAAAACAAACCAAAAAAAAAGGTTACTGGATTTGATCTATATTTGCAGTTCCAGATTCCGAAAGTTATATCATTAAATGGTATCGGCCACGTTGCAAAGTGAACCGAGCCACATAATAAGCCACATAAAAATCGCTGCACTTTTTTACCAGCTACCGCTCCGGTATACGTCTGGCTGTCCGGTTATAAATCCACAAAACATTGGTTGCCATAATTAGTATATACCCCAATTCTTCCTCTCCTTGTAGTTATGTGTCCGCATTTCTCCGAACAGATACCAGGCAGCGCTGCTTCTCAGTTCCCCGACAGGCTCAACACGGGCTCAGCACAAACGCCATTTCCTCGTGGCTGCTCCTTCCTCCGATACCCCCATTGAGCTCCACCTCCTGGTGCGTGCGTACGCTTACGTCCCGCCGCACTCCGTCATTCCCGTCATTGTTGGTTCGTTAGGGCGACCACTCCTCTCTAGAACAATTTCCAAGGATATAATCTTTCAATGTAGGGTAATAACTGCTTGATTCAAGGATAAATCTGACTGCCATTCTGGGGTCAAGAAGGAATTTTTTGTCCTAGCTTGTTGCAAAATTGTGCTTCAAACTGGGGTTTTTTTTTCTTTCTTTTGGATCAACAGCAAAAAACAGGTGTGAGGAAGGCTGAACTTGATGGACGCAAGTCTCTTTTCAGCTATCTAACTATGTAACTATGTAACTATATAGGGGACACTGGAGACTTGATAAAGACCTAAGTACAGGTCAAAACGTTGCGGTGTCCAATAAACCTGCTTAAATCTATCACAGTGAGTGCCTGAGATTGTTTTATTTTATACTAGGGGACACTGAGACACTTAGGGGCACTGTTAGACATGGGTTCACTGGGAGACTAGGGGATTCTGAGAGACTAGGGGACACTGAGACACTAAGGACACAGACACTATAGACACTGAGAGACACCAGGGACACTGGGAGACATTGGGCACTGTGATACATGGGGACACTGTGATACATAGGGGACACTGGAGACTTGATAAAGACCTGGGTACAGGTCGAAACGTTGCGGTGTCCAATAAACCTGCTTTAATCTATCACAGTTAGTGCCTGAGATTAGTGCTGCAGCTCCATCAGCCCCTATGTTAATCCGGCCCTGCCTTTGACCACAGATATCATTATTCCCACCCTCACTCATATATGCCCGAGAAGCTGATACAACTCTAGTACAATGAAGGCGAATCCCTTGACGAACTTGCAGATTCTGTAGTTTGTATGATTTGGAAATAGCCCTCACATATCCATCGATGTATAGAAGCAAAAGAAGCCCATTGACCCTTACAAGAACCAGAGGGAACCCCAGAAAAGTGAGTACACTGTCTTCAATCATTTGATCTATCTATGAAGAATGAGATGTGATGAAAGTGGGAAAAACCACATTCTCATGAATGTGGAAATCACCTTTAAAAGAGTAAGAAGGACAACTCTGTCAGGGATGAAATTAATAACAAGCTCTTGAAATGATATGGCTTAAATCTCTGATACCATACTGCCTGAGGTAATTGCCACCAAAAACACACACTTCAAGGTAAGCAACCCAAGAGAAGTTTCCTGAATAGGTTCAAATTAAGCTTTAGACATTAAGGACCAGAGGAAGATCCTACTCAGGAGCAAAGGCCTTAAGAGGAGGCCTCTGCTTTTTAACCACTGTCAGAATTCTGGAGACAATAGTGTTCAAGGCCCATTTAAATCCAGAGATAGCTATAATAGCTGACATCTAAACTCAGAGAGGCCTTAATCAATGCCAGATTGTAGGAATTTCAAAATTTCAGAAAAATACGGTGATGACACATCAACATTATGTAAGTCGTACCAGTCAGAGAAAACAGACCAAATCCTATAATAGTTCTTATTAGTAGATTGGTATATTAATTGTAGAAGAGTAGGCAAAGCTTGTGACCCTATGGTAGCCCAAGAATAAAAATTACTATGATGGCATACCATTTGCAATAGTAGACAACCCAAGGTATTGCAAATGGGGTATGTCCAGTCTTTTTTAGTAGCCACTTAGTCACAAACACTGGCCAAAATTTGCGCTTTTTGCATTTTTCACACACAATCATATACTAACGCTAACTTTGGCCAGTGTTTGTGACCAAATGGCTACTAAAAAAGACTGAACATACCCCATCTGCAATACCTTGGGTTGTCTACTATTGCAAATGGTATGCCATTATGGGTGTAAATTTATTTCCTGGGCTACTATACAGTCTCAAAGGCAACGTAACCAATCCTACGAATTTCAATTTCAAATGTAACACGCTATATTTGACCCTGTAACTTCCCAAAACACCATAAAACCTGTACATAAGGGGTACTGTTTTACACGTGAGACTTTGCTGAATACAAATATGTGTATTTTATTGCAGTAAAAGCAAACAGTATTATGACATTGACAGTTAAAATGTCATGTAGAACTAAAAAAATAACATTTCTTATTTTCTCCCATTTTTTTCATATTAAATTATGTTTCATAGCTAAATATTTGATATTAAATGAAAGCCCTGTTTCCCCTGAATAAAATGATATATAAAAAGGGGGGGTGCATTTAATAAGAAAGAGGTGAATTACGGTTGGACAGACATATAGCGCAAATGCCAGGTTTTGTTTACGTTTTGTTTTGTTCACAACTTGTACATTTGGCTCAGTCCTTAACCCCTTCACGACGGGTGACGGACGAGGTCCGTCATCCTGGGGATGCCCTTAACGACGGGTGACGGACCTCGTCCGTCACGCGGTAAAATTAACCCCAGATCGCCGCAATCGCGGCGATCGTGGGGTTAATGGTGCTCCGGTCTGCCTCTGCATTAGAGGCAGACCGGGAGCACCGGATCGGGCTGTCAGAGTACATGTGCCCGCTCTGACAGCATGCCAGAGCGGGCACATGTGCTCTCTATACTCACCTCCGCCTCCCTGCACTTCCGGGTTCAGTGTGAAGTGCAGGGAGACGGATCTGCAGTGATCCTGCCCCCTGGTGTTAAAAAAAAAGTTAAATTAAAATCCCACCCCCCCTTTACCCATATTAATAAAAAATTAACCCCTTCCCTGCCAATTGATCACTGACTACAGTGATCAATTGGCAGGGATTACATTTTAATATGATCTGATTTTTTTTTTAACCCCTGAGGGTTAATTCTTTTTTTTTTTTTAACCCTCAGGGGTTAAATTTATTTTATTAATTAATTTTAATATTTTAAAATGATAAATTTAGCTAGCTGGGGAGGGTGGAAGTTAGTGGGGAATTGGGGGATTTAGTGTTAGGCTAACTAGGGGTTAACGTTAAAAAAAGTTTTAAAATAAGCTTTAAAAAGTTAAAAAATTAAGTACAAAAAAAGTTTTAATAACGTTTAAGTAAAAAATAAAAAAAAAATAAACCCTTTACCCAGTCCAAATAAAAATTAACCCCTTGCCTGCCAGTCTATCACTGCCTACAGTGATCAAAATACAGATCACAGTATTATACTGTGATCTAATTTTTTTTTAACCCCTGACGATTAACTTTTATTTATTTTTTAACCCTCAGGGGTTAAATTAATTTAATTAACTAATTTAAATATTGTATAATTAAATATTTTGCTAGCTGGGGTGGGTGGGAGTTATGGGAAAATGGGGAATTTACTGTTAGTGCTGCTTTCTGCTAGTTAGGGGTTAACGGTAAAAGAAAAAGCTTAGAAAAATGTTAAATCTGTAAAAAAAAGTTTTACGAAAGTTTAGGAAACTTTAAAAAAATGAATAAGCAAAACAAAAGTTTAAAAAATAGTTTTAAAAAGTAAAAAAAGTTTTAAAAAGTAAAAAAATACATTTAATAACGCTCATTACAACTACACCTGGTACAAGCTAGCGGAAAAATGATCCCACGCTAAGGTTCAAAATATGCCTTTTGAAATACCCTGGGATGTCTTCTTTAAGAAATGGTATGGCTTTATGGGGTATTTGGATTATATAGCCTGGTAAAATACTCTAAAATGGGACATGGGCACAGCGTAAAAATGTAAAGTTTGAAAAAAAATGGAATGGCTGTGTCCCAAATGTGCCCCTCCGATGTCCACATATACCTGGCAAAGGTACATACGGGGGTATTTTTGTACTCAGCCGACATAGCTGAGCAACATATAAAGTATTATAGAGTGGTGGTACACATAAGGTTTGCAAAATATACTGTGCAAACTCACTTTGTGTGTCAAAAAGGCAGAAAAAACGCTTATTACCACTACACCTGGTACAAGCTAGCGGAAAAATGATCCCACGCTAAGGTTCAAAATATGCCTTTTGAAATACCCTGGGGTGTCTACTTTAAGAAATGGTAGGCCTTTGTGGGGTAGTTTGAATTTAAAACTTACGAAGATGCTTGGAAATTGCACATAGGTCCAGCGTCAAAATTCAAAGTTCTGTAAAAACTGATATGGCTTGGTCTCCAATATGCCACTGTAGCTTCACAAAATAGTGCCAAAGACATTCATTGGGGATGTCTTTTTACTCAGAAGACTTAGCTGAGCATAATTTGAAGGTTTTGAACTTAGTGGCACATATGAAATATACAAAATGCCCAGCAAAAATGCAATCCGTATGTCAAAAAATGCACAAAATTATTTTTTACCACATACTTTGGTGATACCGGAGAAACTGACGGAAGCCAAGCACAGAGAGATGGACACAGGTTTCTTCAGGAAGGAAGAGATTCTTTATTGGATCACCGATCGGGACTCAGAGGGACTAGCGTCACCAAAATACAGCAAAGTCTGAGTACTGAATACATAGAGTACATTCCTTATATAGCACTGTAGCTCCTCCCACAATTAACTACACCCACACATACCCTTAACCTATTTAATAAATAGAGTCTAAACTCATCCATCCGGTCTAACCACGTGGCTCATCTGATACAAAGGAGAGGGACGCGTAATTCCAGTTCTTACATTCCTGCACCTGGTCAGTACAGTGATAACAGTATCTTAGCTACGTGTAATTAACTAACTGATACTACAAACACATATACATACATATGCCTTGTGGCAATCTTAGCCTGCTAAACTTGTATTTTACTGGAATTACATCACATTCCCCCCTTTGATGCCTCTGATATTTCACAATTACTTGAGGCATCACTTAACCTTGGTTTGCATATACCTCAGGTTACCATGAACCAGACCAGACTTATCTTATGATGTGAATCTTTTAACACTCATCTTCCTGCATTGGTTCTCCTTGATCTAGAGCCTTATACTTATATCGCCATTATCTGTGCAGCAGCCGTCCTCTCTGCTATACTTCCTATCAGGCTTTGCACAGACCTAACTACTAAGGGTATAAGACACGGTAGGAGTAGACACAACAGTAAAATCAGTAGGACTCCACCTACCACTGCCTTAAGCCCTCCAAACCACTCATACCAGCTACCAAACCAACTACTTGGATTGTACCCTTTCCATACCTGAGTAGGCACATGCACTAGTTTAACCATATGGCTAGTAAGCTCAGCTATTGCTTGCCCTTCGTCATCTATTTGAAGACAGCAATTGCTCAGGTTAAACTTCCCACATACACCTCCCTCTACTGCCAAAAGGTAATCCAAGGCTAATCTATTTTGGTACACTGCTGTCCTCATCCTGGTATTATGCTTCGCTAGAAGATTGAGTGCTTGTGAGGTCTCATTAGTAATAATCTCAACCACCGCCTGTAATCTTATAATACGGTTGAGCATATAAATTGGGGTTCTATAACCAAAGGTACCATCTTCTGCCCACGTGGCTGGCCCATAATAATCTATGATACGCTGGGGAGGCCATTCATTATCTTCCCAGGTGCCTATCTCTAAGGGTCCCCTTTTCTTCCTATGATTCACATCATACACTTTAACACCTAAAGTCTCACCTGTTTCAATCGGTAACAAGAAGAAGGATGGTTTGAGCATACCCAACACACATGCCCCTTCCCAGTCCTGTGGCAACTCCGAATAGGCTTTCTTACCACAGATCCAGTACAAATTTGCTGGGGCTCTCCAGGTAGATGTGATGGATAAATCAAACCACACATCCTTTAAACTGGCATATCTAGCAAACGGGTTAGATGGTTCTGAGACATTTGAAGCCGACCACCAAGTTGTATTTTTAGTATCATCATCATAAGCTTTTTGCCCTAGACAAGTTAATTCTCCTACAGAAGTATTATACATTATTCCTTTCCTTGCTATGCAAACATAACCTATGATGGAGGTCTTTAATCTCCACTCAGATTTACCTCTAACACTCAAATGATAATCGGCTTGTGTAGATATTAGTTGGTCAACTGCCTCAGAACCGGACATTACCTCCTTTGCTTCCCAAGGCCATTGGTCTCCCATGTTAGTACCTCCACACACATAGCAGTTGGTAACATTAAGACTACCGGCAATACTTTCAGCTAGGTCAATGAACAGGTTTTTAGCGTTATGGGGGATCTTATTATCTATACTCATCTCTTCATAAAAGGAATGGTATACTTGATGAGTCTGGGAGGATACCGTATCAGTCTCTATTCCTATAAACAATAATGTCCCAGGATCTAAACCCGTCCCGTATATCTGAAACCCAAATAAATTTCCATACTTATCTAGGAACTTGTCGGGGTTATTAATAAGTATATGGACTGGGTTGCATTCCATAGACTTACAATAAGGGCTAGTCGGCAACTTAGTCACTATCATGTCTTTATCTACTGTCTGTCCCCAAGTCGCCCACCCCACACAAGACCAATATGGACAAAAGTTATAGTCTTTATTTGGGCATCTAGGACTCACATATTTATTTTTACTACTGGGACAAATATATTTATCATTAGACCCATACGTCCTCTCCCATCTAAGATCCCCACATACATTCCACGGTTTTCTACCACTTGATATCGCCTTACATGCATCAAATAGCAGAACACCCGAAGAATGTACGGATTCTAACACCGTCTTATTAATTAGGGTCCCCTGAGGATCTCCATTCCTGAGAGTCAACCAAATTGTACGAGGTTGATACTCTGGACTGAAGCACTTAGGTTCTCCTACTCCTAAATGGCACACACTATAGTCTATATTTAGGTATCTACATCTTGATACCTCTCCTTTACATTCGTATTGTGAATGCCAAATTAGGGTTTGGGAAATATGGTTACCTGTTCTCGTAGTCTCAATGCATACCTCACAGCTAGGAGTGTCGGTACCTCTACCTTCCTGAATATAAAAACACATATAAATAAACACAATCAAAAGCACATCTTTCGCCGTCATCCTCAGTCTTCGTCCGTGCGATGGAACCTCAGCTTCCAGGATGTGAGGGCTGCAGGGAATGGAGTTCTGCTCGTCTTCACAGGTGTCCCTTCGAGACTTTCCTGGCTTATACACTATGTGTTGGTAAGCGGACAGGCTTTATTATGGCCTTCTCACTCACACCTGTAACAATAAAATTTGTAATCCACAATAATTCCTCGTTACTCCGACTGAGTAGTGCGTTTCAACCGGATCTTGCAGGGATTCTCTGGATCTGCTGTAATTTGCCAAGAATCGACTGCTGCTGGTTTAACCCTGGAGTGATGTATCCACGGAGTTACTTCGGCTACTTTTATCGCTGTAGGGGTAGACAAAAGAACAACATAAGGACCTCTCCACTTGGGCCCTAACGGTACATTATTCCACTCTTTAATCCACACTTGGTCTCCTGGATGATAACTATGAACAGGGGGATAAATATTCACAGGTAATCTATCTTGTACCCATTTCTGTACCTCCTCCATAGTCTTACCCAACTCTACAACCTGCTGCCGGGTAATTCCTTCTCCCAACTGACTCAAGTCCCCCCTTAAGTTACCAAGTACGGGAGGTGGTCGCCCATACATGATTTCAAAAGGAGAGAGGCCCATCCTTCTGGTAGGGGTACTGCGGATTCGCAATAAAGCTATGGGTAAGAGAACGTTCCACTTAAGTTGGGTTTCCTGACACATTTTAGCCAACTGGTTCTTTATAGTTCTATTCATTCTCTCTACCTTACCAGAACTCTGGGGTCTATATGCAGTATGAAGCCTCCACTTTATACCAAGCATATGAGTCAGTTGTTGTAGGCACTGATGAACAAAAGCTGGACCATTGTCCGATCCTATAGAACAGGGTAGTCCATATCGGGGTATTATTTCTCGTAGCAGGAATCTTACAACTTCTCCTGCTTTCTCTGTACGAGTAGGACATGCTTCTACCCAGCCTGAATAGGTGCACACAATTACCAACAGGTAACGATGTCCACCCGATTTAGGCATTACTGTAAAGTCTATTTGTAGATCGGACATGGGGAGTCCCCCCATAAACTGGACTCCTGGTGGCTTTACTGGTCCTTGTCTTGCATTATTCTTAGCACACGTTACACATCTGCGTACAATGGCCTGAGTCAAGTTGGACAATCTTGGTATGTAGAAATGTTTCCTGAGAGATTCTTCAGTACTGTCTCTCCCAGAATGTGTCCCGTTGTGATAATTTTGGACAATTTCTACCGCTAGTGATGCTGGTATGACTATTCTTCCATCTTCTAGCTGATACCACTTGTTCTCCAAATACTTTCCCGGTTCAGTCTTTAACCACTCCTCTTCTTGAGCTGTATAAACTGGAGTCCATTGGGACAGTGGAGTTGGTATAAGAGCAGCTATATGCCCCACATACTCCTGTCTTCCTGATTCAGCAGCACGCTTAGCTGCACTATCTGCCATCCGATTTCCCTTGGTTACATCACCATCTCCTCTCAGATGCGCTCGACAATGTATGATACCGACTTCTTTCGGCTCCCACACTGCTTCCAATAGTTGTAGGATTTCAGCTGCGTACTTGATTTCTTTGCCTTCTGAATTCAGTAGTCCTCTTTCTTTATACAAAGCTCCGTGGGCATGAGTGGTTAAAAACGCATACTTAGAGTCCGTATAGATATTTACTCTTAAACCTTCAGCCAATTGTAACGCTCGTGTTAGTGCTATTAATTCTGCCTTTTGTGCTGATGTTCCTTTCGCCAGTGGCCGAGCTTCTATCACCTTGTCTATTGTTGTCACTGCATATCCTGCATAGCGGATCCCTTCTTTCACATAACTACTGCCGTCGGTGTAATATTGAACATCGGGGTTCTGGATGGGAAAATCACGAAGATCTGGTCTACTTGAAAATACTTCATCCATTACTTCCAAACAATCATGTTGACTTTCAGTAGGTTGCGGCAAAAGGGTAGCTGGATTTAAGGTGTTTACAGTCTCTAAATGCACTCTTGGGTTTTCACACAACATTGCTTGATACTTGGTCATACGGCTGTTACTAAACCAATGATTTCCTTTGTAATCCAACAACGTCTGTACTGCATGTGGGACTCGTACATAAAGTTCTTGACCCAGAGTGAGTTTATCGGCTTCAGCTACTAGCAGGGCGGCTGCAGCTACGGCTCTTAGACAAGGTGGAAGTCCGCTGGCCACTGCATCCAGTTGCTTAGACATGTAGGCAACAGGTCTTTGCCATGATCCCAAGTACTGTGTCAATACTCCCACAGCCATTCTTCTTTGCTCGTGTACATATAAGTAGAATGGTCGTGTGTGATCAGGTAGACCTAATGCTGGGGCACTCATCAAAGCCTTCTTCACATCTTCAAATGCCGTTTGCTGTTCTTGGGTCCATAAGAAGGGGTCGTGCTCTGTACCTTTGATGGCTGCGTACAGAGGTTTTGCCAGTATCGCATAGCTGGGAATCCATATCCTACAGAAGCCTGCTGCCCCCAAGAATTCTCGCACTTGTCTTCTATTCTTGGGTATTGGTATTTGGCAGACAGCTTCTTTTCTCTCTGGCCCCATAATCCTTTGACCTTCAGAGATATGGAATCCCAGATACTTGACAGTTGGCAAACACAACTGAGCCTTCTTCCTGGACACCTTGTATCCTGCCTTCCAGAGAATATGTAGTAGATCGTGCGTTGCTTGCTGACATTTTTCTTTTGTAACTGCTGCTATCAACAAGTCATCTACATATTGTAACAATACACATTCTCCTGGGATAGACTCGAAATCCAGTAGATCTTGACTTAGAGCTGAACCAAATAGGGTAGGTGAATTTTTAAACCCTTGGGGCAGTCTTGTCCAAGTCATTTGGCGTTTTGAGCCCGTTACAGCGTTCTCCCATTGGAAAGCGAAAATACATTGGCTTTCTGCGGCAATTCGGAGGCAAAAGAAGGCATCTTTGAGATCTAAGACTGTGAAGTAAGTAGCCCCGCCCGGAATTAAAGCAAGCAGGTTATATGGATTGGGTACAACTGGATGTATGCTAACAACCGCATCATTGACTGCTCTTAAGTCCTGTACAGGTCGATACTCATCTGTACCGGGCTTTTGAACAGGCAGCAATGGGGTGTTCCAGGGGGAAGTACAGAATTTTAGGATACCATACCGTATGAACTTATCCAGATAGGATTGGATGTTCTTCTTAGCCTTCTGCGGAATGTGATATTGTCTTAGGCTCACTGGATAAACCCCATGTTTCAGTTCAATTTTTATTGGTGGAATATTGCGGGCCAGTCCTGGTGGGTTGTTCTCTGCCCAAACTCCTGGTATGTTAAACAATGTCTCATCACTCCTAGGGTTTTGGCTAGTCAACACTGTATAAAGTCGCCACTCTTCTTCCTTTGGTACGGATAAAGTCATAATACCTGAAGGTCCATTAAACTTTAAGGATGTTGTTCCATTTGGTAGGAACGTAATCTGCGCTTGTAATTTTGATAGCATATCACGTCCCAGCAATTGGACTGGACATTCAGGCATATAAAGGAATTGGTGTTTTACTACGTGGCCTCCCAATGTACAGAGTCGACTTTTAAGAACCGGTTTTTCAGCACTTCTTCCAGTTGCTCCTATCACAGTAATAGTCCTTCCAGATGGAGGAGCAACTAGATTAGTCACCACTGAATGTTCAGCACCAGTGTCGATCATGAACGCACTCCTTTTCCCCCCTATTGATACATCGACCATAGGCTCTGCTCGACCAAGGGGGATGGAGCCCGGTCGGTATCAATAGTCCTCCATGACAGTGTCAGCCAATCCTACAAAGTCCCTACCTTCTCTATCGCGGGACCTTTGCGCTGCTGGAATATACCTGTCTTCCCTAACACTTCCTCTGTTCCCATTACTCCCTCTATAACCATTACTCCCTCCGGGGCCTCCTCTACCTCTCGCTCTACCTCTAAAGTTTCCGTAGCCTGCCCTGGGTTGGGTTGGTCTCTCTCGTACTGCTCTCTTTGCGGACATTCGTTCCTCCAATGCCCTTCTTCCTTGCAATACGCGCATTGATCCCTACTCAAAGGCTCCCTACTCCATCTATTATTGCCTCTATCTGGGCCCCGTTTATCTACGCCTGCGATCGCTACCGCTAGCATATCAGCCTTTTTACGCATCTTGCGCTCTTCCTCTTCCTTACTTTCTGTATCCCTGTTCATATAGACCTTATTTGCTACCTCCATTAGTTGGGTGATGGACATACCTGCAAACCCTTCTAACTTTTGTAGCTTGCGCTTAATATCTCCGTATGCTTGGCTGACAAAGGCGGAGTTAACCATTCGGGAATTGTCTGCGTCTTCCGGATTAAAGGGGGTATACAAGCGGTATGCCTCCAATAATCGGTCATAAAAGACACTGGGCGCTTCATCGCTTTTCTGGATCACCTCAACTGTCTTCGACATGTTAATGGCTTTCTTTCCTCCGGCTTTCATGCCAGCAATTATAGCGTCTCTATAGGCTCTGAGTTGAACCATATCAGCACCATTTACGTTCCAATCGGGATCGGTGTTGGGATAGTGTGTCGCGGCCCATGCTGCTGGATTGGCTTGGTTCAAAGCACGGGCTCTATCCTCTAATGCTTTAATGGCTGCTTGATTTATTCTTGTCCTTTCCTCATTGTTAAATAAAGTCATTAGTAACTGCTGGCAATCAGCCCATGTCGGATTATGCGTCTGTACTATTGAGGTGAACAGATCAGTCATAGCTTGTGGTTTCTCAGTATACGAGGAATTATGGGTCTTCCAGTTTAAAAGATCGGTTGTGGTAAATGGGACATATACGAAGACTGGGTCAGCGTGTGCCATTTGACCTGCGGCATCGATATAAGCTGACCCGGGATTCAGACGAAGAGGCATCTGATAGTGCTTTAATTGTTGGGCACCAGTCAACTGTCGGGTTTGGATGGGGCTACGTAGAGAGGCGTCAGTCATGGGTTCCGGTCGGGGAGAGATAGGGTATGGGGATGTGGGAGGTCGGTTTTGGGAAAAGGTCGTAAATAAAACACTTCGAGCCGAGCTAGATGAAGCTTGACCGGAAGTCTGAAGTGGCGCCAAATCAGGATATTCGTTTCTAATGGGGGTGGATTCTGGTTCCGGAAGGGGAGATTTAGTACGAGGGGGGGTGGATCCTGTACTGGAGGAGGAAGCGGAAGTGGATGAGGGTAATGAGGGGAGGGGTGCAGGACTTCCTGCGTTTGCGTCACTTCTTCTTAACGGAAAGTAAGGGGGCGGCAAAGGGATCTCGGACTCAGGGGGCGTGTCCAAAATGGGCCTAACACCAGTCCTAGTGGACGAGCAAGTCCTAGCTACCATGAGGCGACACTGCTCCTCGTGGCATGTCTGGAGCCATTTTGGCGAGTCATTTACGGCCTGTCTCCAACAGTCAATATAAGGAAACTGGCCGTAAAGTTCAGGCCTACCCGATACAGCCACGTGTAAGCGCTGTACCAGAGTTGGATCCAAACTGCCACGTGGCGGCCATGCCGCAACCAAAGTAGGCCACTCCCTAGTACACAAAGTGACCAAACGTACAGGAGACATCTTTACCCCAAAATCACAAACTTTGAATCCCTTTTTAAAATTCTTAACCATACATCCTAAGGGATCCGGAATCGTTGACTGCGACGCACCCATACTTAACAATGGAACGTCGTCGACAACGAATACTATACACGCGTACTATTCAACAGTCACACCCGTTTCCTCTGGCAACAGCACCACGTGGTACGGTTACCAAGTGAAACGTACACAATAACAATAAACACTCAGGGAATTCCCGTACACACACAGCTGTTACACCAGTCACTATATAATCAATATTATGCCCTTTGGCGTAACTATACAGTCACCCACGCTATAATTCTCTATATACGAATTACCCGTCTATAACACACCCCAGTAACATCGTCTTTTACAAATAGCGGTTACAGTACGGTTAGCATAGGTCAAAGCACAAGTTAAGGTCACAATACAATTATTAGTGGTTATGGTGTTAAACATGCAATGGACGACAATGATTAGTACTTATTATATAATGTCAGTAAATATACAGGGTTATGGTACCGTGCACTATAATACAGCAACACACTATTAACACTCTCGCTAGACGGCTGAGCTCGCGCTATCTAACAAGATATACACTTTACTAAAACAATCGTTAACACATTTACAATTCCCAACTAAACTATTGGCCAGTACCTTGAATGGACTACCTAAAACTATATACACCCGTTTTGGTTAGCCACACTGCCCAATCACCACATATATAGCGAGCTAGAGAACCGAATTTACACAGGCGCCTCTTAGTCGCACTATCAAAAGTCTAGTGGGTTCCAAATTTACACGCCTTCCCACTTAGCCCAGATAGGATGAGAACTAGCGAACCGAATTTACACAGGCGCCGCTTAGTCTCCCGGTCCCTCCGACCTAGCGAACGTAATATACACCCTAGAATGCTAGTCTAGACAAGACACCGGTGTCCGGCTAGGGCTATTTACACCAGGACCCCGCCTGACTAACCAAATCAAACGGTCTGACTAAAGAGCGTTCGATCGAGCGGTGCGCCTTCGCTCCTTCCCTCCGACAGAGGGGGCAGATACACAGATTCAAAACCCCTTTGGGCCTACCGCACAATCGGTATACCCCTAGTGGGTCCTGCCGTCTAAAACAGCAGTTGTCTTACCTCCTCGTTCCTGAACCTGAGTTCACACTCATCGACGGGGACACCCCAGCACTTCTCACGTAGAGGCCGATGATCTCCTGGACAACAGACCAGTGGCGCCGAGACGAAGGGAGGTCCACGCAGAAGTTCAGGGGTGCAGCCGTAGAGAACGTGGGCAAAGATAGACCGTCTCACGCCTCTGCCTCTCAGCTACCGTTGAACGATGAGCTTCCCGGCCAATGCACCAAATGATACCGGAGAAACTGACGGAAGCCAAGCACAGAGAGATGGACACAGGTTTCTTCAGGAAGGAAGAGATTCTTTATTGGATCACCGATCGGGACTCAGAGGGACTAGCGTCACCAAAATACAGCAAAGTCTGAGTACTGAATACATAGAGTACATTCCTTATATAGCACTGTAGCTCCTCCCACAATTAACTACACCCACACATACCCTTAACCTATTTAATAAATAGAGTCTAAACTCATCCATCCGGTCTAACCACGTGGCTCATCTGATACAAAGGAGAGGGACGCGTAATTCCAGTTCTTACATTCCTGCACCTGGTCAGTACAGTGATAACAGTATCTTAGCTACGTGTAATTAACTAACTGATACTACAAACACATATACATACATATGCCTTGTGGCAATCTTAGCCTGCTAAACTTGTATTTTACTGGAATTACATCACATTGGCATATATTGGTGAATAAATGGGGGCATGCTAAGGCACAATATGCACCTTATGATATACCCTGGAGTGTCTACTTTTACAAATGGTAGGCCTTTGTGGTTTTTTTTTTGAACAGTCAAACTGTTATAATACCCCAAATGGAAGCATAGGCTCATTAAATCCGTCTCTCAAAATTCAACTGTGAATACTGAAAAGGACAGGTCTCCTGTATGGCACTGTAGCTTCACGAAATAGTGCCATAGACATACAATGGGGGTGTCCTTTTACTCAGAAGACTTAGCTGAGCATAATTTGGGGGGTTTGAACTTAGTGGCACATATGAAATATACAAAATGCCCAGCAAAAATGCAATCCGTATGTAAAAAATGCACAAAATTATTTTTTACCACATACTTTGGCATGTAATGGTAAAAAAATGGGGGCATGTTAAGGCACAATATGCACCTTATGAGATACCCTGGAGTGTCTACTTTTACAAATGGTAGGCCTTTGTGGGGGTTTTTGAACAGTCAAACTGTTATAATACCCCAAATGGAAGCATAGGCTCATTATATCCGTCTCTCAAAATTCTACTGTGAATACTGAAAAGGACAGGTCTCCTATATGGCACTGTAGCTTCACAAAATAGTGCCAAAGACATACAATGGGGGTACCGTTGTACTCAGCAGAAGTAACTGAACACATAATAAAACTTTGTACAGGAATTTTGTTTTATTTTATGGCTATTAGGCTTACAAGACAAACATACCAAATTCTAAAATCGCTCCATATTAAAATTTTATTTTACTCCTTGTGCTTTGTGACCTGTAACTACCAAAAAAAACTTAAAATCCCAGACACATTATATATTCTGTAAATCAGAACAAATAAATGAATTTATTTTTAATTACTTTCCTTAACCTGCACTAATTATGCACACATTATGATTGCAAAAACTGTAAAAAAAAACAATATTTTTCATTTTTTTTGCATTTTTCTGTATTTTTTTTTTAATAAGTAAGCATTTATATATTTATATGTTATATCAAATTAAAGCCCTTTCTGTCCTTTAAAAAACAGTATATAATATGTGTCGGTGCAATAAATGAGAGAGATGCAAATTGCAGTTGAACGCAAACAGCAAGAAAATGCAAAAATTGCTTGTGTCATTAAGCGTAAGTCAAGCTTCTGAAGCTCTGTCCTTAAGGGGTTAAGGGGTTAAATGCATCTGAGAGCATGCTGTATCTTTTCAAGTCTGGCTGGTATTGCATTCCAACAGGTGTCTGCAGGCATTTAGGGGTTAAATCTCTTTTCCTTCTGTTAAAGCAGTCCTAGCCACAACTCATCTGACTGTGACTCAGTCTGCATGAAAAAAAATGGTTTCATTTTCAGATATTGGTTTCATCAGATATGCTTACAGTGTGTTTACTTTAGAAGCTGTTCAGTGATGGCTGCAGGGAATTGGCTGTGTCGATAGAGGATCTCGCGGGATCCCCACATAGACCTCAATGCAGTACCCTCATGCAATGTGCAAGAGTACAGCAATGATATCGGCGCTGAAGAAAACCCCGCCGGATCAAGATGGTGACAATTACAAAGGACAGGCTCAGGTAAGTAAACTCACCTTTTCCTGCTCCACCATGCCACAGAACTCCCAGCGGTTTCTTAAAAAATGATGCCTAGTGTCCAAAAGAAACAACTGATGAAAAAAACCTGATAGATATAATATATTGCACCAAATATTTGTTGAATTAGATAAAAGGTAAAATTACATTTAGGTAGAATTAAAGGACCACTATAGGCACCCACACCACTTCAGTTCAATTACGTTGTCTGCGTGCCAGGTCCATCTAGGGTTAACCCTGCCTGCTGTAAACATAGCAGTTTCAGAGAAACTGCTATGTTTACATTAGGGTTAATCCAGCCTCTAGTGGCTGTCTCATTGACAGCCGCTAGAGGCGCTTCTCACTGTGATTTTCACAGTGAGAAGACGCTGCCGTCCATAGGAAAGCATTGAGAATGCTTTCCTATGGACTGATTGAATGCATGCGCATTCGGCGGAGGATGACGAAAGAGGGAGTAGAGTTCGCCAGCGCCGAGGGAAAGGTAAGAATTTAACCCCTTCCTCCTCATTCAGCCAGGCGGGAGTGGGACCCTGAGGGTGGGGGTCCCAAAGACCCTATAGTGCCAGTAAAACGAGTTTGTTTTCCTGGCACTATAGTCGTCCTTTAAGTAAAAATGCCTGCAACATTTTTCTAAATCTCTCTCAAAGTTCCCTGGAAATTTTTGCAAATCTTGGCAACTCGGGAGGCGGGGTCGGACTGTCTACCCAGCCACATACATACAGGGCTGATGTGCCGACCAACCAGAGTAGTTCTAATTAAAAAAAAAAAAAAAAAAAAAAGAATTAACTTTGAATTGTTACTGTATATTTACATTGAGAGTTCTCTCGTCTTCCAGTATGTCCTGGACCCTGGAGAACACACCTAGTGATTATTCCTAATGGTTGCCATTTGTTAAAGGCACAGAGCACCAGTAGCAGTAAATTGACCCTAGCAGGCTTCCGTACGGGAAGCCCTCTGGCACTCTTCTGCCTTCTCCTTCCTCTTAGCAACCGTAAAAAAATCCACTGCGGTGATTGGCCGAGATCAGTAGGCAGCCTTTGCGATTGGCTGGATTCCGTGTCAATCAAGTGCGCCGGTGATTTGACAGGTAGGAAGAAAGATGGCTGCGTCCGTGACAGCTGCCACTGCTGCCGGTGAGTTGTGTGAGATGAGAGCTAATGGCAATGGTGACTTGTATGAGGAACACGGGCTGGTTATAAACTGCATGTTATTGTGTGATCTATCCGGACAGAGGGGACTCGGGGGAAGCGAGCCGCCATCTCCATCGCTCTGATCACCGCAGTGCTGGGGCTGCCCCTCTGGTGGAAAACCACAGAGACCTACCGAGCATCCCTACCCTTCACCGAGATCAGCCAGCTGGACAGACTGCAGGTACATCCTCACTAACAGCCGGATATACAGGACTCCCAGCCTAAACTAATGGCTGGTTATACAGGATCCCCAGCCTAAACTAATGGCTGGTTATACAGGACTCCCAGCCTAAACTAATGGCTGGTTATACAGGATCCCCAGCCTAAACTAATGGCTGGTTATACAGGATCCCCAGCCTAAACTAATGGCTGGTTATACAGGATCCCCAGCCTAAACTAATGGCTGGTTATACAGGATCCCCAGCTTAATACTAATTGCTGGTTATACAGGATCCCCAGCTTAATACTAATTGCTGGTTATACAGGATCCCCAGCTTAATACTAATTGCTGGTTATACAGGATCCCCAGCCTAAACTAATGGCTGGTTATACAGGATCCCCAGCCTAAACTAATGGCTGGTTATACAGGATCCCCAGCCTAAACTAATGGCCGGTTATACAGGATCCCCAGCTTAAACTAATGGCCGGTTATACAGGATCCCCAGCTTAATACTAATGGCTGGTTATACAGGATCCCCAGCTTAAACTAATGGCTGGTTATACAGGATCCCCAGCTTAATACTAATGGCTGGTTATACAGGATCCCCAGCCTAAACTAATGGCTGGTTATACAGGATCCCCAGCCTAAACTAATGGCTGGTTATACAGGATCCCCAGCCTAAACTAATGGCTGGTTATACAGGACTCCCAGCCTAAACTAATGGCTGGTTATACAGGATCCCCAGCCTAAACTAATGGCTGGTTATACAGGATCCCCAGCCTAAACTAATGGCTGGTTATACAGGATCCCCAGCCTAAACTAATGGCTGGTTATACAGGATCCCCAGCTTAATACTAATTGCTGGTTATACAGGATCCCCAGCTTAATACTAATTGCTGGTTATACAGGATCCCCAGCTTAATACTAATTGCTGGTTATACAGGATCCCCAGCCTAAACTAATGGCTGGTTATACAGGATCCCCAGCCTAAACTAATGGCTGGTTATACAGGATCCCCAGCCTAAACTAATGGCCGGTTATACAGGATCCCCAGCTTAAACTAATGGCCGGTTATACAGGATCCCCAGCTTAATACTAATGGCTGGTTATACAGGATCCCCAGCTTAAACTAATGGCTGGTTATACAGGATCCCCAGCTTAATACTAATGGCTGGTTATACAGGATCCCCAGCCTAAACTAATGGCTGGTTATACAGGATCCCCAGTTTAACCCCTTAAGGACACATGACATGTGTGACATGTCATGATTCCCTTTTATTCCAGAAGTTTGGTCCTTAAGGGGTTAAACTAATGGCTGGTTATACAGGATCCCCAGCCTAAACTAATGGCTGGTTATACAGGATCCCCAGCCTAAACTAATGGCTGGTTATACAGGATCCCCAGCCTAAACTAATGGCTGGTTATACAGGATTCCTCAGCCTAAACTAATGGCTGGTTATACAGGATTCCTCAGCCTAAACTAATGGCTGGTTATACAGGATCCCCAGCTTAAACTAATGGCTGGTTATACAGGATCCCCAGCTTAAACTAATGGCTGGTTATACAGGATCCCCAGCTTAAACTAATGGCTGGTTATACAGGATCCCCAGCGTAAACTAATGGCTGGTTATACAGGATCCCCAGCCTAAACTAATGGCTGGTTATACAGGATTCCTCAGCCTAAACTAATGGCTGGTTATACAGGATTCCTCAGCCTAAACTAATGGCTGGTTATACAGGATCCCCAGCTTAAACTAATGGCTGGTTATACAGGATCCCCAGCTTAAACTAATGGCTGGTTATACAGGATCCCCAGCTTAAACTAATGGCTGGTTATACAGGATCCCCAACTTAATACTAATGACTGGTTATGCAGGATCCCCAGCTTAATACTAATGGCTGGTTATACAGGATCCCCAGCTTAAACTAATGACTGGTTATGCAGGATCCCCAGCTTAATACTAATGACTGGTTATGCAGGATCCCCAGCTTAATACTAATGGCTGGTTATACAGGATCCCCAGCTTAATACTAATGGCTGGTTATACAGGATCCCCAGCTTAATACTAATGGCTGGTTATACAGGATCCCCAGCTTATTACTAATGGCTGGTTATACAGGATCCCCAGCTTAATACTAATGGCTGGTTATACAGGATCCCCAGCCTAAACTAATGGCTGGTTATACAGGATCCCCAGCTTAATACTAATTGCTGGTTATACAGGATCCCCAGCCTAAACTAATGGCTGGTTATACAGGATTCCCAGCCTAAACTAATGGCTAGTTATACAGGATCCCCAGCCTAAACTAATGGCTGGTTATACAGGATCCCCAGCCTAAACTAATGGCTGGTTATACAGGATCCCCAGCCTAAACTAATGGCTGGTTATACAGGATCCCCAGCCTAAACTAATGGCTGGTTATACAGGATCCCCAGCCTAAACTAATGGCTGGTTATAGAGGATCCCCAGCCTAAACTAATGGCTGGTTATACAGGATCCCCAGCCTAAACTAATGGCTGGTTATACAGGATCCCCAGCCTAAACTAATGGCTGGTTATACAGGATCCCCAGCTTAATACTAATTGCTGGTTATACAGGATCCCCAGCTTAAACTAATGGCCGGTTATACAGGATCCCCAGCTTAATACTAATGGCTGGTTATACAGGATCCCCAGCTTAATACTAATGGCTGATTATACAGGATCCCCAGCTTAATACTAATTGCTGGTTATACAGGATCCCCAGCTTAAACTAATGGCCGGTTATACAGGATCCCCAGCTTAATACTAATGGCTGGTTATACAGGATCCCCAGCTTAATACTAATGACTGGTTATACAGGATCCCCAGCTTAATACTAATTGCTGGTTATACAGGATCCCCAGCCTAAACTAATGGCTGGTTATACAGGATCCCCAGCCTAAACTAATGGATGGTTATACAGGATCCCCAGCCTAAACTAATGGCTGGTTATACAGGATCCCCAGCCTAAACTAATGGCTGGTTATACAGGATCCCCAGCCTAAACTAATGGCTGGTTATACAGGATCCCCAGCCTAAACTAATGGCTGGTTATACAGGATCCCCAGCCTAAACTAATGGCTGGTTATACAGGATCCCCAGCCTAAACTAATGGCTGGTTATACAGGATCCCCAGCCTAAACTAATGGCTGGTTATACAGGATCCCCAGCCTAAACTAATGGCTGGTTATACAGGATCCCCAGCCTAAACTAATGGCTGGTTATACAGGATCCCCAGCCTAAACTAATGGCTGGTTATACAGGATCCCCAGCCTAAACTAATGGCTGGTTATACAGGATCCCCAGCCTAAACTAATGGCTGGTTATACAGGATCCCCAGCTTAATACTAATTGCTGGTTATACAGGATCCCCAGCTTAAACTAATGGCCGGTTATACAGGATCCCCAGCTTAATACTAATGGCTGGTTATACAGGATCCCCAGCTTAATACTAATGGCTGATTATACAGGATCCCCAGCTTAATACTAATTGCTGGTTATACAGGATCCCCAGCTTAAACTAATGGCCGGTTATACAGGATCCCCAGCTTAATACTAATGGCTGGTTATACAGGATCCCCAGCTTAATACTAATGACTGGTTATACAGGATCCCCAGCTTAATACTAATTGCTGGTTATACAGGATCCCCAGCCTAAACTAATGGCTGGTTATACAGGATCCCCAGCCTAAACTAATGGCTGGTTATACAGGATCCCCAGCCTAAACTAATGGATGGTTATACAGGATCCCCAGCCTAAACTAATGGCTGGTTATACAGGATCCCCAGCCTAAACTAATGGCTGGTTATACAGGATCCCCAGCCTAAACTAATGGCTGGTTATACAGGATCCCCAGCCTAAACTAATGGCTGGTTATACAGGATCCCCAGCCTAAACTAATGGCTGGTTATACAGGATCCCCAGCCTAAACTAATGGCCGGTTATACAGGATCCCCAGCTTAATACTAATGGCTGGTTATACAGGATCCCCAGCTTAATACTAATGGCTGATTATACAGGATCCCCAGCCTAAACTAATGGCTGGTTATACAGGATCCCCAGCTTAATACTAATTGCTGGTTATACAGGATCCCCAGCTTAATACTAATGGCTGGTTATACAGGATCCCCAGCTTAATACTAATGACTGGTTATACAGGATCCCCAGCCTAAACTAATGGCTGGTTATACAGGATCCCCAGCCTAAACTAATGGCTGGTTATACAGGATCCCCAGCCTAAACTAATGGCTGCTTATACAGGATCCCCAGCCTAAACTAATTGCTGGTTATACAGGATCCCCAGCTTAAACTAATTGCTGGTTATACAGGATCCCCAGCTTAACCCCTTAAGGACCAAACTTCTGGAATAAAAGGGAATCATGACGTGTCACACACGTCATGTGTCCTTAAGGGGTTAAACTAATTGCTGGTTATACAGGATCCCCAGCTTAAACTAATGGCTGGTTATACAGGATCCCCAGCTTAAACTAATGGCTGGTTATACAGGATCCCCAGCTTAAACTAATGGCTGGTTATACAGGATCCCCAGCTTAAACTAATGGCTGGTTATACAGGATCCCCAGCTTAAACTAATGGCTGGTTATACAGGATCCCCAGCTTAATACTAATGGCTGGTTATACAGGATCCCCAGCCTAAACTAATGGCTGGTTATACAGGATCCCCAGCCTAAACTAATGGCTGGTTATACAGGACTCCCAGCCTAAACTAATGGCTGGTTATACAGGATCCCCAGCCTAAACTAATGGCTGGTTATACAGGATCCCCAGCTTAATACTAATTGCTGGTTATACAGGATCCCCAGCTTAATACTAATTGCTGGTTATACAGGATCCCCAGCTTAATACTAATTGCTGGTTATACAGGATCCCCAGCTTAATACTAATTGCTGGTTATACAGGATCCCCAGCCTAAACTAATGGCTGGTTATACAGGATCCCCAGCCTAAACTAATGGCTGGTTATACAGGATCCCCAGCCTAAACTAATGGCCGGTTATACAGGATCCCCAGCTTAAACTAATGGCCGGTTATACAGGATCCCCAGCTTAAACTAATGGCTGGTTATACAGGATCCCCAGCTTAATACTAATGGCTGGTTATACAGGATCCCCAGCCTAAACTAATGGCTGGTTATACAGGATCCCCAGTTTAACCCCTTAAGGACACATGACATGTGTGACATGTCATGATTCCCTTTTATTCCAGAAGTTTGGTCCTTAAGGGGTTAAACTAATGGCTGGTTATACAGGATCCCCAGTTTAACCCCTTAAGGACACATGACATGTGTGACATGTCATGATTCCCTTTTATTCCAGAAGTTTGGTCCTTAAGGGGTTAAACTAATGGCTGGTTATACAGGATCCCCAGTTTAACCCCTTAAGGACACATGACATGTGTGACATGTCATGATTCCCTTTTATTCCATAAGTTTGGTCCTTAAGGGGTTAAACTAATGGCTGGTTATACAGGATCCCCAGCCTAAACTAATGGCTGGTTATACAGGATCCCCAGCCTAAACTAATGGCTGGTTATACAGGATTCCTCAGCCTAAACTAATGGCTGGTTATACAGGATCCCCAGCTTAAACTAATGGCTGGTTATACAGGATCCCCAGCTTAAACTAATGGCTGGTTATACAGGATCCCCAGCTTAAACTAATGGCTGGTTATACAGGATCCCCAGCGTAAACTAATGGCTGGTTATACAGGATCCCCAGCCTAAACTAATGGCTGGTTATACAGGATTCCTCAGCCTAAACTAATGGCTGGTTATACAGGATTCCTCAGCCTAAACTAATGGCTGGTTATACAGGATCCCCAGCTTAAACTAATGGCTGGTTATACAGGATCCCCAGCTTAAACTAATGGCTGGTTATACAGGATCCCCAGCTTAAACTAATGGCTGGTTATACAGGATCCCCAGCTTAATACTAATGGCTGGTTATACAGGACCCCCAGCTTAATACTAATGGCTGGTTATACAGGATCCCCAACTTAATACTAATGACTGGTTATGCAGGATCCCCAGCTTAATACTAATGGCTGGTTATACAGGATCCCCAGCTTAAACTAATGACTGGTTATGCAGGATCCCCAGCTTAATACTAATGACTGGTTATGCAGGATCCCCAGCTTAATACTAATGGCTGGTTATACAGGATCCCCAGCTTAATACTAATGGCTGGTTATACAGGATCCCCAGCTTAATACTAATGGCTGGTTATACAGGATCCCCAGCTTAATACTAATGGCTGGTTATACAGGATCCCCAGCTTAATACTAATGGCTGGTTATACAGGATCCCCAGCCTAAACTAATGGCTGGTTATACAGGATCCCCAGCTTAATACTAATTGCTGGTTATACAGGATCCCCAGCCTAAACTAATGGCTGGTTATACAGGATTCCCAGCCTAAACTAATGGCTAGTTATACAGGATCCCCAGCTTAATACTAATTGCTGGTTATACAGGATCCCCAGCCTAAACTAATGGCTGGTTATACAGGATCCCCAGCCTAAACTAATGGCTGGTTATACAGGATCCCCAGCCTAAACTAATGGCTGGTTATACAGGATCCCCAGCCTAAACTAATGGCTGGTTATACAGGATCCCCAGCTTAAACTAATGGCTGGTTATACAGGATCCCCAGCCTAAACTAATGGCTGGTTATACAGGATCCCCAGCTTAAACTAATGGCTGGTTATACAGGATCCCCAGCTTAAACTAATGGCTGGTTATACAGGATCCCCAGCTTAAACTAATGGCTGGTTATACAGGATCCCCAGCTTAAACTAATGGCTGGTTATACAGGATCCCCAGCTTAAACTAATGGCTGGTTATACAGGATCCCCAGCTTAATACTAATGGCTGGTTAAACAGGATCCCCAGCCTAAACTAATGGCTGGTTATACAGGATCCCCAGTTTAACCCCTTAAGGACACATGACATGTGTGACATGTCATGATTCCCTTTTATTCCAGAAGTTTGGTCCTTAAGGGGTTAAACTAATGGCTGGTTATACAGGATCCCCAGTTTAACCCCTTAAGGACACATGACATGTGTGACATGTCATGATTCCCTTTTATTCCAGAAGTTTGGTCCTTAAGGGGTTAAACTAATGGCTGGTTATACAGGATCCCCAGTTTAACCCCTTAAGGACACATGACATGTGTGACATGTCATGATTCCCTTTTATTCCATAAGTTTGGTCCTTAAGGGGTTAAACTAATGGCTGGTTATACAGGATCCCCAGCCTAAACTAATGGCTGGTTATACAGGATCCCCAGCCTAAACTAATGGCTGGTTATACAGGATCCCCAGCCTAAACTAATGGCTGGTTATACAGGATTCCTCAGCCTAAACTAATGGCTGGTTATACAGGATTCCTCAGCCTAAACTAATGGCTGGTTATACAGGATCCCCAGCTTAAACTAATGGCTTGTTATACAGGATCCCCAGCTTAAACTAATGGCTGGTTATACAGGATCCCCAGCTTAAACTAATGGCTGGTTATACAGGATCCCCAGCTTAAACTAATGGCTGGTTATACAGGATCCCCAGCTTAAACTAATGGCTGGTTATACAGGATCCCCAGCTTAAACTAATGGCTGGTTATACAGGATCCCCAGCTTAAACTAATGGCTGGTTATACAGGATCCCCAGCTTAAACTAATGGCTGGTTATACAGGATCCCCAGCTTAATACTAATGACTGGTTATGCAGGATCCCCAGCTTAATACTAATGGCTGGTTATACAGGATCCCCAGCTTAATACTAATGGCTGGTTATACAGGATCCCCAGCTTAATACTAATGGCTGGTTATACAGGATCCCCAGCTTAATACTAATGGCTGGTTATACAGGATCCCCAGCTTAATACTAATGGCTGGTTATACAGGATCCCCAGCCTAAACTAATGGCTGGTTATACAGGATCCCCAGCTTAATACTAATTGCTGGTTATACAGGATCCCCAGCCTAAACTAATGGCTGGTTATACAGGATTCCCAGCCTAAACTAATGGCTAGTTATACAGGATCCCCAGCTTAATACTAATTGCTGGTTATACAGGATCCCCAGCCTAAACTAATGGCTGGTTATACAGGATCCCCAGCCTAAACTAATGGCTGGTTATACAGGATCCCCAGCCTAAACTAATGGCTGGTTATACAGGATCCCCAGCCTAAACTAATGGCTGGTTATACAGGATCCCCAGCCTAAACTAATGGCTGGTTATACAGGATCCCCAGCCTAAACTAATGGCTGGTTATACAGGATCCCCAGCCTAAACTAATGGCTGGTTATACAGGATCCCCAGCCTAAACTAATGGCTGGTTATACAGGATCCCCAGCCTAAACTAATGGCTGGTTATACAGGATCCCCAGCCTAAACTAATGGCTGGTTATACAGGATCCCCAGCTTAATACTAATTGCTGGTTATACAGGATCCCCAGCTTAAACTAATGGCCGGTTATACAGGATCCCCAGCTTAATACTAATGGCTGGTTATACAGGATCCCCAGCTTAATACTAATGGCTGATTATACAGGATCCCCAGCTTAATACTAATTGCTGGTTATACAGGATCCCCAGCTTAAACTAATGGCCGGTTATACAGGATCCCCAGCTTAATACTAATGGCTGGTTATACAGGATCCCCAGCTTAATACTAATGACTGGTTATACAGGATCCCCAGCTTAATACTAATTGCTGGTTATACAGGATCCCCAGCCTAAACTAATGGCTGGTTATACAGGATCCCCAGCCTAAACTAATGGCTGGTTATACAGGATCCCCAGCCTAAACTAATGGCTGGTTATACAGGATCCCCAGCCTAAACTAATGGCTGGTTATACAGGATCCCCAGCCTAAACTAATGGCTGGTTATACAGGATCCCCAGCCTAAACTAATGGCTGGTTATACAGGATCCCCAGCTTAATACTAATTGCTGGTTATACAGGATCCCCAGCTTAAACTAATGGCCGGTTATACAGGATCCCCAGCTTAATACTAATGGCTGGTTATACAGGATCCCCAGCTTAATACTAATGGCTGATTATACAGGATCCCCAGCCTAAACTAATGGCTGGTTATACAGGATCCCCAGCTTAATACTAATTGCTGGTTATACAGGATCCCCAGCTTAATACTAATGGCTGGTTATACAGGATCCCCAGCTTAATACTAATGACTGGTTATACAGGATCCCCAGCCTAAACTAATGGCTGGTTATACAGGATCCCCAGCCTAAACTAATTGCGGGTTATACAGGATCCCCAGCTTAAACTAATTGCTGGTTATACAGGATCCCCAGCTTAACCCCTTAAGGACCAAACTTCTGGAATAAAAGGGAATCATGACGTGTCACACACGTCATGTGTCCTTAAGGGGTTAAACTAATTGCTGGTTATACAGGATCCCCAGCTTAAACTAATGGCTGGTTATACAGGATCCCCAGCTTAAACTAATGGCTGGTTATACAGGATCCCCAGCTTAAACTAATGGCTGGTTATACAGGATCCCCAGCTTAAACTAATGGCTGGTTATACAGGATCCCCAGCTTAAACTAATGGCTGGTTATACAGGATCCCCAGCTTAAACTAATGGCTGGTTATACAGGATCCCCAGCTTAAACTAATGGCTGGTTATACAGGATCCCCAGCTTAAACTAATGGCTGGTTATACAGGATCCCCAGCTTAAACTAATGGCTGGTTATACAGGATCCCCAGCTTAAACTAATGGCTGGTTATACAGGATCCCCAGCTTAAACTAATGGCTGGTTATACAGGATCCCCAGCTTAAACGAATGGCTGGTTATACAGGATCCCCAGCTTAAACTAATGGCTGGTTATACAGGATCCCCAGCTTAAACGAATGGCTGGTTATACAGGATCCCCAGCTTAAACGAATGGCTGGTTATACAGGATCCCCAGCTTAAACGAATGGCTGGTTATACAGGATCCCCAGCTTAAACGAATGGCTGGTTATACAGGATCCCCAGCTTAAACGAATGGCTGGTTATACAGGATCCCCAGCTTAAACGAATGGCTGGTTATACAGGATCCCCAGCTTAAACGAATGGCTGGTTATATAGGATCCTGAGATTAAAACTAAGAATTTATATATATATATATATATATATATATATATATATATATATATATATATATATATATATATATATATATATATATATATATATATATATATATATAATTATTTTAAAATATGTTCAAGTCTTTCAATGGTTTATTATTTATGGTTGTATATCAAAAACTGCTTGCTTGGGGGGGGGGGGGGGGGGGGGGGGGGGAGTGAGTAACAATTTCGTAGAATGAATTGATTTCATGCCACTATAGACCAGTGATAGCAGAGTGTTGTGTATCATACAACATTCCCTTAATGCTCAGCAAGGCAAACTGGATTTATTTATTTTTTGTAAATACTTTCTGCTGTGTGCATCCTGTTTTGTTGCAGGATGTAATGGCAATTAGAGAGGAAAACGACTATGGGCAGATTACCCCCCCCCTCTCTTCCCTTCTCTCCACCCCTCTCCCTTGCAGGTTCAACATTATTCTGAGAGCTTGTTAATTGATATTCATCTTCGTTTATAGTTGTATATTGCTTTATGATTTTTATAATAACTATAACTAAAGTAAATTGGGAGACTTAGAATTCCCCATTAGGAGTATGCCAAATTACGCATTACATTTTAAAAAAAAAATTGTATTTATTACAGAGAACCATATTTTTAAGCAGCCATAAACATCTGTAGCCAGAGAAGTCAGCAGAGACCTTGTGATTGCTCTAGATTTACATGTACGTCCAAATTTTTTCGTTTGTTTCTGGTATATGTTTCAAATACAAATATCAAATTAACAGGCTCTAGAAGTAAGATTTGCAGTGTACTAAAAGTCGGATCTTTATTAAAAAGGGATATTTTTGCATTTTGTTTACAATATATCTAATTGAAAAAATCAAGTGATATATATTTGTAAATTTTGCTTCCTTGTGAAAATGACATGCTTAGGGTGCATTAGTAATTCATATGTGTATTAGGCATAGTCATGCAGTGTAGTTATTTTCTAGGTATATGTTACACTGTACATCTATTTTGACTTCTATCCTTCTATCTGTCATGCTCTGACTTGCTTGTCCTTTCTTCCCATTCTTAGACCTGTAAAATAAACTGCACTACATATTCAGTATGTGTTGCTTTTTATAGTGCAGTTGATTCACTATACATGTTTTCATTAGCTCCAGCTCACAGTTCCTATAGAGATTGTATTCGCTAAAGGCACACTGAGTACAGAGCAGCAAAGAAAACTCCCCTCCTCTGACTCCAAGAACAATGAGGTTGTACTAAACAGTAAGTATTACAACAATGTGGTAAGAAACAAAAAAAACAAAACAATCCATAGGTAGATTGTCATTTGGTTACTGTTTGTTTTGCTCCGCATTATTGAATAACTGAGGTTTTTCACCCCACCAAAAAAATGACTTTTTTGTGAAATGTTTTAAGAACAAGAAAGACAATAAAGTAATCTTAAAGTACCACTAATGTCACCCAGCCCAATTTGTCTCAATGCAGCTGCCTGGATGCAGTGGGCCTGTCCTTTTAATGTAAAATATTGCAGTTTTATTTAGAAACTGCAATAGTTACATTGTAGGTTAAATCCACCTCCAATGGCTGTTATTCTGCCACTGCACTGACCAAATGAAAAGGAAGCCCGCATAGGAAAGCATAGATTCAGTGCTTTTCTGTAGGGAAGCTTGTATAAGTGTGCGGTGCATCAGGTCCCCAGTGTTCCCCTGAGGAGCAGAGGATTGGATCATGCAGGAGGCAGAGAGTTAAGCAGCAGCAAGGGAGCCCCAGCACTGACAAAATGTAAGTAAAACTTCTACATTTTCTTGTTCCTAACACTCTAGTGTTCCTTTAATAGAGTTGTTTTGTTTTGTTTATTTTGTTTTTGTTTTATGAATATACTAAATATACCCATATAAAGGCCTTTGTACTGCCTTCCCATATTTGAGATTTAATCTTCCATACTCTCCCCAGTTTTACAGTTCTAGCATGAACTGGGTTTGCTAAGCTCTTCGGTTTTATGGGACACTATCTCTCTGTATGTAACATAATTTTTAAATTTTATGCTTTGGTTGTGAGATGTATGGTATATTAAGTCACCATTACCACATATTTCAACAAATTTGGTAGACTCCCTTCAATTTACAAGGCAGACAGGGTTATTTACTAAAGTGAGTTTCAGATTTAAAGGGTTACTCCAAGATCCATAACCACTTCACTGATTTAAAGTGAGGATGGTGCATAGAGTCTGTGTATATGCAGCGTTTCCCTACAAAACGCTGCACATACAGATTTTTAATCCCTTTAACCGAGTTCCAAGTGGATAAATCGTGTGCAGATTTTGCATCTCACACAAGCACATCAGCTGGGTAGTGTCAGCCGTGAAGTATCAGGCTGCAGGGGGAATTTTTTTTTTATATGTTGAACGTCTTGTGTGCTGACAGTGTGAGCTAGGGAACAAACCAAACACAAACAAACATTAAAATGCATTTTTATTCATGTAAAATCTGTGTGTTTACCACAGGCCACACTAGGTTTAACTGTCATTATGCGATTAAGTACCGAAGAATAAGCAGCACAGAGGAAGAAACGTTGACACTGCAAAGCGTGAAAGGTAATTGTTGCCCTCCCTCCCCCCCCCCCCCAATGTCTGCTGCAATTTCGCAACCGTATGCATTTCAAATTGCTTTTCTGCAAACCTGACATTGAGAGGCATAGTGTGGTAGAACAATATTTCTCAATAGTTTGCTTCTTTTGAAATAGAATTCTGTAATTTTGTTCTTATTGGTTATTACATGCTTAGGTGTTCTGCAAGCACCTTTGTGCAATACAATAGAGTTTCAAACATGTTGTGCTAAAGTGGTTTCAAGCAATCCTCCAGATTATTTGACAGACCTGACTGTGTCATCTGGTATTAGGACTCCTGAAAACTATAGCACAAGTACATATTAAATTGCTGCACTTGGTATGAATTTCAGGGAATTTATATCCAGCGCTGTTAAGTATCCGGCCAGCCCTGCTTGACGCCTCTCATCCTGTCTCACCTGTGCACTAGATGGCAGGCCCTCTTAGGACAAGGCACTAATCACCAACCGCCTCCCTTTTTTTTATTTCATATCTAACAAGTGTGGCTGATCTGCATTAAAGGTACACTATGGGGTCAGGAACACATACCTGTATTCCTGACCCTAAAGTGTTTAATCCACCATCTAAGTGCCTTGCCCCCCCCCCTCCCCCCAGCCCACTTAGAAAATGTTAAAACGTACATTATTTACAGCGCCGCACGGATCTGTTGACCCTGCCCCTGACACGCCTCCTTGGTGACCTCATCATAATTTCCCGATTAGCCAAACCCATAGGGAAAGCATTGGATTGGATGATATCGGAAAAAAGGCAGGATGGGGGCGGGTCCAAACACCATTTTTGGACAATCTGCACCTCCTCATAACGATGATTTGATTCAGTGCATCTATATGAGAAAATTTCAGCCTCTCCATACAGAGCCTACTGTGCAGCACTGCCCCAGGAAGCACCTCCAGTAGTCATCTGGAGAGTGGCAACTTGGAAGTGTCCTTGGGGTTCAATTACATTTTCTCTGAAAAGGCAGTGTTTGCATGAAAATGTTTGCATGAAAATGCCTGAAGGCAATGATTATACGCACTAGAACAAAAACAATAAGTTGTAGTTGTTCTGGTGACTATAATTCTCTTTAAAGAGGATCTGTGCCTTGGTAGATCTGCAGTTTCTAGAGTTAGACATGGAGCTAAGGATAAAACTCGCTTGCCTCTGCAGTATCTGCCATCATTCTCTAAAGTTTCAGGTAAACTGTAAGCCATTTAAAAGAGCCACAAGCACCTTTTTCTGTAATCTCTCATGACACACAACCATGTTTTTCCTGGCAATGCACCTCCAGCAATCCCATAGAAAAAAAGTATATATTACTTGCTTAACCGAAAAACAAGTCGAATGGAAAAAGGTCATATTAGATTTAGTAGTTGTATGAAAGCCATTAAAAGTTATAGTAACAATTAAATAATAGAGATATATGGATGTCATTTAAGTGGCCTACACTGCTGGCGCCCCTCAAAATGACGTGATGAAGAAACCTCTGAGGAATCCCTGGCAGAAGAGGAAGAGCAACTTACCTTCTCGAGACGAGGAGACTCAACATGGACGCTCTCACACTGCAGGTCCAGAGACTCGACACAGGCACTGTAACATACGCCTGAGGGGCTACCTGAAGAGGTATAGGGGGAACGGCTACTACCCCACTCCCGCCGGCTGAAAACGGCTATAGACTTCAAAGGGGAAGCAGATCCCAATATGATATGGCGTTCAGAGTGAGGAAAGTGGTGACAGCTCCTGAGGCAGCCCTGAGAGACACTATAATGGTAACCAGAGACATTGCCGTAAGATCGGCCATTATGGCCCACTCAAGAGCGCTGGGGTGCACATAATTTGAGGGAGACTCCATAACATTCTTTAGCGACATCCCCTTTGCCACACTGCTGGAAAGACGAAAACTATCTCCAGTAGCCAAGAAACTGAGAGCTCATTCGATGCGGTAACGCTGGAGAGCAGACAGAGCCCTGATAGTAACAAACAGAGACCAGACTACCACACTAACCTGTACTGATGATCCTGAGAAGCTACTCCGAAGCCTGGACCGGGAAGACACACCATCAAGAGCAGGCACGAGCAGTCGCACCGGAGAGGAGAAGCAGAGAACAGCTGGGTAGGGCAAACTGCAGACCCTACCCCTGATAAACAGACTTGGAGTCTGGGACACTATTATGATGCACGAGGCAGCCTACACTTGACCCAGTATCATGGTTCATCTCCAAGCAACATCCCAGAACCACGACACCACCCCAGTTAGGTGCCCACATACCTAATCATTAGACCGTACCATTATCGCACAGCGTGGCATACACCCCTAAGCCATAGCATGGTAACAATGGTCCCCGACATATACTACCTACAGAAACTAACACCTACCACCATACTACACATAGAGCACATACCTAGAGACTATACATATGCTAATTTATGTTATTATGCAATATGTCTTACTGTATGTTATTTGCAATATGTCTTATTTACTGTTATTCATTTTCAAAACCGATACCCTGACGTGAATATCTCCTACTGGGCACGAAATTCAATCAAATAATAAAAAAATAAAAACCTAATGGAGCAAAGGAAATTATACAAATAGCAGGACTGACCGTGAACAACTGGTACAGATCTCACGATTTACCCAGTTGTGGTGCCAACTAACATGTAGTATTTTAATCCTGGAAGGGATCATGCTGACATTAGAATAACATGTATTATGTTTGTCTTTTAACATATAAACAGTTAAGCATTGGGAAAAAATAGTGTAATCTGTAGTATGTATTCCTTTTTACAGCTATGAAGAAAAAGTGAATTATGGATGCATATAGTTCGTTATATATGCTTCTGTGTTATGGCATGTTTATATGGCATACTCTCTTTGCAATCATTTATTTTACTAGAATAGTTAGTTACTGCTTTTCCCTCTTGTCAGATACTGATGAAGCTCTTCAGCTACTCGATAAAGGGGAGCAGGGCTCCATTTCCTTATATATTTTGCCGGAGACATCATCTCTTCTTTCCCAGGTATAGTAACAGAAAGCAGAAACCTACATCAATTATATAAATGTATGAGTAAACAAGGACTGTATCACAAACAAAAACCCGTTCAAAAGAGAAAATTTTAAGCCTTTGTTACCAGATATTTGCGCTTTTAAAAATGTGCATAGTTGAGCTGAGTGTATTTAAACCCTGCCATTAACATCTAATGTTGGGCTTTTTAGGAACATGCTTTTGTCTTCACAAGATTAAGTTTTAAAAGTGTGCATGTCTAGTTTGTAACACCAGAGTTAAAGGGACACCATAGTAGACTTAATCTCATTGAGGTGGTCTGGGTGCACTGTCCCAGTCCTACTTAGTCCTGCAATGTAAATCAATGCAGTATATATTTTATTTTATTTTTTTTGAAAAATTCTTTTTTTCCCAGCTCACTAGTGTGAGAGGGACATAGCATGGTTACATACAAACATTTTCAAACCGTAGATAACATTCAGATAATAGCATTTGAACTAATCATAATGTAACAGACTGGCCACTGAGCTGAGGGTTTTGTGAATTTGAGGAATCGCTAGTGTCTAGTATGCATGATCCATGACTTCGGTGTTACTAGCAAGTGAGGGGACAGTCCGACATTGGCTAATACCTGATGCGATGTGCATACATGCTGGATAGCAGGACGTTATCCATCACCAGCATAGTTCCCTGAACGGCTATTAGTGCATCAATGCTTAGCAACCATTTTATGTTATTTTTTTTTATTTATTTTTTTATATAACCACTGTTCATGCTTTTACCAACCGACCACCAACCATTTAGTTTTTTTTTTTTTTTTTTTTTTTATAATCATTTACAACTCTCACAAGCATGTAAAGGTACATGCTACATCACTCAGTCAGCACTGATAGTCTGCAGCCATTGCGGTTCCAAACCCCTACCTCTGCAACCTAGTGCACCAAGACCTGCAGAGAAATGTGGAGGCGTAAAACACTCTTAATGCTATTAGCCTAACAACTTCCAAACCCACACAGTCACAGATTAAAGAGTACAGGCTATAGCCCAATCACCTAGTCTCCACGTCTAGCCAATAGCATATAACGCTTCCAGTCTAGGACTGTACCTACTAATTTACTCTCATCAACACACACTACATTTTTTAACTGGTCCTGCGTCCTTCCATTTGGAGCACCCCCTTACCCAAGCGAGTACATACAGAATTGCTTTCTGGCTCGGAGACCATTAAGCGTGCATCTGCTAGGTTTAGCTGCTTGGCTCCGCCCCCACCCCCCACAGTATATTTTTAACTTTAGCACTACTGAATAGGTTTGTCTGTTTCCAGGGGGTCAGTGTGTACATTGGTAAGCACCGAAGAGCATTTGTAAAATGTGCATTGGATCAGTCTGCTCGTATAGAGGACTTTCTCCGAACCCTCTACAAGAATGTGCAGCGTGTTATTCAAACAATGTCATTCAATGGAGAGACTGTCACAGCAGCACTGTCTGATCGCATCCCAATTAGCCGATTCAGCAAAGATGATTTTGAAAACAGCAGAAGAGCATTCAAGTCCAGCCCAGGTATGACCAAAACCACCTTTTTTACTGATGCAGACATATATGTTAAAAAAAAATATATATTTTTTTTTTGCTTACTTTAATAATTAGTGTGAAATTATATTTGTTACTGTTGTAACCCTACAAGTGTGAGAAGTGTTATCGATTCTGTGTCCTGTCGTCTCCAGGTTATGACATCACATTCAGTTTATTGAATCCTGACCCCAAATCTCTTGATGTGAACTGGAATATCAGTTCTGCTTCAGACCAGTACATACAGCCATTTTTGGACAAGCTCCAACCTGTAGCCAACTTTTCTGTTGATTCTCAGGTAAGAGACAAATTCAAATTAACTCCTGAAATGTGTTACACCAGCACATTGCTAATAGGATAATAGAATATATTGTTTAATAATGAGGACCAAATAAAATCTGTGGTTTAATGCTGGGTCTTTCTCAGCCTTTTCTATCCACACTAAACATATTTTTACACCTAAGTGTGCCCCCCCCCCCCCCCCCCCCAACAAATTAATTTGCTTTGTGAAATTAACCGTTCTTTAGGTTTTAGAAAATGGTTAAGTCCACCTTTCTCAAGTTCAATATTTCACATATCTGTTTCTGCATTGATTTAAAAAAAAAAAACCCAAAAAAACAAAACCACAATCTTGGATAAATGAGCACAAATTAAAGGGTTACTCCAAGCATTATGACCACTATAGCCCACTGTAGTGGCACTGATGGCGAGAGTACTCTGATGCCATTCTCCGGTAAGTGGGCAAATCATTTGCAAAACAAGAAAACATGATTGCAAAACAGGGTATGGGATCAAAGGATTACAGCTTGCAATATTAAGGGTTTCAAATCTCCCTCAATGCCGGCTGAATGACCCTTGGCTTCGTCATAGCTGCTGAAACAAGGTTCCTATTATGCCAGTCATTTATTGCTGACACCAACAGCTGAGCGCTCTCCGCAAATGAATGAGTGTCTGTGCAAGTAATATGCTCAGAACTCTTGTTCCGGACTGGCCAGTGACCCTGCTAAAGGTTGTTAAACTTCCATCAGCAAAGTTAAAGGGACACTATAGTCACCAGAACAACTTCAGCTTAATGAAGTTGTTTTGGTGAGTATAATTTCCTGTGGGCATTTTCCTGTTGACACTGTCTGTCTTTTTAGAGAAATAGCAGTGTTTACATTGCAGCCTAGCAACACCTCCACTGGCAGTCACTCAAACAGCCACTAGAGGGACTTCCTGGCTCAGTCCTGCCTGAAGTGCAGTACTCCTGTATGGCGTCTTCACGTTGAGCTGTAGACTTTAAACATAGTATCAGAACACTGCAGGCACGTGGAACGTGCTTGCAGTGTCCTACAGTAAACCCTGAGGCTGTCTGTGGTCAGAGCCGATAGTGTGGGACAGCATCGAAGACATGAGGCTGGAGACCCAATAGGAGGAAATATTTGCCATCTTCCAGCTGGACTTCAAGTAGTAAGTAAATTTATTTAAAAAAAAATATTGAGAGAGTGTTAGAGTGAGAGGCTATAGTGCTCCTTTAAACCTGTAAGTATGTGCAGTGTTTCATACAGAAATCAAGATCCTTGGAGTAACACTTTAACTGTTATAACTCAGAATATCCTGCTCTGCTAATAAAGAATTAACGACTTTTTTTTTTTTTAGACTTCTGCATCTGATAAAAAAGCCTTTCTAGGCAGATAATTCTCATGTGGATCACATGTGGATCACCTGTACTGCTTGGAATTGCAGGATGCAGTGCCTACATTACATGTTCAGTAACCCATACATAATGTGCCCTAACTTTAGATACTCTCTAATGATGCAAGAATGGTGAACAGCTTTCCCATTAACAGATGAGATGTGTGGAGCGATATGCAATGCTGTGAAAGAGAAGCACACATTTATATTTTATTATTTAAACCTCTTCCTACATGTTTTCAATGTTATAAGGTTGTTAAAAATGGCTGTTACAACCAACATGGCCATGTGCTTAAGAAAAAGAGAACAAATATTCACCTCTTTAGAATCCTCATATAGAAACCATTTATTCCGTGCGAAGCAGTTACTTTTTATTTTTATCGTATGATCTAGATATATATCTCTATCTATCAGAGTGGACTAACATAATATTTCAAAGACCACTATGTTAGTCCAATAAAAAGGTATCATTGCATTCTGCAATACTCTACTATTTTGGCATCTTGTCTACTGTACTAATATGGCTAATATAACTATATTCCTATATCTCCAAATAGGTTATGGTGGGGAAGATTTGTGATTGAAAACCCCTTCCATCTGAAGTATGTGGATAGTTAATAGAATGTTAAACAAAAATCTGCACACCTGTAAAGCCATGAGACTTGCTTTTCCCACAGAAATCGAAAGCAAGTCTTGTGGCTTGACTGGTGTGCAGATTTTTGTTTAACATTGTATTAAAAAAAATATATTAAATGTAATTGGCATATTATCCACTAGATGTCCTCACAGAATAACATTTGAAAGCAGCTGTGTTGCTTTTTGAAATCTCTTCACAATTTAAAATAAAAATGGGATTTTCTTATTTCTGAATAAGTGTATGATTAAACAATAAGTTTATCAACATGTGGGTCCTATTTGGAAGGAAAACATAGACTCAAGTGTTTTACCGGTCAGCTCTAAAGCATATTTAGCAAGTCTGGATAATGTTATTCTGTATAAAAATCCCACATGAGATGGGAATTGAGGGCATCCAATAATTCCTGAAAAAATGTTTCTGATATAACGGTAAGTTTTTAATACTTATCTTCAATAATCTCTACTCAACTGAAGGACCAGATATGCGGTGTTGCTGCTTGGTTGATGAAAGGAGAACATAGGTTTATTCAGAAAACAAAACCCAAAATTAACAATATAATACGTGGACTCTTTGAAGGTGTCTAGCCTCTTCACAGTAACATTGCTAGCTTTCTTTCCTCTGATTGATGAATTTAAAACGGTCTTGGATTCTAAAATCCTGGAAGAACATGCAAGCTCTGCACTGCTCACTTCTGAAAGGCAACAATGTGTATAGTTTAATAGAATACTTTGTCTGTCATCAACATGGATAAAACATGTCACGTGAGTCATGAAACCTGTGCTATAGTGTATTCAGAATCTTGGATCTCTATAAATGTTGCACAGGCACCAGCAGAATTGAATTAGGACTTAGATATGTTGGCATATGGTGATATGTGTTGCAGACACTCCCTGCTTCTCACTGTGTTCATCTGGAAGTACAGCTTAATCTGTTTCCATAATCCTGTCAAGGGAATGCCACCATTTGTGTGATCAGCAGGCATTGTGCTACTTGACAGGTACATAAAACCCTAGAGATAGAGTTGCACTAGTGCCTAGTTCTTCTAATCCTACCTTAGCTCCTTTTGGCGCTCCCCTTGCTTCTGAACCACTTGTCCATGCATGCAAAGACTTGTGCCTAGCCTCACTCCTGTACCTGTTTGTCATGCTTCCCAACTTCTGAACGGTTTTCTTTTTCCCAATTCGTCCTGCCAGCTTCAGCCACTGGATGACTCTTTAACATTTTAAGTTTTCTTACTCCATTTTCTACATGACTCTGTAAACTATAACTTGACTTCCATAAATAGATAGGGCATATCAGGAATAACCTGAATATTTCACTTTCCTTTGCAGGCTCTGTCTATGGTTTAAAAATAAATCATCCAGACCTGGAACATGAATGGCATAGCCACATATTGGATATTAGTTTGCCTAATGCCAGACACATTTTCTCTTTGTCTGGATGTAAATAAACTTTACTACTTTCCACGGTAGCCATTCATGAATGCTTTACCGTACAATTATTTGACCGCTTATGAAGGGGTGCTACAAGTAGTGTATCAATGACAAGTATCTGAAAGAGGCATACGCTCAAATATTTCTGAAACCACTTTTTTTCCTTTTTTTTTTTTTTTTGAAGTTTTGAATTGGGGTTCCAAAGAAAAAAGTGCTATCTTTGTATCACACACTCTTCTCTAAGATACACATCTAAAAAAATGTTTCTATACAGAAACATGGATTGTCACACAGGATTGCAGCTGCCAATCTTCCGTGCTTCGATTAGTGCTTATTTTTTACACCAGGCAAAGGTAACCTTCAGCACGCCAGATGTTTTGGACTTCACCTCCCATGATGCTTTGCCAGCATTACAGGTGTAAGAGCATTATGGGGGATGTAGTCCAAAACATCTGGAGTGCCGAAGGTTGCCTATCCCTGTTTTACCCTATGAAACCGTTGCCCATGCTTCTATTCAGTGGAAACAAAGGATGGTTAATCTTTACTATTGTAATAGAAGCCAGCTTGAAATGCATTAGCCGAGCTGTTTGTTCAAGTAAACTGCTTGCAGTTACAGATTTTTATTTTTGTTTCTCCCACACAGCATGGAATGTAATCAAACAAAGGCTTGATTGAATATACAAATTTGACATCTATGTCTCAACTTTTTTTTTTTTTCCTTGTGGATTTTTAAAAGTCCATAATGTATTTGCTTGTCTCAGTATTAACCAACATACCAAGTTGCCTTACGGTAGCATTTTGAGTATCTCTTAAAGTGGTTATGATCTAACACTGTAAATCAATTCACATTCATCCCAAGCTTTACAAATGGGTCACTGTAGTTCTTTATATATTAAATGTATATGCTGTTGCATATGGTTCTCTCTGTAGCTGGTTTGCTAGAATTACACTTTGATTAGCTTAATAATACACTTTATTTTATTTATTTATTTTTAATTCGTATTACTGTTGTAAACACAAAAATGTTTATTGCTTACCCTATGGGTAATTCCTACCAAACCTCAGAGGAAGTACATATCGGTAATAGGAGGCATGTCCACTCTGTATATCATATACACCAATATTAGACCACTATTTCAGGCAACTCGCTGCCCTATTTAGTAATATTCTGAAAACTATAAAATTATACATTCCAGCACTTCCTTTTTGAAAGTAGTGTAGCTTTATTCCGTTGGCCAAAGTGTAAAACAACAACGTTTCAACCTCTGCAGCAGTCTTTATCAAGCTTGATATTGACAGCACACCTATATATTTTGTTTGTTGCTTTGTTTACCATTATGAATAGGCAGTGGATCCTCCTATTTTGTAAGCTGCTGCTTTATTTTAAATGGTTTTGTGGTTCTGTTAAAGCGCTACTAGACTAACTTCAAGGATATGATTGGTAATGAAGTCTAAAATTGCAAAACCCAATTCAATACATTGATACCACACTGAATTAAACATATATCTGTCTATCTCTTTCAGATATTGTATTATGCTGTTCTTGGAGTTACACCTCGCTTTGAAAAGTCTAGTTCCAGCTACATCCTTAATGCAAATAATTTGCCCCATGTTATCAACCCAGTAGAGGCTCGGCTTGGTAAGGGACCAGGGATAGTTTGGGAATTTGGTATCATTTAAACCAACCCTATTTTATTTGGTGTATCAGGCCACATCCATGTTGCATAGAACCCCCAAATAGGGGCCAATGCAATGAGAAAACGGTTACTGTAGGAACAAGTAATATTCTGTCAAATAATGTTCTAATACGGTCATTGTTCAAGAAGGCTTTGTTAATCCTGGCCATTGTGCCATGCTGTGGAATAATAGTACATTGTTAAAATAATGATTATTAACATGTTTTATTATATGCAAATACTATCAGAGAAGATTGAAGTGAGCTGGATATAATGCATGCATGTCTATATTGTCTATAATTATTTTTTTATTTTTTTTCTTTTGCAGGTTCCAGTGCTGCCTCTCTCTATCCAGTCTTGAACTTTTTACTATACGTTCCAGAATATTTTCACTCTCCTCTCTACATCCAGGACAAAGATGGTAACAGGGTACCAACCAATGCGTTTCACAGCCCACGCTGGGGTGGAATCATGGTGAGACTTACACTGAATAGTATATATCATTTTTAGTGTCTTCCCCTTATAGTGCATTTAAATTAACAAATTAAGGTTTATGCTATGTCTTTTTTTGTTTGTTTGTTTGTTCTTGGAATAGCTTAAAGGGACACTATAGTCACCCAGACCACTAAATCTCATTTAAGTGGCCTGGATTCAGTGCCCCTGTCCCCTTAAACCTGCAATGTAAACCATTGCAGTTTTTGAGAAACTGAAATAATTACATTGCAGGGTTAACTCCTCCTCTGGTTACCGTATTCTCGACAGCCCCTTGCAGTGCTTCCAGGTCCCTGACAGAGTTTGACTCTGTCAAATGACATTGGACATCTCACGCATTGCATGAGGTAGTCTGTCTGCAAATTCCCCATAGGAAAACCTTAACTCTTTCACGATCAGAAATGGGTGAGGGCCTATTAAGTTGACAGATGACACGAGTGTTAGGAAAACAGGTTTGTACTTCTTACATTTTGGTGTTCATTTAATTAAGATTTAAATCTAAATTTGTTAAACTTATTAGGGTGCGTTTTTGTGTTTGTTTGTTTTTTACACATAATGCATTTATTAAAATACATTTCCTGCACCCATTCCCCAGTTTCCAAAATCAACTCAAGTGGGGTCCACTTTAATTCGTTCCTGCCCCTCTAATATTTTTATGAAATAAATTGGAGAAATGTTACATTTGCATTGTGTTGTCTGTAGAATTTGTGAGCTACTTCCCAATGTGTAGTACACCTGTGTCTCTCAAAAACAAATTCTAGCATCTAATTATGCACCCAGACTCCACCCTATAACTATCTGACATAATTTACCCACCCACGTATTCAGTTAATTGCTCTCGGATTGTTTATTTTTAGTTATTTTTTTCCTCTTTCCAGATCGGTGATTTTTGCTTTCATTTTGCAGTTTTCACGTTGCTATAATTTGTTTAATGAATAAACCTTTAAGGGCAGTTTGCTCAGGTTTGCAGATGAAGTGTGCATTCACTGAGCAAACCTTTTATAGTGTCCTGGTGGAGTTGCTAAACTAAACGTCTTGTGTAGACTGAGGCACTATATGTGAAGGGGCCTGTGCCAGTTTGGTTTTAGTGCACATGCACCTGCTTCCCATTTCAGAACAGTATTGCAACATCCTTAAAACTTCCACTGACTTGTCCAGATGGCATTGTTGTAAGTAATTGCATAACAACGCTTTGCTTTGTTTAGAATTAAAGGGATCCTATAGTGCCAGGAAAACAAAGCCGTTTATTCGATGCTTTCCTATGGGGAAAATCTGACGCTGAAGGTCCGTGAGGAGTCCGATGCGTCTCCAGTGGCTGTCTGGCAGACTTAGAGCTGCAGTGTAAACAGTGCAAAAGGGTCACAGCACCCAGACTACTTCAACTAGCTGAAGTGGTCTGGGTGCCTACAGTGTCTCTATAAAAATAAAATTGGATCTATGAGCAAGTGTGTGTAGCTGCTTTCCTGTCCAGTCTTAAAGGGACACCCCAGACCCCCTAAAGCACTTTACAGTGTTGAAGTGCTTTATGTGTAAATAGTGTCTTTTTTTTAATTTTATTTTATTTTATGAAAAGTGCTGATTTGAGTAGAATGTTTTTTCATTTTTATAAATTAACCTGGTTTCACCCTGTGGCTATAAACCAAACAACTGGTCCGGTTACTTCCTTGTGATTTTAGCTCAGTGGAGCTAAAGTCATTGCCCAGAGACCTTGCCTTGCACAGTCTTCTCGTTGAGCTGCATTGGAAGGTACGTGATTGTACAGCCACAGAAAGTCTTGGCGAGATTAGAAAGGAAGGGCTTGCAAAGCCTTCAGGCGAGGTCTTAAGCTTTTTTACAAGCTGTTTTTAGATTGACTGACTATAATGGAAAAAATACATAATTAAATTCATACATTTTCATTGGGGATATATCTACTTTTATTTAATTATTTTGGCGGTGGAGTGTCCCTTTAAGGAAAATAAGGTTGCTGATTTGATGTGGGATAGAGAAGTAGTGATTAACTCTTGAGTCCGAAACCAAATTCGTCCTCTTAACGACCGGGCCTAGCAATACAAATGTGTCAGAGCTGAACACATAGACTGATTACTGTTATTGTGCTGCCTTCCTAGTGCAATGAAGAACGCTTCGATACTGAAGAGTATGTAATGAAGGTGTTTTGCAGCATTCCTTTTGTTACATATTATTTTGCAGCTGAAAAATGGGTCAGTCTCATAACTGTGAAACTGGAGAATGTACATCATTTTGTCTCCTGTCAAAAACATTTGTGAACCAGTGGGATAGTGTATGTTTCTGGGATACATTATTTATTCATTTATTTGAATATCTTGTGCCAGTGTAGCAGTCTACAATTAGCAGTACTAATAATATATATTATTATTTTCAATTTTTTTTTTCTCATGCATTTATAGTTTTACTAAACCTTAATTCTTAATCCAAGGTAACCCTAAATTTGCATTTTAGCAAAACTAGTACTTGGAGCATCCCTTTAATATATTAATGATCTGTGTATGAAATGTCCATGTTTCTATTACCTATGTTATGTATAGGTGCTGTACTGCTACTTTCTAAAACATTTTTCAACATGTTACTGCGTAAACTCTCAACAGGGGCCTGGAGACCTGGAATTCCTTTTTTTTTTTTTTTTTTTTTTTCTTTCTACATTTTTTTTTTGTCTATCCATCTTTCCATCCCACTAGTAGGGCCTATTTTACTCTCTTACTATGTGTTTAAAGTTGGACTGTCCCCAGAGAGTAAGTCTTGTAAATGCAACCAGACTGAGGCAAACCTACTCGTTTGTTTATGGAACCTTCTCAAAGTGACTCCTTTATGGAACATAATACACTCCTTTAAGACAGGATCTTAAATTGATCTCAGTTTTACACTGACCACTGAGTAGGTGCTCTATGGCATTTTTATTTTTATAATGGTCAGGTTAGGCCACAAAGGGGTTTAGGCCTTTATAAATAACTTTGGCAGATGCTGGACAAAAGGCTATTCTTCCCAATGGGATCAAATAATACCCCTCCAATTTATTTGCAGTTTATTCTTATTTATTAGCCATTTTTTAGTTTAGTGGAGTAGACCCACAATAAAGAAAGAACATTCAAACAATTATTTGCTAATTGGTCCCCTATAGATCCTTTACCACATGGTGCGTCGTCCTCCTCTTTTAATGGTTTTTCTAACTATTGTATCTTCCAGTTTTGATTTGTAAGTAATTTTTATAATGCCTTGACCATTCTACTCTCTTTGTTCTTTTATGTACTGCTCTTTTGTTTTAACGCTGCATGTCTTCAATAAAGATATAAGAGGGGTGGAGGGGAATATCTCTAGTACATGACTTCTTCCTTACATCCAGCATGCATTAATTCTTCAGAATAGTTTTTCGGTGACAACTTTAATTATAATATGGACTATTTGAGGGAGAGAGAGTTACTGCTCTTTATCAGTTAATAATATTTATTTTACAGGTCTATAATGTAGATTATAAAAGCCAAGGAGAACAAGAACCTCCAATATACGTGGACATCGACATGGTGCAAGTGATGGAAATTTTCCTTACACAGCTACGGTGAGTCTCTGATAATGCACTGTATAATGATATATTTATTTAGATTGCTACTTATTCAATATTCTGTTCTTTACTGGCTGATAATGTTAATAAAGGAGGAAACCTCAGATATTAGTAGTTTGACAATGTGTTTATTCTACAACAGAGTGGAAGAACTGTCAACATTTTGACCCTCAATGGGATCTTTCTGGTGGGCAGCCACACAGTAGGTCCATATTGTCTATCTTCCACAGTAATGGTAGAAAACCAATAGGTGGTTGCTGGAGTCCAAGATTCCCAGTGGTTCCCTTTTATTCTCTGTTAATTGATGACCTCCTGGTCGATGATGTGTGATGGTGAAATATATATATTTTCAACTAGGAGAATAAGAACATTTTTCTCTTCTTTTCACTGTTAAAGGGTTACTCCAACAAAACATAGTCTTAATAAAACACTGTTTTTAGTTGGAGTAACAATTACTTGCATGGTCCCCTCCCTCCAGGCTGCCAGTGATTATTTCATACTGAAATGCTGCGTATGCAGACTTCAACCACCATGACTACTAAAGTGGTAATGGTTCACGGAGTAACCTTTTTCGAATATAACATATTCTTCAGACAATGCCTTTTTTTTCAATTCCATTTGATAAAAACGTACTAAATTGACACTTTCTGTCTTTTTACCATCATCTCCAGACTCCTATTAGGCATTACAAAGGTCTATGTGCCAGACAATTATATGGTGGAAAATCCAGGCAATGAGGGGCTGACAGACTGGGAGCTAGACAAACTCCTCTGGTCAAGGACTGTTGAGAATATAGCTACAGTGTCTACCACGTTGACATCTTTGGCTCAACTTCTGGATCAGATCGGGAACATTGTTATTAATGACAATGTAGCCTCGGAGGTAAGTCCTCTTACTATAATGGCGTCAGATGAACTTTACAGTGTGTTCATGGTAAACAAGATACTGTAAATATCTAGGGTGTATTGATGAAGATTCTGGATTGTCCTTGCAAGCTATTATCATACATACACAATCCTTGTATTCCAGACTTTAAAGGGATACTGTAGGTACCAAAGCATCTTTAGTTTAATGAATAGTTTTTTTCCAAGTTGGCTGTGTGAGTAGAGGTAGGGTAGTTGTGGATAGGGCTGCATAAACGGAAACAAAATTGATCTAACTCTTAAATGGCAGGAAATTGCGCAATGAGACTGCATGGGTATGATCTATACACCAAAACTGCTTCATTAAGCTATAGTTGATTTGGTACCTATAGTGTTGCTTTATGATAATAGCAGATGGCTTCCTGATTTGGTATACTTATGTGGGATTGACATATAGGAGGATAACAAACTAGGTAGCTATCTGCTAAACATCTGAAAGGCAAAATAAAGAAAAGCCATTTTCTGACCTTTCTAGAGGTTAGTAGATACATGATATATCTCAAAGGATCTTTTTGAGGAATGGGATGACCTCTGACATATACTCACTGATGCTCAGGGACATAGAGTTTGACTGACCCATACATGCACATTCTCAGATACACACGCTCACTTGCACACAATCACTGATTGCCACACACACTCCTATTACTCGCAAACCAATACAATCACCAATGTGCGCACACATTCACTGACATACACTGGCACATAAATACACACACGCAAACTCACTAACGCACACATATGGACTAATACAAACACACTGACACATGCACACACTCACTGACAGACCCACAGTGATTAATACAAACACACAGATAAACATATACTGACTTTCATTCAAGATCTCCCTTACCAGGCCGGTTGCCTGTCCCAAGCATTGGCCACTGGAATTCTAGCTTGCAAAGCTTATCGGCTGACTGGATATGACATGATGTATCCCAGCGGCATTCAGCTCTGAATTGAGAAAAGCTGATTGCTTCAGCCAGTCCTTGCATCTCTTCACTAAACCCAAGATGGCTTCTTTCCCTAAAGCGAAAGGCACTTTGTGTCCCCCTCTTGGGACACTCTCTAATGCGGCCTTTGAGAGAAATATGGGTCGGTACATGCAAAAGAGACCCCAAATGTGCCTCCAGCCTGGAGGTAACTACACTCCCAGGATCAATAAAACATATGATAGGACTGCGCACTGGTATGAAGTCTAAATGCAGAATACAATGTTTTGGCTCAAAAAGATCAAGCTTGAAATAAAGGTAATTCATCTTCAGCCTTGTGGATTCTGTAACATTTTGGATTTTATTTTATCTTAATTAGATTAAAAAAAAAAAAAAAAAAAAAACTTGAATAAAAATAAAAGATGCACTGACACTACCTCTGCTGTTTTTCAGCAGGAAAACCTAGGTGACTGATATTGATGGTACTGTGCTGATTTTGTTAATTAACTTCAAAATACTATCTATAATGTGAAATGTTAACATAAAAATAAATAAATTTGGAGTAAGGAGAAAATTGGCAATATTGTCAGAATGATGTTCTTGTAATATTTTTCTTTCCAGGTGTACCGTGCAGTTTCCTCTGTTCAGATCTCTATGACTGAATTAGATGCTGGTCGACTAGAGTTTGCTTTTCAAGCTAGCAAGGAAGCCATTACTTCTTCAGAAAAGGCGTTTTTTGATCCTTCTCTCCTTCACCTGTTATATTTCCCAGATGATCAAAAATTTGCTATTTACATACCGCTTTTCTTACCCATGGCTGTCCCAATCCTGCTGTCCATGTTAAAGATTGCCAAGGAGTACAAAGCTAGCAAAAAGGAAGCAATCAAAGTTGAATGAGCTGCTTGCTGGAGATGGATAGTTCATGTTTGGTATGGAATTGCTAAAAAAAAAAAGACAAACACACTATGGGTTGCATTTTAAAATTGCATGGACGTGTTTCAGTTAACAAGTATGACAGCCTGGAGGAGAACTGTATACCAATCATCCCTTAACTGTCATGGAGAAATCTTTAAATCAACACCTGGTTCTTTCACAGAGAATAGTGTGGTTTCGGTTTTCATGTGTTGAGAGTGTTGCAGCTGCCATAAAGCATGTCAGTGTGTCAATTTATAATATATGTATATATGGAGCATACTACCCATGTGATTTATCACTGATGTAGGCTGCAGGGCAGTCTGTCTCAATGAATTATAAGTTTTGTAACTTGGAGATGTAAATAAAGAACAACTTGAATCCTGATTACGATAATGTTTGGCTTTACTGTATGTTTAGTGCATTCATTTTGTCATAAACACTGCGATAAAAGGAAGAAATACAACATTAAATGTCTACTCTATAACTCAAATAAGCACAAATTTTAGTGATCTAAATTTCTATTGTTATACCCTATATATTATTATTCCCTATATCTTAAAGGGACACTATAGTCACCTGAACAACTTTAGCTTAATGAAGCGGTTTTGGTGTATAGAACAAGCCCCTGCAGCCTCACTGCTCAATCCTCTGCCATTTAGGAGTTAAATCCCTTTGTTTATGAACCCTAGTCACACCTCCCTGCATGTGACTTGCACAGCCTTCCATAAACACTTCCTGTAAAGAGAGCCCTATTTAGGCTTTCTTTATTGCAAGTTCTGTTTAATTAAGATTTTCTTATCCCCTGCTATGTTAATAGCTTGCTAGACCCTGCAAGAGCCTCCTGTATGTGATTAAAGTTCAATTTAGAGATTGAGATACAATTATTTAAGGTAAATTACATCTGTTTGAAAGTGAAACCAGTTTTTTTTCATGCAGGCCCTGTCAATCATAGCCAGGGGAGATGTGGCTATGGCTGCATAAACAGAAACAAAGTGATTTAACCCCTTAAGGACCGGACTGTTTTTGCAATGTTGTACATTTGCGACCAGGTCTTTTTTTACACTTTTGTGGTGTCTTTGTTTTAGCTGTAATTTTCCGCTCTCTCATTTACTGTTCCCATACAAATTATATATTGTTTTTTTCAGGACAAAAAGGGCTTTCTTTACATACCATTATTTATATAATCTCATGTAATTTAATTAAAATAAAATAAAAAAATATGATAAAAAAATTGAAAAAAATACATGTTTTTTGACTTTTACATGAAAAATTGATACCGGAGAAACTGACGGAAGCCAAGCACAGAGAGATGGACACAGGTTTCTTCAGGAAGGAAGAGATTCTTTATTGGATCACCGATCGGGACTCAGAGGGACTAATGTCACCAAAATACAGCAAGTTCTGAGCCCCGGACAATAGTGCAGGCTCCCTATATAGGCACATAACTCCTCCCATATTAAGCTCCACCCGCACATTCTCTTGACCAATCAATACAAATAAGAATTAACTTCCTGCTTGACCGCATGGCCTGTCCAGCACAATGGAGGAGGGGAATACTACATCCTGTATTCTTGCACATGCTCCGTACACTACTGATCGTATCTTGCCTCGTGCAACCAACTGATCGATACGTCAGCATATGCACGTACACATGCCACGTGGTAATCTCGGCCTACTAAATTTATTTTTACCGAGATTCCACCACAAAATCATTTACTCATCTACAAAAGCGAATGAAAAAAACTGCTAAATAGATTCAAAATTTTGTCCTGAGTTTAAAAATACCCAGTGTTTACATGCTTTTTTGCTTTTTTTTGCAAGTTATAGGGCAATAAGTACAAGTGGGATATAGCGGTTTCAAAACATACAATTTTTAAATTTATCAATAGTGACATTGTAACACTATTATCTGTCATAAATCTCTGAATAACACCCCACATGTACATATTTTTTTTAAAGTAGACAACCCAGGGTATTCAATATGGGGTATGTCCAGTGTTTTTTAGTAGCCACTTAGTCACAAACACTGGCCAAAGTTAGCGTTCATATTTGTTTGTGTGTGAAAAAAGTAAAAAACTAAATTGAACGCTAATTTTGGCCAGTGTTTGTGACTAAGTGGCTACTAAAAAAGACTGGACATACCCCATTTGCAATACCTTGGGTTGTCTTCTTTTGCAAATGGTATGCCATCATGGGAGTAATTCTCATTCCTGGGCTACCATACGCTCTCAAAGGCAACGTAACCAACCTGCCATTTTCAACGTAAAAATATGTGACCCATATATTTGACCCTGTAACTTTCAAAAACGCTATAAAACCTGTACATGGGGGGTACTGTGATACTCAGGAGACTTTTCTGAACACAAATATTAATGTTTCAAAACAGGAAAGCGTATCACAACAATTATATCATCAGTAGAAGTGCTGTTTGGGTGTAAAAAATGCAAAAAAAGTCACTTTCACTGACAATATCATGGCTGTGATATTTTTTACTGTTTTGAATCATTAATATTTGTGTTCAGCGAAGTCTCCTGAGTAAAACCGTACCCTCCATGTACAGGTTTTAGGGCGTCATAGAAAGTTACAGGGTAAAATACAGTGCTAGCACATTAAATTCTCTGGTCTTTCGTCCTGGGTTGGCAGACAGGTCCCTCAAATTGCAATCAATAAAATTACTTAATTATGTAAAAATATTACATAAATACGCATGTAGAATTTAAATATATATGCATATTTATATATTTGAAGTCTACGTGTATATTTATATAATTATTTATGTAATTTTGTATATGGACATATGTATATTTTGTATTATTATTATTTATTTATATATACATAGATATATATACAATTTTGTTCTAAGTGTATTTTGATATAAATATATATATATTAATATCAAAATACAATTAGAATAAAATTTCATATAGATATATAATTATTTTTTAATTATTATTATTTTTTTATTTTTTAATTTAATTTAAATTACTTATTATTTGTATTTTATAATATATATATACAATATATATAGTTATTATATATATTATATATATACGTGTGTAGTTTAATTATACGTGTATTTTTATATTAATATATGTACATATTAATATAAAAATACACTTGGCATGACATTATATATATGATATATAGATATAATATGCCTATATGTCATATATATATACAAATATATAATATATATTTTTTAATTAACATTAACTTTAATTTTTTTTTTTTTGATTTTACAGTTGCAGGGAGACTGCCTGTCAGCACAGACAGTCCCCCTGCAGGCAGAGACTAGGACACCTATTGTGACCATGTGGTCGCCCTATTGGGTGATCACATGGCCACAGGGGTCCTAATCCACCATGGGGAGACTGTCTGGGCTGCAGGCAGTCTCCCCACACCGGGACCAACGCCGATCACCGCCGGGGGAACGACGGCGATCGGGTAAGTACATAAGACCGCTGTGACGGTTCAGGACCGTCAGCGGTCGGCAACGGTAAAATGCCGATGACGGCCCTGAACCGTCATCGGTCCTTAAGGGGTTAACTCCTAAATGACAGTGAATTGAGCAGTGAAATTGCAGGGGAATGATCTATACACTAAAAGTGCTTTATTTAGCTAAAGTAATTTAGGTGACTATAGTGTTCCTTTAATAATATAAATATAAGGAGTTTGGTAAATGCTGGCATTATATAATATATATATATATATATAATTATTATTATTGGAGACTTATTTGACGGAGTGATTTTAAGGCCATTCACTACTCTATGTATAAGTCATGGAATTTCCAGCAAAGAATACCTTACTTACTTTAAATTTAAAACCTTTTTTTAAAAATAGGGAAATTAAGAGGTAATAAGCTGGATAAACTCTACGACCTTAATAATGGCTCCAATTTGTCGTCCAAGATTAGAGAATCTTTGTATATGAGAAAACGGGTAAAGCTTCATGGGATTATGAAATGGGAAAGGGAGCGGAGTACAGAATTTGTATCCAGTGAATGGGTTACTGCTTTAAATCTGACAACTATTTTTATTATTTCGTTGTTTGAAAATTATCTCAATTTTACACAGATGGTATCTGACACCAGACAGGTTAAGTAAGTTTCAACCCAACATTAGCGATCTTTGTTGGAGATGCAAGAGAAAAACTGGAACTATACGTCATATATGGTGGGAATGTACCTGCCTATTACCTTTTGGAAGGTCAAGTTAGAAAATTAACTTACAAGTTTAACACAGTCCCATATTGAACTGACCCCTCCAACTCTTTTTGTTCCATTTGGATTTCCCCAAATTGAAAGAAGAAATAAAAATACTAATTATGCATATATTAATGGCCACCAAAGTCTGTTTGGCAAGAAAATGGAGACCTGAGGCGATCCCCAAGTGGATTGAAATTGCCTCCCAGACTAACTATCGGAGATTCATGTTAGTCTTGAGAACTTGGGGTTATATACAGGTGATACTCGAATATCATGCAAAAGTTAATTTATTTCAGTAATGCAACGTAAAAGGGGAAACTAATATATGAGAGAGACGCATTACATGCAAAACAAGATCGTTCAAGCTGTGATTTGTCATAAGTGCGATGATTATGGCTTACAGCTCATGAAAACCCCTAATCCACAATCTCAGTAAATTAGAATATTACATGCAATCAATAAAACAAAGTGTGTACATTTCGGACCTCTGAAAAGTATAAGCATGCATATAGACTCAGTAGCAGAGCCGCGGGAGGTGAGAGGAAGACCCTTGGACGTACAACTGCTGCACCAACTTCCCCATACCTACCCTGGCCCACCCGGGCTGCAGACCACAGGGCTGAAAGCCTAGAGGCATCACCCACACAGAAGGAGGCATAAGCACCTCAAACAACGGCCGACTGTCAGACCCTCCATCACTCCCACACGTGGAGACAACTCGAACCCCAGAGGTGACAGAGTTGGTGGCCGAGAGATGCAGACCTGCATACAAGCCTGGGGCTGGAGGGACATTCTCCTTCTCGCCTGCACTGCGGAAGACCGCAGAGACCCACTGGTGAACTCAAACCGCCCTCTGAGAGAGGGCATCGGATGAAAGTGACTCTACCCAAGGCCTCATGAATGTGTTGCAAAACGGACATGTCACAGCTTTGGTCCTGTCACGCCATTTACAAGAACCGTGGAATATACCGAGCAGCATGACACTCAAGAGGTCCCCAGACCACAGTGAATAATCTCACTATGACTTAGCTTATGCTTGCTATTCTATATCTTATCTAATGTTACCGAGCCCGCTTAATAGCATCATAACTCACCTGTGTATCACGAATTCAGCATCAGGCTCTAAGCAAATTCTCATTCACATTTACGCGTGTTTATGTATTGACTCAATTAGACTTAACCTGCTTCACTGACTTAGCTTGTACCCTTAAATAATTTTACCTAGCTTGTTTGCAAACCATGTAACTTACCAACTAAGTACACTCTCAGTGTCAGGTCCTATGTGAATTCTTATCACCACTTATACGCGTCAATTTAGTGACAATACCAGATTTCACATGTTACTAAATTCCATAGCATGCTATCATACCATTGTTCAACAATTACTGTTAAACGTCGAATGACCAGCGGGCAATAACTGTTAAAACGAGGCTGTACACTATTGGTTTACGCAGCAAAGTAATATGTCTCCTTCGCATACGTACTAAATACATTTTACTTTGGAAATGCAGCAGTTTAGTTAAGCATGTTATATATACAGAAAATTGGGTGATTACTCAAGCCACTGTTTAACCTTTACATATATTGAAGTACGCTGTTATGGTGTTTGCTGATATCTTGTAACTACCTGCACAACAACAACAAAAAACTGACCAGCTCCTTTTTTTTTTTTTTTTTTTTTTTTTTTTTTTTAGAAATTAAAGGACCACTCTAGGCACCCAGACCACTTCAGCTTAATGAAGTGGTCTGGGTGCCAGGTCCAGCTAGCTTTTACCATTTTTTTTTTTTATAAACATAGCAGTTTCAGAGAAACTGCTATGTTTATACTGAGGGTTAAGCCAGGGTTCAACAGGGCCCTGCTACAAACTAGAGGAAGTGGGGTATACTTAAACATGTGATAATGTGAAGTGCATTCTATTCTAAGTAAACTTGTGTTGTGTGTTGACAGGCTTTTAGGATGTGCACTCCGGGAGTTTTTATTTATTTATAAAAGGAGAATATTAAATAAAAACTCAACCATTGTAAAGGTAATTTCTATTCATTATACAAGCTAAAAACTAGCTAAATATTACCAAATGAACACAATATAATGCAAAAGCTATAAAAATCATTACCATGTAAATATGAATGATAATGGTTGATATATCAAACTGGTAAATAAATGGAAGACAGAGTGGACAATTGAATCCTCAATTTGGCTGCGACAGCGCACATCCAGCAATCCCTTCTGCACCCCTTGCAAATACCAATGCAGTATAATCTGTAAACTATATATGACTAGAGCAGTGCTAAAGAAAGGTGATGTATAACAAAAACAAACTGTAGAATGTGGCAGAGGAGAGAGGTTAACTGGTTCTTATTATTTTATTATTTATATAACGCCAAGAAATTCCGTAGTGCTGTACAATGGGTGGACCAACAGACACGTAATTGTAACCAGACAAGTGGACACACAGGAACAGAGGGGTTGAGGACCCTGCTCAATGAGCTTAAATGCTAGAGGGAGTGGGGTATAGGGACACAGAGGGTATAAGTAGGGGTAACGAAGTAGGTTGCTAGAAAAGTTTTCACTGAAGACTTAGTAGGTTATTTTTGACAGTTGCAGGAGAGGAGTCATGGGGGAGAGGGGGAATATAAACCTGCTAACAGTTTAATACGCTTTACGCTTTCCTGAAAAAGTGAGAAGTGGAGACTGGGTGAATGTTTAACTGAGTAGGGAAGGGAGTTCTACAGAAAAGGTGCAGCCCTGGAGAAGTCTTGAAGGCGAGGATCAGAAGTGGGAGTACGGACAGAGGATAGACGTAGGTCTTCGGCAGAGCGCAGGGACCTCGATGGGACATACTTGTGTATTAGGGAGGGTAGGTAGGTTGGAGCAGCATTATGAAGGAACTTGTAAGCAAGCACCAGAATCTTAAATTGATCTGTGTATCTAACTGGAAGCCGACAGAGGTTGATATACGTTCCTAGAGAGGTGAACTTTTTAAAGGCATATTACTTGTCTCTGCAGACCGAGCAGTGTGAGCGCTGCCTTTGTGGGTTTTTTTGGGTGTTCTTTTATAGTGCTCACTAGCACCACTTCTAGTGGTTGCAACTCTGACTTCTTGGACTGTTGTTGGAGCCAGGATGTGATGCCACACCAGGCCAGGCTTCAGTACACAGTAGAAGGAAGCTGCGAAATCCAGTACAGAGCTGTGAAACAACGCCTCTCACACAAAAAATAAACAAAATGAATGTTGTGTATGTCTGTGTGTGTATTTATATTATGAATGCATGTTTGTGTATAAGAATGTGTTTTGTATTTATCCATGTGTGTATGTATGTGTCCATGTCTGTGAAAATGAATGTACGTATGTCTGTGACTTCCCTAACAAAAGGAGGTTGGAGAGTGTGCATAGTGAGACACAAAAGAAAAATCTACAGTTGGGGAGATTCCAAAATACCCCCCCCCCCCCCTTTCTGTGACATGTATCCAAGAGATTTTTAGCTTTTCAAGGGCAGGACCATTTTTGGTAATAACTGAAAGGCTATTCTAATGTTATTTATAATGAAGATGTGATTGTATATGTCTTGCACTGTTGGGTTACTATGTGCCAAGGACTGGAATCCTCATAAATTGCTGTTTAATTTTGGAATTACTTGAGTTTTCATGGTAACTTTTATCCTTTTCCTCTTCATGAGAAACACAAACTAATAGATTTGTTATGATTCGTGTATCTACTGAATGTTTATTGATGTTTTATTATCCTTGCATGCCTCTTACATGAATATCTGCAATCAAGTACACTAGATTTCTCCTCAAATGATCTGCTTGTAAAGCTATCCCAGTGTGTTAATTGAATTAATGATATTTTCATGCCATTTTGTTCCAACATTATTGCAGATAAAAGCTCAGATTGTCATGTTTGCTACAGTCTGTGTTCCAGAGTGATACGTGTAAAACTCACATTACTTGTGTCTGCTCTCCTATTAATATTCATGATTCCTTGTTTGTAGCCACTTGTTACAGTAAACACGAATACGCTGATCTTTATCATGTAAATCCGCCATGCGGATAAGGCTGTTTGTTGTACTTCCTTTCTTTTTAAGTCTGCTTTTGGTTACATATACAATATGCAAATTAGATAAACCAGTGACTAAAGTCTCTTAACTTCTGAGCAAAATCAGGTCTTAACCTACATTACCTCATATGTGAACGGTCCTTACGTAAAGGAATTCTTATACAAGCCAATGTTAAAAGGAAATAGGATGGCTTGCTATAAATACGTTTTCAATCATATGAAACAGGCGCTGTTCTTCACAGACGTAGCAAAAAAATCATACATTTCATCTCTACGTCTGAAGTGCTCAGCCACAGAATGGTAGCACAGTAGCCATTCTGAAATCACCTTCATGAATTTAACATAAATATGTGGGTTCACTTTAATTTTACTTACGGTAGTTTTAGACTAGGAAAAAAATAATGTCGTACGATAGTTCACCTTTATTTTGCCTAACATGTTTTGGTGTATGGATCATACCCAATAAGTCTCACTGAGCAATCCTCTGCACCTAAGAGTTAAATTACTTTGTTTAGGCAGTCCTAGCCATACCTTCTCTGTTTGACAGACACACATAGCCTCCATGAAAAAAATGTTTTTTTGTACAGCCCAGTGTGTTTACTTTAGTAGTTATTCGCTCATGGTCTGTTGTTGAACTTTAATCACAAACAGGAGGATGCTGTAGTCTTTAGCAGACCGTTCACAGGCAATTAAATCTAAACGAAACACACTGTGCAGTAAGGGAAATTTAATTTTTTTCAGGAAGTGTGTAGGGGCCCTCTGGGAATCACTGCCAGGAAGGTGTAGGCAGGGCCGGACTGGGAACAAAATTAGGCCCAGGCATTTTTCAATCAGAGCGGCCCCCTAAGAAGGGGGCGGGGCCAGAGAGGGTGTGTTTTGTCATCACTAATGACAAGCACGCCCCCTCTCAAAGTGAGCAAGTTGGTTCAATTCGCAGAGCCCCGCTGAAGAGCTCTGGCATTAGAAAAAGGCCCTGTATTTGTTCTGCGCAGCGCAAGAAAATTTAATAACATGCTTGCGCTGTGTTTGCTTTCAAATTGTCTCTGGTGTCTCCACAAGTGGGATACCAGAGGACAAAAGGGCCAGGAAAGTGTATGGTGCATGTGTTTGGAGCCTGCTTGTGGGATTGCGTGTGTGTAGAGTGTGGTGTGGTATTGTGTAAATAGGTCAATTTAATTTGTGATTGTGATGTAATATGTGTGGCTAGGGGCTGTAGAGAGTGTGTGTATAGGGGGCATAGTGTTATAGGGGATGTAGCGAGTGTGTGCCTACTGGCTGTAGTGTGTGTGTGTATAGGTGACGTAGTGTGTGTAGGGGTTGTAGAGCGGGTGTGTAGGAGATCTAGTGTGTATAGGAGATTGTGTGTGTGTGTGTGTGTGTGTATAGAGGATTAAGAGTGCATATAGGGTAAGGGATCTAGCGTGTATCTGGAGCATAATGTGTGTAGTGGTGCAGTGTGAGGGGTGCTGTAGTGTGTGTGTATATATATATATATATATATGTTTGGACGTATTGTATGTGTGAGGGGCGCAGTGTGTGTGTATGTAAGAGGGGTGCTGTGTGTGAGGGTGTTTTTATCTGCCGTCACATTCTAGGTTTCTAATTTTCTTTGTCTGTTAACTCACTGAGGGTTATTTTATATATTTTATATATATATATATATATATGTGTGTGTGTGTGTGAGCGAGGGTGCTGTCTGTCTGAGGGTGCTGTGTGTGAGTGAGGGTGCTGTGTGTCTGAGGGTGCGCTGTGTGTCTGGGTGCGCTGTGTGTCTGGGTGCGCTGTGTGTCTGGGTGCGCTGTGTGTCTGGGTGCGCTGTGAGTGTTTGGGTGCGCTGTGAGTGTTTGGGTGCTGTGTGTGTCTGGGGGTGCTGTGTGTGTCTGGGGGTGCTGTGAGTGATGTGTGTCTGGGGGTGATGTGTGTCTGGGGGTGCTGTGTGTGTCTGGGGGCGCTGTGTGTGTCTGGGGGCGCTGTGTGTGTCTGGGGCACTGTGTGTGTCTGGGGGCGCTGTGAGTGTTTGGGTGCTGTGTGTGTCTGGGGGTGCTGTGTGTGTCTGGGAGTGCTGTGTGTGTCTGGGGGTGCTGGGGGTGATGTGTGTCTGGGGGTGATGTGTGTCTGGCGGTGCTGTGTGTGTCTGGGTGCTGTGTGTGTCTCGGGGCGCTGTGTGTGTCTGGGGGCGCTGTGTGTGTCTGGGGGCGCTGTGTGTGTCAGGGTGCTGTGTGTGTCAGGGTGCTGTGTGTGTCAGGGTGCTGTGTGTGTCAGGGTGCTGTGTGTGTCTGGGTGCTGTGTGTGTCAGGGTGCTGTGTGTGTCAGGGTGCTGTTTGTGTCTGGGGGTGCTGTGTGTGTCTGGGGGTGCTGTGTGTGTTTGGGTGCTGTGTGTGTCTGGGGGTGATGTGTGTGTGTGTGTGAGGGGGCTGTTAGTGTGATTTTTTATTTAAATTTCAATATTTTTTTTTATTAATAATTAAAAAAAAAAAAAAAAGTTATATCCCCCCCTCCCTTCTTACCTTTATCCTGGGAGGGGAGGGGGGGATCCATTCTGCCTGTGGGTGGGGTGCCATGCTGCCATGGAGGGTGCTGCAATCCTTCCCTGGTGGTCCAGTGGTGAGAGTGAACTCTAACCTGCCGGCTAGAGTTCACTCTCGCGAGATCTGAGCGTTGCCGCGGTAACCGGTAACCGCGGCAACGCTCAGACCTCGCGAGAGGACCCGGCGGAGCTGCTGGATAGAGCTCCGCCGGTCTCTCTCCTGCCTCCCTTCCTCCCCTGCCGGCGGCCGCATCTCAGTGCCTGTGGGCCGGTGAGGGAGATCTTTGATCTCCCCACCGGCCCATGGAGGCACAGAGCAGGGCCGGTGCTCGGGAAGCGCTGGCCCTGCAGGGGCTGGCAGGGGAGATCCTGTGATCTCCCCTGCCGGCCTCGGCCCCACGGCCATCGCGGCCCACCGGGCATTTGCCTGGTATGCCCGATGGCCAGTCCGGGCCTGGGTGTAGGTAACGCTGCGTAAATAAAGTGATTTAACTCCTATATGGCATAGAGAGAATTGAGCTTTTAAACCGCAGGGACATGATATATACACCAAACCAATTCAATTAATTTAACAATGTTTTGGCCATTAGTATACCTTTAACCACTTCACTGCCAATCACTTACATTAAATGAAAAATATTAGCAGAACATTTATTTGAAGCAATAGATGCTTAGCTAGCTCATAAACGGTTGCCAACTGGCAGGTATTTTACTGGCACAGCTGTAATTTTAGGATGCCTGGTTAATACCAGTGTATCATCAACATTGGCAATGCAATTAGTAATTTTTTTGATGGCAATAAGAAGTGTGCATTCTGTACATTAAGCACCAGCTACTTGTAAGAATGACCCCTGCTGCAGCTAGTGTTTGGGTTTGGGCCTAGACAATGAGCCGAAGGAGCATCACAGTTTGAGTTTATAGGTGTTTATTCAGAGGGTGTGTCAGAGCTGGGAGTGGTGCGGGGGTAACAGAACTGGACTTTGGCTGTTAAAAGGGTGCATGGAAGAGACCGAAAGGTGCACACAAAGTCATCCCGCCTGATACCATGGATGAGGGGTTGCACGGGCTACCCTACTGAAATTTAACCGTCCCAAAATTTAAACAAACCCTTTCCTTAGTCCCAAATTGAACAAGTCAAAGTCTAAATCTAGGCTTAGAGTCTGCACCCAGGAGTTTTTTCTGCTACTTTAATTTAAAAAAGGTGAATTTTTATAAAAGGAACATAAAAATTCCAGACATCATAAACACTACCCACTGTAATGATTATGCAGCCCTAGCCACACCTCCCCTGGCTATGACTGATGCAGCCCTAGCCACATCTCCCCTGGCTATGACTGAAAAAAACAAACTGGTTTCAATTTCAAACAGATGTAATTTACCTTAAATAATTGTATCTCAATCTCTAAATTGAACTTTAATCACATACAGGAGGCTCTTGCAGGGTCTAGCAAGCTATTAACATAGCAGGGGATAATAAAATCTTAATTAAACAGAACGTGCAATAAAGAAAGCCTAAATAGGGCTCTCTTTACAGGAAGTGTTTATGGAAGGCTGTGCAAGTCACATGCAGGGAGGTGTGACTAGGGTTCATAAACAGAGGAATTTAACTCCTAAATGGCAGAGGATTGAGCAGTGAGCCTGTAGGGGCATGTTCTATACACCAAAACTGTTTCATTAAGCTAAAGTTGTTCAGGTGACTATAGTGTCCCTTTAACCCCTTAAGGACCAAACTTCTGGAATAAAAGGGAATCATGACATGTCACACATGTCATGTGTCCTTAAGGGGTTAAGTCTGCATGCATATACTCACAGATTAAAACACATTACTGGTGGAAAAATACATGTACAAATATGCAGTTGTTAAATTTGAAAATATGTTTTAGACATTTTTATGTCTGCAAATTTGGGTCAATAAATTAATTTTCTTTTTTGGGTTGGAGGGAAGCAGGTACCTACAGGCACCTGACATGTAAATGCAGCAATGACAGTGTCCTTTGTCTTACAATATTTCACACAGGGATGGAAATTATAGTATAAAAACAAAAATGCTTTTTTTTTTCACACATACAATAGGTGTGACAAAATATATAAATAACAACGATCAAATACCTTGCTTATAGGTATTTGCAAGGAACCTGAAGGCATTAATATTTTTTAATACGCACACACACACAATATCCAATACAAGTTGTCACACCAAGGGTGCATAATTGATTGTTGCACAATAGAATTTTGCCATTTAATGTAATTTGTGTAGTGCATATATGAATTGGCCACTTGGTTGCAAAGTCAGATGACAGAAGGGGTAATGTAAATTGCATAGAAAAGGAGGCAGATGCTTTACCATATGGATTGATCCTTTGATTAATCAAAGGCTCTGCAAGGTGTGAGAAGCCACACATAAGTGGCCTGGAAGTCTGGTTTAAATATAATCTAACTCTCTAAATTGCCAAATACCTAGGTTACTTCTTAGATAGGGGGTCCTTTAATATGTTAATGACCATTAGCCTTGTGTTCCAGTAGAAACATCCAAAGAAACATTAATATTTACCAACAGATTAATAATTAAGCCTTATTTTTATTATATTTAGAATGAGACAAGCACAATCTTTTAATCAAGCCCAAACCTGATTTGCGTAACTTAACCATAGGTGAAGGGATTGTGAAGTGCCCGCTATATTGGGTCACAAGTAAGGAGTGTGACATATCTATGGAATGGAAAAATAGTAACAAATTCATAGATGCAATTATTATTTCTGTGGCAAGTACATAAGAGGAGATAGAACCAAATATTCCATTTGGATTGATGTTGGTCTGCAACACAAGGGGGTGGTCACTTATAGTTACTATAGGTACGTCTTATCTCGACCTCTGGACGAGGCTTGGTAATCCACAGGATATATATATATATAATGATACTGAAGTTTGCATTGGACTTGCTTGAGGGCCAGAAGTTTTCTTTGAAACCCGAGTAAGTGATTACTTTAAATTAGAGCTACATCTAAGGCCTACGGAGCCGACAACATAATAACAAGGCAAGATATATAAACGTTATCAACATTAAAGAAGAGCAACAGTTATAGAATTTTGTGAGGTGTATCGTGCGTAAGGTAGTGAACAGGTAAGTTCAGTTCCAAAATTCAGGGTGGCAGTTCAACTGCCGCGAGTGCTCCCCCTCTGGGTACGAATGGGGTGACGTTTGCTATATTCCAGGATGGGTGGTCTACTGTTGGTGTCTTTGCTGCCATCAGGCCGAGAGCTTGCAGGAAGTTTGGCGCCTCAGCGGGGTGTGATATGGCATGTGTCTTCCCGGCTTTGTCGGCGAGGGCCCTATTTGTAGGCGATGGAGTTCTCTTGGAGAAGCTGGGTAATAGGCTTGAGAGATCCTCGCCAGGACAGGGTATGTCTGGAGAAGTCCCAAAAAAATGCTAACTGTGCTCCCTCAAAGGACACTGTGGGAGTGCCTCTGACTGCCCCCATAATAACACCACGATCAGAGTCCCGCACCAGTTTGAGCAGTACATCCCTGGGTACCTCTTGGACTGCGTTGGTTGCCTTGCTGAGTCTGAAGCAGGAGTCCACTACCAGCTGTTTGGCCTGTTTGGGCATGAGGAGGTTGGCAAGGAGCCTCCTGCAGTAGTGAGGGAGTTCTCCTTCTGAAACTGTTTCCGGCACCTTTATCCGTAGGTGTCCCCCAGGTTTTAACCCTGCAGCTGTAAACATAGAGAGAAACTGCTATGAGAGAAACTGCTATGTTTACACTGCAGGGTTAATCCAGCCTCTGTGACTGTCTTCCTGACAACCGCTAGAGGCGCTTCCGCAAAGCTCAATGGGAAAATCGCATTGAGCATGCAGAACGTCCATAGGAAAGTATTGAGTAATGCTTTCCTATGGGCGGTTTGAATACGCGTGCGACTCTGGCCGCGTATGCGCATTCAGTTCCATTTGGGAGCTGAGGTTGGAGGGGGAGGAGAGGTCACCACCGCCGAGGGGACCCGGCTCTGGATTAAGGTAAGTCGCTGAAGGGGTTTTTAATGTCCAAATTGGGCCTCCCCTGTGTTATGTGACTCGTTAGTGTTACAAGGTCTCAGGTGTGAATGGGGAGCAGGTATGTTAAATTTGGTGTTATCGCTCTCACATTCTCTCATACTGGTCACTGGAAGTTCATCATGGCACCTCATGGCAAAAAACTCTCTGAGGATCTGAAAAAAAGAATTGTTGCACTACATAAAGATGGCCTAGGCTATAAGAAGATTGCCAAGACCCTGAAACTGAGCTGAAGCACGGTGGGCAAGACCTTACAGCGGTTTCACAGGACAGGTTCTACACAGAAAAGGCCTCGCCATGGTCAACCAAAGAAGCTGAGTGCACATGCGCAGCTTCATATCTAGAGGTTGTCTTTGGGATATAGACGTATGAGCACTGGCAGATCCAGAGCCTTATATCGGGAGGGGCACTCATAGATTATTTAAAGAAACAATCCAGGCACAATAACCAGTCAAATTCTCTGCCGTGGTGCCCTCCCAGAGTAAATAGTCAAACCATTTAAGAACAGTTTGACAATTTACCTGGGGCTGTAGTATGGGAATAGGGCCTTTAGGTAGGTAGGTGTGTGTGTGTGTGTGTGTATGTATGTAGGACAGTGTGTGTATGTGTATGTGTGTGTGTATGTGAGACAGTGTGTGTATGGGGGTGCAGTGGGAGCACTGTGTGTAGGGGGGGAAGTGTGTGTTTGTGTGAGTGGTGTAGTGTGTATGGGAGTGCAGTGTATATATGGGGTGCAGTGGGAACACTGTGTATATGGGGCCAGTGTGTGTATGAGGGTGTAGTGGGGGCAGTATGTGTATAGAAGTGCAGTGGGGGCAGTGTGTGTATGGGTGTTTAGTGCAGACAGTGTGTGTATGGGGGTGCAGTGTTTGTGTGGGGAGCACTGTGTGTATGGGGGTGCAGTGTGTGTGGGGGGAGAAGTGTGTGTATGGGGGTACAGTGGGGGCAGTGTGTATGGGGAGAAGTGTGTGCATGGGGGTACGGTGGGGGAAGTGTGTGTGGTGGGGCAGTGTGTGTGTAGTTGGGGAGGGGGCTGATTAAAACAAAGGGATTCACTACGAGGACCACCAGGGCTTCACAATGGATTAACCTTTGCCCCTCCCTGGGCAAAGGTAAGAAGGGAGGGGGGATACTATTTATATAAGCAATTCCAAATAAGTGTTGTTTTTTTAAAAATTAATAAAACATGCTTTATATGCCCCCCTCCCTTCTTACCTTTGCCTAGGGAGGGGAGGATATAAAGCATATTTTTTTTAAATCTTTTAATGAAACCCACTTATTCGGAATTGCTTATATAAATTGTATCTCCCCTCCCTTCTTACCTTTGCCCAGGGATGGGCAAAGGTTAATCCATTGTGAAGCCCTGGTGGTCCTCGTAGTGAATCCCTGGCGGTTCTGGTGGGGAGTGAACTCTAGCCTGCAGCTCCTGGGCTAGAGTACACTCTCGCGAGAAGACAGCGCTGTCATGGTAACCGCGGCAATGCTCCGTGCTCGCGAGAGGAGTCCCGGCAGAGCTGCAAACTAGAGCTCCCGGAAACTATGTACCTACCCGCACAACAAAAATAAAGAATTAAAAAAAAAAACACATGTGACAGAAAGCACAGCAAATGGACAGCTACTAAAATAGCTTGTCATTCATTGACTTTCAAATTCAGGTTTTAGATCAAGGTTAAATCACTTGTGCCATTACTGAATGACCCTATAGGAACCTATAGCATTTGCATTTCAGACTGATCCCATGCACAAGGGTATTTTTCTTTTAGCAATTTAGACCATTTTCAGAGCATGACACATTTTATAAATAACCTCCTCGCTAGAATACTGAGAGTGGGTAGCAATTCACATTTCCTGCTCAGATAAAATATTAAACCCTTTGCACAGGACACTTGTTTTTAATGTGGAATGCCCCGTTGAGCATTAGTGGTTTGGAGTTTTGGACCCCCTTACAAACCTGAAAAGGAAAGATAAACTTACCTGAAATTTAGTGCCGGCGAAGCTCACCTTGCTGGATTTCACACCTCCACTGTTGGCACAGCCTCCCTCACGCGGTCCTGTCAAATGCATTGATTGGACCGTTCTCCCAGCTCAGAGCACATGTGCATGCACTGAGCCAGATAGGGGAGGAAGTGAGGGCTTGGAGAGGAGATATAAAGAAAATAAATGGAGCACTTTAGGGAGGCAGGCATGGCAGGGGACTCAATTGAAAGTTGGGTTGGAGGTAAGATCAAGGCCTCCCCTTACATTCAAGCTCCCAGTGCTGCCTGCAAAGGAGATGCTGACACTGATGATAGATATATATATTTTTTCCAAGAATTTACATCAGGCAGCACAAAACAGAGTTCCAGGCTGACTAAGTCACATGTGCCAGGGGCGCAACTAGTCCCCGGCACAAAAGATAATATATCTGTAGGTGCAGAGTTTCAAGCAGAAACACTGCACATTCGCAGGTTTATTCATTAAAGTCTGAATGGCCCCCTACAGAAAGGGGCAAAACCATTTGCTGCTGTACAGAATTATTGTACTGAATCATCCAGGACTTCTGCTGGACCAAATGCCGCTGGACAGCTGAAATCTTGACTGAATGAATTTCCTCCAGGTCCGAAAGCTTCAACTTTGGTTTTAGAATAACAAAAAAAAAAATGTATTTGCCCACTGGCAGCTCTAGGAGCCAGAGGGCAAATAGTTGAAAACCACTCATTGGCGTGAGGATTAATTATGTGGTGGCTGGACAACACATGCCAACCAGCAACCGCAATAAAAAAAAATTACAAAAAATGACAAATGATGAAATAATAATCCTTTGGGAATTATAATTACCTCCCTATGCCCTATTTAGTAGACATGCTCTGATCTGCCATGGGGGGGACATGTCTACTAAATATTTAAAACTTAAAAAGACTTGGCTGTCAGAGCGCTCTCATTGGTTGGCTTACTAGTGCTGCCAGTGTGGAAATAGTACTTCAAATTATCATTCTCTTGCAAAAATCAAGTGAATGATAATTTGCGAATGTGCATCCTGCCAGATGCATTCGGTTTAACTTTAGACACCATGTATTTGTTGATGAATCTCTGATTTCTGTGCTTCATATTGTTTTGGATGTGGATATTTGTGATTTTCCAAATTCTTATGACTGACTATTACAGAATCATTCGTACAAACAAAATCATGGCCGCATTTGTCTTTAGAAAATCTGCGAATTGCCTATGGGTCAGAAATTAGTAATTTTTTCACCAGATTTGGTCCACTCGGCAAAATCCAGTGTTTAGTGAATAACCCTCATAGACTCCTACAGCCATGAAAAGCAGAAGTGACAATGGTGGTTGGAGTAACCCTGCAAACCATCACTGTACCTTCATCCATGTTCCTATTCACTTCGATGTTACGTGTTTTCAATGATCATCAGCAGCATGGGCTTCGCGTTCGCTCTCAGGAGCCCACTCAATAATGCTATGTTAAATATTTATGAATAAAGTACAAATGTGTTTGATTTTCAAGGTCACTGAGATGCATCAAGTTATAATCTTTTTCATGACAACATGGCAGTAGAGTATTGCAGAGGTCAGTATTTAATGAACACTCTGTGCATGTGACTAATATTAAGCTTTAGCTAATACAAAATATCACTCACATCCTCCTGCAAAATTATATGGAGATAGATACGGTGTGAATTCTACCGGGACAAGTGTAATTTTTATCAAAGGCTTATATCACTTTAAAATTAAAGGGGATATAAATGTATTTCTCTGATGTATTTGTTGTGAAACTAGCTAGCCATTGATCTCAGAACATAGACAAAGTGCTGATTTTTTAGTACAGAGACTTGAAAAGCTTTCTACGTAGGATTCCTATGATCTGGCCTATTTTAAAACCTTTTTCATATGATTCTGAAAATCAGCCTTTTTACATGACATTGTGCTCATAGTATGCAATAGCAAACAACTGTATCTTGTCTAAAGAAATCATCCTAACTACTAACGATTATAACACAGAAATCTGTATTTACACGTGTGAGCATTTTATTTCCAAGCCAGGCATTTAGTTCTCTCACGGAGACATGTGGAGTACTTGGTAATATAATTGGTACATAACTCCTTATAGTTGATCTGTCGCTTATGGGGGTAGTTGCATATTCTGTTAGAAATATCTGTAGGGTCCAGTGCCTGTGAGTTGCAGTCAAAGGTAGGTTTACCTACAAGAAGCTGCATATCAAGCTTGTGCAAATTCATCTTAGGGACCCCTCTGCATATTGCACTTCGTCAGCCAGGAGCCGCATCAATGATGTAGTCTCGCGCATGCACAGGAGTACACCATCGAGGTTTATGGAGGGACACCCAAGACCGTGGGGAGACTCCATAGATGACATGTTGCGATGAGTGAGACAATGCCTTCATTTGCGACAGCGGAACTCTGCCTTTTGTCAGCCTCAGGCTTGCCTGTAAGATAATGTAGTCCCTACTTTGTCGAATAGAATCTTTGGGTCCCATTGGAATTTCAATGAAATTCCAAAACAGTCAGGATTAGTATTTCATGAAGATTATTATACTGAGAAGTGACTGAATCACTTTAAATCCATAACATCCATTTAGGATTTTGTTTATCTTCTATTTCAATTATTATATTTTGTCTTTGTTCAAAACAAAATAAAATGAGAGTACACTTTTTTTGGTTGGGCCTTGGTAACAATTACATTGAATCTAGCCTTAATGAAATGATTGAATCTTTACAACAGCAGGTCTTGTCTTGGACTCGAACAGGATTTCCTGGAGTCAGCTGTAGTGTAGATGTAAACAGGTTGACATTCTGGTTTATTTAAAAACTAAATTTGTTAAAAAAAACTATATGATCGGTCCCCACCATCCCATAATCACACCCAACCTACTCGATATAACACATCCCTCACACAAACCTTACCTTATCCCAACTCTTTAGTACATAAAACTACAATGCCACCCAACGTGTCCCGACGGCAACTGGACACACTGTGGGAAAAGATATTTCACACCTAACTGTCCCCTCAGACCTGAGAGGATACCAAATGCTACAGAGCAGACTCCACCGTAGGGACACGTAAACTCCCACAACTGCACACTACCGGCCCTTAACCAGAATACTTGGGACACACGACAAACCACGGCAGCCCTGCAGGCTGACAGTCATGCTCACACATCGACACTTGTACTACTGTCTTACTCGCCAATGCCAAGGCAATCCTACCAACACAACCTAACATCTCTATGGTACAATACTATGGGTACACCACAAAGAATGCACACTTCCTTTTTACCTGATTGTAGATTACGTATATATTTTGCTGAAGAAGATGTCAACACGATGCTACTACTGAACCCGGTTGATCTTTCACACACATAATTGACGCACTTCACTGAAAGTTGAGCACTCCCTCCTTCAAGCTAACTATTGAAAATAAAAGTCTTTATATTACAAGTAAAAAAAAAAAATAAAAAAATATACTGGCAAAATGTACCAGAGGGATGGACCCAATTGCGACCAAAGATGTTGAAATTACAATTATGGAGTGTTGTTTCCCACACCCCCTTTCTCTTTTCTGTATCCTATGTCTCTTATAAAATATCAATAAAAATCTTTGTACTTAAAAAAAAAAAAAAACTATATGATGTCAACATTGTCTTTTGAAAAAGAAAAAACACAAGGCATGTTTGGCTATTATATGCTAGGTTGTCATTAAATCACTTACAGTTTATCCAACACTATTCTTTTTTTTCTGCTCATCCACTTCAGGGAATAAAGTAGACATTATACACATTTTTGGTTGAGTGCAACTCAAGGCCACCCCTGTCAGTGTAGGGTCTTCGGTAAGGTAGTATTTGGGGCTTCTTTAGTTTGCAACATCTCAGATCCCCTCCTTTCTACTTTTGCTGGTAGAGGACATATACCATAATGACACTGACACAGCATCATTGTTTGACATGTAATGGGGGTATTGGGGGTATTGCATACGTGGGGGCTGTTGCTGAATACAATTTGGCGGAGGAGAGGGGAGTGTTGAAGTAGTTATATGTCAGCATTAAAGGAACCCTTCAAATTAATCTTTTTTTTTTTTTTTTTTACATTTTACATTGTACATATACCCCCAAAGAAAAAATGGCTTCCATTTAATTATGCACATATTTCATTGGGGGTATATAGAAAAATTGATTGCAAATTCTGCAGTACTGTTGACGGCAGCCTTTGAAAGCCTTTAACTTCTAACCCCTCCCAGACTTTCTGTGACTGTCCAATCACAGGCTTCCCAATGCACCTCAATGAGAAGTTTTTGCAAGGCATTTGCTGCTTCTTGCATTTAGCTCCACTGAGCTAACAAAACCAGGAAGTAACCTTATTTATATACAGGAGGCTCTTGAAAGGTCTAGAAGGCTATTAACAGAGCAGGAGATAATACATTCTAAATTAAACAGAAATTTCAATACAGGAAGTGTGAACATTAGATTACTATACAGGAAGTGTGTAGGAAGGCTGTGTAAGTCACATGCAGGGAGGTGTGACTAGGGCTGTATAAACAAAGTGATTTAACTCCTAAATGGCAGAGATTTGAGCAGTGAGACTGCAGGGGCATGAGCTGTACTCCAAAACTGTTTCAAGAAGCTAACGTTGTTTTGGTGACTATAGTGTCCCTAAAATAATAAAACAGCAGCATGAAAAGACCCCATGTGAAACTGCAATGGTTGTCTACTTTTGCAAATTTTATGCATAATAATGTTCTTCTATTTTGCCCCAAATGTGGTATGTGTCCAATTAGTAAAAAAAAAAGTGCAATTCTGAATTCTGAAATAGGCATGTCTTAACTTTCATCATGTAAATTCCAAAACTAAATTAAGCATCTGCAAAATTTGTATAGAAAGTTATGGTTGTGTCCCTTTTCCTTGCCCATAACATACATGGAGCATGAAATTCAGCACAGGAAGAATGACGCACAATTTAGAAGTATAAAGGGAAGCAATATAGTATACCTTTAGCGAGTGTCAGAACTGAAGCAAGGATTATGCATGTACTGAGGAGACCATTGCACATGGCCACATAACCTTACACAGAGAATGTTAGCTGGAGAAGGAACATAAAGATTATAGCTATTGCTGAACAGCACTTCAAGGTCTAGGGCCCAGGAGTTAGACAGGGGCCCAAACAGCATGAAAAGTTTTGACTCCACTTGGTCACATTCAGCATCCCTATGCTAAATGAAGGGGGTATACTGGTAGATAACCTAGAGCATTGTGGGATCCAAATAATCATACCGTTTTAAAGTATGATAAAGCTTTAATCACCCCATAGAATATCTAAGATTGGGGAGGGGAAAAAAATAAATCAAGAAAACGTAATTGTTTTGAAATATCTAAGAAAATAAAAACAAAAACAAATTGCAACCAATTTCTTTTGTCATTATTTACTTGTATTTAACATTGATTCATACAATTTTACCTTCCCCGACACATTTATATTTATTACAATGTAATACGGTTAGTTAATTAATATAATTTAAATGAATTTGAGGTACAATATAAATATTCCTGACTTTGGGCCCCATGAATGACTAGAGTGTAAGAGAGGAGAGTTACCAGCAATGTATCCAATGCAGAATATTTTTATATCCTATTATACCCTGCCTGTAAATATCAGGCCTTTGCCAAAGAACCTAAATGAGAAACTATCATCTCTTTACTGTCACAATGTCCCCATTGTTCAAAACCTCGGCTTTCAGCCAATCAGGAACCAGTCTTGTATGACAAGACTTTATAAATAAGACAGCTTCTCCCTCAACCTCTTTTCAATTTGTGTAGTAACACACACCCCCATGGTATTTCTCCCAGTTACTATGTTATTATCAGCACTGCCCATTTACACAAAACAGAGGCGGGCGGGCGCAGCACGTTTTTATTCCACGTTACCAGCAGCCGGAGCGATTCAAGGTCCTGGCGCTGGTGGGCGCCAGAGCGGAGCGCCCTCGGATTTCCTTGTGTTTGCTGTACGTTCTACGGATTAATACCGAGTCGGGCGGGCTGGTCCATCAGTCCCACCTCCTCTTCTTCTTCTTCTTCACTTGTGCGCTCTGTGCGTCTCTATCTGTCTCCCGTTTCCTTCCTCCAGGCGGTCTCTCGGTTCCCTCGCCGGAATATGAGCGATTCCTCCCTGGGCACTGACACTCTCCCCGGCAGCAGGACGCAGGAGGGCAGCATGAAGGTGAAGCAGAGCGGGGGGCAGGTGGTGGCAGGGGGCAGCACGGAGGAGCAGCTGCTCAGACAGCCTCACATCACCCCGGAGGATGTTCTGGGGCTGCAGAAGATCACAGGCGGTGAGTGGTCCAGGGAGGGATGCTCTAATATTATTATTGTTGTTTTTAATGAGCAGCCAGCATGGCCCACACTGCCTGCTCCCCTCTCTATTTATCCCTGTAATACCTGCTGCTGGACACCCACACAGGGTTATTACCTGTTGAAAGGATGGGATTATCAGTACTGGTGTGGATCACTGATCCTGGGATCTGGGGCCCCTGGGCATCATTCTAATATAAGAAACATTTGTGTGTCAGCATGCCAATCAGCTGTGCCATGGACTTTCTTAATTTATAGCCCTCTGTATCCATAATTCATTCTCTCTCTCTCTCTCTCTCTCTCTCTCTCTCTCTCTCTCTCTCTCTCTCTCTCTCTCTCTCCTTTCTCAAAAAGTTTGTAATTTGCATACTGCACATTACACAATGCCAGTGCTTTACATATACATTGTTTCAACCTCAGTGACAAGCTGGTGTTAAGTTAAGCTTAGAAGGCCCTGCTTCAGGTACATAAGAAAATAGGGGCGAAGGGGGTAGTTATTAGTGGACCCAGATTCTCGGCACCCTCTATGTGTTTGGACCCTTCTTTGCCCTGGTCTAGTGGAATATGGAGTCCCTGAAAGAAAAGCTTTCTTCTGAGCTCCCTTATATTAAGTGCTCTAGTGTACGTACGGCGTAGAGGCATGCATGTGACGTTATGTGTGGAAGATCATAATTTAGTTGATTTGGTTGTGCTTGTGAATTATTGATTGGGAGTAAAAAGGCATAAGGTGTTTGCAATATGGCTGAGATTGGATGCTGTTATCACGTGATACTCATTCTACACTCTCCTCACTGGTTGATTGTAAATACATTGCAACCTTGGCTCTGGACATGAGAAAAGGTCTCCAGAACTATGGTCCTAGGTACGTGTAGGCTTAAATTTTAAATACCTTGTGTGCTAGGGATCTTGACAATGGAGCTCTTCCTTTTGTCAACCTCAGGCTCGTACAGGACTCAAAGTAGTCCCTACTTTGTCTTATATCTTTGGATTGTGTTGGAATTTCAATGTGAACGTTTGCCGTGTCATAACACTGTAATCAAATTGGTACATTTAAACAAAACTTTCTCTGTGTTAATGCCATTTTCTATGGTATCACTCTCTCTGCCCCTGTCAGCTCTCATGTGAAATAAAGTTTTTATATAAAGTTTTTACGTACACACACAGAATTATGTTTAACTGTATTTTTCCACATTTTCATTAAAAAAAATCAGATTGTCACCTGTCAACTTAACGTTTTAATTTTAGTATCCTAGTCTAGTCTCTTGGGTTTCCTATGTCGGTTGGGTAGGCCATATGCAGATTAGAAGAGGTGTTAGACTTTCTCTGTGACCTTTTTTATGGTTCTATTAGAACTACTTATACTTTAACGTTTTCATTGTTTAGTTCTCAAATGCTATATCCTTAAAAGAGCACTATAGTGCCAGGAAAACAAACTCGTTTTTCTGGAACTATAGGGTCATTAGGATCCCCCCACCCTCAGGGCCCCCCTCCTGCTGGGCTGAATGGGTTAAATTCCCTTCAGCCACTTTCTCAACTTACCTTTCTCCAGCGCCTGACTCCCTCTGTGCTAAGGAACTATCCACCCCCTGCCGACGTCAGATCCGAATGCGCATGCGCGGCAAGAGCCACACGCGCATTCAAACAGCCCATATGAAAGCATTACTCAATGCTTTCCTATGGACGTCCAGTGTCTACTCACTGTGATTTTCACATTGACAATCGTGGAAGTGCCTCTAGCGGCTTTCAGTGAGACAGGCGCTAGAGGCTAGATTAACCCTCAGTGAAACATAGCAGTTTCTCACTTAAATCTTGTGGGCAAATGGAAATTACTTGCAGAATTTGAGGTTCTTATCCTTCCTCTTTCTAAGGAAGTTATCTGTGATTATAGAACTATTATTCTTAAGCTCTTTGCCAGTTTACATTTGTGAGGTTATTTTGTATTTAATGTGATTATACACAATTTTAAAATCATTGTAGATAATTTTGAAGGAGGAATGTTCTGATTTTAATTAATAATTTCTGAGCAGTAAAGACAGATTTTAAGCACCTTTGCTATTACAGCTTTTTGTTATGGTTATGTTGTAAGGAGTTTTGGGGTACAAGCCACTCTGGCATTTATGAAACCATTTTTATGAGATGCACCCCAAATCTCAGCTCCTCTGCTTCGGTCTATAGGGTGCTTTGGGTGCCCTTATAAGAAGCAGTTAATTAAAAGCAACACATCTGTAAATAAAATATCTATCTTTCTAATGAAAAATTAGTGGATGTTTGCTAAAATGGTTTCAATGTAAAGTCTGTTGTAATGTTGTAATGTTAATAATGTGTTTGTGCATTAGCATCAATGCAGCTTGAGCAGTACATACATAGGAAGGCCTGTATTTCTTTTTTCTGCTTTACATTTGCGGAGATGTTGCAATAAATCCACACTCCATGACATTGTATTTATCTGCAGCATCTTTTATACAGCTCAACTGTAATTATTTGTGGCCTGGTTTTCCCTGTGCTTTTTATTTCTGTTACAAAGCAAAAGACATGACAAAACACGTTACTGCTATTTTCTTGGATTTCATTGAAAAGTAATTCAAATTTAACTATAGTTTACAGTTAGACACTTTTTTTTTTTTTTTTTAGAAATTATACAATTATACAATTACAAATATGTTCTATGGGTTATTAATTAAACACTGAATTTAAGCAAATTAAATCTGTATGGCAAAATGTGTGTTAAAGTAGCCAAGCAGTAAGTATGCCTGAGTTGGAAAATTAAATCTACTTTTACCTAAGTTTTGCCATTCAGGTATGAGGGGAGATTTATGCAAGGCATAATAGGTGCTATTTGTGATGCAAAGTGCTAAATTTTGAAACATTGTTTTTAGTTTCTGTGGTGATTACTTCCAGAGAATGCGTCAGGCGGGCCCTAGGCAGGTTAAAGAACGATGGGGGATGTACCTGAGCGTGTTTCGATGCGTGAAGGTGTCCACAATGAAGAGGAACTGAGGGCTGGCTCTGCGGCTCAAGGAGTGGAGAAAAGGCTGATCTCCGCTCCCAAACCTAGCTGCTGACAGGTGCCACCCCCCCCCCCCCTTCCTATGGACTGGTGAGGGTGATCCCGGTCTACTCCTTGGAGGCTACCTTGCAACGCTGAAGTCACATGGCATTACCGTTGTAAGCACACATGCACTTCGATGGAGTGCTTGCCAGAGACCTGATGTACTAAGCAAACCAGTTGTTTACCAGGAGGTAAGCTGTCCAGAGTGTCCTCCTGCGATCAGGCTTGAACAGTGTGAAAGACGAGACAGGGGGCCTCAAAGCTCTGTAGCACAGGGAGACTTGGGATACATAGAGGGAATGCCACCGAACCCAACGCTTCTTGCCTGAAGACTGCATGACTACCTTGCGCACGCATAAAATAATACCGGACCTGACACTGGAGCTTTTATAGCGGGACACTATTAGGCCCATACGGGGCATTGGCTGATATTAATGCTGGGTTGATATTGGTGCAGGGCATGGGACTCTTTCTCACTAACATAGTGCCTCACCATAGCATTACATTTAATCACCGTCCGAGCAATAGTCTGTATATTTAAGGGGCCTCCTGGGGGTTTCATACCTTGTTAAGCTGTAAAGTTGTTCTATATTCTTTTACTATACTGTCAGCCTAAACAGTTAGAATTTTCTGTTATTTTATGCAGTTGAAGTACACTCAACTGTATCTCCTAGGAGTATATCTCTATCAACTGCAATGCTTATATATATATATACTGTAATTCCTACGTATATCTGAAGTCATGTCTTAATCTAATGCCTTAATAAAAGAAAGAATTTAAAAAAATAAATAAAAAGAAAATGGAATTTACTTTAGAAAGTAATTCAACCGCTCCACCTCCTATTAAGTCATTATAAATGATAACTTTAGTCCAATCCTCAGTTTCTCACTGAGAAGTATGGAGAACATAGGGAAAATGCGCAGCACGCTCACATGATTTTCTATTTGAGAAGCATTACAGGAAAACTATCTTTTTACTTTCAGTTGTGATGCCTTCAGAAGTTCAAACCTTTACTTGTGAAGGATTTCATGAGGCCACTGGGGTGAGGGTGTGGTTTTGGAAAAATTCCATAGTCTATGAAACAGTGTCTTACATTGCCCCCCCCAAAAAGCACAGCATATATGCAACAAAATCCCCTTATTGTGATGAAGTGGGTTTGGTGCTCAATGTCTTTTTTTGCTGTTCCTTAAACTGTTTAGGCACCATAATTATTACAATGTATTTTACAGTGGTTTAACTATAGATTGCACCTTCAGCCCAACCCCCAATCACTAGACTTGATAACGCAGAAGCTCCACTCCTGAATTAGCTATATCAATTTTATCAGCATATATAAATCATTCTGCCCCACTCAAACCCATATATTTAACATTAGCTGACCCTCACAGCCAATGAATAGTGTTAAAATATGGGTGAAATTAATATTGCTATGGCAGAATAGTATTATCAAGAGTAGGAAAGCAGGAGGCTGAGCTTTCGGTTCTGTCTTTGGTCAAGCCAATCGTAAAGGATTTGACCGAAAACTAGGGGATGGCATCTGCAGTTTAATGGTTCCATAACCATTACTTCAGCGTGTAGTGGTTATGGTGCCTAAAGTGATCTTTTAAAGATTGTAAGTACCCATTTTGTATTACTTGCTGGATGTTATTGTTTATAAAATAATGCCAACTGTATTCATTGCACCCGTATGTAGAACTTTTTAATATATATATATATATATATATATATATTATTTTTTTATTTATGTAATCATAACTGTTGTTGATTATTCATAAAACACTTGACTGGCGTTTTAAGATTGTATGTGGAACACAATATCTGGCTTTTTATGGATTAAGGGATTACCTGTTGTAATCTGGTTGAGGGTTCCCATGCTATTTTAGTCTCTATAGGAGTTAAAGGATTTTTCTTTTCTATGCTGGCCTATAGCATGGATTGTTGGGGGTGTACTACTAATCAGCGGAAAACGATTCATATACAAACTTAATACATTGGTGTTTTATTATACTAGAGACACTCAATTTAGGCAACAAAAGAGACAGATTCAGATGGGGATGAAAGCCAATCTATGATGCGTGGAGGTTTGAATTGATGCAATCTGTATAGATTACTGGATGTTAATACTTTTTCCAAAGTTACATAACGTTTTAGTTAATTATTGTCTAAGGTGCATTTATTACTTGGTTATTATAGATATGAATATTATATAACTAGACCAAAAAAGAGAATACATACAGGATTATTCACTAAGGGTAATTATGTGGTGGTTGGTCAACGCTTGGTAATCAGACGCCACAATAAAATGAAAACTCTGTTTTTGGTTGGAGTAACACGTCAATAAAATAGAGCCTTTATTGTTTTAAGATTAAATGCTTACTTTACTCCAGTAAATGTTATGTCAGCATTTACTAGGTGAAAGATGCAGAGGAGGTAAGTTTAAAAAAATAAAAATAAAATAATTAAGTCTCCTGGACTTCCATGTTGTGATGACGCCATACTCAGGCACCTATTGCAGAAATACTGTACGTTAACATGTGCAGTTGGCATTTTCTCAAGCTTTGCTGTACACATACCATGCATATGACCACTAAAGGCACCCAAAGCACTTCATCTCAATGGCATGGTCTAGGCCAGTGATGGCTAACCTTGACACCATAAATAGTGTCTGGACTACATTTCCCATGATGCTCAGCTAGCTTTTAGAGTCTAAAGCTAGCTGAGCATCATGGGAAATGTAGTCCAGAAACAATTTATGGTGTCAAGGTTAGCCATCACTGGTCTAGGCACAGTGGCCATGAATTGAATTCAATCATTCCCTATGAAAAGCATTTGCTTGGATGCTTGAGGTGCTTAAAGGATCACTATAGGGTCAGGAACACAAACATGTATTCCTTACCCTATAGTGTTAACACCACCATCTAGCCCCCCTGGGCCCCTCATGCCTCCATAAATATAGTAAAAATCTTACTGTATTCAAACCTGAAGCTGTAAATCTGCATGCTGTTAGACTCAGAAAAACAAGCAGTCTGCTGACATGTGGTAGCCTGATCCAATCACAGTGCTTCCCCATAGGATTGGCTGAGACTGACAAAGAGGCAGATCAGGGGCAGAGCCAGCATGATTCAAACACAGCTCTGGCCAATCAGCATCTCCTCATAGAGATGAATTGAATCAATGAATCTCTATGAGGAAAGTTCAGTGTCTGCATGCAGAGGGAGGAGATACTGAATCACAGGATGCTGTGCACAGTACTGTACTGTGCTCTGCTGACAGCAGATCTGAGTGGATGGAGGCATCTTATGCCTCCATCAACTCCGAACTCCCTCTGGTTCACTCTGAGTGACTGCAACTGGAGGTGTTCCTAGCTTTCAATGTAAACACTTTATTTTCTCAGAAAATACAGTGTTTACATGAGAACGGCTGTGGGGAGCTATAGTTCTCACCGGAATAACCCCATTAAGCTGAAGTTGTTCAGGTGACTATAGTGTCCCTTTTACAATAAAGAGTTTTCAAAACAATTAAACAAAATTTACCTCATTGTTAACTAAAAGTTAGCTGTTTGTTGAGCTAAGCTAAAATGGAGGAAGTGACAGTTCCTCTTTAACTGTGTATGTCCTACTTAATTTAAATCAGAAGATATTTATAACCTTACACCTGCCTAATGGCAGTTGTGGCCTAGGGTGCAAATGGGTCCCTGCTATTTTCAAATAGATCTCATTGCTTCACCGAAAAAGCACTTTTGAATTTCCCACCACTAATGTAAGGATAGTGATTGGGGAGAGTAATTTAGGGACCAGTTATCATAGAGTTAAGAGTTTAGAGCAGCTCTGCCCAAAAGGTAGATCCCTAGGTGTTTTAAAACTACAGCTTCCATGATGCTTTGTCATTCTAAAAGCATTCTAAATATATGCAAAGCATCATGGGAGTTGTAGTTTTACAACATCAGTGGGGCTATCTTTTGGGCAGCCCTCGTTTAGAGTAAGGTCTAGGAGGCTCAAATATATGAGTGTAGTTCCTTGGCCTGTATCAAGGGAATTAGAGCAACAAAATTAAAGGAATTTGGTTGCTGTTTGTGAATAGCTGTTCAGCAAAGTTATATGGAGATTTGACTATTTTTTATCAGACAGCTAAACTGCAGCTGAATGGAATTTAGTGAATAGGTCCAACATGGTTCTACATGAATGGCAGTCTGCCTTAAAAATAACAATAGACAAGTTTTAAAAATAAATAAATATTGTACATAAATAATATACATGATGGAGTTAAATAAATTTTTATGTTAGATCTGGTTTTCATCTTGCAGCGTTAAGGCTGTCATTGTCTATCAGTGAGAGACCCTCGATTTACTTGTTATTGATAGCGGGGATATCAGGGCTCGAGTAAAGCAGGAACGCGTGGGAACAGCGTTACTGCAGTTTTTTTACAGCATGAACGCCGTTCCTGTTGTTCCTGCAGGCACTCAGGTGGCGGCAAAAAATTCCGCCCCAAATGCCACCCCGTGTTCCCCCTGTCTTGGGGGGTCAAAGAGGTGGCCTAATGGCCACCTGATGGACCCCCCTGGCGGGGACCTGTCTCCCGGTCAGATGCGGCGAGGGAGCTGTATTCTCTCTGCTTCCTCTCGCCGCGCGCCATTTGCTGATGCCGGTAGCCGGAATATGACATCAGACAGCCCGCGCGGCGAGAGGGAACAGAGAGGACACAGCTCCCTCGCCGTGTCTGATATTTAGACAGGCGCCTGCCCCACTGGACCCTAGGGACAGGTCCACGCCATCTCTCCAGGTAGGGAGGCTGGGTGGACATTTTTTTTATTTAAAAAAAAATAATAATTTGTGAGTATGTGTGAGTGTGTCTGAGTATGTGTGTGTGCACCTGTCAGTGTGTGTGTGCACGCGTGTGTGTGTATGTATATATATATATTTATATATTTACTGTATATAATTTGGGCGGGGAGGGGTAATCTTGGGTGAGTTCCCACACTTTATCCCCCAGGACTTGACCCCTGGGGGATATTGCTAGGTATCCGCTAATGTTTGCAACAGCAGTGAGAGACTCTCAGCAGTTGACTGACGCCATGCGGACAACGGCTGCTGATTGCCTGTGGAAGTTAAGAATAGTGTCAGCGTTTACCTTCAGCTTGATCACCGGTGAGACAGCAGTCTTGTAAAATAAAACACATCAGCAAGGATCAATGGCACTTTCTTTCAGTGATGCTTTTATTGAAGAAACAAAAGTAAATAAAATCTAGTATTGCTCTAAAGCAGTGGTAGTCAACCTTTTTTTACCTACCGCCCACTAATGCAACTTTTTGGTTGAAAAAATTTCCTTACCGCCCACCAGTTTTCGCGCAAATGCGGAATATTTTTTAGAAAGGAGGGTGTTTTACAAAAAATAAATGTACGTACATTTATCTTTTTATTTCTACTTAATGCAGGTTTTTAAGGTTTTTAACTTTATAAAGTTTAATGAGAAAACAATAAAGTAAATTGAAATTACCTTTACTAGTGATTAATGAGATCCTTGAGGTTGATGCTGCGAGACTAAATATTTGATATCTGGTTCGATTTTCGTAAGGAACAAACGAAGGTCTCTTTCAGTGATATTCAGACGACTTCTCTGTTTGCGCATAATATGATTTCTCATATTATCTCTCTATGATTTTTCTTGTGCGTCAGCTCATCTCCTCTCCCTCCTCAATTCCCCTCCCCACCTTTTTTTCCCCCTTTTTTCTATTTTTTAACCTTCCTTGTAGCAATGCCCAGTAGGAAGGCTGAGCTAGGTAGCCCACTTACTATATAGTCCACTATAACAGACAGACACACGTACAAGACACACGTACAAGACACACGTACAAGACACACGTACAGACACACATACATACACACACACGACACACACACGACACACATACATACACACACACGACACATACATACACACACGACACATACACACACACACACGACAAATACACACACGACACATACACACACACACGACACATACACACACACACGACACATACATACACACACACGACACATACATACACACACACGACACATACATACACACGACATACATACACACACACAACACATACACACACGACATACATACACACACACAACACACATACATAACACACATACAGACACACATACAGACACAAATACAGACACATAGATACACAAATACAGACACATAGATACACACACACGACACATACATACACACACACACACACACGACACATACATACACGACACATACAGACACATGACACATACAGACACACACAACACATACAGACACACACGACACACATACATACATACACACACACACACACACAACACACATACAGACACAAATACAGACACAGATACACACACACACACACGACACATGCAGACACACACGACACATACATACATACACACACACACATACACATACACAAGACACACACGACACATACAGGAACACAGACAGACACACATACACACAAGACACATACATACAGACACACACAAGACACACATACCAACAGACAGTCACACATACATACACACACACAAGACACACATATATACAGACACACACACACACACACACACACACAAGACATACATACAAAGACACACACACACACACACACATTATATTTAAGTCACCCTCCTGTTTCCTACCTTTTAGATTCAGGAGGGTGACTTTCCCTGGGGTCCAGTGGTGGCTCAGGTGGATGGGAGTCAGAGTTCCCACTCTGACTCCCTGGTCTTCCTCCCGCGCGGCTCTCAGGGTTAGCTGGGAGGAGTGATGTGCAGTCACTTCCTCCCAGCTCTGCGATGTCATCACAGGGGGCCCGGTCGCGCTGTTAAAGCGCCCAGCGCTGACCGGGCCCCCTCACAATCCACATCCATCGGGTGGCCCTGACAGCATGGGCCACCCGATGGACCCCTCCATATGCAGCCCCGGCGGTTTGCCGCGCGGGCCGGAGCCGCAATTTGTCACGGCGGTACCCAGTCGCAGGGGTACCGCCGGCTCGCACCCGCCCGCCCGTCCGCCCGGTCGTCAGGTCGTCAAAACCTGGAAATCCCTACCGCCCACCTGAAATCCTAAAACGCCCACTAGTGGGCGGTAGGGACCAGGTTGACGACCCATGCTCTAAAGCAAGCTTTTGTATTGCACAGCCATGCTACAGTGCTGTTTCCTATTAAGCATTGATAAGTGTGTAGGGATTTAGAAAAATATCCCTCTCTTTATTAGAGATTTTGCCTTTTAGCTGAAAGCAGCCAGGTGAATTGTTAGTGTAGGACTCACCAAAGAGGTTTGCCTTGACGTGGCAGGTGAGCTTACACTTTAATGGTCATTGGAGCGATACTAAAAAATCTCCAGATATTTAAATGTGCGTAGGGATTTTGGATACTGCGCAATTAACTTTATCTTTTGTTTTTTTAATTTTATGTATTGGGGCTGATGTGTACTATAGTCATTGCTGCTGCCCTGGTGTAGTGGGAGTTTAAGCGCAGGGCTTAATTTTGTATGTTTGTACCTGCCTATTTTTATTTATTGTTAAAACATTTTCTAATTGATCTTTCTTTGCCATTAACGTGCGCTGTCCTTATCCACCCCATCTGTGACATAATCCACATGGATTTTAATCCAATTAGCCTGGTCTGAGACATGTGCGTGAATGATCTCGTACAAAATCTGTAACTTACTACTGTGCTAGCCTTGTTAGTATGGTATTAAATGCATCACTTATCCCTGATGCTCACTTAAAGGAGCACTATAGTGCCAGGAAAACAAGCTAGGTTTCCTGGCACTATAGGGTCATTAGGTCCCCCCACCCGCTGGGCTGAAGGGGATAAAACCCCTCAGCCACTTACTTTTCTCCAGGGCCTGGCTCGCTCGGCGCTGGGGAACTCTCTGCCTCCAACCGACGTCAGATCCGAATGCCGCACGCGCATTCAAACAGCCCATATGAAAGCATTACTCAATGCTTAAATAAATAACCATGGGGTAGGTCAAGATGTCTTCTGCTAGCCAGAGACAGAGGCTAGGGGAGACCTCTGACCATATCCCCTAGTTAAAAAAGAGGTCACCTTGTTGTACTAGTTAAGCAGGGAATAACCCTAATTATTAGAAATAGAAAAAGAACAGGAACAATATCCAAGGCATCCACTCCAAATGGAAGTAGATGTCTAGGAATAGGTACAACCTAAATTAGATTAGTAGCATAAAATCCAAAAAATTGTAAAACCTTTATTAATCCTTAAGTCATAGAACTACCATTTCCAATTATGGGTTCTAAATAGGAACAATGGTCTACACACCAGGTATAGGGGCCTCGGGGAACCCTGCTATTAGGGAAAGGGGGGAGGGGGGGAATAATCTGAATCTCTTCTAAAAAGGAGAAAAATCTCCTAGACATCAGCCAATTGGAGGTAAACACTTACATATCAGAGACAAAACAGAAACTTCCCAAACGGTTATTATAATCACTGCTCCATAACCACCATACCCCATCTGTCCCTAATACTTTGGCACCGCACGAAGCTAGTGCCTACCTGAACCAAAGATCCTATATAAGTAACTCAAAAGAAAAGTAAAATGCTACCTAACAAGTGCAAGACTTATTTATTTTTAATTATGCACTCTTGCACTTGTTAGGTAGCGGAAGCGCCTCTAGCATCTGTCAATGAGACAGCCACTAGAGGCTGGATTAACCCTCAGTTCAGCTGCAGGGTTAAAACTAGAGGAAACTGGCACCCAGACCACTTCATTGAGCTGAAGTGGTCTGGGTGCCTATAGTGGTCCTTTAACTGATATATGTATATTGCTTGGGAAGGTTTATGATTTACAATTTTTTTTTTTTTTATTTGCCTGTGTCCGACCAATATTCCCATTTCATTTCCCGCCCCCTTAATTTGTATTATTATTATTGGTATTTATATAGTGCCAACTTATTCTGCAGTATGTTACAATTTTATGAAAGGGGGAAATTTAACAATTAATGAGACCATTAGAAAATTATACAGGAACAATAGGTAGATGAGGACTCTGCTCAAACGAGCTTACAGTCTAGACTAAAGTCTATTTATTATTGATATCTATGTATTTATTTAAAGGAACACAAATGTGTATCCCTAGTGCTATAGTATCCTAGTCACAGTTTAAGTGACCAGGCACTTCCTGTAAGGAGTTAAAAAAACAAAATAAAAGTCGTTTACTCGCCTTTTTTCCCTTCTGTTGCCGTGGTGCTCTATGCACTGCTGTCCCCAACTGCTTGGCTGAGATCATCAGTCTTGATGATCACAGTCAGTCCAATGCTTTCCCATAGGCTAGCACACATGTGCAGCAGAACGTCATGCTCCACCAATCAGACAATCTCTATGAGACCATCTGATTGAAATAGATGTTTTATACTGCAAGGCTAAAACGGCAAAGACATGGCGCCCAGACCACTTAATTGAGAAATAGTCTAGGTGCCTATAGTGTCCCTTTAATTTTTTATATTTCAGCTTGCCCATATAAATATGTGCAGAATGGTGGCTTTTAGTCCTGGTGTTACATAAAGGCATGGTGACCAGGAGGAATTCTAATAGAATGAGGCTAAAAAGAAGGTTTTAATTTGAATTATACAGAAGTGGACACCCAATGTAAGACTTGGCAATAGGTTGAGGCTCGGAAAGACTGCTTTCTCTCTGTCTCGTCTTTGTTTTTTGTTTTTTTTCCAGCAGGGTTCGATAAACTGAGATCTTCTGGAGTTGCTTTGATGTTGCCATCATATCTTGTCAAGTAGAACAATATCTCCTCCTCTACAATGTGGTGCTTAACTGGTGGTGACTCCTCTTGCTAATAAAGGATGGGAACAGATTACTTATTCAGTGCTCCAAAATGCCGATATTATATAAATGTACTTATAACTGACACAGAATTACGGATGCAGAATTAACAAACTATACACACATCAATATGTAAAAAGTAGTTATTCATATTTAAGGTATGATTTTAGAACTGATGTTGTTTTGAAGAGCATTTGGTTTTGTGGGAAGACTGCCAAGTTTGATTGTTAGTAAATTATCTGATAATGGGAATTGGTCCCAGGTGCCAAGAAGCAATTTGTAGATGGTCTTAATTGGTTTGCATCATGGCTAACAAAGTAAAATTTGCTGCCTGTGCATTGTCGTTGTTTGGTGCTCAATAATGAAGCTTGACTATATAGCTGTGCTAGCTTTTATTTATTATTTTCAACCTTATAATTTAAATAATATTTGGCGTAACCTTAGATAAACTTGCTTTGTTTCTGCTAGTTCAACAATCTTCTTATTCCAAGCAATGTTAGTGTTACATCTAGGACCACTTATGCACATGATATTATAGATATTCTAGAATATAGAACTGCTAGCAAGTATGAGGAACATAGGGATCATGGCCTGTAACCATTGTGAAGCTGTATCATAGCATTTTATTTAAATTTTTCTGCTTCACTACCAAGAAGAATTATGTCAAACCGGATGGGAAAGGTCTATAGGTCCAGCTAGACTCAGGATCTGGGTAACCACGAATATAGGCACTCACTCTAGTGTCCTGAGTAGATGATCACTTGAACAGGCACTCACCCTCTCTGGCTTCTGCTTGGTCGTACAGGTTTCTACTTTGTAACACAAGGCTGCAGTGATTTAGCTATGCTAACGGAGTCCATAGAAACCACTAAAAGTTATCAATAAACAGGTGCAAGAACACTGTTATGGGAGGAGGGATGGTATCAGTGCTACCATTAGCTTGAGATTCCAAAAGTGATAGAGGAAATGTAATATATTATATATGGGCTATCAGAGAAGGGCGAGCACTAGCACTTCTCGGTTTCCTTCCCTGCCCCTGGCAGAGTCGTCACAGTGTCTACCTTTGACCAGGGAATCAAAAGAATTGGGCATGAGTGGAGCAGACATACTCTGTATGTTTAAGACTCCCTAATGCTTTTGATCTTCTTAAACGTAATCCACTTCTAAATAGAAAGGGTTTTACATTATATGAATGACACAAGATTTGTAATACAGTGGGTTTAACGGATCAGCCACTAAATGCAGGCCCGATACAATGTACCCCAAGCATTGGTCCCCTGTGCCTGGAGAACAGGAAGCCCTGGCAAAAGTAAATATGTACACTTTGAACAACAAATCACTGCATACAAGACTATTTGGGAGAGCTCGCTCCCCTGTACCACCACAGGGGGAAACTGAAGGGTAGCATACTGTGCCATTACATTTTTTCTATTGGACTAACTTGGAAAATGATTTGAGCTCACACTCGTGTTATCTCTGCATGTAACATCTACAACATTTAAAAGTTGAAGTAACATGACATCTCTGAACAGATATTGCTCATTTTTATTCTTACCTTATTTGTCTTATTCCTCTTGCAAACATATATCCTCACCTGAGATAATTTGTGTCTATTACTTGCTGTTTTTAACAAATACAGTTATATTCCTCATAACTGATTCCAATATCGCCAATCTGATTTTATTTATTTATTTATTTTCTCCTGCCTGTAACATCCAGATAATTTTCCGGTGTATATGTGTGTGGATGTGTGTGTGTATAATATATATACCGTATATACTCGAGTATAAGCCGAGTTTTTCAGCCCATTTTTTGGGCTGAAAAACCCCAACTCGGCTTATACTCGAGTCAGAGTCTGTATTATGGCAATTTGCATTGCCATAATACAGACTGGGGGGAGAGGGGGGCTGGCAGAGCTGTACTTACCTTTCCTGCAGCTCCTGTCAGCTCTCTCCTCCTCCGCCGGTCCGTTCAGCACCTCGGTCAGCTCCCAGTGTAAATCTCGCGAGAGCCGCGGCTCTCGCGAGATTTACACTGGGAGCTGACAGAAGAGCAGAACGGACGGCGCAGAGGAGGAGAGAGCTGACAGGAGCTGCAGGAAAGGTAAGTACAGCTCTGCCAGCCCCCCTCTCCCCCCCACTGAACTGCCACTGGACCACCAGGGAAGGAGAGCCCCCCTCCCTGCCATATATCAAGCAGGGAGGGGGGACGAAAAAAAAAATAAGAAATAAAATAATAATAAAAAAAAATTAAGGACCACTGAGGGAGGAGGAGGGGAAGTCAGGACATATGGGGGGAGGGGGCGGCAAAAAATGTTTTGCCTACGGCGGCAAATATCCTTGCACCGGCCCTGCACACACTGCATTCACACACTGCATTCATGCACACACACACTGCATTCATGCACACACACACTGCATTCATGCACACACACACTGCACTCATACACACACTGCACTCATACACACACGCTGCACTCACACACATACGCACACACTGCATTCATTATACACACACTGTAAATAAATATTCAATTAATATATTTTTTTAGGATCTAATTTTATTTAGAAATTTACCAGTAGCTGCTGCATTTCCCACCCTAGTCTTATACTCGAGTCAATAAGTTTTCCCAGTTTTTTGGGATAAAATTAGGGGCCTCGGCTTATATTCGGGTCGGCTTATACTCGAGTATATACGGTACACTTTATATACATATACTTTAAACAGACCATTCCTTCCTCCTTACACCCCTAAACCTCTAATACATGTAAATCTTAACTTCACAGTTCAGCAACATATTGTTGTATTGAAAAATTTGCATACTAAATCTTCCATTGCCGGTTATCCCCTGTGTTGATGATATGCATGTTTCTCACTAAAAACAGAGTGTAAAAATAACTATTTTATGCTAAACCCGTGGCAGCACTAATTACTGGGTTAGCCAGTGCTCACGTTTTCTATGAAGACCCAGCAAATCGCAATGGTATAAGCTTGAATACCTGGTGTGCTACTTTTAGTAAACCAGGGCCCAATATAAACTCTCTCCTTGTGGTAATAACAAATGACATATGTGGTGCACAAGGAGGCCTCAAGTTTAGGGTTATTCCAAACACCATGACCACTTCAGTGATTTTAAGTTGCCATGGTGATAAGAGTGTGGATGTGCAGAATTTCTGCTTGAAACATTGCACATCCAGAGATACATTATTATTAATAATAATATTTGGGGTTATAGAAGTTGGTAAACTTTTCAGTTGTATACACCATATGTCTGTTCTACCCACCCCCTCTCTGCCTCCTTCCTTTGCCCCTCCTAGCTGTAAATACCTTCATATAACTAATCTCCGTCTCTGATCCTTGTTCCTCAGTCCACAAACCCAGAAACATGCAATACTGACTCTCTTCATTTGCTCTATGCACTCTGTGCATATTTTTACATCTGTTGTCTGTGCACACAGCGAGTGGGCAACAGACGTAATAATCTTCTCTCTTTTAGGCAGTGTCTGAAAGGGGAAGGTCACTTCCCCTCCTGCTTCCCTACTATACTTGAATCGCATTTAAAAAAAAATAATTCCCTCCCTATGGTCTCCCACCACCTCACGCATGTACTCTGAGCCAGCAAAACAGTCCAATCACAGGCTTCTATAGGAGAGTCTTGGCATTGGACCGCGCGGGGCTGCTGCTGACTCCAGACTGAGGAGGGAGATCGGAGTTTGGCGCCGGGTTTTTACTTTGATGATCTTATTGATCATCTCCGCCATAGAGGCGGGACCAGCCACAGCGAGACCAGCGAAGCAGAAAATGGGAAGTAAAACCACCTTTCCTATGCAATCTAAGGGGGCCCGGGGACTTAAATGGTTAAACAATATAGTGTTAGGAATACATGTTTGTATTCCTGACACTATAGTGTTCCTTTAAAGAGACAAAATAGGCACCCAAATCACTTCATCTAATTGAAGTGTTCTGGGTGCAGTGTCCCTGTCCCCCTTAGTCCTGCAATTTTAGAGAAACTGCATTGTTTACATTGCATTACCAAGACTGCCTCTACTGGCTGTCTACCAGAGAGCCACTAGAGAGTCTTCCTGGAGTTTCGACACTGGAGGTCCTCGCGCTCTGCATGAGGGCGTCCAGCGTTAGAGAAAACCTCATAGAAAAGCATTGAAGCAATGTTTTCCTATGGGGAAGGCATAATTCTGCATGCTCGTTAACTCCTTCCAATCGGATGACGTCGGAGGAGGTGGAGCGGGACCCAGTGCCAAGGGACCTCCGTGCTGGAATTGGGTAAGTGAATAAAGTCAGGGGCTGAGCAATACCTGTGGGTTAGGAATACATCTTGGATTCCGAAAACTAAAGTGTTCATTTAAGATAAAACTGACTTTGCTCACTGTGCAAATGCTCTTACTGCTTTAGTTTCTCTATAGTGTGAGATGTCCGCTTGATTCACTACATCCACCCTTTTCTCTGCCACAGACTACAAACCAGGAGCTTCTGCCTGCAAGTAAGAAGGGAAAGAGAGGAGTGGGCAATTGAGTTCTGGTACACATCAGGGAACTGTACCCAGAAAGCATACAGCAAGTGCACCATTAGATGCATTCACACCAAGCTCAGGGTGCTGAAACAATGCTGTCTGCATAGTTTGTACTTAGTTGGCTGGCATGCGTGATGGGCAGGCAGCCTGGCATACACTCATGCCAGGCTGACCTTCCAATTCTATGGTTATGTTTACCCCTTTGGACTATACCAGTGACAGGATTTGTGTAACTGGCCCACCTCCTTTTATTCTGCCTACTGACGTCCTACTTCATAGGACACCGATGTTGGGGGATATGAGTTTGGTTATTATTATTATGTTATTATTTATATAGTGCCAACAAATTTCATAGCACTTTACAGTGGGTAGGTGGACAAACAGACATGTAGTTGTAATCAGACAAGTTGGACACACAGGAACAGAGGGTTTGAGGGCCCTGCTCAATGGGCTTACATGCTAGAGGGAGTGGGGTAAAGTGACACAAAAGGCAAGGATAGTATTAGACTAATGACAGTTACAAGAGAGGAATCAGTCAGGAGCTATTAACAGTTTAATTGATACGCTTGAAGTGGGTTTTTAATGATTTTTTGAAGGAGTAAGGACTGGGTGAGCATCTAATGGAGGAGGGAAGAGAGTTCCACAGGAATGGTGCAGCCCTCGAGAAGTCTAGGACAGGAGGTAGGAGTACGGACAGAAGATAGACGTTAGTCTTCAGCAGATCGTAAGGGCCTAGACGGGACATACTTGTGTATTAGGGAGGATAGATAGGTGGGAGCAGCATTATGTAGAGATTTGAAAGCAAGAACCAGAATTTTAAATTGAGCCCTTTGATTGAGAGATGAAACAGAGCGATTAGCACAGGATATGTGTATTCTTATGTATGCATCCTGTGAGTTTCCTCCAGCACCACCTCCACCAGATACACGACACCTGGGTGGTATGGCTGTTTTAATATTTTCTATCGATTCTGTAATTAGCACCATCCTAATGGTCAGCACCAGGCCCAATGGGCTTGTAATCCACCTCTAGATACAGATATAACCTTTGTCTATAAACTGGTGTTAAGATACAGCCTTAGTATATGTGTCCATCATAAGCTCTGTATATGCGCTCTATAAGCTGTATATTAAGACACAGCATAAGTAAATGTGACTGGTATAATCTCTATGTAGAAATTAGTGTGACTGCACAAGCTCCGGTATACGTGACCAGTAAAATATCTGTGTGAGCTGGACGGTAGATACAGCCCAGTTCCAACACAACAAATGCACTTTTGCACAGCGCAAGTACTTTTCATCTTTCTAAAAACCATTGTAGGACACAAAATGCTGTAATTTTGCCTTTACATTGGAATTCTCCACTCACACGTTTCAGGGTTAATTTGGGATAAGTAGCTTACAACTTTAGATGGGCTTTAGGTGTTCCTGGGCCTGTCCATTGCTTCTCCCATTGATGGAATGCTAAATTTCTAAACAAAGGACATGCTACTCTTAAAGAAGAACGGTCACGGCTTCAATTCTATCATAACATACTAGTATTTGTCATGATATTTTTCCTCCAATGCTTTATATTTTATTTTGCAAAGATATGCAAATTAGTTAATATTTGCAGTGCCTTACACGTGAGGTATTTGGCACTGCTGAAGAAAATTGGGAGCACACACATGGTATTTCTGTTAATGCCCAAGTATGAATAGGCACAACAGAGGCATCATGAGGTGTCAGAGTTCTACAATACGCAAGTACAGCAGAGGTAAATACGTTTTTTGTTTTTTTTTGTTTGTTTTTTGTTACTTACCTCCTCCACTGCAGTATTCACCACAGCAAACACTGATATAGCATTTACTAAACTGAAGGAACAAGAAACTAACTCATGTGTAGTGACACTTCTTTCTTTAATAGCATACTACATACCCTTGTGATGTCCAAACACCAACAAATGAGTTGGCCTGACAATGCATAACAGGAAAAAATAAAAATCTTAAGAAATAGGCGTATCAAAAACTATAAAGTATATAACAAGACACACAAGGGAAGGGGTATAAATAAGCTCAAATTCTTCCATGAGAGGCATGGATAAAACATACAGTTATTTTCACAATACTGAGCTGACTGTGCAGCTGTGATCATTTCAAGGAACGCTCCAGGCACCAAAACAACTTCATATAAATGATGTTATGGTGTCCTGAGGCCCCAAGACGCACTGTAACCTTTAGGGGTTAAACATTTTTCGAATGGTTTAATCCCAAAGTTGCCTCAACAGCCATTCTCAGCTCCCCCTCAGCTGACTGCTCTTAGCCTATAAACGGCGGCCCTGCCCAGTGGAACTCCTCGCTTCCTTTAAGTGAAAGGTTAAAGGAACTTAACATGTATACATAAAGGGAATAAACATAGTAAAGGAGGAGACTATATTTAAAAGAAGAAAACTACCACAACAAGAGGACATAGTCTTAAATTAGAGGGGCAAAGGTTTAAAAATAATATCAGGGAGGGGGCCGGGGCTTACCAATCGTCCTGACCAGATGCCATTTCTGAAGCTCCCAAAACTGAAAATCGAATCCATACGATATCTGCTAAACCGATACCAATCCGGCTTCCACACAATCACAGCCGAGATCGGAGGAACATATAGCATCGATAGATGCCTTTTTTCCAACCACCAAAGTTAGCCCGACGGAAAACCAAAACCGGGGCCTACGACACGCTGCATGGCCTGGGGAGCTTCCTGGGAGGAATAGCAGCGCCAAGAGCAGAGCAACCCTACACCCACACGGTACAGGCTTCACCCCAGAGCATGCCAAGCATGGGTAGGCGCTCCCAGAAGACGCACACCTCGGCGGAAAGTAGGGACATAGGAACTATGTTCCAGAAGCCACCGCCACTTAGGCCTCTCGCCGAACTGGGCCCGAGGGCTCACCGCACTCTCCATCACAGCAAGATGGGCCTCTAGACCCACCCGATGACTCAGCTCCTACCACGAAAAAGGACCTAAAACTCCTCCTAGCCGAAATACATAAGCTATTTGCGACCGACTCGGCCATTCTCAAAACGGAGGTCCGAGCAGTGTCGGAGAGGGTTGGAACCAACGAAAAGGCCATAACAGAGGCACAATCTCACCTTTCCGAAGTACAGGGATCCATACAAACACTGTACACGCAACAGCACTTTCTGTCGCTCAAGCTCACCACACTAGAAGATCGCCAGAGGTGAACCCATGTTAAAATCAGGGGCATCCCCGCAGAGGTTACGGCCGAAGAGCTACCCCACTACATCAGGAGACTGCTGGCTGCAATTCTGCCACACGCAAAGGCAAAGAGGGTAGCAATTGACAGCGTTTATCGCCTCCCAAGCCCATCTCACTTAAAGTCCACAGCGATACGAGATGTCATCCTCCGCTGCACCTCACTACCTGACAAGCTGCAGATCATGGCAGCTATGAAGGGCAAAACTCCCTTCACTTTTGAAACCGCAAGCCTCACTTTTTTCCAGGACTTAACAAGGGCCACACTCCTACACCGTAAATCATACAGCACGGTGACAGCACAACTGCGAGCTGCGGGGCTGCAATACAGATGGGGACTGAATGGGTCCCTGACTACGACCCAAAGCGGGACAACACACACTCTGACATCCATGGCGGATGCACCGATCTTCCTGGAGACTTTGGGACTATCGCACGCTGATGTGCCCTCCACCTCGGCATCACAGGCGGCAATGTGGGACCCTGCGTCCATACCACCGTTCGTCCCACGATCAATGAACACGCAGGGCGCAGACAGCCCTGAATGAACACTTGTCTACACATGTGTTAATACGCTACTTAAGTTCACTTTTACTTTTACTTTCATAGTTAATATCTATATGTTCTGTTATACGTCTCTAGATGCTGCCCTATTGCTGCCCACTAATAGGACAACTAACAGAAGAACTAGCCGGCTTAATCGGCTGACGTAGAGACCACATCACATGGCGGACCAAACACCCCCCCCCCCCCCATCCGCAATCCGCTTGGTCAGGGGCTCACAATCCGCACACGCACGACAGCGAACGCATAATTCACATCTCGGGCCTCCCGGCTCAGACCTCACACAGCGTGACACTAATCTGACAGGTCACCATTACGAACCCATTGCATCTCCCAGACACACTGACCCCATATAAGATTGTAATGTTGTACCTTGACGGAGCTTGATATATGTTCCATACCGTAAACCTTCATGAAAGCCTACTTGTGAGACTCGGGCCTATGGGTCACAGGCTTGTAGAGCTATAGGCCACTAATTATACAAAGCATCAACCATTGTCACATATACACTGCATATTATCTCAATACGTTGTTAAATGATTGTACCCAATACCTGCAATGTTGTGCTATACTTATTACAAAAAGAAAAAAGGAGGCTACTTTTTACAGGAGCTCGTCCTCCCTGACTGCGTTCAGGGCCGAGCGACCTCCCATTGTCATTCTTTGTACTGTTTCGCTTAATTGCCTCACTAAAATAAAGAATAAAAAAAAAAATAATAATATCAGGAAGTATTACTTTACTGAGAGGGTAGTGGATGCATTGAATAGCCTTATAGCTGAAGTGGTACAGGATAACACAGTGAAGGAGTTTAACCCCTTAAGGACCAAACTTCTGGAATAAAAGGGAATCATGACATGTCACCCATGTCATGTGTCCTTAAGCATGCGTGGGATAAGCATAAGGCTATCCTAACTATAAGATAAGGCCAGGGACTAGTGAAAGTATTTAGATTGGGCAGACTAGATGGGCCAAATGGTTCCTATCTGCCGTCACATTCTATGTTTCTAAATTACAGAAGCCTGAAACCGACAGGGGGAGCGGAGACCGGCACTGGAGGCAATTAAACTGTTTAAAAAAAACAACAACCCAAAAAACGGTTTGACCCTTGAGGGTACAAGTGCATCCAGGGGCTTTAGGGCACCATCACAACTTCATTTAGTTGGTGCTTTCATGTGATTGACATCAAAAGTATTCCTTACTTAAAGGGACAATTTAGTCTCTTCTCTTGATTCTTTATCTGTGTCAGCTACCAATGTAGCCTACTAATGTAATGTAGGGGGAATAAATGTGGAAATAAACTAAAGCCTGACAGTAGGAAATATATTAGATGACTAATCTAATGTGGTTTCAGGAGTGGTGTATACCTTTAAATGTTAAAAATGACATGCAGCAATGTTAGAATAGCATAGTCTGTCTTAAATAGCCAAAATAAATACAGTATCAATGTGCTAAATAACAATGAGTCCAATAGTATAAGAAGTGTCTCTAAATAGATACAATTGCATCTCTGGAATTAAAAGTTTTCCACAGTCCGTGAATATTGTAAGCTATACCAGCCTCTACCAGCTATAGATGAAACTGGATAGTATCTGGCCGATTTAGCTAAATAAAAATAAAGCCTGACAGTGTTTATGATTTAGCAAAATACTTAGAGGTATGTAATCCTCATTGTCCGTAGTAGAATGATGGAACAGCCTGTGGTAAAGGATGTCCACCTCTTTACCCAGAATTTAACAGTAAAGTAATCTGTACCTAGATATTGTAGAGACATATTATGGATTGTGCAAATAATGTACTGTATAGTATTAAGAAATTATAAGGTTTCAATGTCTGGTTATGGAGAAACAACTGGAAAAATACCAGCAAAAACAAATGTCTCACCTACAATATTGTGTAACCAATATTACAAATACGTTTCTAAACTCTGTGTGTTTCAGATAAGGTCCTGTATGCAAGAAAATACTTCTGAGTGTTTATATTGATAAATGAGCAAACTGGATACATCAGTGCATATAAAATGTCTCGCCGGAACTAAATACACCCCTAACCTCAGAAAATAGCCGCCAAGAAGCCGTGTTGCGGGAGGTGTCTGTCATCTTTTCTAATTTTTTACCTTAAAGAACCTAAATAGTTTTTGGTTGATTTTTATTTTTCCATCATTGCCCAATCGTCCTTTCCTTGATAATCCTGTATATGAGGAATGACGTGGTTCTAGTAAAGACACAATGGACGCCTTGATTATATGTTTTTTTTTATTTTTGTAAAAAAATTTTATTGTATTCAACTAAGCTTAGTTAAATGTGTTAATCAAATTAAATCGTGTCGATGACAGATTAAAAATCTCAAGCCGTCGGTATTTACTATTATCATGCTGATGCAACTTTCATAAAACTATTTCCTATCATGGGCTTAAGCCCAGTTTGTGCCATTTCATCAATTGATCTTGTGTTAATGCTGCTCTGTAGATCCCGATATTGTCTCTCTTGTCAGGTGCCTAAAAATATATATTTGTGTGGTTATAAATGCTTTGTAAAGGACACAATAACATGCTTTGCTAAGGGTTAATGTATTTATAAACTATCAAGCTGTGTCATTGGTAGGAGGATTGGACAAGTGCCCCAATGTTCCACTTCTAAAGGTTCCTTGATGTTGGGTTGCACTGAAACCTACATTGTTGCCACAGTGTCGCAAACATCTACTCTAACTCTGCCCACGGATTCTAGAGAATCTGACTCCCAGGGTGAAATTCAAACCTTTACCCTCCGGACATACCATGTCTCTCTGTCATTTAGTTTTAAAGGGTTACTCCAACCCTTTTTCGTTAAATAATTTTTTTAATATAGTGAGGGGGAAAAGTATTTGATCCCCTGCTGATTTTGAACGTTTGCCCACTGACAAAGAAATGATCAGTCTAAAATTTTAATGGTAGGTGTATTTAGGTGTATTTTAACAACAACAACAACAACAACAACAAAAAATCCAGAAAAATGCATGTCAATGAGTGAATTAAGTATTTGATCCCCTATCAATCAGCAAGATTTCAGGCTCCCAGGTGTCTTTTATACAGGTAACGAGCTGAGATTAGAAGCACTCTCTTAAAGGGAGTGCTCCTAATCTCAGCCTGTTACCTTTATAAGAGGCACCTGTCCACAGAAGCAATCAATTAGATTCCAAACTCTCCACCATGGTCAAGACCAAAGAGCTGTCCAAGGATGTCAGGGACAAAATTGTAGACCTACACAAGGCTGGAATGGGCTACAAGACCCAAGGAGCTTGGTGAGAAGGTGACAACAGTTGGTGCGATTATTCACAAATGGAAGAAACACAAAATAACTGTTAGTCTCCCTCGGTCTGGTGCTCCATGCAAGATCTCACCTTGTGGAGTTTCAATGATCATGTGAACGGTGAGGAATCAGCACACAACTACACGGGAGGATCTTGTTAATGATCTCAAGGCAGTTGGGACTAGTCACCAAGAAAACAACTGGTAACACACTACGCCGTGAAGGACTGAAATCCTGCAGCGCCAGCAAGGTCCCCCTGCTCAAGAAAGCACATGTGCAGGCCAACAAAGGAGTGGCTCAAGAAGAAACACATTAAGGTCCTGGAGTGGCCTAGCCAGTCTCCAGGCTTTAATCCCATAGAAAATCTGTGGAGGGAGCTGAAGGTTCAAGTTGCCAAACATCAGCCTTGAAACCTTAATGACTTGGAGAGGATCTGCAAAGAGGAGAGGGACAAAATCCCTCCTGAGATGTGTGCAAACTTGGTGGCCAACTACAAGAAATGTCTGACCTCTGTGATTGCCAACAAGGGTTTTGCCACCAAGTACTAAGTTGAAGGGGTCAAATACTTATTTCACTCATTGACATGCAAATCAATTTACAACAATTTTTACATAAGTTTTTCTGGATTTTTTATTTTTCTTGGTTATTCTATCTCTCACTATTAAACTACATCTACCATTAAAATTATAGACTGCTCATTTCTTTGTCAGTGGGCAAACGTTCAAAGTCAGCAGGGGATCAAATACTTTTTTCCCTCACTGTATATAATGCCATATTGTGCATCAGTAACTAGATCCTCCCCCTTCGATGTCACAACCCTCTGCAAGGTCCAATTAAATGCTTCTTGATGGAAAGCATTTTTTACGGGCGGGAGTGAGCCAGTTGGGGGAGGGAGTGAGCCAGGTGAGAGAGAGAGTCGGGAACGGACCATGTAGGAAGGGAGGGAATATTGAAAAACACACACACAAAAAGCATTAGATATGACAGGGCGTCGGGAGGATTGAAATAAAGAACGGAAGGAACATTCAAGCTTCCCCTTGAATGCGCTGCCCGTAAGAGTTAAGCTTATGGCATCTGTCGCTAGGGTGTAGTGCGCACTGATGACAAACATATTTGTTGCACAGTATTGACATTAGGCACTCCAGAACACAGATGCAGTCATAGTGGTTGGAGCAACTCTCTCATTGTATTCTGAGTCAATCAATGCTGTCCAAAGTAGACCGAGCTGGAATTATCAATGTGACCGCAGACTGAGCGGTCTTCTGGTACCAGGATGAGACTGTCAGGTTCCCTGCCCCCGCGCCGCTCGCAGCGACCTTGCTTACCTCATCACAGCGAGCGGCATCATCTGGTCCCTGTCTCCAGAGCAGCTTCCTTAAATGTGTGCTGCACCCGTTCATGTGACCCGGAACACGGTGATGACCTCAGAGACCACAAGGGAGGGAAGAAACTCTTCCCACGTGTTGTGGTTAACACTAATTGGAGATTAGCCAATCAGACACACCCTGTGTGTATATAAGCTAACCTCTCCCTTGCCTCAGTGCCCTGTTGTGGTTTTTGGTTTTCCATTGAGTGTTGCACTTGTTATTTGGATTTCCTGGTTACTGATATTTGGCTTTGTCTCTCGTTATTCCGTCTCTCTCTGTTTCCCTTGACCTTGGCTCCTGTTTTGACTATGCCCTTTTTACATAACCGCACCATTCTAAGGATCAGTATTGCAATTCTCTCTACTCTGTCCTGTCTGCGTGTTAGGGTTCCCTAGTGAACGTTACAGAGACCCAGTCTACATCTATGTAAAAGGTTTACTATTGAGTACATTTATGAGGTTAATGTCAAAACCGTGCACGGACCTTCGTTCCACCAAGACCAAAGTAGTAGTCACAAAAATGTGCAGTGTGAAAGATCACTGAATTTGAAGGTTTGAGCTAGACATTTTTTATTTAATTTTAATTTATATATATCTCAAACATAAAACCATAAATATCAAAATATTGCATAATAATTTTTGTTCAAAATAATATTTTTTTGATAAACTCTACTCGCAAGTATTATATCAAGGTATAAATCGGAGGTCAATGCGGGACACGCTAGGCAACATAAACATTATAGCATGCTGTAGTTATGTTGTTCAGAGGGACCCTTAATTTGCCTGCTGCTGCGATTTGCTCTGTGTGAACCTGCAGCAGGAGGCAATTTAGGTTGCGTAGCAGTTGGTGCGATAACAGTACAATCTGACCCAACATGACTGCTCAGCCAGATAAAGTAATATTATTTATTTATTTTTAAATCGATCTTTATCATTTAAAAAATCAGTTAGTTTAATCAAATGTAATATACTTAGAAAAAAAGAGTTTGATGACTGTTATCCTTTAAATATCACCCAAGTCCATAACTGCTGCACAGATTGGTTTACTGGGCCTCATTTGGTGCAGAATTGCACCCCCAAATGCAAATTACCCCTGTCATGAAATACCGTCTGCAAAAGAGGACTACTTTATGCATGTGCTATCATGAGTCTTCTCAGCTATAATATTTTTTTTCACTGCATTTAAAAAAAACCAAAAAAAAAACAAATGTATTTCACATACAAAGAACACAAAATATCAAAAATAGAAATGATGTAACCCGATACAAATTAATGAATTACATCTTATGGGGTAAAATTGCTTTGGTTAGATAATATCACTTTGTCTACACCACTGTTAATGGCATTTTCTTTAAAAAAATATTTGAGTGCATAAAGATGTGACATATTTAATTTATTTGGTCATAAATGTCCTTCCTATCTGAGATGGCTTGCTTACTGTGATTAGTTCAGTTCCTTGTTTTGGCAGCCTGGTTTACACATGTGATACAGACAGTTGAACCGGAGCTAGGCCCTGATTAGCAGGATTCTGTACAAAGAACTACCTCCCCCTCGTGAACACCTCCTTGTGAGTTATACAACTGGATTAAATTGGGGATTACTTTGAGCAATTTGTAGTTCATTTTATCTTAATTAATTGCTTTGGCATTACAGTGCTGTGGCTTCTACGTTGGGGGATGCACACATCAATTCACTTATATGCCAAGCTAAATATTAATCTGTTTCTTTTTTTAACACATTCATTGCCAGAGCATTGTGTAGAGTGCTGCTCACCCTCGGACCAAGGCGCTAACATTGTTCTGCCTACTTCATTTAAACATACTTGCTCACAAGAATATTACAATATGCAAACAAAACATGACAACAATGTTGTGTCAAATCTTTTTAAAACTCCACGGTGAAAGAAAAAAATCAGGTAGATTTTACCCCGCAGTTCTAGCTGCATAATGCATTTTTATCTAGCTAATGCTATATTTATCTTGTAGAGCCCACGGGTGTATTGTATATTCATTATCCATGTCCAATACATGTATTATAGGAAACAGATGCATGAGTACATTTTCTGACTTTTAATTATTTGTTTCCTGTTGGAAGTTCAAAGTACTGCTGTTATGAACAACAACCTATAGTCTGGGGAATAACTGAAGCATATCCTTGCTACATACACCAAAGGATTCCTCTGTTTTGCTACAACTTAAAAACAAATTAGCTTGCTTGTTTAGCTTTCAAGTCATTTTATACAGTAGCAGTTCATATCTGTTAATGCGATTTTGAAGAGGAGCCATAGGGCTTGAAATTTAGATTTATTTTTGATTTTCATTTTTGCAGGAACTATACCACCACTCATTTTTTTGCGGGATCTCTCGGACTTTGCAGGTAAATGAACTCTGGGTAGGATTTTGAGATCTAGTGTGTTCATTGTCCACGGCCCAAGCAAAACAGTTTAACGACTGCAGTGGACAAATCAGCACGTGATCTAATAATGACCATACTGATAATAAGAAGCAGAAACATAGTTGTATATAGATGAGAATATAAACTCTGTTATCTACTGATAGTGTAATAATAGTTGTTTGAAATGCTTGGTGGAAGAGGGACATTTTTAAAGGAACAAACAATTGGCAAAAAATATATATATTTTTTTAGATTTCAACCCCAATGAAAACATACAATCATTTCTACATTTTTTTATTTTTTTAAATAGGTATATGTAAAACATCTTGCAACAGCTACAGATCTCTTATGTAGGCTTTGTGGTGCTAACAGAAGAGGTAGAAAACATCCCTGACAGTCCGGGGGGTGCTTCTATCCGTTTTCTATTGAAAGGGCATTATTACAATCTGTCACAAATGTGATGGCACCAGTGCTGTGTGTGTGTGGTGTGTCCCTTTAAGACTAGCTCATTATGATCAAAAGTTTAATTTGGGGTTGTTGAGTGACAAGCAAAGCCAGCTTGACAGATGGCATAATGGCCTGGTAGAGAAGTGTGGCAAATGCTAAGTGCGGTTTAAATAAGTACTGGCCAGGATGGCTCCCTTTGGTTTGTAGGGTTGCTGGGTACTTGTGACATCAGATCTGGGAGTCTGTGTCTTTAAACCACAAGACTGGAAGAAGCAGTATGTGTGGTGGCACAGTGCCATGTGCTGCTTTAAACTTTAACTGGATTCCAGGGTTGGGGCAATGGCAATAATAGACAAATTGGTGGAAGTAAATAAATCTAAAACAAACTGGGGAGTGACGAGCCATATGTGGCTATGCAAAATTGTAGACATTTAAAATAACAAAAAAATATTTTGACTTATTTTAACGAAAAAAAATGATTTTACTGCTCAGATGAATAGATTTTTCTATGATATTTATTGGTTCTAATGATTTACAGTTCCTTTAAAGGAACACTATAGGGTCAGGAATACATGTTTAAAAACACCATCTAGCCTCTCACTTTACCCTCTAATATAGCAAACTCTTTACTCCAGTGTACTGCAGGTAGCTCTAACCATAATCTGTCTCCTTGGCTGACATAATCAGAAGTAGTTCTCTCAGCCAATCACTTTGACTGCTTTCCCATTGGATTGGCCGAGACTGCCAAGGAGGCATAGCCAGCACAATCCAAACACATCCCTGGCAAATCCGCATCTCCTCATAGAGATGAATTAGATCAGTGAACCTCTATAAGGAAGGTTCAGTGTCTCCATGTAGAGGGTGCAGTGTTGTATGTCAGTGCTGCAACTGCCCCTAGAATCACCTCTAGCAGTCATTTAAGGAGTGGCCAGTAAAGGTTTCCCTTAGATGTAATGTAAACATTGCATTTTCTCTAAAAAGACTAAAAAGTGTTTACAGTAAAAAGCCTGAAGGGAATGATTCTACACACCAGAACAAAAATAATAAGGTGAAGTTGTTCTACTGACAATAGTGTCCCTTTAAGAAAAATGTTCTGCTCTTGGGAGTTTGTTGATTGAACCAAATTGAGTCACTTTTTAAATTAGTTTTTTTTTTTTTTTAAACTAATTTTACTGTGGTGTAAGGTTTGTACATTCTATGGTTTTCCGTTCTAGATTTGCATTAAAGCTATATCAATGTTTACTGTGTTATTTAATATTTTTCTACCTCCTTCACCTAGCCTTTTTTCTTTAGAATATTAGTTGTGTTTTTGTTTTGTTTATCTTTAGACACCTCTTATCTAGTATTCTTTCAAAGTCCCCTCTGCAAATGAGATCTGATGTGTGAAGTTGGCAAATACGGAAGGGTACATTCAGCAGAAACCCTAAATTTACAATTGGTACTGTGTAATCTCAAACTGCTATATAGTGACAAGTTCTGCTTGGACTGCTGTCTAGCTACCTGTGCTATGTATACAAGGTTAGTATCGCCAAATTAAGAGTGCATCTTGCATACAGACAGTTAAGTTGAACATACCTGTCCCTTTAAATATATTATTTCTGATTATAAGAAGATGTATCCTGTAGAATTGCATGATTATCCTTTTGTAGACCTTCCCGACTACAATCTGAGATGTCAAAATAAGGTTGTGTGCTACATTGGGCCACAAATTTGAGTCCTTAATTTATTGGGTCCTAATAGGTTCAAATAAGTATTTTGCGTAAGCCATCATGCAACGTTCTAAAATAACAAGTTTTCTATTGTACCTCTCTTTAATGCTGTGAGAACTCGTGTGTCCCATTGAGAATGGTTTGTATTGATTACTATACATCTATTGCATATAAGAATGGGTCACTCTGCCAATGCCATGTACATTGTTTGTGCCTCTGTCAAAAACGATTAAGACCCTCTGGACTACGTATCATATGATAAACCGTATTGTATTAGGCACATTATTTTCTTCAAACAGTAAACACACTAATTAGAGCATTTCAGTAGTCAGGGCTAATGGTTACTACCCGCGCACGTGGCTACCATCAACATCTGTGAAGACAGCTGAGAAACATTTCCACTATTTTACACACGTGACCGTGTTGCTTAGCATATATTCTGTGTATTTTCCATTTATATAATCACCCTTCTGCCCTGTGTGGTTATTAGCGCTGTCAGCCCACTTAAAACTCGTTAACGCCATGTATTTAGCAAGCCCTACATTGCGTCATGCCTTTTTTTCCTTTCTGGGCTGGTAAATGAGTGTATATTAAAGCTATCCCTTGTGCTATCTGCTCTTGGGGATATCTGTAAATAGCATTCAGTATTTTCTTTCCAGCTTGCTTGCGTTCTATACCATCCTGTGTGTTATTCACACCCTCAAAAGATAATTAGACTTGAACTCCAAAGCATTGAAAAGCTGACGGCATTCCCTGAAACCGGAACAAGCATATTTGCAATTCTAGGCATATACCTACATATCAGAAATCTATTTATAGTTGAAATTCATTTTTTTTTTTTAATTCTTTATTTTTGAAGCGCAATGTCAGATACAGTGTGCAGTTATGACATTTAACAGGTTACATGAGTTGATGCAGTGACATAGTGGTAAAGAGGATTTGTTGCGCCTTTTTTTTTTTTAAAGAAATACAGGTTTATCAGTGGCCAACATGCCATCTAGACAAGGTTTAGTCAATGTAAGGTAGCGTCCCTATAATATGGTTAACTAGGGTTGCGTACAATTAGTTTAAAGACAAATGAAGTTAAGGAACACAATCCAGATTGGATAACACGTTATGGCATTGGATAAACTGGCTGTGAGCCTAAAATGAAACAGATTATGCATGTTTTAACTAGACTACTTGCAGGTAGCATCTATTAATCATAGCTTTTTAGGGACTATGAGTAGATAGTGGGTCGATTAGTAGGTTATGAGAAGGTAGTTTAAGTCTTCCAGCTTATATTGTTACAAGTGGGCATTATACGCTTTTTACAATTAGCTGGGTGCGTGCTTTAGATATGAGAGACAAAACGTCACCCCTTAGATCCCTATAGCTACACATGCATAAGATTAGTGTGGTTGATGCATTATGAAAGATGAAGTTTACGGCATTGCCATCTATAAAAAGCGGATTGAAATTAGTGGGGCCATTATCAAAGAGTCCCGGTGTGTCTCTGTCTAGCCTATGCCCTCTGTGGGCTTAGCTTGTCCTCGCTGCAGTCCGGCTGCCTGCGGGTGTTGCGACTCCTGTGGGGTTGGCTGTATGTGCTGTACGGCATTCCGGGCATGGTGTGTGGCATCCAGCATGGCAGACCTGGACCCCGGTGCGTCTGGAGAGTAGAGTGGCGTGGGTTGAAGACTGATGGTCCTTGCCGTTCGGCATGCGCTGACCTGCTGTTCCTCTCTCTCTGCCGCTTGCTGCGGGCCTGGCTCTGAGATGGCGTCGTGGTCTCGTGGTGAGTCTCAGGAGTTGAGTGACTCATTAGGCTGCTAGAAGGCGTGCGTGTAGTTGGTCGCTGTAGGTGTCGGATCTGTTGGTGTGTGTGATCCGCGCTGGTTGCAGCAGGTACGAGGGGGTGGCTTTCAGGCACTCTGATCTCGGTGCTGTTGCACACAGCCTCCGCCATCTTAGGTGTAACCCCTGGGTTGCGGGTCAGGATGGCAATGCCGCTAAGCTTTAGCTGTGGTGCCGTGGTCGGGGCCCCAGGGTGTTGACCAGGATCACCCCCACCGGTCCAAAGGGGGGGGGAAACAGGACCGGTTCCTCGTGGGTCTGGGCCCCTGGCTGAGCACTGTTAGGCAGGATAGCGGGCGGCGGCCGTCCACTCCACTCACCGCCGGAGTAGGCCTCAACTTTAGTAGTGAAGATTTCTCCTCCAAGGGACTAATACTCATAGAGCCAGCCTCACCCTGGACCCAGTGCTCTCTGCACGCTGAGGGCCGCTGTTGCTGGTCAGTATAAGGATCAGAAATCGTATTTTTGTGGCTTAAAGGTTTAGATATTACAGAAGCTGCTCTGTCTTGCAACCATCCAGCTTGGTGGTCCGGCCCCCGAAATTTTTTGAGTAAAATACACCGATTTTAGTCTGATAAATGTTGATTGGGAAATGTTGATTAGAAATTCAGGTTTGTTGGCTTTCTGTAACTTCCTGTAAGTCCGGATCTATTTTTTTTTTATTTAAAAATATGTTTACTATGGAATCACCTTCCAGAAATGAAAAGTGGAGATAAGATATATAAACATAGATAGGGGGCGGAGCCTGACCGCTTAACTGAGCAGACGTGGGAGACTCGAGCTCCTGCCAAACGTGCAGAAATCAGGGCACAATCGAGGACAAAATAGCCTGAGAACTTAACAGGGAGCATCACCCACGTCGGGGGTGCTCTCCTGAATCCAGCGATTCCTCTTTAACGCCAGTCGGGGCCAGAAAAGCGGGTCACTAAGCGCTGCCTATCCGACACTGGACCCCCTAGGTGACACATCTGGTCTCCAATCCCCCCCCTTTGGACCGGTGGGGGTTATCCCGGTCCCCACGGGACATGCAGACCGAAACTGCTGATGGGATGGGTTCCCTGGCCGCATCGCCTGCAGAGTCACCGACAACCCGAAGCAAACCTAAGATGGCCGCTCAGCAAGGGCCGGAGGCAATGGGCACAAGCCCTCAACCATACACTCACCCCCTGGAAACTTTTGATTCACTATGCATTAACCTCTGGTCCATACTCCGCCACCGTGGAATGTCTCACAGCCGAGCAGCTAAAACGATCACCTTGTGGATCCGCCCTACGACCCGCCGGCGCCATTACAGGTACCCACTCCAGGCCTCCACTGTGACCACGCGGCCTGGCCGGCGCCAAAAAACGCCACAGAGGGAAGCGACATACTATCCAAGCGCACACGCTCACCCCAATACACGCTGGAGATGGGCCAACGAGCACCCCCCACAGCCACACCACTCACTTAGACGCAGAATTCCGGACCAGAGAGGCACAGGTCTACGCCCCGAAGGCAGGGCAGACCGCTGCAATGCTAAACAGAGGGGAGCTTGCCGCACAAATACAAGAGCTGGATCCCAGCCCAGAGGCTCCACCGGCAAGATTTATATCAAGGGAAACGAGACATTCCTGTAAGAGGCATAGGCTAAGGCACCCACCACATTGCTTCCCAGCCGTCAGGCCCTGCTCTGACCTGTAGGAACGGGACTCTAGCTGCTGATATGCAGGCCCAATAAACCAGGGCACCATACTCATGAATACCCTACGGAGCTGCTGTTTTCTATATTGCATAACCTGGACTAACAGTGGACACTGCTACGGCTTAGAATTTAGTTGCCATCATTTGTATGTACTTCACACACACTATGCTTCAGTGCAGGACACCAGTACACCTCACATAAAGGGCCCACACGACGCAAAGGCTAACAGGCAGCTCACATGGTTACCTAGGTAGCTGATTTTTGGGCTCAGCAGCAGTTCATATATTATATTTTATTTGTTTTTCGACATATTTGACTCTTTAAATTCACATGTTTAAGCTCAGTGTTGATATCACATGTTCCCTGTGGTTTCACGCCTAGTTAAAACTAGAGGCAGCACAATTATTTTAATGTCTAGCTGGTACAGCAAGAATAGGCGAAGTAAAACAAGGCCTAGACATGACCAAATAGCGAGTAAACAGCATAGGTCACAGAAATAACCAACTATTACACGCTAAGATCCACAGGCTGTATATGCAACCTTGTCTTTCCAAATAACTACAAAATGTACATTGTTCTTCATGCCACATAACTACTATGCAATGTTTAATGATGCGAAGGTACCTGCTGTTGTGGCAGTACATTCCCGCTTGTCCAAGCTATGTACGAATAAAATAAATAAATAAATAAATAAAAAAAACATAGATAAGAAACTTTAAACATAATGAGTAATTAAAATCCAGAATATATGAAATGCACTTTGATTTAACAGTAAAGTTAAAGTAAGATTAGGAAATAAGGAAGTAAAGGGGATAAACAAAAAGGGATGAATTGAAGTTGGAAAATGTTAGGGAAAGGAAATCAGAGATTCAGAAGTTAATGGGTTCTAAAATATGGCTACTGTGAAAAGTTAAATTAGCTAAGCCAGGGTGGTCTACTAATATGTTGTTGCCCATAAGAAGTCGTTTCAGGAGTTTATCAAATATAGGTTTCATGTCGGTGTCAAGGGGTATACATGGTATACATGGTGTCCACAGTATTCTGGTCAATTAAGTTTGCCAAAGTGCCCAACCACTACAAAGGGAAAAGAACATTTTGTCTAAAAATAAGTGCAAAGTAAATTTTGAACTGCAACCAGAGCAGGTGTCAGAGGGCCTCAGTTCCATTGGGAGAAAGGATTTTTAAGGACATTTCTTGGTAGGAAGATTATTCGGAGGAAATATGTGTTATAGAAATGTATGACTTTTTTTTAAAGTTTCTTTAATGTCAGGTCAGCACTGGGACATGTTGTTTGTGGCTGATGTCATATCTGATTAATAATATGCCAGGAGAGGAGTTGGGGAGACAGAATAACAGTGTCTTTTTCCCCATTTCTAATATCTTTATTGGGAGAGAGGCCGATAACATAAAGCAACATGTGAACGTTCTTTATTTTCATTTTAGATTTATTTTATCTAATTTTAAAATGTGTGTTTAGAAGTGATGGAAGTGGAGTCTTGCATAAAACACTTTAAAGGAATATTATAAATACATGCATACAGACAGACAGACACACACACACACACACACACATACACACATATATATGCAGGTATGTGGAATTCACATCACCCGACGTCTGGGACATGTATATACCTTTTTAGCCCTGCTGTGGGCAAGCAGTTGGACTACCAGGGGAGGACAGGTCTTTGAGAGTGTGATGTCTGCAGCTCCTTCACATTTCTGGTGTGCTCTAGGCAGTCAGAACACCGCTGCTGCCATTCCCAGCATGCACTCTGACTCGCTCAGTGCCGGACTGTGGTAGGGCGATTGATCAAGATGTACACCTGGCAGGGGTCCAAATATCACGCTTCCAGAGTTGACCACCAGGACCCCCACTAAACCCCATAAAGTGGAGTCTACAGCTGCATCACTGTATGTGTGTAGATATGTGTATATGTCAGGTCATGATACATTTGCTTTGAATCTAGGAGAGGGCTAAAAAAAATTAGAAACCAGGTCTTTTTATTTATTTAAACTAACAAAGCTTTACATTCAACATTGAAAATAACAAATCTTAAAGGGGTACTATTTAGTTACCAGAACCACTTCAGCTTAATGTAATAGTTCTGGTGTCTATAGCCTGTCTCTGCAGGCTTTTCAATGTAAAACTGTTTTTTTCAGAGAAATATTCCTGCCCTGTAACACCTCTACTGGCAGTCACTCAGACAGCCACTAGAGGTGCTTCCGAGTTCTGTGCTGCACCTACATTCAGCATCTCCACTCTGTGCATGGAGGCCCTGAATTTTCCACATAGAGATGCTTTGATTCTTTGATCACTTGGCTTTTTGTGGGCATGAACATTCCTTGTATTTTTTTTTTAGAATTAAAGACACACACACACACACCCACCACCACCACCTCCCTCTCCCAGGTCCCAGGATGAAATTTCCGTTCACCATGGTGAACTTGCTGCTTGGGCTTTGAAGGGTGTGTATGTGTATACACAATTCAGGTGTTTCAATCAGACCCATTGCAGTCAGCATATAGAAACATTTGTGGAAAAAATGGGTTGTTTTGAAGAGCTCACTGAATTCAAGTGTGGAACTGTGATAGGATGCCACCTTTGCAATAAGTTAGTTCTGGAAATGTCATCCCTGCTAAATATTCCACAGTAAACTGTAAGTGGAATTATTGAAAAGTGGAAGCATTTAGCAACTCGGCCACAAAGCTGAAGACCATGTACAGTCACAGAGGGTCACCGAATGCTGATGCGCATGGTGCGTAAGTCACCAACACTCTAATTCCATAGCTGAAGAGTTCCAAACTCTCACTGGCAATAATATCAGTAAAAAAATTGTGCAGCGGGAACTGCATGCAAGCACAATGCCAAGCAGATTGAGTGTTGTAAAGCACGCTGCCACTGGACTATGGACCAGTGGAAAGTTGTTCTATGGAGTGACAAATCACACTTTTCTGTTTGGCAATCTGATGGGCGAGTCTGGGTTTGGCGGATGCCAGGAGCCCGTTACCTGCCTGACTGCATTGTACCAACTGTAGAGTTTATTAAAAAAATTGGGCAGACTAGATGGGCCGAAAGGTTCTTATCTGCCGTCACATTCTATGTTTCTATGTTTCGAGGAGAGATAATGGTATGGGGTTATTTTTCAGGAGTTTGTTAGGCCCGTTACATCTATCGATCTATCTATCTAAATAGCAAAGCTAACGCCAAAGAGAGGTGACGTAGAAACATCATAATACACTATGAGATAAATGCTCTCGCTACCCTAACTGAAAGAGATGTGTACCTTAAATTAACCCAAAAAAACAAAACCTTAACATTTTGCATGGTAATGTACATTGTTTTGCATCACCAAAGCAAAACAAAATATATAGATTTGACTATCGACATATCTGAAATGTTCATGTGTTTTGGTAACATACTGGCTGTGTGATATCACAGATGCCTTGGCTGGTGTCCAACATTACACAATGTTGCTGTTTTGTCTCATATGGGAACTATATATGGGTGTGTGCTTATTTATGTGTACGTCTGTGTGCACATGTGACGAAAGAAGCACTTCTGTCAAAACTGACAAAAATAACAAAGCGGAAAACAAACATAAGAGGATAGGGTGCTCTCCCAGAGGGGAAAACCCTGCATGTCTAGGCTGTGTACTAAGGAAGAGTATGAGAGCTTTCCATTCTGTGATCCACCAACACTGTTTCTATGACAACAGATACTGCCAGAGTAAGTAACTGATCTGTTGCTATGGTGCCAGGAGAGGATGATTCTGTTGGAAAACATTCTGTAATTAACCTGGGCACAAACAAATGCAAATGCCTCACTTTGAAGAGTGATTTTTCCTTCTGATGTGAGTAAATGCTCACCTATTGGGATTTGCCAGCGCACCCAGTATTTATACAATGGTTCTCATCGGCCTGATGTTGCTATAGACTAAACTGAGAGGCCTTTAGGCTTGGCACAAGAGATGTAAGTTCACCACCGACCTTTTCTACTTGTGGTCTCAAAGCTCTATCCTCCTTTGCTCCTTTGTGCCTCGAAATCGGATTATGACACTTCCTGACAGCTTGGCAGATGAAAAGAAATCTTCTTATTTCTTTCCCTTTGTTTTTCATTTTCTTTTGCACATAAACCTGGGAGAACCATACTCAAATTAGCAATCTGTTCCCAATTAAACGTATTCCAAACAAAATAAAGACATGAATTAAATGATGCTCTTGTGTGATTAGAAAATGCATTGCCAGAAATTAAAAAAAGGCAAGCTGCCAAGGAGACTGCAAAATTTCATTATAAATGTGTATCAAATATGTATTTCACGGAATTGCGACATGCATATATTAATACAATGGTCCTTTTGTTCAGATTTATCGTTTAAAATGGTTAGCAGTAGGATCAGTTCCAGTAGGTGCTTAACCAATATATAGGCAACTTGAAGACTTAAAGTGGAGTAAATGGATCCACAGTTGAGTTTTTTGTTTTGTTTTTTAGACAAAAAAATACAAGCAAATATTCCTACTTAAAAGACTTATACATGTGCGTTTACACATGTACACATTCTACATTTTTAGACCTTATTGTAGATCATTGTTATGATTTCATCAAAAGCAAGACTGTTCAACCAGATACACTAATGTCTCCCCCAGTGTATTTTAATTAGCCTTTCGTCGCTCATCATAAATCAAATCAGACTGCAAAGCAAATCCGTCAGAATAATAGTGTAAATTATAGAGACACTATGTGTAACTCCTTCACTACCAACCATGTTTATTTACCTATATAGTTATCTTTAATTTGCATTGCACTGTAAAATAATGTTTCACTAAATCCTACTTACTACTAAAGCTTTAGCTAGTTCCTCTGTTCCTCACCCACATTTTCTTTCCATAATTGAATGTGGGTTCTAGGAAATCTTTGGGGTTTTTGTGCAAAATAGGCATTGTTGTTGGAGTTTTATGTGCTGAATCCCCAGATATTTGGCTGTAAAGCACCAAGAGTTAGAATTCTTGCAAATTATATATTGGCCTCAGATTTTTCGTGGGCTTGGACTAGAGCTTCAAGCTGGAGAGTAGAGACCACCCATAAGAGTTATAGTTGGGGAGTGCAAGATTAGTCCTCATGAGGAGGCCCCTGTCTGCAACCTGATGTACCCTGATTCCAGATGCCATTGTTGAGCAAGAAAGCCCTGTCTTTTTCACCTTGTAAGTGTCTCTGCCTGTTTGAAATAGTAAAGTTCTGGGGCACTGCTCAAGCACTGTGTGCCCTAGAGAAGTATCTCTAGTCCACACACTCCCCTCACAAACTGGAACTACCCAACTGTACTACAGAACCCTCAGTAGGAAATGACCCTCTTACACATTTTTGTTTTGGTTTCATAAATGATCCAAAGCACTTCTCCTGGGGTACAGTGTTCTATCCTGGCAAGGACTCTGAATCATTCAAACAAGGAGCAGATAGAGTCAAAAGAACAAAAGGAGGAACTGCAGCTGAACGAGACCAGAGAGCCCATATTGAGTCTAGATAGTAATAAAGGGAGTAAAGTCTACCGCAGGACTAGGGCCAAGTCAGAGGAGTGACCAGAGACTGGTTGAGGTGTATCAAGTTTTGCCCCAGTTATATATCCCTGATCTGCTGAAATAGAAGTCTTAAATAATTTTTTTGAAGTACAGATGCCTCATTTGTTTAACAAACGTTACAATAAATGTATAAAACAAGTCTGTAAAGGTTTTTTGTATTTCTTTTGTTGCAGTAGAAACATGGAATCTGACGGCAGATAAGAACTATTCGGCCCATCTAGTCTGCCTAATTTTCTAAATACCTTTGTCTCCTATGTCTCTCAGTAAAGAAATACATCTTGATATTGTTTTTAAACCTTTGCCCCTCTAATTTAAGACTGTCCTCTTGTGGTTTTCCTTCTTTTAAATATACTCTCCTTCTTTACTTTGTTGATTCCCTTTATGTATTATATGTTTCTATCATATCTCTCCTGTCTCATCCTTTCTCCAAGCTATACATGTTAATATCCTTTAACCTTTCCTGGTACAATTTATCCTGCAATCTATGAACCAGTTTAGTAGCCTTTCTCTGAACTTTCTCCAAAGTATCAATATCCTTCTGGAGATATAGTCTCCAGTACAGCGTATAACATTCCAAGTAAGGTCTCACCAGTGCTCTCTACAGTAGCATGGACACTTCCCTCTTTCTACTGCTAATACCTCTCCCTATACAACCAAGCATTCTGTTAGCATTTCCTGGTGCTTGATTACATTGTCTGTCTACCTTTAAGTCATTTAATTCAATAATTACTCCTAAACCCCTTTCTTTGGATGTTGAGGTTAGGGCTGTATCAAATATTCTATACTCTGCCCTTGGGTTTTTACGCCTAAGATGCATTATCTTGCACGTATCCACATTAAATGTCAGTTGCCACACCTCTGACAATCTTTCCAGTTTATCTAAATCATTTGTCTTATCCCTCCTGGAACATTAACCCTGTTACAAATGTTTGTATCATCTGCAAAAAGACGTATGTTACCATCAAGACCTTCTGCAATATCACTAATAAAAATATTGAAAAAATGGGTCTAAGTACAAATCCCTGAAGTACCCCACTGGTAACTAGACCTTGCTTTGAATATACTCCATTGACTACAACCCTCTGGTGCCTGCCCCACTGCCTAACCCATTTAACAATATTGGAATTCAAACTTAAAGATTGCAATTTATTGATGAGCCTTCTACGTGCAACCATGTCAAAAGCCTTACTGAAATCTAGGTAAGCAATGTTTACCGCACCACCCTGATCTATTATTTTAGTTACCCAATCAAAAAACTCAATAAGAATAATCTCCCTGAAGTAAATCCATGTTTTCTCTGATCTTGAAATCCATGTGATTTTTAGATGGTCAACAATCCTATCCTTTAACATGGTTTCTATTACTTTCCCTAGTAATAAAGCAAGGCTTAGTGGCCTATAGTTGCCTTACTTTTCCTTACTACCTTTCTTGTGAATTGGAACAACATTCGCTAATTTTCGATCTTCTGGGACTACTCCCGTTAACAATGATTGGTCAAATAAATCAGAAAACCATTTTGTTAGTACACCACTAAGTTCTTTTAAGAACTGTGGATGTATACCATTAGGCTCCATAGATTTATTTGTTTTTACTTTAGACAGCTGAAATAGAACCTCTTCCTCTGTAAACTCACATGTAACAAGTGACTCAGTCTCAGTCCTAATTGAGGTCCATTTCCTTTATTTTTATCTGTAAATACTGAACAAAAATATTAATCGAGGTAATCAGCTAGACCTTTATCCTCTTCTATATACCTTTCTTATTTTGCTTTTAGTCTAACTAATCCTTGTTTTACTTTTCCTTTCTCATGTATGTATCTAAAAAAGTTTTGCCCCCTTTTTTGTACTGACTGGGCTATTTTCTCTTCTGTGTGTGATTTGAATGCTCTTATGACTTGCTTAGCATGTTTCTGCCTAATCTTATAGATCTGACTATCTTCCTCACTCTGTTTTTAAAAAATAATAATTTCTAAATGCTAACTTTGAGTTTTTTTTCTATTTTTGCCACTTCTGCGGTGTATCACAGTGGTTTCTTTTGCTCTTACTTACTAGCCTAATGCAACCACCCCAGTATTCAGTAATACTCTACCTTGTACCTCTCCCAGCATTCTAACAGTGGTTCTTTCTCTGGCTTGCCTCTTCTCCCCTAATCCTTTCTGTTAGTGTTCCCCGAAGGCTCTGTGCTTGGTCTGTGCTTGGTCCCCTGGTCTTGATCTATACTGCCTCCCTTGGTAAACTCATTTTGGCTTTCAATATCATTTCTATATGTCACACAAATCTGTCCTTTCCTGATCTCTCACTGTCCCTCTTAATTCGTGTCTTTGATTGCCTCTCTGTTATTTCTATCTGGATGGCTGCTCCCTCCCTTAACTCAACCTGTCGAAAACAGATCTTCTGGTCTTTCCTCCCCCAAGTGTCTGCCTCCCTCCAAGTCAATGGCGCTACCATCAGCTCTACCTCACAGGCTCGCTGCCTAAGTGTTCTCGTAGTCAATCACCAAATCCTGCAGCTTCCATCTCAAAAACATAGCGCACGATCTTGGCGAAAATACAAGCAGATAGACTGAATCCGTTACTGACCTTCCTGGTACACGCCGACCAAGTCGAGAACACACGGAGAAATATCGACCTGATCTGGCAGCAAGTGACCTCGAAAATACCAACGCTGGTGGTCGCTATCGACGCAGAAAAGGCTTTTGATAGGGTGCGATGGCAATTTCTGTTTACGGTGCTGAAACACCTGGGATTCCCGGACGAATTCATAATAACCACGAGGGCCATGTACTACAGCGCTCAGGCACAAGTGCGGATCGCAGGAGCCCCTATGACGCCATTTCGACTGTTTAATGGAACAAGACAGGGTTGCCCACTCTCCCCCCTCCTGTTTGTGCTGGCACTGGAACCACTGCTCCAAGCTATAAGGCAACATCCGGACATACAGGGAGTGCGGGTGGGAGATAGCGCATTCACCGTTTCGGCGTACGCCGACGATATCCTCCTTACCGTTACCAACCCTCTGGATTCAATGGCCACTCTACAAGATGTCATCAGTGAGTACAGCGCGACGTCGGGTTACAAGGCCAACATGGGCAAGATGTCAGGGTACCTGTAGTCTCTACCTCAGAGGAGGTGAGAGACTTAGACGTTTATCCTCCCAGAGGGGTTGTTTCTTCCGTTCCTCGCGGTTCTCTCGGCCATTTACAAGCCGACCGCGAGGGATCCACTTCCTTATATGACGCGACGCTCAGTAGTCGACGTCATGACGCCAACCCGGGTCGACCTGTCAGTCAAGTCCCGAGCACTAATCAGGACTCGTCGGGGGCGTGATTACCCTCTAGAATCAAGGTATAAAGTAAGGCTTTCGGCATCTGCTCATTGCCCTGTCGTGGTTCTAGCCTGTCTAGTCACTCAGTGCTCTTGTATTCTAGTTGTCTCTTTGGTTCTGACCCGGCTTGTTTGTACTACCCTGTTTATCTCTGTTACCCTTTGACTCGGCTTGTCTCTCGCTTACCTGTCCTCTCGTTCCCTCGACCTCGGCTTGTTCCTAGACCATTCTCTACTTACTCCTTACGTTAAGTCCGGCCATTCTAAGGTCCGGTATACGTACCTACCACCTGTTTGTACTCTGCGTGTTGGATCCCTGTCCCGATCCTGACATTACGACAGGGCCAATGGATCCTGCAGGTACAAACACTCAGGTTGGTCCTTCTGACTCTAGGATCGACGCCATGGATCACAGAATGGACCAGATGGCTCTAGCACTACAGGCGTTACTATCTCGTTCTAGTAATCAACCAGAGGAGATGCGTAATACTTCTATCTCTCCTGTGAGTTCAGGTCTAGAGGTAGCCACTATAGGTGCTTCTTCCCGTATCACTCCACCTGTACGTTATGGTGGTTCTCCAGAGAAGTGTCGTGGTTTCTTAAACCAAATAGGTATCCATTTCGAATTACAACCCCGCTCCTATCCTACAGATAGGGCGAAGGTTGGATTTATTATCACATTACTCGTTGAGAAAGCTTTGAGATGGGCCAATCCATTGTGGGAAAATGATAATCCGTTAGTATATAATTATAATGCCTTTGTAGCTGCTTTCAGAAGAACTTTTGACCCTCCAGGTAGAAAGGTAAATGCAGCTAGATTACTGTTGCGCCTTAGACAAGAAAACCGAACACTTGTGGATTATGCACTAGAGTTCAGGTCCTTGGCGGCAGAGGTTAAGTGGAATGAACAGGCTTATATAGATGTATTTTTTTTTTTTTTTTATTCTTTATTTTTGGTATGCAGGGATGTACAACAGTGCCTGTGCCGCCACAACAGCTTTAACAGGCTCAAGTTACATAAACATATGGTAGCAGTATTGTGGCACGATAAGTATGCATACATTTTTAGTAATATAGGTTAAACAATAATGATATACTAAGTCATGGTAAAGTAAACAGCACGTTTGAGTTTTTAGGTATATCAAGTTAAGTACATGGTAATAAAACTCTATAACATTTTCAGTGTAAAAACTTTGCACATTTTTTTAGATTGTTAACGCTGGACACAGAGTTGTATTCAAACTGATTACTAGCAAAAGTAAGGAACAGGCTTAGCTTAAGACAGGCTATAATAAAAGTAATAAAAGTAGATAAGTTTGCAGGCTAGTTATTCAGGCTTATGCCACTGTGTGATAGAATAGCTAACATACTAGAATTATCTGGCTAGGTATACAAAACATATGAATAGAAGCTTGCCGGTATCCGAGTTTCACATGTTAGGAAGTCCTGCAGAGGTTTGGATGGGCTAGGTAGGTAAAATACGTCTGTCAGCTGTGGAAAAGTGTGTTGGTAAGTTCTTAAAGCGGGAACCATTATATGCCACTGCGAGAGGCTGCGCTTCCCATGCTTATATAGATGTATTTTTAAACGGGTTATCAGACATAATCCTTGACGAGGTTGCTACTAGAGAGCTTCCTGAAAATTTGGAGGATTTAATTTCTTTTATTTCTCGCATTGACGAACGTTTAAGAGAGAGGCAGAACACTCGAGAGAGAAACCGTAAACCTTCCTTTAAACTAGCTCCTTCATTTCAAAGTTCTGAATCCACAACCTCACTTTTTCCAGAACCTATGCAGATAGGCAATACTCGCCTCTCAGAAGAGGAGAGACAGTACAGGAGAAGGGAGGGGTTGTGTATGTACTGTGGAGTCAGAGGTCATTTACGCCTAAATTGTCCTAATCGCTCGGGAAACGCTCGCACCTAAGTTTCTCGAGAGGACAGGCCTTGGGTGTTTCTATTTTGTCCTCTAATCTTAATTATAAAGATCACAGGCTTCTGCTACCCGTTTCTTTAACTTGGGAGAAGGGAGTACTAGAAACTATGGCATTGATAGATTCCGGAGCTGCTGAGAGCTTTATCGACCAAGTTTTTGTTACCAAACACGCTATTCCATCCCAGTTAAGGGAGACACCCTTGGCCGTTGAGGCCATAGATGGTAGACCTTTAGTTGAGCCTGTTATTTTCCGTGAAACCATACCCGTTAACCCCTTAAGGACCAAACTTCTGGAATAAAAGGGAATCATGACATGTCACACATGTCATGTGTCCTTAAGGGGTTAAATTAACTGTTGGTATCTTACACGAGGAAGACATATCTTTATTGCTTATTTCTTCTCCTTCTGTTCCCATAGTCCTGGGGTACCCTTGGTTAAAAAAACATAACCCTATTATTGATTGGGAATTAGGGAGATAATCTCATGGGGTCAGGGTTGTCAGGACAGGTGCTTACGGACAGTGTCACCGCTTTGCGCAGTTAACACACCGATTAATTCTACCTACTCTACAGAGGTACAAATACCGCCCCTGTACCTGGATTTAAAGGCAGTATTTGACAAAAAGAATGCTGATACTTTACCTCCACACAGGTCTTTTGATTGTAAGATTAATCTACTACCTGGTACTATGCCCCCCAGGGGTAATGTATATCCTTTGTCCACTAAAGAGAACTTAGTCTTAGAGGAGTATATTCGTGAGAACCTTGAAAAAGGATTCATTAGGAGATCCTCCTCTCCTGCCGGGGCTGGGTTTTTTTTTGTTAAAAAGAAGGATGGTACACTAAGACCTTGCATTGATTATCGAGGTTTGAACAAAATAACCATTAGAAATGCCTACCCAATTCCTTTGATTACCGAGCTCTTTGATCGTCTAAAAGGCTCCAAGATTTTCACCAAGTTAGATCTCAGAGGGGCGTATAACTTGGTGAGAATTCAGCAGGGACACGAGTGGATGACGGCGTTCAATACCCGTTATGGGCACTATGAATACACGGTAATGCCTTTTGGCCTCTGTAATGCACCGGCACTATTTCAGGACCTGATCAATGAAGTTCTTAGGGAATTTCAACATGACTGCGTTATTGTATATCTGGATGATATACTTATACACTCTAGAGAGATTGAGACTCACCACAGACAAGTCAGAAGGGTATTGCGCAAGCTTCTTCAACATGGCCTGTACTGCAAATTGGAGAAATGCAGCTTTGACCAATCCCAGATAAACTTTCTTGGTTATGTGATTTCTGGGGAAGGGTTTAAGATGGACCCGGATAAGCTCCAGTCCATTTTGGATTGGCCTTTACCCAGGGGCCTCAAGGCCATTCAGAGGTTTATTGGATTCTCCAACTATTATAGGCGCTTCATTAAGGGTTACTCTTCAATTATAGCTCCTATTACCAATATGACCAGACAGGGGGCTGACACTAAGAACTGGTCTACTGAAGCCCTTCTTGCCTTCAAAACACTCAAGGAACTGTTTGCTTCTGCACCAATTTTAGTTCACCCTGATACGACTCTGCCTTTCCTACTCGAGGTAGACGCCTCAGAGACAGGTATAGGTGCTATCCTGTCCCAAAGGTTAGGTGTGGATAAGCCCTTACATCCATGTGGTTTTTTTTCCAAGAAACTATCAGGCCCTGAGAGCAGATATGACATTGGTGACAGGGAACTACTAGCAGTTATCATGGCTTTAAAGGAGTGGAGACATTTATTGGAGGGCACCTTACATCCTGTTACTATTTTGACAGACCACAAGAACCTGTCCTATATTGGGGAGGCCAAGCGCTTGTCCTCCAGGCAAGCTCGTTGGTCTTTATTCCTCATGCATTTCAATTACGTGCTCACTTATAGACCTGGTTCTAAGAATTCTAAAGCCGATGCTTTGTCTCGACAATATGAACCTTCTGCGATATCTGAGCCGGTTTTGTCTTCTATAGTACCCAGGTGCAATATTATCGCCAACACGAGTCTTAAGATTCACTCTCCGTTGCTTGGTCAGATCATGAAGTTGCAGCATCTGGCGCCTAGACAGACTCCTAGGGCAAGGCATTTCGTTCCTCCTGAACTCCAACTGGAACTCTTACAGTGTTTTCACAACAGTAAGGCGGCTGGGCATCCGGGTATTCGCAAGACATGTTCCTTGATCTCTAAAGATTTCTGGTGGCCTTCTTTACGGAAGGATATTAGGGATTTCATCGGAGCATGTGAGGTCTGTATGAAGACTAAGCAACCTCATACGCTTCCATGTGGGTTGTTACATCCCTTGAACATTCCAGAGAGACCATGGTCCTGTTTGGCTATGGACTTCATTGTAGATTTGCCTGTTTCTAAAAAACAGACTGTGATCCTCACGGTGGTTGATAGGTTTACTAAGATGGCTCATTTCGTGCCCTTAACTAAACTCCCGACTTCTCCTGAATTGGCGGAGATATTCGCGAGAGAGATTTTTCGCTTACATGGGATACCTTCCGAAATTGTTTCCGATAGAGGTTCCCAATTTGTTTCACGTTTTTGGAGATCCTTCTGTTCTCAACTAGGCATCAAATTGAATTTTTCTTCTGCCTATCACCCTCAGTCTAACGGAGCTGCTGAACGTACCAATCAAAAGATTGAACAATATTTGCGTTGTTTTGTTTCTGAACACCAGGACGATTGGGTCGGTTTGATTCCTTGGGCGGAGTTTGCACACAATAATCTCGTTTGTGATTCTACTCGTTCCAGTCCCTTCTTCATGAATTATGGCTTTCATCCTTCCATTCTTCCCTCGGTTTCTCCTTCCCAAGGGGTACCGTCGGTTGATGTTCATGTTGCCAATTTGAGGAAGTTGTGGGATCAGACTCGACAAATTCTCCTACATAATTCCATGTTGTTCAAGAAACACGCTGATAAGCACAGAAGGGCGGCTCCGGTTTTTGTTCCAGGTGATAGGGTATGGTTGAGTACTAGAAACATTCGTTTGAAGGTTCCTTCTATGAAATTCGCTCCTCGTTACATTGGCCCTTACAGGGTTCTGACTCGAATTAACCCAGTTGCGTATCGCCTAGCTCTCCCAGCTGCCTTACGCATTCCTAACTCCTTTCATGTTTCTTTACTGAAACCGCTAGTCTGTAACAGATTTTCCTCCACTATATCCTCGCCTCGCCCTGTTCAGGTTGAGGGTCAGGAGGAGTATGAAATCAACTCCATCATCGATTCTCGAATCTCCCGGGGGAAGTTACAATATCTTATTGACTGGAAGGGATATGGTCCTGAGGAGAGGACTTGGGTACCTCAGGAGGATGTACACGCTCCTCGCCTCCGCAGGGCTTTTCACTCCCGTTTTCCATCTCGTCCCGGTTCCTTCCGCCCGGTGGGCGTTTCTGAGAGGGGGGGTACTGTCAGGGTACCTGTAGTCTCTACCTCAGAGGAGGTGAGAGACTTAGACGTTTATCCTCCCAGAGGGGTTGTTTCTTCCGTTCCTCGCGGTTCTCTCGCCATTTACAAGCCGACCGCGAGGGATCCACTTCCTTATATGACGCGACGCTCAGTAGTCGACGTCATGACGCCAACCCGGGTCGACCTGTCAGTCAAGTCCCGAGCACTAATCAGGACTCGTCGGGGGCGTGATTACCCTCTAGAATCAAGGTATAAAGTAAGGCTTTCGGCATCTGCTCATTGCCCTGTCGTGGTTCTAGCCTGTCTAGTCACTCAGTGCTCTTGTATTCTAGTTGTCTCTTTGGTTCTGACCCGGCTTGTTTGTACTACCCTGTTTATCTCTGTTACCCTTTGACTCGGCTTGTCTCTCGCTTACCTGTCCTCTCGTTCCCTCGACCTCGGCTTGTTCCTAGACCATTCTCTACTTACTCCTTACGTTAAGTCCGGCCATTCTAAGGTCCGGTATACGTACCTACCACCTGTTTGTACTCTGCGTGTTGGATCCCCCATATAAAGGGAGCTGCGCAAACAGGGATGACTTTCTACGAGAAGCTGTGCCGAGAAGGATCCGTCCCTAAGGGTATGATAACACTCTTGTATGCCCACCTTAGCACGGAGAACAAAGAATGGGGCCGTCTGGCCTACGCCGACCAGTGGGAGGCAGACCTGGGAGAGGCTCTGGAGGGAGTGGAATGGCAGGACATATGGGAGGCTAATAAGAACTCCTCCGTCTGCGTCACTCTCCAAGAACAAACATGGAAGACTATGTTCCGTTGGTATACCACCCCTGTCAAACTATATAAGATGCACAAAATGGATACCGATGATTGCTGGAGGGGATGTGGTAACCGAGGTACATATCTCCACATGTGGTGGGATTGTCCGAAACTACGTAGCTTCTGGAAGGCAGTAGAAGACCTATTGACACAGACCTTTAACAAACCCTTACTACTGGATCCATGGGTATACTTACTGAACAGACCCCTTGACGGATGGACCAAATGGGAGCTGACATTGGTACATAAACTAACCCTCGGGGCTAGACGTACTATTGCTACAGCTTGGCTCTCTCTGGAAGGCCCGGAGTTCTCAGGCGTGATATCACGGATCCGAGACTGCCGATTGATGGACGACCTGACGGCACGGGTGAAGGGTACGACAGAAAAGTTCCTAAAACTTTGGGAGCCCTGGGATAATAGCGTAGCAGGATTGGTGTAAATGGAACATGTCCACCAGGAAAATGGGGTATCAAGGGCCCGTGGGCTTTTCTTTTGCCGGTCCCGCGATGTCCCGGGTTGATCGCCACGCTCTCGTTGCGTCCTGGTTCCAGCGCCTCACCTCTTCTTCTCTTCTCTTTCTCTGCACTTTTTACTCCTTTCTCTTCCACAATTACCCCTGATTTCTCGGCAACGGGTTTCGGGGGTAGGTTTTTTCTATTTATCGAAGGTATTATTCTCCTTGGTTCCTCACTTTGCCTGTCTAACCGACATCTCTCCAGGTACGATCGGTGCGATAAGGGAAGGCGGAGATATTGTATTCTCCGGATACCTTTTTCCTGACAGGACCCTTATGGGACAAAGGGTAATTGCCCGAGTCTTATACACCACCTCAAACTAGAGTTAGTTGACCGTGTCGACCTGTATGGGGAAGCTCGGGGTGGTTTAGCTATTGCTATTAGGCGACCTCTTTTATCACCACTGTTGGTCACTGCTAACCGGACACGTTACCTTGTGTTCCTGGTCCTCTAATCGAATAGAAATCGGAAGACAATAGCCAAAACGTATAGCATAATACCAAATCCCCGAGGGGGATCAGGCGCCACCGAAATTAGGGACAAGTGTGTCTGGGGGACAGTTGTCGATTAGGATTGTTTTCCTCAGATCGACCTCTTCCACTGAGGCTTCTAAGCAGGACACACAATAGTACCGTTCCTGTTATGACACCCTCGGGCAAAAGTGAGGAATTTTAATACTGTTGCTGTATAAACAATATAAAACCCGCGATGGGGGGCAAGTTACCAAGGTGGCTTGTACTATATGCTGTTGTTACATTGTTGCATTTACAAAACTGTTCGTGTGTATTTCGGCTTCTGCGCAAGCCTTCAAGTTATATGATTCTTGCCTTAACCATCGTGTGCAAAAATAAAGAATTAAAAAAAAAAAAAAAAAAAACATAGCGCACATCCTCCCCTATTTAACTCTGGATGCAGCTAAGGTGCTGGTCCATGCCACTATTCACTCTCATCTTGACTTCTGCAATCTGCTTCTTAGTAGTCTAACGTGCTCCCAACTTCCCCCGTTACAGTCTATAATATGAAATGCGATCGTGAGGCTCATCATCCTGTCTGCCCATATCACTAATGCCTCCCCAGTCTGTCAGTCCCAACATTGGCTTTCCATAAGATACAGTGCTTGCTTACAAATCTCTACATAACACTGCTCCTGCCTACTTTTCCTCCCTAATACACCAATATGTCCCGTCTAGGCCCCTACACTCCCACAGGGTGGGGGGGGGGGGGGGGGGGGGGGAGCAGAGATCTAAACCTTTGTATTCCTTATACTATAGTGTTCCTTTAGTTAATATCTAAAATTGATCAATCCTATTGAGTAATATCCACTAAACCCAAGCTGTTGTTTGTTTTTTTAATTACCACTTTAAGGATGGGCAGATAGTGTAAATATAGCCCATTGGCATTGATTTTAATAAAACCGGTTATACATTTTCCATAACTGTCTCTCATGATAGATAAAGGGCTAATTTATATGCATGTTGTAGTCACTGTTAAGTTAAAATGTCTAAAATGTCTGCTCGTAAAGTTGTCAAGTGCCGACTGTCTCCATGCTACAGAACTTAACTTTTAACGACTGGCAATTAGTGGCTGCAATAAGGTTTAACATCTACCACATAGATTAATAGGAAACTCTAGTGCTGTATAACAACTGGTTCTCATGTTGGATTGTAAAAAGTAGCACCAGATTGGAAGAAATTGGTAGTTCTCTCTAGTTTATACCTATTTTAGCTGGGTGTAAAGTGCATGTTAGCAACTGGAAACCCCCAGTACATCTTATAAGAAAATAAACATTTATTCACATAAAGCTGTTCTTTAAGCATGGTGCGTGTTTGTCATGAATTCAGTGTAAATTCAAAGTGAATTCTAGTTTAGCATTTCAGCTTTTTTTTTTATAACCGTAAAATTTTAAATTCACTTGTAATTTTTCTTTGTGTGTGTAATCCTGTATAGTAATTTGTACTTGAAATTGAAATTCAAAAGCTAAAATAGCCAAACTGTACCTGTAGCAAAGTTGTTTAATTTTCAGCTTAAAGGACCACTATAGGCACCCAGACCACTTCAGCTTAATGAAGTGGTCTGGGTGCCAGGTCTAGCAAGGTTTAACCCTTTTTGCTGTAAACATAGCAGTTTCAGAGAAACTGCTATGTTTACCTATGGGTTAATCCAGCCTCTAGTAGCTGTCTCCTTGACAGCCGCTAGAGGCGCTTCCACGCTTCTCACTGTGATTTTCACAGTGAGAAGACGCCAGCGTCCATAGGAAAGCATTGAGAATGCTTTCCTATGGACTGGCTGAATGCGCGAGCGGCTCTTGCCACTCATGCGCATTCAGCCAGGGACGTCAGAAGAAGGAGGACAGTCCCAGCGCCGAGGGTGCCCGGTGCTGGAAAAAAGGTAAGATTTTAACCCCTTCCTCCCCCTTCAGCGCCACGGTACTGGGACTCTGAGGGTGGGGGCACCCTCAGGGCACTATAGTGCCAGGAAAACGAGTTTGTTTTCCTGGCACTATAGTGGTCCTTTAACAATTTTCAACAAATTCCATACAATTCTCTGTTTAGTCAATAAACTTTTAAAGGTAACTGGCTCAGAGGATCGCAGGTGATGTAAATACACTTTATGAACTTTTTGACAGTTGAGTTCCTATGGCAAGTAATTGGAAAAGTTGCCATTTTGTCCACATTCCAAAATAGTATACGCTAAAGTGGATGCAAGTGAGCGCTGATGTTAAAGGGTTCCTGTCGTGCTGCTTTGTCTCTAATTCATCTTCGTTCCTCAGACTAGCTATACATTGTGCTAAGACAATTTATGAGTTTTGTCCGTTTGAGAGAGAGCATGTCTACAGCAGCATCGATATGGGGGGCTGTGCTATTAATTGTGTAGTGGAATGAGACTTTGCAAAGAGGGGCTAAGCTGGAGAGGAAATCGCAGCCCACAAAGACATTCAGTGTATCTCTATGAGGAGGTGCTGCTTGGCCAGGGCTGTGCTTGGCTTGTGCTGACTTTGCCCCTGATCTGCCTCCTGGACATTCTCTGCCAATCACTTCTGATGATGTCAGCCAAGCAGGCAGATCAGGGGAAGAGCCAGCAGCAACAGACTGGAAAAAAGGTAAGATTTTGCTATATTTAGGTGGGCCAGGGGGATCCCCCTTCTGTTGCAAATGGTATGCCATCATGCGGGTAATTTACATAACTTTGTGCAGTCAGGTTAAATACATGTATTACAAAACATATTACATACCTATTTAAAAAAAACTGTAAAGGGTGGGCTATATCTACTTATTTCTTATATAAAATAGGTTATTGTCTGTTTGGCAGACTTGAGAGGACAAAAACACTCATGCCAAGTTTTTCCTGTGTGACTCATGTTGTTTATAATTACAGAGGTATGAACTTATAATAATTGGTGTACTGTACATTGACTAGTATTTTAGGTCTGATTCATTACAATAACGCAAAAGACAATGGGATTTTGTAGAAGGCTTTAAGTAACAGGTTATTTTCAAACAATGTTTTCAAAGTGGCAATAACACAAACACAGTACCATACAAACAAACAAACTTCCAAAGTCACGCTTATTCATAGGTTATATGCAGCTTTTAGAGTTTGTTTCCAGTGCTTTACATAGGATCAGTTTGGGCAGCGCCCCACTTATTTTTATGTGGTGGAAAAATGTATTTTCAGTAGTTTAGAAGCACCAAGATTCTGTTTCTAGAGGTGAGAGTGCTAAGCCAATAAGAAAATGTTGTGTCTTTAACCCCTTAAGGACAGACAATGAAAATATTCCGTCATGATTCCCTTTTATTCCAGAAGTTGTGTCATTAAGGGGTTAATTCTGTATGAGGTTTTAGTTCTGCAGGGCCCATCCATCTTCATTGGTAGCGGTTTGAGAAGCTTACTTGAGAACATCTAGGTGTGTCAAAAATAGGGATGGTTTGAAATCTGCCCTGTTTCAGCAGGTTTTGCACTTGCCTAGTGTCCTTTAAGTGGGAATTTCAGAAGTTTCCACTGAGTTGCCCATGAGGGGAGGCATGCTATTGGCCTCTCTTTTGAGGGGCCATCATTGGCTCATAACACCAGGGGGTGGGTTTACAGTGCCCACAGAAGAGAGAAGCAAGAAGCCATCTTGGAAGTAACAGAGAGAGCATAGCAGCAGGACCTCCTGGCCCCTGCCAAATGTAAGTGTATGATATTTTTTATCTACCAAAAAGCCCTTGTGACTGCCTGAGGGCTAATTTTTTGAAACACATAGAACACCCTGAGCCAATTGTGATCAAAACAAAACATAAACAAAACCTTGAATTTGCGCTATGTCTGTTCAGGCGTAATTCACCTTTTTCATATTATGTGCACCCACACTTAACATATATAATTTGTTCAGGAGAAACAGGGCTTTCATGTCACATCAAATATTTGTATATTAAACATAATTTAATATCAATAAAATATTTTTAAAAATAAGAAATGTAACTGTGAATGTCACAATACTGTTAGCTGTTACTGCAATAAAATACACATATTTGTCTTCAGCGATGTCTCACATGTAAAACAGTACCCCCAATGTACAGGTTTTATAGTGTTTTGTAAAGTTACAGGGTCAAATATAGCATGTTACATTTTTCAGTTTGTACACGTTGAAATTCGCCAGATTGGTTACGTTGCCTTTAAGACCAAATGGTAGCCTACAAATGAAAATTAACACCATGATGGCATACCATTTGCAAAAGTAGACTACTAGTGATTTCGCGAACATAAAATTTTCGGTTCGTGAACGGCGAACGCGAACTTCCGCAAATGTTCGCGAACCGGGCGAAACGCCATAGACTTCAATAGGCAGGCGAATTTTAAAACACACAGGGACTCTTTCTGGCCATAATAGTGATGGAAAAGTTGTTTCAAGAGGACTAACACCTGGACTGTGGCATGCCGGAGGGGGATCCATGGCAAAACTCCCATGGAAAATTACATAGTTGATGCAGAGTCTGGTTTTAATCCATAAAGGCCATAAATCACCTAACATTCCTAAATTGTTTGGAATAACGTGCTTTAAAACATCAGGTATGATGTTGTATCGATCAGGTAGTGTAAGGGTTAAGCCCGCTTCACAGTGACAGACCAAACTCCCCGTTTAACGAACCGCAAACAACCGCAAGCAGTCCATTTGCACAACCGCAAACTCCCCATTTGCACAAGGTTGGATACCAAGCTAGCCATGTCCCGTTCCTTGTCCTCACTGATGTAATTGAAGGTCTCTCTTCCTCCACCCAGCCACGTACAACACCAAGGGTCCCCGAAAGGTGACAACAAGCCCCCTGGGACGCCAGCTGTGTTTGGTCTTCCACCTCCTCAAAGCCACCTTCCTCCTCTGACTCCTCTTCTTCAGACTCCTCTCTCTGCGTTGCCTCTCTCTGCATTATTATAAGGTGTGTTAAGTAGTACTATTCCTATCAGTTTAATCCCTGTTACGTCCCCTGTCAGGGGACGTGTATATAAGGCATCGATTTTAGGAACCGGGAGATGGAAAAAGATGCTTGGTCGGTCCTCCTACTTCAAATTTGGGGCACTGCGCGTGCAATCTAATGTGCCACCAGATAGGAGTGGTGTGTTAAGTAGTACTATTCTTATCAGTTTAATCCCTGTTACGTCCCCTGTCAGGGGACGTGTATATAAGGCATCGATTTTAGGAACCGGGAGATGGAAAAAGATGCTTGGTCGGTCCTCCTACTTCAAAATTGGGGCACTGCGCATGCAATCTAATGTGCCACCAGATAGGAGTGGTGTGTTAAGTAGTACTATTCTTATCAGTTTAATCCTAATGTCACGACTACTAGTGTGGTCCAGCACGCAGAAACTATGTAAACATATACATAGGCAAGAAAAGGAAAATAAAAGGACAGAGCGTAAACCGGACCTTAGAATGGCCGGACTAATACGCTATAGACAGAGAATGGTCAAAGGGAAAGCCGAGGTCAAGGAAGCCAGAAAATACACAATACCGTTTACACAAGCCAAGTCAGGGAAACCAGAATTCAGAATAACCAGGGAAAAGCCAAGATCAGAATACCAGGAAATCAGATTCACAATGATAAAGCACTCTCAGGAAAAAAGGAACAGGAAACAGGAAACCACAACAGGGTACTGGGGTGAGCTAGGGATTTAAATATCACGCGGCGGGCCAGCAGCCGCGACACCCTATTACATCCCCCTCATCAGGCCTTTTTTAGTCGAATGTATCGCCCACTGTAAGTCCCTTCGGGATCCATCCCTCATTCATCTTAATAAAGGTGAGGTAATCTAGACTTTTTTGACCTAGGCGACTTCTCTTCTCAGTGACAATACCTCCTGCTGCACTGTAGAAGTTGAAGCGGGGCAGGCCAGAAGTTCTATCGCAAATTGGGATAGCTCAGGCCACAGGTCAAGCCTGCACACCCAGTAGTCAAGGGGTTCATCGCTCCTCAGAGTGTCGATATCTGCAGTTAAGGCGAGGTAGTCTACTACCTGTTGTTCGAGTCATTCCCTGAGGGTGGACCCCGAAGGGCTGTGGCGATCCATAGGACTTAAAAAGCTCTGCATGTCCTCCATCAACAACACGTCTGTGAAGCATCCTGTCCTTGCCGGCGTGGTCGTGGGAGGAGGAGGATTACTTTCACCTCTTCCCCTGTTAGATTCCCGTTGTGCTGTCACCCTTATACGCTGTGTAAAGCATACTTTTTAATTGATTTTGGAACTGCTGTATCCTTTCCGACCTGCCGTAATTCGGTAACATTTCAGGCACTTTCTGCTTATACCGGGGGTCTAGTAGCGACTGTCCGGTGTGCTGGTCCGGTGTGACTCTCTGCTTTCAGGCAAGTCAACCCCAAGACGGCATGACACTGCCGTATCCGGGATGGGGAACAGTACCTGGGGAGCTGGGGGGGTGCCGTTGATGTGGAGCAAGATGCAGCAGCAGAAGAGGACTCAGCCGAGGAGGTTATGGAAGAGGATGGAGTAGGAGGAGTAGAGGAGGTGGCAGCAGGCCTGCCTGCAAGTCGTGGCGGTGTCACCAACTCCTCTGAAGAGCCACACATTCCATGCTTGGCAGCCGTCAGCAGGTTTACCCAATGCGCAGTGTAGGTGATATACCTGCCCTGACAATGCTTTGCAGACCAGGTATCAGTGGTCAGATGGACCCTTGCCCCAACACTGTGTGCCATTACTTCCTTTTGCACAATCGAGTTTGGGGATTGCCCTTTGTACAAAGAAATTTCGGCCAGGTACCTTCCACTGCGGTGTCCCAATAGCAACAAATTTTTTGAACGCCTCAGACTCCACCAGCTTGTATGGTAAAAGCTGGCGGGCTAAGAGTTCAGTCAAGCCAGCTGTCAGATGCCGGGCAAGGGGGTGACTTTGTGACATTGGCTTCTTACGCTCAAACATGTCCTTGACAGACACCTGACTGTGGGCAGATGAGCAGGAACTGCTCAAGGCGAGAGATGGAGCGCCGGATGGTTGAGAGGGGGCAAGGAGGACAGCAGTGGTTAACGTGGCTGAAGATGCTGGACCAGGAGGAGGATGGCGGCTTTGAGTTTGTGTGCTGCTTGTACTCATGTGTTGATCCCATAGGCGTTTGTGATGTGCGATCATGTGTCTTCGCAAAGCAGTTGTACCTAGGTGGGTGTTGGAGTTCCCACGACTCAGTTTCTTTTGGCACAGGTTGCAAATGGCATCGCTGTTGTCAGAGGCAGACACACAAAAAAAATGCCACACTGCTGAGCTCTGCAATGACGGCATTCTGGTGGTGGCAGCAGCATGCGTTAATTGGCGTGCTGTCTGGCTGACCCCGGGTGCTGATGCATGCTGTCTGACTGTGCCACTAGCTCCTTGCGATGACCTCCCCCTGCTTCCAACTCGTCTCCTCCTCCTCCTCTCTGTCTCCCCATCTGAACTTTCCCCCTATTCTTCTTCTCTTCTAGCGGGCACCCACGTGACATCCACGGACGCATCGTCATCATCAACCGCTTTACTTGTATCTGACAACTCAGCAAAGGAAGCAGCAGCGGGTACAACATCATCATCATCATCATCACACCGTACGTGTGTAATGCTGCCTCACTGAGACATATCCCTGTTATCTATATCCTCTGGCAATAGTGGTTGCGCATCACTCATTTCTTCCAACTGATGTGTAAATAACTCCTCTGACAGATCAAGTGAAGCGGCTGTGGTGCTAGTGTTGGTGGTGGCAGCAGGCGGGTGAGTGGTATCTTGAGAGGTGCCCGAAGCTAAGCTGGAGGAGGATGGTGCGTCAAGGTTCCGAGCGGAAGCTGTAGAAGATTGGGTGTCCTGTGTTAGCCAGTCAACTATGTCCTCAGAACTTTTCAAGTTCAGGGTACGTGGCCTCTGAACACTGGGCATTATTCTAGGGCCAAAGGGAATCACAGCACCACGACCACGACGGCCCCTGCGGGGTGGCCTGCCTCTGCCTGTCATTTTTATTTTGATTAGTGGTACTATGCGTGCAAGCTACTGTGACAACAGATATGAGTGGCACTGTGCAGTGGCTAACTGCTATTCAATCTATTACAGTCAAAATTGTATTTTTTTTTAAATATACACTACTGTTAAGCCAGATATGAGTTGCACTGGTGTGACACTGTGCCCTGGCAGGCCATGAAAGGCACACGCGTGAAGGAAACTGACTGCTATTATATTACAGTCCAAAAAGGTGTTTTTTTGTTAAATGCAAGCTATTGTGACACCAGATATGAGTGGTGGCACTGGGCAAGTGGGCACAGTATACGCTGTGAACCTGACACACACGCTGGCAGACAACTAACTGCTATTCAATCTATTACAGTCAAAAATTTTATTTTATTTTTTTAAATGTACACTACTGTTACACCAGAAATGAGTTGCACTGGTGTGACACTGTGCCCTGGCAGGCCCTGAAACGCACACTCGTGAAGGAAACTGACTGCTATTATATTACAGTCCAAAAAGTTTTTTTTTTGTTAAATGCAAGCTATTGTGACACCAGATATGAGTGGTGGCACAGGGCAAGTGGGAACAGTATACGCTGTGAGCCTGACACACACGCTGGCAGACAACTAACTGCTATTCAATCTATTACAGTCAAAATTTTAATTTTTTTTAAAATGTACACTACTGTTACACCAGAAATTAGTTGCACTGGTGTGACACTGTGCCCTGGCAGGCCCTGAAACGCACACTCGTGAAGGAAACTGACTGCTATTATATTACAGTCCAAAAAGTTTTTTTTTTGTTAAATGCAAGCTATTGTGACACCAGATATGAGTGGTGGCACAGGGCAAGTGGGAACAGTATACGCTGTGAGCCTGACACACACGCTGGCAGACAACTAACTGCTATTCAATCTATTACAGTCAAAATTTTAATTTTTTTTAAAATGTACACTACTGTTACACCAGAAATTAGTTGCACTGGTGTGACACTGTGCCCTGGCAGGCCCTGAAACGCACACTCGTGAAGGAAACTGACTGCTATTATATTACAGTCCAAAAAGTTTTGTTTTTTTTAAATGCAAGCTATTGGGACACCAGTGAGTGAGTGGTGGCACTGGGCAGGCCCTGAAACGCACACGCGTGAAGGAAACTGACTGCTATTATATTACAGTCAAAAAAGTTTTGTTTTTTTTAAATGCAAGCTATTGTGACACCAGTGAGTGAGTGGTGGCACTGGGCAAGTGGGCACAGTATATGCTGTGAGCCTGACACACAGGCTGGCAGGCAGGCAACTGCAATTACATTACACAGAAAAAATAAAAAAGCAGACTGATGTTCTAGCCCCAAAAAGGGCTTTTTGGGGTGCTGTACTTACAGCAGAGATAAGATGAGTCCTTAAGGACTGTAGTTGACACTGAATACACTAGCCTAGCTATCAATTTCCCTATCAAATCAGCAGCAGCTACACTGTCCCTCCTCTCACTAAGAATGCAGCTTCACAATGAATGTAAAATGGATGCTGTCCAGGAGGTGGGAGGGTCTGGGAGGGAGGGTCTGCTGCTGATTGACTGGAATGTGTCTGCTGACTGTGAGGTACAGGGTCAAAGTTTACTCAATGATGACGAATAGGGGGCGGACCGAACAGCGCATATGTTCGCCGTCCGTGGCAAACGCGAACAAGCAATGTTCGCCAGGAACTATTCGCCAGCAAACAGTTCGGGACATCACTATAGACTACCCAAGGTGTTACAAATAGGGTATGTCCAGTCTTTTTTAGTAGCCACTTAGTCACAAACACGGGCCAAGTTAGTCATATTTGTGTGTGAAAAATGCAAAAAAACTAAATTGAATGCTAATTTTGGCCAGTGTTTGTGACTAAGTGGCTACTAAAAAGTACAGGACATACCCCATTTGCAATACCTTGGGTTGTCTACTTTTGCAAATGGTATGCCATCATGGGGGTAATTCTTATTCCTGTGCTACCATACGGTCTCAAAGGCAACATAACCAAACTGGCAAATTTCGATGTGAAAAAAAGTAAATTCAAGCCTTATATTTGACTCAGTAACTTTTGAAAACACCCTAAAACCTGTACATGGGGGTACTGTTATACTCGATTGACTTTGCTGAACACAAATATTAGTGTTTTAAAATAGTAAAACGTATCACAACAATTATATCGTCAGTGAACATACAGTTTTTGTGTGAAAATGCAAAAAACTGCATTTTTACTGATTATATCATCGTGATATGTTTTACTGTTTTTAAAGGGACACTATAGTCACCTGAACAATTTTAGCTTAATTAAGCAGTTTTGGTGTATAGAACATGCCCCTGCAGCCTCACTGCTCAATCCTCTGCCATTTAGGAGTTAAATCCCTTTGTTTATGAAGCCTAGTCACACCTCCCTGCATGTGACTTGCACAGCCTTCCATAAACACTTCCTGTAAAGAGAGCCCTATTTAGGCTTTCTTTATTGCAAGTTCTGTTTAATTAAGATTTTCTTATCCCCTGCTTTGTTAATAGCTTACTAGACCCTGCAAGAGCCTCCTGTATGTGTTTAAAGTTCAATTTAGAGATTGAGATACAATTATTTAAGGTACATTACATCTGTTTGAAAGTTAAACTAGTTTTTTTTTTTTCATGCAGGCTCTGTTAATCATAGCCAGGGGAGGTGTGACTAGGGCTGCATAAACAGAAACAAAGTGATTTAACTCCTAAATGACAGTGAATTGAGCAGTGAAATTGCAGGGGAATGATCTATACACTAAAACTGCTTTATTTAGCTAAAGTAATTTAGGGGACTATAGTGTTCCTTTAAACAGTAATATTTGTGTTCAGCGAAGTCTCCCAAGTAAAACAGCACCCTCCATGTGCAGGTTTTATGGTAATAATATGGACAGGGGTTAATCTGTCCAAATTGAGTGGAGAGTTTGGGGAATGAACGTGGAGTACTCTTGAAAATTATATTAAAGGGAGCTTCTAACTCACATAAATCTCTACTGGTATAAAAAGGCCCCCATCAAGGCTTTAAAAATTATGTATAGAAGAATACTAGATCCTAAACTTACCAGGAAATATAAAGTGAGAAAAAAGCCACAAGAAACATGTAAAAATTGGTAAACATGTCAAATATATATACAGGAGGAGCGCTGCCCAAATTGGGGAAAGGTAGGGCACTGTTCACTAAACAGTGAACTGAGAAAATACAGATTATACAGTAAGGATAAAATGCAATTCCAATAATTGTAAATAAACAGATAATGAATCATATATATATGTATTATACATCTAAAAACAGTTAAATGCTGAAAGTTTGTAACCAAATGAATAGTACTTTCTTATAGCAAAATTGTATCAGCTCTCAAAGTAGCAGACTCCTGTTACTAATAATAATTTGAGGCTCGTATTTTTCTAACCTATATAGTACAATATGAAAATAGGTACAAAAGTCTTCTTCTTCTTCAATCCCGGTCCTCACCCTAAAGGCCTGATCGAGTTACAGTGGATGACCACAGCTGACCGTAAGGACCGAGCAGGGTGCCAAGCAGAGTACCCCAGCATGAAGTTGGACATCTCACTCACCTTTTGTCCAGCCTCCCACCAAACGACCCACGATCCGGCGACACTAAGCCTCCCACCACGGCTGACCACGGCCCTCGGAGGACCAAGCACACCACAAAGCAGTTGCAGTCCCGGAGACACCAGCGTGCAACCCATAGAACAGCAGCGCTGGATAGTGTTCAGATGCCTGCTCTGGAGGACACTTACTCCCGCTACACAGAACGAGCAGAGCAGGTGTCAGTCAGCAGTGGGACTCCCCCTCCGAGAGCTGTCTCAGGACCACCATGATGGCGGCTCCCCGCTGGGGCAGTACGGACAGCCCAGATTGGCCTGGGTGATAACAGCGACGACAATATTAAAGTGACTGACGATAATATTAGTGCGAATGCTGATAGTACTAAAGCGACTGATGTTAGTATTAAAGCGACTGGTGAGAGTATTCAAGCGACAACTGCTAATTTTTTAAAGTGACTAACAGAAACTTAGCCTGAACACCATTTACAATTCATATGTACTAACATGTCTATACAGCTACCATAGTATGCATGCATAACTTGCAACATCTATAGAACTAGTATAGACACTGACCAAGCCTCATTACTGTAGTAACCTACTGCGTAAAGCCGAATTTAAGCTGAATATAACAAAAAATTGTGCCTGTTAATCTCTGGTCCCGCATGTTTAGCGAGCAAAATGCCTGAGGATTGCCTTCGGGGGCACCTCTTGCCTACTTGTAATATCTATGTGCACTACAAAAATAAAATAAAATTAAAAAAAACACTTACAGGCTCTCGGGAATGATAGGCATATCTGTGTACATGCAGGGATCCCAACTCCAAAGAATACAGGATTGAAATTTCTTAAATTGAGAAAACTTTGAGAAAACTATCGCTGGGTAGAAAGTGGGGAATCAGTCCTTACAATGTAGATGAAGATTGGCGATCACTGCGTTTGTTTCACCGGAGAACCGGGAAACAGCTCCTGCGTTCCAGTGCTAGTCTTCTCCACGAGAGTCTCTGTTCTGTGTAAACTGCCTTACGCGTTTCATGACTAAAAATGTCACTTCTTCAGAGGTGATGATGTGAAAGGTTTCAATGGGATTTTAATATAGTCCATAATAGCGTAACAATTATTGGAACGCTATGTTAATCAACTTATTCAAGACATCAGTATAATTGACATAAAAACCTTCTAAGAGTGCTTAAAACAGGAATAGTACATTAAAACTGAGCGATACAAAATGTAAAATAAAAGTAAGAATAAACAGTGACGTAAAAACAGAATAGGTATTGCAAGTGATGTACTGGATATGTATATACATATATCATTCTGTTAGTGGATAGCAAGAGAATTGATGCTGACTTGCATATGGGAGCGAGATCACAATTGTGAACATATCGCCAGTATGCAACAGTACCAATAATATAAAACAAATATTGTAATATAAACGGAGACCTGGATATATATACAGATAAAGCTATGTAAACAACTTAGAATGACATCAAATCTGATTCAATGTAAAACTATTTTGGGCATATCACTGATACACGAATACTCGACATATTGGAACAAACATGGTGTTTGGTATTAAGCCAATACTTAATCATATATATATATATATAGATAAGATCCTTAAGTTAGAAATAAAAATTGAAATAAAGTTCTCTTTTCACTTCTGCAGAAATAGCCAAGTGAAACGTTGCTATTTCAATAAAACGATCTCAGAGGCCATCAGATTGGCACAGTGTTGTTTCTATAGGAAAGCATTGGATTGGGTAAGATTATCAAGTTTGATGATCTCAGCCAAGGAGGAGGTGGAGTTAGCTGTGGAGAGCATGGGTTGAAAGGGAAATAAAATATCTCTTTAACCCTTTGGGAAGTGAGGGGCCCTCTTGTGTGTCTCTTTCTCTCCTCGAGGGGACCATAGAGGATCTTCTATTTCCTCTACACGGCCGGTCTGACTTGAAGCTGCTCGAGCACACAGGGGCACACCTAGAGCATTTCACACCAGTAGCTGGTCCAGTATTTTTTAACGTTTTCAAGAATATTTACTGCATAAATTTGTAAACTAAATGTTAGAAAGAGTCCCCTCAATGCCCCATTAGAGACTACAATGAAATCTAATGGGTCCTGGAAAGGGGTCTCTCTGGTCCCCATTCACTCTATTCTGGCACTTGTCACCTTAATTACTGTGGACGCCCATGCTTATGGCTATGATTGACAGGAAACCAAGATAAAGGCACACAATTGCAGGGTACGGGGTGTGAATTTCTCCTTTTAATTTTATTTTTCACACCTCACAGATTTAGATTTGTTGAATATAAGGGATATGTAGATCTAATATTTAAAAAAAAAACAAAAAAAAAAACACATTGGAAGTTACAGTTCCCATTTAAAATGGATTTACATAGAACTTTGACATCTAAGTCTCAAAGCAAAGGTACTGTCAAGAGACTTTTGTGTCCCAAATTGATAGCTTGACATTTTATTCTTCACAATCATTCTCTGCTGCAGATAAAAAGCTGCAAAATGTACAGGTTATTGACCAGAGGTAAGTGCGTTTTTGGTTTTCTTACTCCCACTGTGTTATTCAAACCAGTAAATCAATGTTACTGGGGTGAAGGAACAAGGACCTGTCACTTCCGAGAGGTGAATATTCCGCTTTAAATTGATAATCTGGGAATTTAGCAGTTTTATTTTTCTGTCTATGCATCAAAAAAGTCTATATAATAAATTAATTAATTGAAATTCTACATTGCAACAGCTGATATGTCTTCCTGCAACTTCTGTAGCAATAGCGTTAACTTGGGGGCATTTGAGACGAGTTAATTGAAAATTTTGGAAACGGTACCCGGGGAGGAGCATAGCACACATGCCTTTATGAAGATGTGGCCTCTTGTAAGCCAGTTCTATTTCAGGAATGTAGGTTTACTGAAGCTGCAAAGCTGCTTACCATCCGCATGCTACCAGTCAGTCTGCATTTACAAATAACCTGATGGGGGAGAAAAAAGCCTTTAGATACGTTAGGATCCTGGCTAACCAGCTGTAGCTAGCACACATCTCCTGGTGCTTGATCATTTCCCCAATGCTAGTAACCTAGAATGTGCTGCTTGTGTAAAAAAAACAAAAAACCTCAATATCACCATTGAGTTAGACTCGTTCATGTGTTGAAACTGCTAATGTGTCTTGTCTAGGAAATAGTCTTTGCACAACATAGAAAATCTATTAACTTGTGCATAAACAGCCTTTTCAGTTATCTGTTTTTAGTATTTGAGCAGAAGCGAGTTTTGATTATTCCTTTTATTGTCTGCAGTAGTTGTAAAACGAAACACAATCTCTGCTGACAAGTATCTTGGTGTTTGTATGTAGAGCTAATAACAATTCATAAGCAATTCAAGACTGGGTGGCTTATCTCTTGCTAAGCCGGTTTAGGTTCTCTATTTTGCCTAATTAAAAAGTAAAATTCTCTTATTTATTGCTCTTGGCTGTTGTTGTGTTTTAGAGCCTGCTGACCCAGTTTATTCATTACATTTCAATAAAATTTCTATATTCTCCCCAAGTTTTAGTGTGTGTGTGTGTGTGTGTGTATGTGTGTTTAATGAATATTAAATTGAATATATTATATTCAATTTAATATTGTGTCCGTGTGTGTGTCTGTGTGCGTATGTATGTATATACCCATCCAACGATGTGGCAGCACTCACGGTCTTTAAAGTCCAATTTTTTAGTATGAAGAAATATATTTTATTCAATTTTTAATTTTGTGTGTGTGTATATATATATATATATATATATATATATATATGTGTGTGTGTGTGTGTGTCTGCATATTAACGTGTATGTGTATATATATATGTGTGTGTGTGTGTATATACACACAATATATCTATTAACTTCTGCATATTAACGTGTGTGTGTGTGTGTGTGTATTTATAATATACATTCAAAAAACTATTTCAAAGCTCACAGAATGTAATAGTTTTTTTGTTATTATATATTATTTGACTATAATAAGATCAGGCTGAAGGAGAAACAATGTCTGCCATGGAGGCTAAGACTGGAAGTGTGTTTTTCCACATATTTTTGTCATTAATAGCATGTAATTCAAACAAAAATATAATAAATGAGTAAGCATCATAAATGCACAGTTGAGTAAAGAACAGTATTTTTTTTACATGAATAAAACAAAACAAAACCCAAAATGGTACAGTCGATAACAATAGCTTTTATCTGCATAAAGGAAAAAAAAAAAAAAAGGAACAAAGTGTATGTGCAACAGCTATAATGTCAGGGTACCTGTGGTCTCTACCTCCGAAAGAGGTAGAGACTTAGCTGTTCCTCCATCCAGACGGTCTGATGGCTCCCTTCCCCGCGGTCTATCCGGTCATGCTAGGCCGGCCGCGAGGGAGTGACTGCCTTTTACAGCATCTAGGCAGGAAGTAGTCATCAGGACACTCCCCCGGAACGACCTGTCAGTCAATTGCTGCAGGACCAATCAAGACGCCTCGGAGGCGTGGTTACTGCTCTGAACAGGGTATTTAACAGAGCTTCTTTCATTAGCTCATTGCCCTGTCGTGGTTCTAGCTTGTTCTAGTCACTCAGTGCTTGTGTATTCTATTATTCCCTTTTGGTTTTGACCCGGCTTGTTTACCTTACTCTGCTTATCTCTGTTACCCTTGATTCGGCTTGTCTCTCGCTTACCTGTCTTCTGTTACCCTCGACCTCGGCTTGTCTTTGACCATTCTATACTGTGCTACTTACGTTAGTCCGGCCATTCTAAGGTCCGGTATACGCATCTGGCTACTGTTTGTACTCTGCGTGTTGGATCCCTGTCCCGATCCTGACATTACGACAGGGCCAATGGATCCTGCGAGTACAAACAGTCAGCTTGCCTCTCCTGATCCTAGGTTTGAAGCCATGGATCACAGAATGGATCAGATGGCGCTTGCGCTACAGGCTCTATTATCTCGTGCCAATAACCCACCAGAGGAGATACGTAATACCCCTGTTTCTCCTGCCGGTTCAGGTCTAGAGGTAGCCACAGTGGGTGCTTCTTCTCGCATTACCCCCCCAGTACGCTATGGTGGGGCTCCTGAGAAGTGTCGTGGTTTCTTAAACCAAATTAGTATCCATTTTGAATTGCAACCTCGCTCTTATCCTACAGATAGGGCAAAGGTAGGATTTATTATCACCCTACTTATTGAGAAAGCTCTGAGATGGGCCAACCCATTATGGGAGAACGATAACCCATTAGCTTATAACTATAACGCCTTTGTAGCTGCTTTCAGAAGAACATTTGACCCTCCAGGTAGAAAGGTTAATGCAGCCAGACTACTGTTGCGTCTGAGACAGGAGAACCGAACACTGGTGGATTATGCACTAGAGTTCAGGTCTCTGGCGTCAGAGGTCAAGTGGAATGAGCAGGCGTATATGGATGTATTTTTGAATGGCTTATCTGAAGTAATCCTTGATGAGGTTGCTACCAGAGAACTCCCTGAGAATTTAGAGGATTTAATTTTGTTCATCTCTCGTATAGATGAACGTTTAAGAGAGAGACAGAACACTCGAGAGAAGAACCGGAGACCTTCTTTTAGGTTAGCCCCCGCTTTTCCAAGTCCTGACTCCACGGTATCTTTGCTTCCTGAACCTATGCAGATAGGGTATACCCGCCTCTCTGAGGAGGAAAGACAGTACAGGAGAAGAGAGGGTTTGTGTATGTATTGTGGAGCTAAGGGTCATTTACTCTCAAACTGTTCTAACCGCCCGGGAAACGCTTGCACCTAAGTCTCTCTAGAGGACAGGCCTTGGGTGTTTCTATTTTGTCCTCTACTCCTAAGTATAAAGATCACAGGCTTCTGCTACCAGTTTCCTTAACTTGCGGGAGGGAAGTAGTAAGGGCTATGGCTTTGATAGATTCCGGTGCTGCTGAGAATTTTATCGACCAAGCCTTTGCCAGTAAAAACAATTTCCCATCCCAGCTAAGGGAGACACCCTTGGCCGTTGAGGCCATAGATGGTAGACCACTACTAGACCCTGTTATCTTTCGTGAAACCATACCCATTGAGTTAAATGTTGGCATCCTACACGTGGAGATTTTATCTCTTCTGCTCATTTCGTCTCCTTCCGTTCCCATAGTTCTGGGGTACTCATGGTTGAAAGAACATAACCCTATTATTGATTGGGAGTTAGGGGAGATACTCTCGTGGGGCCAGGGCTGCCAGGATCGGTGTTTGTGCAAGGTTTCTCCATTAGCTAATATTAACATACAGGAGAATCCTACTCAGTCCACAGAAAGACAAATACCAGACCGTTACCTAGACTTAAGGGCAGTGTTTGACAAGAAGAATGCCGATTCTTTGCCGCCACACAGGTCATTTGACTGTAAAATTAAGCTTCTACCCGGGACTATGCCTCCGAGGGGCCATGTATATCCTTTGTCTGTTCAGGAGAACTCGGTTCTAGAGGAGTATATTCAGGAGAATTTAGAAAAGGGATTCATCAGGAGGTCTTCTTCTCCGGCCGGGGCGGGGTTCTTTTTCATTAAAAAGAAAGATGGCACGCTGAGACCTTGTATCGATTACCGAGGCTTAAATAAAATAACTGTCAGAAATGCCTATCCCATCCCACTGATTACCGAGTTATTTGATCGTCTTAAGGGCTCCAAAATCTTCACCAAGTTAGATCTCAGAGGGGCTTACAATTTGGTGAGAATCCAGCAAGGTCACGAGTGGATGACGGCATTCAATACCCGGTATGGCCATTACGAGTACACTGTTATGCCATTTGGTCTATGCAATGCTCCTGCAGTATTTCAAGAGTTGATTAATGAGGTACTTAGGGAGTTTCAGCATTATTGTTTACCTGGACGACATACTAATACACTCTAAGGAGATTGAGACTCACCATAGACAGGTCAGAAAGGTGTTACACAAACTTCTGCAACATGGTCTATACTGCAAATTGGAGAAGTGCAGTTTTGATCAGTCTCAGGTAGACTTTCTTGGGTACGTGATTTCTGGGGAAGGTTTTAAAATGGATCCTGGTAAACTCCAATCTATTTTAGACTGGCCTTTGCCCAAAGGACTCAAGGCTATCCAAAGGTTTATTGTTTTTTCCAACTACTATAGACGCTTCATTAAGGGTTACTCCTCTATCATTGCGCCTATTACCAATATGACGAAACAAGGGGCTGATACTAAGTTCTGGTCTGAGGAAGCTCTTGGTGCTTTTAAGACTCTCAAGGAACTTTTTGCCTCAGCTCCCATTCTAGTTCATCCTGATACGACTCTGCCTTTCCTGCTAGAGGTCGATGCTTCTGAGACAGGAGTTGGGGCTGTTCTGTCTCAAAGGTTAGGGGTGGATAAACCGTTACACCCTTGTGGTTTCTTCTCTAAAAGATTTTCTGGGCCTGAGAGCAGATATGACATCGGGGAGAGGGAACTGTTAGCGGTCATTAAGGCTTTAAAGGAGTGGAGACATTTACTGGAAGGGACACTACACCCTGTTACTATCCTAACGGATCATAAGAACTTGTCTTATATTGGGGAGGCTAAGCGCTTGTCCGCCAGGCAGGCTCACTGGGCTTTGTTCCTCACTCACTTTAATTATGTAGTTACGTATAGACCTGGTTCTAAGAACTCTAAAGCCGATGCTTTGTCTCGTCAATATGAACCATCCACTATAACTGAACCACTTCTGTCCTCCATAGTTCCTAAGGGGAATATCATCGCGAACACAAATCTCAGGATTCACTCTCCATTGCTTTCTGAGATCATGAAGTTTCAGCATTTGGCACCCAAACAGACTCCTGGGGATCGACACTTCGTTCCTGCCGCTCTCCAACTGGAGGTGCTACGCTGTCTCCATAACAGCAAGGTGGCTGGGCATCCTGGTATCCGCAAGACTTATGCGCTGGTCTCTAAAGATTTTTGGTGGCCTGACTTACGCAAGGATATTAAAGAATTCATCGGGGCATGTGAAGTTTGTACCAAGACCAAGCTACCTCATTCGCTTCCATGCGGATTTCTGCACCCTTTAGAGGTTCCTGAAAAGCCTTGGTCCTGTCTGGCAATGGACTTCATAGTTGATTTGCCTATCTCTAAAAAGCAGACTGTCATCCTCACTGTGGTAGACAGATTTACTAAAATGGCTCACTTCATTCCCTTACCTAAACTCCCATCTTCGCCCGAATTAGCGGAGATATTCGCCAGGGAGATTTTCCGGTTGCATGGGATACCTTCCCAAATTGTCTCTGACAGAGGCTCCCAATTTGTTTCCCGTTTTTGGAGATCATTCTGCTCCCAACTAGGCATCAAATTGAATTTCTCCTCTGCCTATCATCCTCAGTCCAATGGAGCTGCTGAACGCACTAACCAAAAAGTTGAACAATATCTACGTTGTTTCGTTTCAGAACACCAGGACGATTGGGTCGGTTTGATTCCTTGGGCGGAGTTTGCACACAACAATCTCGTTTGCGATTCTACTCATTCAAGCCCCTTCTTCATGAATTATGGTTTTCATCCGTCTATTCTTCCTTCGGATTCTCCTTCCCAGGGGGTGCCGTCGGTTGATGTTCATGTTGCCAATTTGAGGAAGTTGTGGGATCAAACTCGACAAATCCTTGTGCACAACTCTATGTTGGTTAAGAAACACGCTGATAAACGTAGAAGGGCGGCTCCGGTCTTTGTTCCAGGTGATAGGGTATGGCTGAGCACGAGGAACATCCGTTTAAAAGTGCCATCCATGAAGTTCGCTCCTCGTTATATTGGACCCTACAGGGTGCTGACCCGTATCAATCCAGTTGCGTATCGTTTAGCTCTTCCTAATAACTTACGCATCCCGAACTCGTTTCACGTTTCATTGCTGAAACCACTCATATGTAACAGATTTTCCTCCACAATAGCTCCTCCTCGCTCCGTTCAGGTGGAGGGTCAGGAGGAGTATGAGGTTAACTCTATTATTGATTCTCGAATGTCCCGGGGGAGAGTACAATATCTGGTTGATTGGAAGGGATATGGTCCTGAGGAGAGGAGTTGGGTACCTCAGGAGGATGTTCATGCTCCCCGTCTCCGCAGGGCGTATCACTCTCGCTTCCCATCTCGTCCCGGTTCATTCCGCCCGGTGGGCGTATCTGAGAGGGGGGGTACTGTCAGGGTACCTGTGGTCTCTACCTCCGAAGTAGTCATCAGGACACTCCCCCGGAACGACCTGTCAGTCAATTGCTGCAGGACCAATCAAGACGCCTCGGAGGCGTGGTTACTGCTCTGAACAGGGTATTTAACAGAGCTTCTTTCATTAGCTCATTGCCCTGTCGTGGTTCTAGCTTGTTCTAGTCACTCAGTGCTTGTGTATTCTATTATTCCCTTTTGGTTTTGACCCGGCTTGTTTACCTTACTCTGCTTATCTCTGTTACCCTTGATTCGGCTTGTCTCTCGCTTACCTGTCTTCTGTTACCCTCGACCTCGGCTTGTCTTTGACCATTCTATACTGTGCTACTTACGTTAGTCCGGCCATTCTAAGGTCCGGTATACGTATCTGGCTACTGTTTGTACTCTGCGTGTTGGATCCCTGTCCCGATCCTGACATATAATAACAAATGTTACAATATATATTATAATAGAGATCACATTGTGTACACATGGTATATACAGGGCATACACTGCTAGCCAGGACTCAGCAGGTGAATTGCTACTTGCCAGGGATAAATTGTCAGTCTACAAAAGCCAATGGTAAACTAAATTTATCTGTAAAATCGATCTTGCTTTAAATGCAGTGTTTTGTTTAAAATGTTCCTAAATCAAAGAAAACGAAGAATGTACTCTAAAACTAAATGTGTCACGATCACAAGGCTCACTGGAAATCAACCAGTTGATAAATATTTTTTTCTGTAACTTTAATGACAATTATTTACTTGTGCTTCACTGGGTCATACCAACATTTTGATGTGAAAAGACAAAGATATCTATTTACTTTCCTCAAGTCAAATGCTGATATTGCCAACTATGGAATCCTGTTTTATCAAGGATTTCCCCCACTCCACAGAGTAGGAGAGGAGGACTGTTGTCTTGTTCTCAGTGAAAGGTTTGTGATGACATTATACTCAGTATTCAAGGTTATCAACCCAGGTGTGATACCTCTGTGTTTGTTGGCTGTTGTATGGACTGGGATTCACTACACCTCTATAATATTCATGGACTGTTTAACCCCTTAAGGACACATGACGTGTGTGACATGTCATGATTCCCTTTTATTCCAGAAGTTTGTGCCTTAAGGGGTTAAACATGTCGGGAGTTTGCTCATTTTCTTGGTCTGAGGAGAACCTTCCAACTCCACAAAGCTGAGCCCTTTAAATCAAGCAGACTAGCCTTTTTGAGGTGTTAAAGGACCTTTCTCTGTAGTTATCATATTTCATGGCAATATCAGTATTACCAGTTTGTTTTTGTGTTTCATTAAATAAATCCTAATAATGACTCGGGTTCTTATTTCTCTCTATAAACTACAAATAAAAGTTTAATGCTGTTGGTGAACTGAAATTGGTTTCAAAGTAAATCTGTTCATTACTTGGACCATTAGTTTTTCCAACTAAAAAATTAGATTTTCCCTATTTATTATTGATTTATAACACCACTTTTCAATTTTAGTTCAGAGTATTTTTGGTTGTCTGATTTTTAGTCTTATTTTCATTAAGTGTGAATGACTAGACACGCTAAAATGCCAAAAATATATTGAGTTTTTGTGGAATGTAGGCATGGCATTAATTTAGACTGGGTATGATATAGGAGTAGTTAAATTGTTGGCCAAGTTATTACAGAACGGTAAAGCTTCTGAATTGCTCTTCAGTGGTCTACACTGGGCTCTTTACTACCACCCAGGGGCGTACCTAGAGCATTTGGCACCCGGGGCGGGTCCTATTTTTGGCACCCCCCCTCAAATTTAAATATAAAAACAACCAATTTTTTTTTTTTTTATGTATTTAGCATGTATTTAGCACTTTTTATGTATTTAGCACGTATTTAGCACTACATACTATGTATGTATTTAGCACTAAGCAGTGTTTGTGTGTTTGAATGTATGCATGTTTTTGTATGGAGTATATGTGAGTGAATGTAGCGGTGTGTTTGTATGTAGTGTTGGCGTTTGAATGCAAGCATGCATTTGTGTGTTGTGTGGTATTTGAATGCAGTGGTATGGTTATATATAATGGTGGGGTGTGTATGTAGTGTTGACGTTGAAATGCATGAGTGTATTTGTGTGTAGTGTTGGCGAGATTTTTAGATGTCTGCACATATACACATACACGGACATACACACATGCAGATACATATACACACAAACACAGTCACACACAGATACACATTGACACACATGCAGACATCGTGGCGACTCTAGGAACAATATATATGGGGGGGGGGGGCACATAAGATACCACAGTCAAAACAGGAGGGGGAGCAGTAAAACTTCTCACTAGGGGATGGGGTAATATGCTGCCATTGGCTGTCTGATGCCAGCATGCTGTGTTCTGCATGCTGGCATCTGACTACACATTTGCATATTATTCACATTAGCCACCCAGATTTCTTGTTGTGGGCTGGCTGACACCTCTTAATTTCAATCTTTGCTTAGCAGATAACTCCTATTTGCTATCCTTTGTGGGATTGCCATATTTAAGGACACCAAATAAGGTGCTATCTGCTAAACAGCACCCTCATTTAGTATCTTTAAATATGGAAATCTCACATACGGACACTAATTCAGGGAATGATCTACTAAACAGCTAAAGGATAAAAAAAAATGCCCTTTTCTTATTTTCAGTTGTTTAGCAGATAAATCCCTTATTTGTTATCCTTATGTGGGATTGCAATATTTAAGGACAGGAAATAAGGGAGCTATCTACTAAACACATACGCAGAGATACACACAATCACACATAATCACAGATTTACACAAACACAATCACTGACCCACAATCACATACACACACACAAATATTACATACATACACACATTTAATCATTAAGAGGTCCACCCTGCCTCCCTACCTTGCTCTAGAAGGGCTGGAGTGGATCCTCAGTCCCTGGTGGTCAGTGGTTGCTGCTGGGATCTCTGTGCTCTTTCTGCACAGTTCCATCGCACGCCCTGTAATGATGCCGAGGCAGCGATGGCATCATATCCTGGCTGCCGGCTCACTGCAGGGCGAAGACCGTCAGACACAGTCACTCACACACAGTTACAGGCAGACAGTCAAACACGCAGGCAATCACACAGGCAGACAGTCACACATACACACACAGATTCACAGACAGTCACACCCACAATCACAGGCAGACAGTCACACATACACACAACACAGTCACAGGCAGTCACTCACACACATACACACACAGTCACAGACAGTCACTCACACACACACGCACACACACACACAGTCACAGACAGTCACTCACACACACGCACACAATCACAGGCAGACAGTCAGTCACACAGACAATCACAGTCAGACAGTCACACACACAGTGGCACACACACACACACACAGTCACAGACAGTCACACACACAATCAGAGGCAGACAATCACACAGGCAGACAGTCACACATACACACAACATAATCACAGACAGTCACACACACACAATCAAAGACGGTCACAATTAGGGATTGATTTTTTAGAGCCGATACCGATACCGATAAGCTGTGAACTTTCATGCCGATAGCCGATAACTTGCCGATATTCTGTACATTTACCATTTTGAAAAAATAAACTCTTTCTAACGGTAAATGCACAAAATATACATGCCACATGTAGTGGATGAAGTGTATTTAGACAGGGGAGCTGTGTGTGTAGTGGATGCAGTGTGTATTTGTGTAGTGTGTATATATAGTGTATGCAGAGTGTATAGTGAATGCAGTGAGTGTTTGTGTAGTGTGTGTGTATATATGTATATATATATATATATATATAGTGAATGCAGAGTGTGTATAGTGAATGCAGAGTGTGTGTTTGTGTAGTGTGTATGTATGTAATGCAGTGTGTGTGTGTTTGTGTAGTGTGTATGTATGTCATGCAGTGAGTGTGTGTGTGTGTGTGTGTGTGTTTGTGTAGTGATGTAATTTGTGTAAAATGGAGGGGGGGATTTTTTATGTTTATTATAATTTTTTTAAATATTTAAATTGCATTGTTTTTGTTTCTTTTAGTTCCCCCCCACCTGCTTCTTACCAGGGAGGGGGGATATAGTATTCCCTGGTGGTCTGGTGGCTTGTTAAGTACTGTGGGGCGGCTGGCAGCAAGCGCTGACTTACCCTCCCAGCAGCTCCTCCAGCTCCCCAGTGTAAATCTCGCGTCCCTTAGTGCCGCGCGGAGCGTTGCCATGGTAACCCGTGGCAACGCTCTGCAGCCGCGGGTCTCGCGAGATTTAGACATGGAGCTGCAGGAGCTGCTGGGAGGGTAAGTCAGCGCTTGCTGCCGGCCCCCCCAGGATCGCCGGGCTTGTAATGAGCCTGGCGGTCCTAGGAGGTATTATCGGCAATATCGGTAGCTTTATTGGCCGATACCGATATTGCCGAAAATAACGAATATCGCCCGATTATATCGGTAAAACCGATAATCGGTCGATCCCTAGTCACAATCATAGTTACACACTCACACACAGTCAAAGACAGTCACAATCACACTTACACACTCACACACAGTAAAAGACAGTCACAATCACAATGACACACTCACACACAGTCAAAGACAGTCACAATCACAGTTACACACTCACACACAGTCAAAGACAGTCACAATCACAGTTACACACAGCACACACAGTCAAAGACAGTCACAATCACAGTTACACACAGCACACACAGTCAAAGACAGTCACAATCACAGTTACACACAGCACACACAGTCAAAGACAGTCACAATCACAGTTACACACTCACACACAGTCAAAGACAGTCACAATCACAGTTACACACAGCACACACAGTCAAAGACAGTCACAATCACAGTTACACACAGCACACACAGTCAAAGACAGTCACAATCACAGTTACACACTCACACACAGTCAGACAGTCACAATCACAGTTACACACAGCACACACAGTCAGACAGTCACAATCACAGTTACACACAGCACACACAGTCAAAGACAGTCACAATCACAGTTACACACAGCACACACTCTCTCACTTACAGTAAGATTGGGCTGGAGGAGGAGTGGATTCAGTCCCTCCTGTGCTGTAGTTGGGGAAGCAGGGACTCCTTCCTGCTTCCCCTCTCTCTGTGTGCAGCAGTATGAGGCTGCATTTAGCTCCGCCCCCGCATCCGGCTTGGCTCCGCCCCCACGGCCGTTTTAGCTCCGCCCCCAAATCTCCGTGCAGGTTTCCTGCTTCCAGCCCCTGCGTGTGAGCTGTGTCGGCTGCCCGGCGCCCCTGCTGCTATGGCACCCGGTGCAGCCACACAGCTCACAGAATAGCAAGCCTGGTCAGCCCTGGTGGCACCCCCCTGCCTGATGGCACCCGGGGCGGACCGCCCCCCCCTTAGTACGCCACTGCTACCACCTTACTGGAAGGTTTTAATGGCACAGACATGTATGGATACAGATTGACTGCCGGCTAACTGTTTGGGGTTGAGTCTTGGAGGAAAGCCTCAGAATTAGTGTACCTTTATGAGCTTCAGCTATCATTATTCCTGAAAACCTCTGCAAATGTGCCCTGATGGATAGTAATCAAATTATCATACCATATTTTCTTCTGGCATGGATAATAAGTGTTTGAATGATGGGTCTCACAAAGACAATATTTATACCAAGACAAGTGCTAGGCCTAGATTGATTTTCTCAACCCTCTGGGTGGTATCTTGTGTAGTCCTCATTTTCTGATTGTCTAACATAGGCCTGGAAGTCTGAGGGTTCTGCATAGTATCTTAGCTATTCCTAGAACTGCACTCTTCTGGACAGAAAGCCACTCTCCCAACTTGGGGGTTACGGCCCTGAGTGCTCAATTTATAACTGTGACTTCTACTGCCTTTCCTTTCCACATCCTTTCTAGCTCCTTTTTCAGTTCCTTACTATTGATGTTATGGTCATTGCGTATTGCCACATTCTCCACCCCCATACTCTACCATAACTTGTATACCTCAACAATGTCTGACTGGTTGACCAGTACTTGCTTGTCTGTCTGTCTGTCTGGAATTGTAAATCCCACCGGATCTTAGCTCTGTCCTTCTCAACACCCTTTGTGGTATCTCCCATCTTGAATAGGCAGGTCCAGCCCATATTATGTGCAGATATTTCCAGCAACTTGGTTGTGCCTCTCAGTGTGTGCTGGCCCTTCTAACAGGTAGCACCTGGCAACTATGTGTTGTATTGTCTCTGGAATATATGTGTATTCTTTAAATACCTGTTATCTATTGTTCACTGAAGATGTTCAGGTGTTGTATTCATGTTTTTAACCTTGTGGGTAAAGATTTGGACTAAGCACTATTAACTGTTCACGCTATCAATATTTATTGTGCAGATGAAAGTCGCCTGTATGCCTGCACAGTGTGCTCAAGTGCTTATGGTGCTTGGAATGTTTTTTGAATGAAATTAACTTTGTAAACTGCATTTATATGTAGTTATGTTTTAACATGTAAATGAATAATTGTAAATATTTTTTTTACTCTTTCTTTAATTTTGTATTTTGCAGACTACCTATGCACACCTGAAGAAAATATCTACAAGATAGATTTTACCAGGTTTAAAATCCGCGACATGGAATCCGGAACTGTGCTGTTTGAAATCACAAAACCTCCCGCATCTGGTGAGTAGAATTATCGACAACTGACTGAATCATAACGTAACTTTGAAGAAAGTCCTATAAATAGGACGATAACAAGAAAACTTACAGAAACAATAGGTTGAAGAGGACCCTGCTCAAGCGAGCTTACAGTCTATAGGAGGTGGGGTATAAGACACGTTAGGACAGGAAATATCAATCAAATAGGGTGGGAGTGAAGCAGAGCTGGAGGAGAGAGTAAAGCATTGCCCTATAGGAGAGAGCAAGAGACAGGTATGTAAGGTAGAGGTTACTCTGGGAGGCCTTAAGCTTTCCTGAAGAGATGGGTTTTAAGGCCCTTCAGAAATGATTGAAGACTAGGAGAGAGTCTGATGACGGTAGGCAGGCTATTCCATAGGAGAGGAGCCGCCCGCGAGAGGTCCTGCAAGCACGAGTTGGCCGTACGGGTGCGAGCAGCGGTCAGGAGGTGGTCATGGGCAGAGCGGAGGGAACGAGGAGGGGCATACCTATGGATCAGTGAAGAGATATAAGAGGGGCTGGAATTGTTCATTGCTTTAAATGTATGGGTTAGCACTTTGAATTGACTCCTATAGGATACAGGGAGAAAATGTAAGGACTGGCAGAGGGGTGAGGTGTGAGAGGGCCGACTAGAGAGGAAAATCAGTCTAGCTGCAGCATTCATTACAGACAGTAGCGGGGCAATGCCGCTTTTGGGGAGACCAATCTGGAGAGGGTTACAGTAATCCATGTGGGAAATTACTAGAGCATGGACAAGCTCCTTGGTAGCATCTTGCGTAAGAAAGGGGCGGATGCGGGCTCTGTTTTTACGTTGGAATCTACAGGATTTGGCAACTAACTGGATGTGAGGCTCAAAGGTGAGGCCAGAGTCAAGTATGACGTCAAGACAGCATGCTTGCAAGGATGGATTTATGTGCATATCACTGACTTGAAGGGAGAGCGAGAGAGGAGGATCAGTATTAGGGGGAGGAAAGACAAGGAGTTCAGTTTTAGAGAGATTAAGGTTCAGAAAGCGTGAGGACATCCAGTCAGAGATGGAAAAAAGGCAAGCAATGACACGTTGCAGGACGGCAGGGGAGAGGTCCAGGAAGGAGAGGTATATCTGAGTGTCATCAGCGTACAGGTGGTAGTGGAATCCAAAAGAGGCAATAAGTTTGCCAAGAGAGGCAGTATAAAGAGAAAATAGAAGGGGACCAAGGACAGAGCCTTGGGGAACTCCAACCGAGACAGGACGAGGGGAGGTATCCTTGGAAAAGGATACACTGAATGAGCGTTGGGAGAGATAGGAGGAAAACCAAGAGAGGACAGAGTCACAGAGACCGAGCGATTGAAGAGTTTGAAGGAGGAGAGCATGATCAACAGTGTCAAAGGCAGTAGAGAGGTCAAGGAGAATTAATATGGAGTAGTGACCTTTGGATTTAGCTGCGATATAGTCATTAGTAACTTTGATAAGAGCAGTCTCAGTAGAGTGGAGAGGGCGGAAGCCAGACTGAAGAGGGTCAAGGAGAGAGTTGGAATTGAGGTAGTGAGACACACGGGTAAAGACAAGTCTTTCCAAAAGCTTTGATGAGAGAGGGAGCAGGGATATGGGACGATAGTTAGAGGGGGAGGATGGGTCAAGAGATATTTTTTTTTTAAGATGGGTACTACAGTGGCATGTTTAAGGTCAGCAGGAACAGTGCCAGAAGAGAGAGCAGTTAAAGATATGTGTTAAGGTAGGCACAAGACAAGAGGAGAGAGATCTGTTGCGGTGAGATGGGACAGGATCGAGCGGGCAAGTGGTGGGGTGAGAGGAAGCGCAGCCACCTCTTGTTCAGTAGCCGGGGAGAAAGTCTGTAGGGTAGGGAAGGCATGATTTACGTGTGCTTGAGAAAGAGAACAGCAAGGAGGGGAGAATTGTTTCCTTAGCTGTTCAATCTTGTCCGTAAAGTAGCATGCAAAGCTATCGGCTGTAATGTCAGTTTGGGTGGTGTGGCCACAGCAGGGCGGAGAAGAGAGTTAAAGGTATCAAAGAGACGTCTCGGATTGCGGGAGCATGAACTAATGAGAGAGGAAAAGTATGACTGTTTGGCGAGGGCAAGGGCTGCGCTGTATGAATGCAATATGAATCTATAATGGAGGAAGTCTGTGTTCGTGATCATTGTAAATACCTTTTTGGGTTATTTCTGGCCAGAGCGGGAATAACATGATATTTACCCTCCTTTGCTCCTCAGCCACCAAACCGTTTTGAAAGGTTTGGTGCCTTCCTGCATAGGGATGTTACAAGGGGGGGATATCACCTGAATATCACCATGTTACAAGGGGGAATTTCCTCTTCTAACCAATCCACATACAAGCTTGACAAAGACCACAGTCGTGTTTACGTTGCTTTTGATTTCACTGAAGACACATTAATAAAAGGACATTTGTTTTTTATTGTTTGCAAATACATTACGTTTTGTAGATTCTATATTGATGAATGATTTTATATTTTTTTTTTTCATTGGTATCTTCTTTAAAACGGTTTGTACCATAACCCCAAACTACTTCTATGTTAATGTAATTGTCATATTGTGTATCATATTCCCTTAAACTGTCAACTCAGAACAGATGTGTACCAATTGGTGACATGCACATGCGGTAGACTGAAAATATGTCCTTTAAACTACTATTAAATAACGTTACCGATGGAAGCTTTCATTGTATGTTCCTGTAGCGCCACCTACTGGGGCACAATAGAAGTGCACAGAAAATACAATCTCATACATTTTATTTTTTTAAATAATAGCACTGGCTGGGAACTGATGAAAGGCATTTATGTGAAAATGTTATATTTTACGGGGCTTTTTTTTTTTAATTCTTTATTTTTCTGTGCATTTAGGTTGCACATACATGCTTGTGGTACCCCAAGGGCAGTCCACTCGCTTATACCAGTAACATTTGTGACAATGGGGTATTTAGAGGCTTTTGCACGTTTTTATATTTAAAGTGAAAACAAGTTAAAACATAGGTAGTATTGAATCTTAAGTAAGACAAGTACATTAAGCATAACAATGCTGCAACTGCTAAAATATATGTTTATCGTTTTGATCAGGCTTGTCTATGCAGTGAATAATGTGTTATCAGGGTAGATATGCACATATGAGTATAATGTTGGGTTGCAAGCTATTGCCGAGCTGTGAACAAGTGTAGTGGGTGTTAAAGGCGCTATGCCTCTCGTTAGTGTCGGCTGTCGCCTAGTGTATAGATGTGGCCTCAGGCATTAGGCTGCGAGGTATAAGGTGTAAGGTGGTAGCACGTCTAAATAAACAAATTATACTGGAGTGTCCGCCAATGCCCCTTACGGTAATACCAGTTCCAGTCCTGGATCAGCCGACCCCACACATGGGCCACTTGGGATAGACAGTCTCTGCGACTGGGGAGGGCAAGGGTCCCTCTCTGGCTTGATCGTTTTCGGCATTAAGCTGTGCCGTGGCTTGGTAGGTTGCTGTAGACCATGATTGCAGAGTATAGGCTTGCTGGTCTAAGGTGCTGTATTCAGGTGTTTTGCTGGGGCTTTGTGGCTGCCTGGCTGTCCCGTTCTCATTTGTATGTGCGTTGTTGCATGCACCCAGTTTGCTCCGGACCTTCACCCGCCGCCGTTGTTGACGGTACTTTTTGGGCCGCTTGTCCACCCCGAAGGCCCGCAGTGGAACTCCGTAGTGGCATCGGCGGGTCTCCGGACGGATCCATGAGGACACCATCTGAGCCGCTCGAAGGTAAAACACTCCCCTGTCACATAGTATCGCGTAGAGACTTGAGCAAAGTCGGTCCAGGGCTTCCAGGTGTTGCGAGTGTGGGTAGCTGTCTGCGTGCTCCTTCTTTGGCCCGCGCTGGGTGGACATTTTAGGCATGCTCTGACACACTCGTGTCTCAGTAGGCTGTTTAGCTGCGTTTCTCTGCCTCAAACTTTGTCCGCTTATCTGGCAGGGACCGGGATGACCCCCACCGGTCCAGGGGGGGGGGGGGAGGGGTAGGAGATCTTGGTTGATTTTGGGGGTTCCGGCGTCGAGGAGAGCGTCCGCCTCTCCCCGGCACTTACTCCCACAGGCCGCAAGTCGTGTGTCGGGCCTTAGGCACCGACAGGCTCCAGAAAGGGTTCCTCCGATTCTGTGGTGCACCCCCGTCTCGGGTGGCGCACCCTGATGAGTTTTGGAGCCGTGTGGCCGCCTGTAATGGCTTTATTTCTGTCCGCCCGGCGGGAGCTCTTTCCCCACACGTCTGTGCTGCTTGGCAGTCAGACTCCGCCCCATTTTACGGGGCTTTTACACAAAAAAATACATTGATCCCATGCAGTAATGTAGGAGGCTAATTTACCTCATCCCAATGCACCGGGAGGTGAGATTGATGCTGTAAGTGCTTCTTTTCATTTCACTGCATTGAATTCTCAAAATGTTAGATAGAAATATTTTTCTGCTGAATTACTGTGTTGAAAGTCTGTTTTTGATATGGCAAATGGTATTTTAGAAAATATATAGTCTGTGAAACATACCGTATATACTCGAGTATAAGACGAGTTTTTCAGCACATTTTTTGTGCTGAAAAACCCCCACTCGTCTTATACTAGAGTCAATTGTCTGTATTATGGCAATTTACATTGCCATAATACAGATAAGGACCGGGGGCTGGCAGGAAGCTGTAACTTACCTTTCCTGCAGCTCCTGTCAGCTCCCTTCTCTCTCCTCCGGTCCGTGCAGCTCCCAGGTCAGCTCCCTCTGCAAGTCTCGCGAGAGCCGCGGGGTCAGAGCGTTGCTCCGCGCGGCCACGAGACTTGCAGAGGGAGCTGCACGGACCGGAGGAGAGAGAAGGGAGCTGACAGGAGCTGCTGTGAAGGTAAGTAAGAGCTCTCTGCCAGCCCCCCTCCTACAGCCCATCCACTGGACCACCAGGGAGTGAGAGCCCCCCTCTCTGGCCAGCTAACAAGCAGGGAGGGGGGACGAAATTTTTTTTTATTAATAATAAAATAATAATAATAATAAAAAAAATTAATAATATTAAAATAATAATAATTAAATAATAATAAAAAAATGCCCACCCCCACCAATGCTCTCCATCACACACACACACACTGCACTAATATACACACACTGCACTCATACACACACACTGCACTCATACACACACTGCACTCATACACACACTGCATTCATACACACTGCACTCATGCACACACACTGCACTCATATACACACACTGCACTCATGCACACACTGCATACACACTGCACTCATACACACACTGCATACACACACACACTGCATACACACACACTGCACTGCATTCATTATATACACACTGCATTCATACACACACACTGCATTTATACACACACACTGCACTCATATACACACTGCATTCATACACACACTGCATTTACACACACACTCCACCCATACACACACTGCATTCATATACACACTGCACTCATACACACACTGCACTCATACACACACTGCACTCATACACATACACTGCACTGCATTCATTATATACACACTGCATTTATGCACACACACTGCACTCATACACACACTGCATTCATATACACACTGCACTCATACACACACACTGTATTCATTATATACACACACTGTAAATAAATATTCAATTAATATAATTTTTTTAGGATCTAATTTTATTTAGAAATTTACCAATAGCTGCTGCATTTCCCACCCTAGTCTTATACTCGAGTCAATAAGTTTTCCCAGTTTTTTTGGGTAAAATTAGGGGCCTCGGCTTATATTCGGGTCGGCTTATACTCGAGTATATACGGTATTTACTAAATAACTTAAAAGTATTCAAGGGATAGAATCCATTTATCTTGTTCTGTAGTGGGAACAGTTTGATTCTAGAAGCATTATCATGTCTGGAGAGAGGGAAGTAAATGTATGATCCAGGCTTTTGGCTCACATTCCACATCACAGATATCACATCTTTATGTATTTAAATATGTATATTTATTCAAATATCTAAAACAAATGTGTGGTATTTGTTTTTGCATAATTTTTTGCAAAAACATATCTAGTACGCAAAGTATCATCCCAAAAAGGCAACAGTCAATGAATAGTAACAACGTAAGTTGGTATTTGCAAACAGTGTGACAACGTTTTTGAACAAGGTAAATATCCATTTTACTTTAAAACTGGATGAGTTTTGTTCGTGTGAGGAAGGAAGAACATAATCTCCTAACAAGGTAAGGAACCTCTGTCAACTGACTTAGCCATAGATGCACACATTTTTAATCTATATCTTGTGCTCAATGGTATCGATTCTAGAATCCACGCTCTTATGGAAACACTGCAGAAGCAAAACTTGAGAACATTGGTCCTCCAAATACTTCTGTGCACCTAGTTGACCTGGGGCACTAGTGAGTTCCTCTTTAATAAGAGAAATGTCTAAGACTATAATTTTGCAAATTACTTCCAAAAGTGTTTGTAAGTCACCTTTTATGGTTGGGAGCCCCTGGATGTAATTTGGATTTGAATCTGGTCAGTATGCAAGGACTCCAGTGATTCTAGGAGATGTTTAATCGAGGAGCTGGAGATATCAAATCGTTGATATTTAAGTTACCAAAGAGTTCCCCACTCATAATCTCTTCCCTCATATGCCTATCATTTGCATAATTCCAATGGACAGTTCTTCTATATTATCCATTTGGGTTACTTATTACAGAGGAAGCAGAGTGCTATCTCTCCCTACTACTGTTGGTTCCCTTTTAAAGCTTAGTTGGTAACATGTATCCTTGTAAGAAATGGACTAGTTAGGTAGTGGTATAGATGTTCCACTTGGCTGCTGTATCTTTTGTGCATCCCCTTAGTTGCCATGAATTATGCTGCTTTCTGCTGCAGTTGGGCTTAGCGTTTACGAGAGTAAAAAAATAAATTGGTTTCTTCTGTTCTAGAACGTGAGCAGGGAGATAAAAAGGACGTGGACCCGAACGCTGGCCGATTTGTTAGATACCAATTTACACCAGCTTTTCTTCGACTACGCCAAGTTGGAGCCACGTAAGTTAATTTAACCACTGTGTAAACCTGAGGCAAATGTTTAAAAGGCCGGGGAGAGAGCCAGTGAGGCATGGCTCCTAAAATGTTACTACTAGAAGCCTATGTTTTTTTTTTTTTAAAGAATTGAAGAATTGGCACAAGTTTTAGCCTCCTAAATCTTAGTAGTTTATCAGGTCTGATAAAACATCTCTGATTAGGGATAAGTATCTGATTTATGCCTCTGGTGTTCTGATGTTAAGGAATACAACAAAATAATGCTGTACTGGCCTTTGAACATATTCTAATCTACATTGCATAATTTGCAGTACATTTGCACCAGTACTCCAGTGCTCTTGTAGTGACCTGTTTTGATAACGTTCCTATCTACATGCATAAAGCCCCTTTGCCGTCCACATTCTTGAATCCATGCTACCGTGCCCCTATATATCCCATTTCCAGATTACCAAAAGTATTACTACATTTTAGTTTCATATTTTGGGTTTTTATTGTTCTTAACAACGAAATGTAGGTTTTATTTTTGTTTTTGACGCTGTAATAGATGTTTTCGTTTTTTTCCAGGGTTGAATTTACAGTTGGTGATAAGCCTATTAATAACTTCCGAATGATCGAGAGGCATTATTTTCGTGATCAGCTCTTGAAAAGCTTTGATTTCGAGTTTGGGTTCTGTATCCCGAGCAGTAAAAACACATGTGAACATATCTATGAATTCCCACAGCTCTCCGAGGATCTTAGTGAGTACCTCGACATTGGCAAAATGAAAAGCAACTTTGCCAACAGCCCTTGGCCTCCTTGGCTGAGATCAAGATTTTCTTCCCTATGGGCAGGCATTGGGAAGATAGTGCACATGTCCGAGGAGCAACATTTGATTGAGAACTGAGTCTGATTCGGTTCTCACAGGGAAAGCGCCTTTAATGGCTGTCTGGAAGACAGTCACTAGAGGCGTAATTAACGTTGCAATGGCAACATTGATCTTTCTACATTGCTGGGTTGAAACTAAAGGGCCATTGCAGCCAGACAACTTAATAGAGATTTAATGGTGGGAGTGTTTTTAGTGCTCCTTTAATGAGGTCAAAATCCATCAAACACATTAAAGTTGCATTTTGTGCAGTGTCCCTTTAAGTCCCTTTAAGTTACTGTTCACTACAAAAATGTACATTGCCGTACTCTATGGTCCTTTTCATATTATTAGCTTACACTCTGAAGTCAAAAGAGAAAAGGAATAGCTAAGAGCCCTTTGTTGTGATAGTGGGACATTTTTTTTCACATTTTTTAAAAATCACTTTTTTTCAGAAAATCCAATATATGATTCATAAAGTTATAATTTTAAATAAAATAATCATATTTCCCCCGGGAAATATCAATCATCCTTGACGTGTGTGAATTACGCTCTTTTTAAAAAATATATATTTTAGTGGCTTTAAAAAAAAACACCTTGAATTGTGCATAACTGACACATAAAATTACACTCTTTACACTACAAAATTTATGCCAAGGTGTAACATTTCTTCACCAAAGAGTTCATATTTTAGTATGCTTTGTCAGGACAAGGTTTTTTGTATTTATATATTTTAACACCTGCTTCAGCGAAGTTTTTATTTATTTACTAATTTTATTTTTAATTTTGCAGTTCGTGAAATGATCATACACCCCTATGAGACACAATCGGACAGTTTCTACTTTGTGGACAACAAGCTTGTGATGCACAATAAGGCAGATTATTCATATAGCGGAGGCCCCTGAGCCTACCATCGAAAGATAAAAACACATGAAGCAACAACATTTCCTTTCCCCATAGAGATTATGCATCTTAGTAGGCGTTTTGTGATTGAGCCTAAATCTGTTATCCCAGCCTTTATTTAGCCCGTGCAAGAACAACATACGCAATGGAGTGGATACCTTCAGAAGAAGAATTGTTACAAAACGAATGTAACATTTGACTGTTTTACGAACTTTCTCTGCAGTTTTAATAAACAGCTGACTTCATGCTTGCATAATGGGCCAAGGACTAATTGAAGTCCTTTTTTTTTCTTTTCTTCTTTTTCAACCAACTTGTCATATGACTGGGGCACACCCATGTTTGCAGCTCTTACGTTTTACTTTTCTTCTATTGTGTAAAACGTTTTGCACATACAGAGTCCATTTTATGGAATTTAAGCTTGGACCAAATATGAAAATCCAAGCCAAAGATCTAATAGGTTCTTCCTCTTTGGGCTTCCCCTCTTTAATATCCAATAATGTACACACCACTCAATTGTTGACTAATTTTCCACCGGTAATTATACCAAACATATTTTTTGGTCAACCAAGTTTTGTGTCGCCCTAGGTATCTCTGTTAAAAGCCTGTAGGTAAAACAACTGTGCACGGGATCGATAGATTATTTTTGGGCTGCACTAATTGAATGGAAAAGTAAGTAAATCCTGTTTATTAATGTGCAACACAAAGTGGGCAATAAAAGGTAGAAGTAACTGGAAAACTTTATTTGTCTGAAATAGAATTTTAGATTAAATTAGATTTAGAACAAATTAGATTTAACAAGTTGTATTTTTTTTTTTTTTTTTTTATTATAAATATTTTGATGTGTATATACTACGGTTTATTATAGTTTAAGAGATTCCTTTCACAGCCAGGATCTGTAAAATAAATGTATATATATATATATATATATATATATATATATACAATACATAAATTGATCAATATACAACAAAGCAAGCAATAGATTGTCCAAAGCTGTAAAAACACAAGTCTTAGATGAAAAGGCGATATAGTCCTATTTTATGCTCTAACTAGCTTACTCTGCCGTTATGTCAAAAAATCCCACTTTTGACTGGTTCTCAACGAATTTATTTACTGCAGACTAGTATACAATGCAAATTACAGAGTGAATTCGGCAGATTATTAAGGAGATTAAATTACAGCAAAATCTCATAAATGCATTTTATAGTCTTATTTGATTATTATAAATGAGGCGACTGTAGTATTTAAAATATGCTAAACCCATATGTTTGGTCAAGAACTACGTGTATCTCACATCACATCCCATCTCACAGAAAAAAAAAACATTATAGATGGGCAGTGTTACTTTTGTAACTAATCCTTATATAAAACACATCAAGAGATCATAGTATAACTCAAAATATAAATAATTGTATTTTATGGTCGTCATTTGCATTATATAAAAAAAATTATATATAGACCAGGTATATCTGCTTCCTTTTTAAGGGAATCCGAAGAATGTGCATGAATATTTTTATATTTTTCTAAAATACAGAATATAACTTTTCAATGTTCTCCGGACACTTTGTTTCCATAGATGCGGTTTGAGTAAAGGTTTGAATGTTTAAATTGCTATGAATTCTGCTCATCCATCAATGGTGCAAAAGTGTGTTTAACAAGAAGCAGTTTTCATTGTTTACCTTACTGCTCCGTATACAAAACTCTCACAGCTTATTTTAAAAAAGAATTCAAAGTAAAAGTCAAATTTTAAGCAAAAATAGCTAATCTTGAACACCAAGCTGACTTGGTGAATCTGTTATTTTAGCCTGAATTTTGCATTTCAGTTTGCAATTCAAAGCTTCTTGCTATCTAAGGAATAACCCTCACTGTAGTGTCCATTTGATATAAATAAGTACATTTTACAAAGAGAAAATATCAGACATGTGCAATATACGTTCTTTAGATACACCTACAATAACATGCTGGGGCTACTGAATAATTAACATGGTATATACAATTATTGTGGACAAAATTACTCAAACATATTGAGTTTCTATGGATAAGGATGGATATTTAATCATGGGTAACCTTTTTAGCTAGTTGAGGTTCTGAATCATGTGGGGATTACAGGCTAGTGATCCCCAATCTATTAAATTACTAACTTCTCTGATATAATGCACATCTGAATACTTGGAGTATTTAAATAAGGTAATTTAACTATGTATATAACATCATGTATTTTTTTTTTCTTGAAAGAGTAACTTATTGACGTCAGACAATATTTAACACATATACTTGATGTACACACCTTGTGTATTGAGATTTTGCCACTGCAGGTTGTAGATATTTACATCCATAAATATATATGGTTATCTATAATTGATGTGTATATGTCTAATTTTGGTATAAGTGGACCCTTGAATGCAAACTTCAGTAGATGTTTGTATTAATGTGTTCCACCATTGGTAGTGGAATGTCTACGACCTTGTTCGTATTGGATAAATTATTGTAAAACAGTTTGTATAATAAGGCTGTGCTCTAATATTGTTAATTTACATCATACTGAATCTGACGCTCTCAATCAATCACTGCCTGGTCTCTACCAGTGATTGGTTGAGAACATTGAAGCTCTTGATCTATCACTGCCTGCTCTCTACCAGTGATTGCTTGAGAACATTGAAGCTCTTGATCTATCACTGCCTGCTCTCTACCAGTGATTGGTTGAGAACATTGAAGCTCTTGATCTATCACTGCCTGCTCTCTACCAGTGATTGCTTGAGAACATTGAAGCTCTTGATCTATCACTGCCTGCTCTCTACCAGTGATTGGTTGAGAACATTGAAGCTCTTGATCTATCACTGCCTGCTCTCTACCAGTGATTGGTTGAGAACATTGAAGCTCTTGATCTATCACTGCCTGCTCTCTACCAGTGATTGGTTGAGAACATTGAAGCTCTCAATCAATCACTGCCTGCTCTCTACCAGTGATTGCTTGAGAACATTGAAGCTCTTGATCTATCACTGCCTGGTCTCTACCAGTGATTGGTTGAGAACATTGAAGCTCTTGATCTATCACTGCCTGCTCTCTACCAGTGATTGGTTGAGAACATTGAAGCTCTTGATCTATCACTGCCTGCTCTCTACCAGTGATTGGTTGAGAACATTGAAGCTCTTTATCTATCACTGCCTGGTACGGCTCAAGGAAGAGCTACTCTCCTTCTTCGCCTTACGGTCATTATGGCTGGGCTGTCCGCACCAAGGATCCATGCATCCCTATGAGATGGTAAGATAAGGGTTTGATAGGGTAGTGTGAGATGATGCCCACCTACTCCATGCACTGTAACCACTTTAATGAGTTGGCGTGGTTATGGTGCCTACGATGTCCCCTTAAGATTTACAACATGAATCCAATTTATATTTTGAGGCAAAATGTTTTCCTTTAACCACATTTTTAGTTTGAAACATAAATAAATAAAAATTGAAGAGAATGGAGGGAAGATATCGAAACAGGAAAGTCCTTTTTAAGTGTCTGTGTAAAGTACATTTTATAACATCCACACGTGTCCTTTAAGGAATACATTATATGATTTCATGTTCTGTATAGATCCATAAAATTCACAGTTATAATAGCAAGAGCTTTCATGTATATTTTTATAAAAATATTTAATCCATATTAAACTGTTTTGTGGAAGTCCATGAAATTGTCTGTAAAACACTGTCTGCTGTTCCACAGTCCAGAAATTATTTTCATACAAATTGTAATAATAGACTTAACATGTATCTCTCAAATTACATCCTGAGGATTCCATAATGGCTTAAGAGCTGACAAATATTGTTTATCAAAAAAATGAAACGGTTGCACTTGTCAGTGCAACGTCTTTTGCTTGCAAATGAGGCGCCATAGATAAAAGTGGATTCAACTGAAAATGCCCATCACTTACTGAAAACTGCCTGTGCTTTTTATTGATTATAGTTACATCTGTTTGGCGACTTTACCTTAAATTTTGCGACGCAGATTTCAAATTGACATATTTTGGAGTTTAGTGAATGACCTGCTGGTGTACCGCAAAGGGATAATCTCTTGAGTGTTGCATAGTATCCTGGTTGTTAATACATGGTAAACAAATTTATTTGGACTAATTGTGTGTTAAGTATTGAATATGACCATTGAAACATTGATTGTCGCCTAAGTATACAAGATGTTGTCTGCTGCAGATGGAAAATCAAACATCTAAGAAGTCTTACATGTTTAGGCAAATAAACCATATTTTTTTCAAAAAACATTTGTAATAATATAATATGTTCTTTATGTTTACATTATCAAAATTTGAAAACTCTTGTACTTGCGGATATATTGTGTCTCGTATATAAAAAATATTAGCCATTTTCTTTAGAATACATTCAAAATGGCTTATAAGGTCATGCACTAAAGTGAGAATTTAAAGTGAATTTAAAATTTAAGGCCAAAATATCAAACTGGAAACATGGCTGACTTAGAGAATGTTTTTTTGGTTCGGCTATTTTTACCTTGCTATTCGCGATGAAGCCTCACTTTCGTGAATAACCTTGATAGTGTGATGTTTAACAGATGTCTACTTTGAGTCATGCCGTATAATTTAACAAAACTTCGAGTTTTTGAGAAAAAAAAGTTTTTTAGGCCAGCTATGGTTATTCTAGAGTACGCTATTGTGATTTTCACATTAAAATATTATATTTAAACAAAAATCAAATGAAAAACTATTCTTAGTTTGACTTTTGGAAACATTGGCGATTGTGATATGAAATTGCTCATGATTCATACCTTTTTAAAGGAACACTCCAGACATCATAAACCACTACAGCTCGCTATATGGTGTCATCCGGAGTAATCTAGTGCTCCCCCACCCCATGGGAAGGATTTAGCCATTTTTGAATGGCTCCCCACCTCCACTACCATTGTCTGAGAAATTGACGTTCTTAATCAGGAACTTCCATTAGCTCTTTTGAGTTAAACCCTGTAATGCATTGTCTAAGATTGATTAATAGTTGAGGTAAAGGATGGGCCCTAGCAGACCCCAGGTAAAAAGTCAAACCATTCAAACCAGTTTGCTGTAGCGGGTATGGTGCCTGGGGCACCCTTTTTAAGTACCATTGACAGATATTATCTCTGTTATTCCGCTAAGGTTAAGTAGATTTCAGTATAATATGTATCCCATTATCAAGCTAGATTTGAACAAATTGTAGGTTAAAATAATAGTTTAGCTCAACATATATGTATGTATGTATCTATAATGTTGTTGTATTGTTTTTGTTTAGTTAAGAGGACCTTATTAAAATTGGAAACCCATCGTTCACTTTATTTACTAGTGTTCTGCTTGTTGTTTAATGTTCTGTCTTTAATTTCGATTGTTTATTAGATCTTTCTGTCCTGATATATGGACACCATGTTACCAATTGCACAGGTTCTGCTGCATCTTCCATCCTCTTGTCTTTTTGATTTTAACTGTATAGAATGTATAATTGCAAATATTAAAGTAGACTCATGCGTAGCAAACGGGCATCTGAGAATCAGTTTGAAAGAATGTGTCTTAATGTTAAAATATAACCAATCACCCCATAAATCTACTACCAACGGGCAGTACAGCCCAAGGGATGGATATTACGTATTCAGCCCATGCAAAGAGTTTACTCTTGGAATATGACCTCATAGTTTGTTTGTTTTTGAATCTTTGTCTGCTCTGCTGTTAAGACATGAAGTGGAGAACCCTAGCCATTAGTGTGCCCAATGGCACTGGAGTGGTTTAGGCCAGAAAATGGTCTTTGTCTCCACTTGTCTGATTATCACTCCACGTTTAGTTCAAAAACAGAAGTACACACAATACACAGAAGCATATGGCTCTGTATATTTTCAGTGTGTACCTTAGTAAATAAATACATGATATTGTTTTTTCAACTGAGAGATTAAAGTGTTTGTATATTTTTTATTAGATAATGAGTGTATGAACTTTTGTTGAAAATTAATTTCAACTACTGTAAAAATAAAAAAATAAAAAAAAATTGATGAGAAGTAAGCAATTTTTTGTCTATTGGTTTATTTTGATGTCTACGTGGTCTGGGGATTCTCTTAATTCAATTAAACATCTACGAATGTTTAATACCCACTGGATACTTGCTCTTGTACACTCCGCTGAGGGGCTGCCCATGTGACAATCAGGCTTCTTGCTGGGGGAGTGATCACGCTGTACATTAGGGTCATTGGAGAAGTAATGTGCTTTCCTGTCAAAGTTTTCTCGTTGAAGTTCTGGCAAGCTGCAATAGTGCTCGGAGTGTAGAGATGAAAATAACATGACCTATAGTTCCTCTGAGCCAGGGCACAGGGTGATACGTTGTCTCTGCAACATTCCTGCTTTGCTGTGATACAAGAATATGGGTATGTTTGGGTACATTAAAACACACCGGTGGTTGGGGAAATGGAGAATAATATTTTAATTTGTTTTTTAACACTGAAAGGTGTGACAGATTTCCTCTCTACACTTTTCGTGGATTTATCATAGATATGACGTGTATTGCTCATAAAAAAATGTAATCCACAGAATGTTCCCGGTAGCAAAAAGGATGCAAAGGTTGAGTAAAGCCCAACACATTAGCTTTTAGCTCAGGATCACTTGGAAAAGGTCCCATTTCTTATAGAACATGGCCATACAGGGCTGTCTTTAATAGTGATTGGGCCCCCTGGACCCAGCACCCCTCACTCCCTGGCATTAAATCACCCCCTTTTCCCCTGATACCCCTCCATCCCCCCACAAAAAAACACATTCAGTACACAGAATAAAACTCATACAGATACAAAACGGTGACACACTCAGATACACAGGGGCACACAATAACACACATGCAGATACACACATACAGACAAATAGATCCATATAAACAGATACAGACACATGCAAAAACACTGAAACACAAATAGATAAACTGAGACACCTACAGACGCAAAGATATACACATACAGATACATACAAACACACAGATTTATGTGTAAACATACACACATTCACATACAGACACACATACAAAAACAGATACACATACAGACATACAATCAGACAAACGTGCAAAAACGTATTTTTTTTTTCAGAGCCACCCTACCTTTTAGGTGCTGGAGGGTGGCTTTCCTGGGATCCGAAGGCTGGCTGATGATATTGGGAGTCAGCAGCTCTCCCTCTGCTCCTTTCCTCTACACCTCCATCCCGCAAAGCACCTGGTGTTAGGTGGGAGGAAGTGATTGTCTGTTACTTTCTCCCTGCGCGGACATCATCACCTGGTGCCGCAACACTGACTGGGCCTTTGAGGATACAATGCCATCAAGTGGCGCTTAGTGCATTGGCCACGCTGTGGCCCCCCAGAGCATGGGGACCCGCAATAATATCTTTTTTGGATCAGCAACCATAAAATAAATTGTTGCGAGTAGAGGGCAAATGGGGCAGCTGCGTTTGGCCCCCAGGAGTAACTGGTCCCGAGACAACTTCCCCATTTGCCCCGCGTTAAAGACGACCTCAAAGCCATGTCTAACAATTTATACCCACATGTTAATTCTTGCTTCCATGCACCAAGGAGCCTTGGTCTTTTTTTGCTAGAGAACCCAATATGTTCTGCAAGTGTGCATAAAGTCATATATTCTTTATCAGAGGATTCGGCTCAAAGGTAGTCTTTATGACCCCTCTTAAAACCAACCGTATATACAATGCCCCAAGTCAATCCTTAAACCCTAATGTGTTCTTTAAATCACATTATGGTACCAAATCTTTGATTTAATTCAGAGCATTAACTAAACCTATATTTAATATTATCCCTAAGCCAATATTAATCCTTCTTCCCATAGCACTACTACCATACTGTGCTGTATAATTAATTCCAAGTATAGTGAGTAAAGTGTCACTGTCACAAATCATTTTTGGAGGTGTTGTTTCTCTCTCATATTACAGTGAATGACATGAAGCCAAAATTAACACATAAAAGTGATGGTGCGCAGAGTTAAAAACCACCCTCTGTGGGCATATAATATCTCATACAAAAATATGTTAAAAACCTCACAAGGTGACTCTCACAAATAACAATTGCATGTCTCAAACCTAGGTGGTGTAGTGATACACACAACCAACAGTGTAAACTGCAAATATACTTGCAAACATGAAAAACCACAAAACGGGTATCTTAAAGCTTCAGTAGTTTGGTTGCGATGATGGGCTATCTAGGCACACAGGAACTGAATTCTCCTGTGTCTCTCTATACATCAGTGTATCCGAGTAGTAGCAAGAAGTCCCTGAAAGCAGGAGTATGAAAACTGTGAGGACTTTGGTTGATTCAAGGCTCCTCACCACTCCTGCATTCCGGGACCAGGACTGCTTTCAGGAAAACTGTCTGTGTCTCATGTGCACACACAATTCTGCGTGAATGTTCTGTCATAAGTCAAACCAACGGAGGTTGCAGGGATCTATGATATCATACCTCGCAACTTCAGAACTATTCCTCCAACGCTGGTGTCATCAGTCACTATTATCAGAGACTAATAAGAATCTGGATTACGGCAACCTAGAGCCAGGATGCCAGGTTTGGGCTCCCTCCTAGAGCTCTGAGCTTGTTTCTGTGAGAGATGTGTGTAGAGGGTGATACCTGTATGAAGGGGGAGGCTGACTGTGCCTGTGAGTTGTATGTGTGGTAGCTGTATTGTGTGTGTGGGTGTGTATGTTCCCTCCCCCTTCTCTCCCAACTTACATTCCATTGTGGTTCAGTATGGACTTGATGGACTAAAGTCTCTTTTCAGCTATGTAACTATGACTATGTACTGGATCCTTGATGGTGCGATGGTGAGCTTCGTAATCTGCACCAAAATCTGGTACATACCATTTTAAGAGTGCTCTGTGTCATCTAGAAGCACCGGGAAACCACGATGGTGCCCTTAAAGTGGACTGTACCTGATATTTGTACAGGCCAGAATGCTTGCTCTTTGAAGTAAGGGAGCGCAGGATCATGCAGGAAGATCTTTTGAAATCGAGCAGGGACAGCTCAGAGCCAGAGCTCCAGGTCCAAACAATGGGCCCCTGTATAAGTCCTGACTCTAGGGAGCTGCCTTCATCGCTTAATAGGAACTCCGGCTCTGATAAGAATATAGAGATAGAACCACTTCTAACTTCCACAATACCACTATGAGTAAATGCTTAAGGTTCTGTCTCCACTGTGTCCACTTTACTTACAGTTCTACATATCTTGTGTCAAAAACACTTATCCGATTACTCAGATGGAAATAAGAATTTGTTCGCCAACAATTTTTTTTTTCAAGTTTCAAGTATTTGCACCTGATGGGTTATTAAATGCCAGGTTATGACAAATTATCATTTTTTTCAAATGTTATCTCTAAACATGCTCTTTCAAGCCAACCAATATTTTTCATATTTCCTTGCTGAAAAGCACGTTTTTATAGTTGTATATCATGCGTGCCAGTGGTTACACCCCAAGGCAAGTTCTACACTAAATATTAAATCTTTATCTTGTCAACGTTTAATACTTTGGAAACACTTATGTTCTGTCATTTGAGCGTACAAACCTACAAAAGACTATACTAGGTTAATGGTTTTCACCTGAGCGATTCCAAGTTTTTAACCTTAGTGGTGTGTATGGTCTTTAGAAAAATCTGGATCAATCGCTCACTATGCATTATTATGTGTTCAGATTACATCCATTAAACATTGATTAAAATGATGGCTGGTGTTCTAAATTAATTACCCATTAATGTCAAGACTTAAGGGTTTATTCACTTAACACCAAATTGTAGTGAAATTAAAACTGAATTACAAAATAGCTGATTCAGAAACAATTCTGACTCAATACACTACAATTTTTTGTTTAGTAAATAAACCTTCTAGCAAGAGGTTAATGTTTATACAGCTAGGTAGGTTGGTTTATTCTACTACTCTGCTTGAAGGATCCCACCAGGCATATCATCTCATCAGTCCAAAGGACATCCATCATAAGATGTACCAGGGCACTGCATGCTAGGTTGACCTCAGACTGAAATACCCACATGTTCTACAATCAACCTTCCTCCCCCAATGTATCCTGTGTCATAGATATTGGCCTCCACTGTTTCATTGTAGTCCTTCAGCCATAGGAAGCCCTGGCAAATGGAATAGCCGAGGAATGATGGGATGTGGAATTGTGGAAGTACAGACCTCTGATCTTTCCATAATGCCACCAAAAATGCAAATCGCACCTTGCAGGACACTCTGATCCCTTGAACAAATCTCAGTCTTATGAGGAATTTTGTTTCTTGCCACCCACTTGAAAGCTCCTTCCTCTCTTTCACTTATTACTATATAGCATTGTTAAATATTCTTATTGTTTCTACAGAAGGATTTCACTTAATTTTACCTATTCATTTAAAAACACCGAAAAAACATTTTTTCATATATAAAAAATGTGAGAGATATGAAAACACAACAAACAAAACAACATTGATTTTATGCATTGCATTTTAGTGAAGCTTTATACAAATGTAATGTTATTATAATACAAAACTTTGAAATCAAACCATGTCAAACATGGTTCTTGTGCCATATCAATTGAAAGGGGCTATGTACAAATGTATTGGCAATTACCGAAATGGGGATGACATCGCTAATATATTTCATTTTTATACTGAGTAAGTATCAGTCTGTTAACAATTGTGCAAAACGATAAGGCAGCACTGTTATTGGTTAATAGCTAAGATGCATTTATAGTCAATAAGTAACTCCCATCAACAAAACATGAACATCAGTTTCTCAATTTAATACACAGATACAAGATACTGTGAATTATTTTGTTTTACAATTTTCATTTTTGAAGGTTTTTGTTTTGTTCAATGTAAGCTAACCCCTTCCCTCCAATTGTTTTGTTATTTTAGCAGGGCTGTTCTTGTAACAACGGAAGGATCACTAAAGGAACCCAGAACTCTTCATCTCAATGAAGTGGTCTTGGTGCAGTAGACCATTAGTTCTAATGCTGCAAAGTAAAACATTGCCGTTTAGTTGATGCAGCAATGCTTACGTTGCAGGATTAAACATGCCTCTCGTGGATATATTCCTGACTGTCACAAACTCGCAGATAACCTCTATTTCATTGGAGGAGTGCAACGCTGGGGCACATGTGCTTTTCGCCACCAATGCACTTCTATGAGGAGCATTGGATTGGATGAAAGACATAAGTATTCCTAGTGCTATTGCGTTCCTTTACTGTTTATAGTGAAATATTTAAAATCTAGAATCTTTTAAATTAGTGCAAATCTTTAAAACACATCAGGATTAACCACTCTCACGCACTGAAGCCAAGTGACTAAAATGCGCAAATGTCGTGGATTGACCGGGTTAATCTGGACAATGACACTGATGTGCCTGTAAAAGTAATTAATTAAAAGTCTTTGTACACATGTCAAAAAAAAAAAAATTAAGTTAGCGGAACATTTTAGAAAAGGGATATGAATTCTTAGTCTGGCAATTCAAGTACTGCTATTTTTTATTTTTTTTTGATGAAAGTGAATTCAGTAGGCATTAAATTGTGCTAAACATCTGACTTTTACAAACGGGAGTGTAGTCTATGATACAGGTAATTTAGGGCCCAGTCTCTATCTAGAGGATTTACTTACTAAACTGAAATATTTGTGAGAACCATTGAACCTACTGGCAATTTGAGGCCACAGTAGACCAAACTGGAAATATAAACATGTCTAAGAATTTTCCAGTACTTTGAGTTAAGCCTACATTTCGTATTTTCCTTGCAACTTCTCCACTAATTCCAGTTAAGCAAATAAATCCCGATGTTTAGTATTATCAAGTATGAACCCCCCCCCCCCCAAATCTTCTATTTGTAAAGATATATGGAGCAAGTCAATAACTAAGAAATCTGTTACCGCCAGTAAGATTGGGCCCATGCTCCACTTTTTCAGCCACAAATATTTACACAATAAAACTGAAGTTTATTACAATTTTAACAATTCTAGTTGCTATCTACAATAATATTAGGCAGAATTAGCACTTTGTATTATCTGCTCTGTTATCAAATACATATCGGTTTTTATAACACTGAAAATACATATTTTTCCAACAATAACAGCTGGTTTCCCCAACTGTTGAAATCTCTCAGAATCCTCTTCTTGCAATTTGTTTGCGGGAGTTCTAGAGCAGAGCAAATAACACAGGAAGAGTTCCGCCCACCTCCGCCTGCATTCTAATAGTGAAATAATATTGTCAAGTATAGATAACAGGTTCCTTTATATTCCCTAACATTGAAGACATGTGAGAAGACAATGTCATTTTGAAAAAAAGTGCAATGGGAAAATCCACCAAAAAGCAAGGAGTGCACAGCTAAAACCTATAAACGCCACACCTGCTTTATGAATACCATACAAATTAATGGGTATATTTTTTGAAAATGAAAGAAAAAAAAATTCTGAGTACAACTGAAATGTTTCTGAGTTCCTTGTATCAATATGTAGGTTCCAAACAAGAGTGCGCAAGTTCCGACTGCATGACTCTTTTGCATATATTAGGACTCTCTGAAATTCTCGAAAATTTACATTTCTGTCTTCTTATTTATCTTTAAATTGGTGACTTGTTCCTCTGTGCCATTTAAAAAAAAAGCAAATGAATCCTAAATGTAAATCGTTTGAAAGTTTTCTGTTTTCCTCTTCGATCTGATGAAACTGGAAGAAAATGAACTATTTACAAGTAACAAATATACATTAACACTAGACGTTAAAAGCTAACATATGATGTGATTGTCCTGAACTCTCTCTTTTAAACTAGAGTTCGATTATGCGTACACTAGGACAACTGCCGCAATTATTCACCCAATGCTGTAATGGACTGTTAATTTCAGCACAGAAATAGTAACGGCTGAAATGTAATATTAATTAAAAGAATCATTTAAAAAAAAAAAAATATCACTCTGTGCTTGCAATTCGCTTGTATACATAAAATCTTTATATATATATAAAAAAAAACAAGAACTCCTGTTGATAATATTAAGGATGAATTTGAGAACGATGACGTTATCTAGACTCAATGTCCAGGGCTGAAACGATTACAATGGGCTGCTGTGTTTTTAAATTTTATTTCTAGAAAAAAATAACTTAATGCTTGTAATAAGTTATGTTTCTGTGTACGCATGTGTACATACAGAATTAAAAGATTTTAATTATATTTCAAAATTAATTTTATTTTAATGATCTTTTACAGTCAGCATGATGTTTGCATTTTATTAACTATTATTGACTGACTGTAAAGTGAACATTTTCTTTAAACTGTGTACAATCAGTCATCTGACACAGTTGCTTAATATTGGTATTTTTTGTAATAGTAAGCCTTCATTTTACAGGTTACAATTATAGAATAATGGCCTAGGCCTGCTAGCCACTTACACCTTCAGATACTGTCAATAGAATTGTGATCCCTTAAAATGGGGAAAAGCCACATTAAGACAGCTATGTTCAAATTAAACAAATTATAAAAGTGGTTCTTTAAAATACAGTAAAAAAGAAAGGAGATTAAAGGAAAATAAATATTTCAACCGTTACTATTTCCTTTATTAATTAACAGTAGATTTGTTCCTTGTTAAGTGGTAAATTATAAAATTTAGAAAGCTCTAGGGAATTGTAGCTCCACGTAGCTTTTTCTTTAGTTCAGTCTAGAGAGAAAAATGTATTGGGTGCTTTGGAAATTTCTTTTGGTTTACACGATTGCAACATGCTTGGAGCCAGACGTGTTAATGTATGATGGCATCGCAGTATCCAGTTCCATGAAAGACGAATACACGGTGGTTAGATGGATGTCCCCTAATCCCATTTGTGAAGCACTAGTAGGGGAACTAATGTCAACGCTGTTGCCAACACCGTTTCCATTGTGAAGGTAATACTGCGGCGGAGGTGGAGTTGGTGAGGAAGAAATAAGATTCAATGGATCCAAAGCCAAGCTGTCATCCTTTAACTCCTCCCAAAGATTCCCTGTCAATCCAAACAGAAATACTTATTAATTTCATTAAAATTAGGATGCAAATCAGTAAATTATTGAAAAATGATGGAGAAATCTTTCAGGTGCTAAATTTATCTACAATACAGTAATGACTTTTTTTGAGAACCATACAATTTATATTGCATATCCATAAAAAAAACTGTGCAAATCCACCTGTCTCTGGGGAATTTAACACTGCCCTACACCTGCCTGGCTACAACCCCAAAATTACACCACTCCTTTGTGCTAATTAAGAGACTGTCCATGTTGTCTGGTCTTGTTCACTAGAGTTCGGTGGCTCCCTTACAAATAGGTCCAAACCCCAATGATTCTTGGTCATTTGTGGCTCTATTAACTGTGAGGATGACTAAGTTACTTAAGTGAGCTTTACCCACTCTTTAAACTATATTAAACTATTTTGACATTGATGAACACATGGTTGACATCAATACCGTTATGCAGATATTGCACTAAATATGTACACTTTTATTTGAGCACTGAACTGTTAATTTATATGTAAGAGTTACACCATATGTAACTGCAATATGTCTTACTTTATTACACTATACGATTGTTCTAAAGATAAATAAATGTCTTTCACTGCACTTGCAAATCCAAGGATGTTTATTAAGCGAAAGGACACAAACATTCAACATTTTCTACCTAATGCAAACCTTACCCATCGCCATCCCCGGCCACTTCTTCAAGACCATAACCCGCCTTTTCAACACCTTCATATAAGCAACCAAGGATCACACAAAAAATTCTCACATGTCCTAAGCTACAGGGTGGTCTCGGGCTGCCCGACATCGAACATTACCACAAAGCTATGATCCTAGCCAGAATCTATGAATGGGCAAATCCCAAGAATCCGAAACACTGGGTGTACCTGGAAAGCCTGGGATTCCAGGACCAGATATGTACAATCCCATGGCAGGAGAGAGCAGGCCCATCCCTCACCCCGAAATACACATCCCACCCCACTATACCAGCTATGCTGAAGGTATGGAATAAACTCCGATCACAACATAATGTCTCAGCCCACCCGTCACCGCTTTTCCCCATACCCAAGCCCCTACAGCTCCACCTGAATCAAAAGGGGACCCAAGACGCCACAGGCCATAATCTGCCCTACCTTAGACTAGGTTCTCTGCTCAGTACTCAAGGTCTGAAACCCATGACAGAGATCTTACCAACCATAACACCCCATACCCCCCTACAAAGATTTAGCTACTCCCAACTAACACACCTCTTCAAATCAAATCCCACCCTTCTGAAGGGCAACAGAGAACTCACCATGTACGAAACCACATGCTGCGCCTAAACCATTAGAAAAAAACATTTATCCACTTTCTATAAACTACTACAACAAAAAGAAACACTTACTTATCCGAAATTCCTAACCCATTGGGCCACAGAACTCAATATCACATTCAATGAAGAAGAACACAAAAACATAATGACCAACATCTTCCGCACCTCAGTTTGCACTGCTATCCATGAAAGCAATTACAAACGAGTTTCTAGATGGCACTACACGCCCTCACACCTCCAACATCTCTTTCCCAATACCCTGGACACATGCTGGAGATGCGGTCAATCACAAGGTAACGCAGGGCATATATGGTGGCGATGCGGGATAATCCAAAGCTTCTGGACATGCATGCTGACAATAATTCACATGATCACAGGCAAACAATTACCTCCTACACCAAAGTGACAATATTTCTTCTATATCCCATACCCATACCTAGAGACAAACGTACACTACTGAACCACTCCTAACCGCAGCAAATCTCTTAATTCCGATGCATTGGAAAAAAACGCAAGCCCCAACTATACGAGATTGGATAACAAAGGTAGAAACACTGAGGGTAATGGAAGAACTAGACTATTCCTTATCAAACCGGTACCAAATCTACCTAACATGCTGGCGACCATGGCAGATTTACCTGGAAAAAGCAGGCAACTCTCCACCACAGGCAACTTTCCTCCCTAGGCAGCAACCCAACCCATCACTTTCTAAATGGTAAAGGCCGATCTACAACCCCTACACCACCACCCTCCATCCACCCTCCCCTCCCCCCCTTAATCCCAACCTACCACAAGGGATCAACACATACTGGTTCCGAAACCTGTTATAGCCACCAAGGCAACGCCACCAAGGTTTTAGTGACCACCCTCCACAAAGTCATGTTAATTAATTAATTAATTAATTAATTAATTAATTAATTAAAATAATGCAAGAAACAGCACAGTCTATGATCCAATGTTCTAATATAAATCCACTCCAGGCTACGTTACTACTGCTCTCGAGCCAACTAGAAAAGCAATGTATTGTTAGAAATGACAAAACGACACTGTTATACTATATTGGTATAATGTATCATTGTATTAATAACAGGCATATCGCTTGCTAAACGTTGTTTATGTATCATGCAAATCTTTCAATAAAAAAAAAAAAAAAAACTTAAAATCCCCCAAAAAAACCACACACACACACACACACACACAAAACATTCAACATTTTGGACCTTTGGCCTTAATAATTTACAACGTATAACTACTTGTTGAGGATTGTTGGTACCTGCCACATAACCCAGGCTGCTGGTGATACTTTACATAACGTCTTTTCCTACGTTCCTAGTTCCTAGTTCCTACGTGCAACACTTCATCCGTTCTACTACTAGATTATTTTATCTCTTCTCATTTTACGCATTCTCATCTACAATCAGGTTTGGTTGGTTGTTTGTTTTTTGTCATTTTAATAATTTATGGTGCTGTTACTAATGCTGTGGAAGAACTTCTATTTTAATAATCTGGTATATTTGTTCCTCTTGACCATTCAAGTCAATTCCTCTTGTACTAAAGTCAATGTGGATCATGCACCAAAATTGTAAGATTAGATAGGTGGCAAAAAAAGTATTGTACATAAATCAGTTAATCCCTCAATTCTGACAAGTGCAAAATTTAACAGTGAAGAAAAGCAGTACATGACATCAGGATAAAATAGGAAAAAGAAGGGGAAATGGTGATAGCGAGGACACAGACTAATAGTTCTGGAATTGTGTATGTGATTATTTCAAATAATTTGTTAAGCTTTGTGAAATGCTTTTTTTTTTTTTTTTGTGAAATCCTTATTTGGACTTCATTCCTGTTCACCACAACCTTAATTTAGCATAGGTAAAAATCACATCCAATTCTAAAACGCTAAAACCATTTAGTAGAAAGTCACTTTATAAATATATATATTCAGGGAATCATTTATGTAAAGAATGTAATCCACAATTTGTACGATTTTGAAACTGTAACTAAACCATTAGGATATGTGTAAATCTCAGCACAAGATGCAAAAAATACAAGGACTACACCCTAAGTGGTGGTAATGAATAAGAATGAACTGAATTAACGATTCATTCTCTCAAGCTTCTCTTTGAGTTTCACACATCATTAAGATAGAACTAATTTCATATAATTTTGGCAAGCTGTGGAGTCAGATCTGGCCAGAGGGAGTGTGAAAAGACACGGTGAATTCCATATGGGCTTAAATCCTAGACAGGTCCCACAAACAGTTGTGTAAGCCTTTTAAACTGGTTTTTAATTTGTATAAAAATATAAATGGTATAATGTTATGTTATATACTTTTGTTGTTCATTATTTGTTCGAAAATAATGTTCTGGATATTGGGCAAATAGGAATCAATGTGTCCTTGAAGGAACACTATAGATATACATCTCAATGAGGTGGTGTGGATGCCATATCCCGTGTTTTAAGCCTGCAAGTCTTTTCATATGCCTCTAATGACTGTCACTTCGACAGCCACTAAAGGTGCATCAACAGAAATAGCAGAATATAATTATATTTCCATCAGATTTCTATCAGATGCTCTCAGAGAAACCATCAGATTGGTGCAGGGTGTTTTTTTTTTTTACCATGCATGCCACTACCCTTACAATGCACAATAGGAAAGCATTGGATAGGCTGAGGACATCAATCTCGATGATCTCAGCCAAAGAGGTGGAGCGGCATGCTGGAGATCAGAGCTGCTAGGGAGAAAAGGTATATATATATATATATATAGTGCATTTGTGGTTTATACATAAACAATGTGCATGTGTAAGTAAAATATTGAATGCATATATCTAGAGCTATATAAAGATTCAGAGTAGAATGTTCATAGTTTTATTCTTACCTTGAAGGTCAAAGTCTGTAAGGGATGGATTGAGGGCATCAATGTCGTTGCTAAGCTCCCCTTCGTTGAGATGCTCTTGCATGGTTCTGGCTGGAGAATGCTCGGTCAGCATCTTTATGTTATGCAGAGGTGGAGTGTGGGCAGGGATTGGAGAGTCCTGGGGGTTGATAGGCTGTGCTCTCAGTTCAGTTTGGTTATCTTGAGGTGAGAAGTGATTTTGAGGGAGGCAATGAGGTTGCTGTATCATTGCAGGAGATAACTGTGGGTAGCCATGAGGTAGAGAAGAATAACATGGCGGCTGGTGACCAGTTAGTTGCTTTTTAACGTGTAAAGACCCGGACACGTCATGGACGGACTGCAGTGATGTGGGCACAGAAGGTGACATGCTGGATTCACACAGTGTTGTCTGCATAGACATCTGCATTGCAACAGAAGAGTTTACAAGGCCAACTGAATTGCAAGCCATGAGCGAAGACCTCAGTTTCTCGGTTCTCTCACCTATTAGCTTATCCAGATCTTCTAGAAATAAGATAGGGGATACAACAAAGCTCTATTATTGACTGTCTAATCTCAATTAACAAACCCCAAGCTGTCAATGAAAGTTCCACGTTGTTTGGCACACAGCATTCTATGCCAAAAAAATAATTCCAAGATATAACACTTTGAAGTGTTCTTTCATTTAAGTTTAAAGGAACACCATTTTTACTACAGCTCGCTATAATAATGCATAGACTAAAAGTGTCAGCTGATCACTCTCAGCCAATGAGCTAATCCCTGCACTGCCGGGCTTAGCTCAATGACTAGATGTTCTGACTTCCACTAAGCAGTAATGGAGAAAAGAAGGGACATCCAGATAACAGGTCAAACCATTCAATTCAAACTGACAGTTCCTGTTAATATAAATCTTAAATACAATTTTCATTTTTTTCATGGGTTTTTTATCTTTTGCAAATAATTAAACTACTTTGTTGTGAATGATATATGTTAATAATATTCACCCCTCCTCCCCCCCTCTTTTTGCATTGCATCAATATCTATTAACAGCATTTACATTGTAAACATGACCACATTGAACATAGTCAATTCTCATAGATCTATGAGACAGGATAAAAGGATTACATTTGTTCTAAACTCACCTGGCTTTGCCATGCTTTTTCTCACAGTGATGGGATCTTTTCGTTTCCATTTCTGCAATTCCTCTTGCATTTTATCGATTTTTGCAGGGTTGAGGGCCCACAAACATCCTTTTCTGGAAGAACTTCCAGATTTGTTTTCAACTTTCTCAAAGCACTTATTCAGGGAAAGGTTGTGGCGCACTGAGTTCTTCCAACCATCTGGAGCCGTCTAACAAGGGAAAGAGAGCACACCTCTTCAGTTTCTCATGAAACAATAAAATAGATTGGTTTGAAGTGATTTATCAGAATGAGAACTACTATAAATACATGAAATAAACGAACATTTTCCTTACATAATCACATTTGCAATGGCTTACTCCATACGTACAGAATCAGAAATGTACTTTTAAAAGGAAAACGATTACTTCTCAGGATTTTTAATATTATGTTTACATATTCCCTGAATTTTACAAAAAATTGTATTTGTGAAGTTTGCTCCACATTGCTCTGTCCTTTAGCCGAGTCTATCTGGGCTCCCTTGACATTTCCATCAGATTTTATCCAATCATGAATTATGCTGGGAAAGGTCACTATATCTACATTTATTTATTTATAAAATATTTTACCAGGATTAATACATTCAGATTTCTCTCGTCTTCAAGTATGTCCTGGGTCCACAAAACATTACATTGTTACAATAGGATACAATATTACAAAAATACAATATACAAGCTACCAATATATATACACATACACACATATAAATGTAATACATAACAGGTAATAAATATATTCACCAAATATAAAAAACAGAGAAATTCCCCTTGATCAACAAAGATCAACAAAGAGTTGAATCTGTGGCTAGGGAAATGGGTCAGAGTAGGTGGTACCAGCTCCACCAAATATGGGCATGAACCCTTTATTGTAGAAATAATGAAAAACACACACTGGATGGTAAGGTTGTGCCCCTTTAAAAGAGAAACTACCCAGCAAGCTGGTAAGATGACAAACAGACACTAATATTGAGCCTAATAAATCTTAAGATTTGGAGTCCAGCAGATAGGAGAAAAATAGGGGAGAGAAACTAGGAAATACCAAATAGTGCTAGATATTATTAATACAGTGCATAGAAAAGTATCTCAAAATCAACAGTGATTCACTGAAACTTTATTAAACTGCTTATAGAAAGAGATACAATCGCACCTGTGTATCCAAATATAATTCTGTATCCTATAAATGGTTATAATATCTATCCTTGGTATACAAATGAACACTTTGTTCAAAATGCTGTTCCCAGAGGAGTATAAGACGATAATCCCCTAAACAGTGTGGTCCCTTGAGGTATCTCTTATGCAATCTATAAATATGACCATGAAAAACACAGTATTGAATAAGGGAGGACGTATAGCCAATACTGATATAAAGTTGTAAAGTAGAAGGGAAATGTCTAATGGCATACAAAAGCAGCGAAAATCATGATGTATAATGAAAAAGGTTGTATCTGATAAAACAAATCTATCACTGGTCTACTGTAATTCCCTTGCTTCTGCTAATAAACACCTTCGTGGGTGTTCTAAGCTAGATGGCTAAGCTAAATACTGTTTCCCATCAAATTATATCAGACTCCAAAAAATTAATAACCAAAGAGATAATTGTTAACAAAAATTAAACATAACGAAAATAGTGCAGAGAGGGTTTCCCTTAGTGCATAATAGGTGGTGCACGGTGAAGTGTCAAAGTGCAGTGGCTGGAAATATTCGGGGGGATAGGTTTAGCAATTGCTGGCGCACTGAGCTTCAGCAACATTGCTGGGATTTGATCTGGTCCACACTGGTTTTTCATTTTTATATTATTAAGATGCTTATTAACGACACTAACAGGCACAGGTCTAAGGTTGAATCTCTCTATATGAGGATTTTTTAAGATTTGTCCGGGACTGATCTTTATTTGCGGTCTGAAAACGAGTGTCATTTGTTAGATGCATTTTGTTTTGTCTGATTAGTTGATGTTCTTTCAAAGACAACTTACAAAACAACTTATTTTTTCCCCACTTACCTGCAAAGAAATTGAGTCACGTCAATCAGACAAATGACAGATTTCATGGCTCACTTTATATAGCTGCGTCTGAGACTTGCTATGTAATAGCTATATTCATCTGTCTATCAAGTACATTCCGCCCCAGATAATTGCAAGGAATTTTTATTTCTACTAATACATCATTAAACACTGGGAGGTGCACATATTTAGCAAAGAAAAAAAAAGATTTAATTGCACTAGTAAAAGAAATCAAAAATTCCTGTTCTATGTATACTCTGTATGAATGGGGGTGGAAATCAAGCTTACTTGGAAATTGAAATAAAGCGAAGTTCAAAGGCCAACCATGAAAGATAATTCTATGGTGTACTTATATAATGGCATATTGTGCCCAAATTATACCATGGAAATGATATACGGAAAGGACGTGGCAATCGCAAGTGAAATGTTTATTATTAAACTATGGCACAAGGTTTCTGTATAAAATGTGTGGATTTCCGCTGTTTTTGCTTTATCCTCATGCTCTCCCCTGATTTGGGATTTCTTGTTTAGTTATTGAGTATCTCACTGACCCCCCACACATGCTGATTTCAAAAGGAGAGCAAGTGTAAGGTTTTACTTCAGGTGTGCCCAAAAGGAAGATCCCCAGATGTTTTGAAAACTGCAGCTTCCACGATGCTTTGCCATTCTAAAGGCATTCGAAAGGCATGCAGAGCATCATGGGAGTTGTAGTTCTACAAACATCTGGGGATCTACCTTTTGGGCCACCCTGCAGTAAGCAAAGTTCAAAACTAAAAGTTGAGTTGGAGATACAGCTGAGTTGGCGATTTTTTAAATCTTCATCGTAATTCATTGTTTAGCGATTAGACCCCTATGTATCAGGGATTAGGTAAATCATTTCACAAATATTCAGGAATATACTCATGTTTAAATGATGTGGGGCAGAACACGTATTTGCATCAACATGAGGCTTTCCTAAACCTTTAATCAACACAAAAATCTGACGGATTAGATTTAAGTGACTAAATTAGATGGAATGATTTATAGGAGAAATAAATGACGTGCGTGGCTTACCTTGAAGTAAGGAAAGTGTTCAGTCATAAAATTATAAATCTCACTCACAGGTAGGCTCCCCGTTTTGCTGTTCTTCAAAGCCATGAATATCAGAATGCTAAGAATATAAAGGGACACAATCTCATTATGTGTATAATGTAACTACAAATGCAATCAAATCTGACTTGTTATCAGACATTTTCATGACGTAAATGATTTTAAAACAATTCACTTAAAATATTAATACGTTTTTTAATTTAACATGCCATCGTAATTGCTTGTTGAGGATGTGACCATATTCCAGAACCGAGCTTGCCATTAGCGCTGGACAAAAACTCAGTTGCCATCCTCTCCTGAATGCTACACCGTAACTGATTAACCAATAATTCTTTTAGCCCGTCATGTTGGTAACTTACTTACAACCCATTTCTTTTGCGTTTTTAGGAGAGAATTTACCCGTCTAGGTGTGCTGCCTCCCCCCTAGTTATTTAGCGCTGTTTCATCCCTCTTTTTCCTTTCTTTTTTTAACTTACAAGGATACTCCAGTCCCACTCCGAACACCAACTTAATTTAGTGACGGAAAGGAAAGTGTCAACACTTTCATTCTTTCTTTATATACCTGAAAGATCATTCTTACTTTATTTAACTAAAAGATCACAAACCAAATTCAACATAGCTGCAATAGAATACAAAACTAAATCCTGATTCACATTAATTGTTGCGTGAATCTCAGATGTTGTATCTGTATTACTTGCAGGGAATATTTGCTGGAATGAGAATTCAAAATTCATTTCCTATTTAGAGCAGAGTAGCAAAACTGTAAGTATCGCTAAATTAGGGAATTTTCTACTTTGGCAAATTTATACTTAAATATGAAATTCACTTTAAATTTGCTTTGAATTCTCACTTTAGTAAATAGAAACCCTGTTAGAGTTTCACATAAAACCCCGAAAACCATCTGGAACAGCATGCTGGCAGGTCTGTAGAAAATATTTTGGAACTTTCTGTATCATTCAGTTTAGCACAACAGGCGTATAATTGCAAGCCCTCTACTGATATAGATGCGTTTACACAGACAGGCACTCACAACAGACACTGGCCTGGGATCTGCACCTACAGTTACCACGTGTTTAAAAGATAAATTAGAAGCCTTCAATCATTTTTGTTAAGAAGCATTTATTACTTGGCAACATTTTCACTTGTTTGGGTCTTAAGAAATAACATAAACCTGAAGGCTTCAAAATGTAGCAAGGTCACTGATGGTGGATGTTGTAAGGCAGGGGTCCTCAAACTGTGCCCTGCGGACCACATCCGGCCCGCTAGGGTCCTGAGCCTGGCCCAAGCACTCATGGCCACCTGATGGGCCCTATATCTTCTATGTGTCTGTGTGTATGTGTATGTATTTATGTCTGTCTGTGTGTATGTATTTGTATGTATGTGTGTGTGTGTGTATGTATGTCTGTATATATGTATGTATGTGTATGTCTGTGTCTGTCTGTTTATGTATGTAAGTCCGTATGTGTGTGTGCATTTATGTCCTTATGCATGTGTGTGCAGTGTGCATAGGAATTAGTTCATAATTTTTATAGTCCAGCCCCCAACAGTGTCTGAGGGACCGTGAACTTGGCCCCCTGTTTAAAAAGTTTGAGGACCCCCGTTGTAAGGATTTACTATGTATTGAACCCTAAATATTTGTCTACTCTACTGATATAGGACTTTTCCGTTTTGGTTTATATTATTGAAAAGTTCTGCACATCCTTCAGCATTCACCAACACAGTATTTAAAAAGCAATGACAATCAACACAGAAGATCTCAGCAAAATACATTTGTAAATGACACTCTATAGATCATTTACGCTGGCTGAGCATCATGGGGAATACAAGCCACTACATCTACAGTGCCAACATTAATCATCACCACTTTAGCACTACTGCATTGTTTACTTTTAGAATTTGTTGGTGAAAAACACATTTGTGATTTTCAGAAACATTTATCATTAAAACAAGGCATATTTAAGAGGCTCTTTGGGTGCACTTGAGTACCTTTCATAGGAAAACAGCACATTTCAATATGAAATTGTGCATTATTAATATAAGGACTTGGGAGGACTCATTCATTCAGTGCTAATTCATCTTACGAACCTGTAGGAATAGATGGGTTTGGGGTAAAGAGGCTGCTGGGACTCCAGGCTGGCTTGGGGTGCAATCCTTTGGTATGGATAATGCGATGTGGAAATATATGTCACGGGATAGCTTCCCCCTGTAGAATACTAGAACACAAAATAAAGACAGGTGTATTATCCATCTGAACTATAAGTTGTGGAGCAGAAATAATGATAATATAATTAACAAATCATCTTCCTCTCACTTCTTGTGTCACACTACACATTGTATGTACACCAACGAAAATGAGATCTATAGGTTAATCACGTGAAAATGGAAAATTACCAGTATATGTGTGCATGTATATATATATATATATTAGTATATTGATTGCCACTCTTCATAAAAATGTCACTGTCACTGTTGGGGACTTTACAGATTTTACAAAGAACCTGTCCCTCACAAATCATTTTGTGAAATTAGAGATTAAATTCAGTTTGGCTTTTTTTTTTTCTTGCATTATACAATTTAATAAATCTCACCAGATTGCATAATTTATAGGAAACACACCATACTTTCATGCTGGCAAACATTTTTATACAGGAAATTTTTATACAGGAAAGATTTATAAATAATTAATACAACCTCTCGACAATACTTCCACAATAAAAAAATGCAATACTTCAAATTGCTAGGTAAAGATATGGAACACTGGGGAAAATAACTAAAGTAAATAGTATATAATAAATAATATAAATACCCACACAAAATAAAAACCCACACTGAAATCACCGCACATCATAAATACCCACACTAAAATACCCACACGAATAAATACTCACAATAAAAACCCACACTGAAATCACCGCACATCATAAATACCCACACTAAAATACCCACACAAATAAATACTCACAATAAAAACCCACACTAAAATCACCACACAAAATAAATACCCACACTAAAATACCCACAATAAAAACCCACACTAAAATCACCACACAAAATAAATACCCACACAAAATAAAATCCCACACTAAAATACCCACACAAATAAATACTCACAATAAAAACCCACACTAAAATCACCACACAAAATAAATACCCACACTAAAATACCCACACAAATACATACTCACAATAAAAACCCACACTAAAATCACCACACAAAATAAATACCCACACAAAATAAAATCCCACACCAAAATACCCACACAAATACATACTCACAATAAAAACCCACACTAAAATCACCACACAAAATAAATACCCACACAAAATAAAATCCCACACTAAAATACCCACACAAATACATACTCACACAAAATAAAAACCCACACTAAAATACTCACACAAAATAAAATCCCACACTAAAATACCCACACAAAATAAAATCCCACACTAAAATACTCACACAAAATAAAATCCCACACTAGAATACCCACACAAAATAAAATTCCACACTAAAATACCCACACAAATACATACTCACACAAAATAAAAACCCACACAAATACATACTCACACAAAATAAAATCCCACACTAAAATACCCACACAAAATAAAATCCCACACTAAAATACCCACACAAAATAAAATCCCACACTAAAATACCCACACAAAATAAAATCCCACACTAAAATACCCACACAAAATAAAATCCCACACTAAAATACCGACACAAAATAAAATCCCACACTAAAATACCCACACAAAATAACTCTTTTGTTAGTCACCCTAGCCTTTTAGTATAAACCATTATTGCCTTGACTGTTTTCAAAGTAAACCTATTTGTTTGAAGACTAAAAGGTGTCTATTTTAGGACAAAAAGAAGGTGGCAATGTTAAACCCTAATAAATAAACGTATTTACCTCATCTTGAAAGGTTCAAGGCAAGGCGTGGACACTGGGGATTATTATGAAACACAATTGAAAATATACTTTCTTTGCAGATAATGATTAGTTACAAGGTCCTCCTTTTAAGTTCCAAAGTGTGACAGCACTTTATGGTTTTATTGGAGGTGGGAATACCCGATGTGACTAGCTTTCTGCTTTCATGATGTGTAATAAACAGGAAGATATACAACCATCACCAAACAGATTGTATTGGTTTGGTAACAGCTAATTTAACTGTTTTTATAACAGGCAGGTGATAAATGTTCTTTACTTTTGTTTATACTTTGTTAAGAAGCACTTGTATTCTGAAATATTGTATCTCTTCTTCTGTCTGTCTGTATATATATTCTTCTGTCTGTCTGTGTGTATATATATATATATATATATATATATATATATATACAGACAGAAGAAGAGATACATTTTTTCAGAATACAAGTATTTCTTAACAAAGTATATAAAAAAAGTAAAGCACAAAAGCACATTTACTTTTACTCTATATATACTTTTTAAAAATAAAATGTTACTTTTTTTATCAGGCTGAGTAGCCATGTTGGATTTAGATTATGCTGTTAGTAGTGCCTCGAGTGGCCGTATGTGTGATAGCCACTAGAGACATTTAAATCCTGCAATGAAAACATTGTCATTCTGCAGAAACATCAATGTTTTCATCTGCAGGTTTAAAACAGGGATGGGGGATGGGGGAGGGGGGGGGGGGGGTAAGCAGGGGGGATATGGCACTCAGACAATTTCATTGAGATGTGGTGTTTTTGGTGCATTTAGTGTCCCCTTAATGGCACTTCAGGTGAATATGTTAATATTAGATAAATGATTTTGCTTATTCTGTGAACACATCATTATTTTTTTTATAAAATATCCATCCTCTGCAATATCTAAAGGGTTCACTGCACTATTGCTGCAAAAAATAAGCAGTTGCGGGAAAAGTATACATACAATCAGACACTTTGGGAGCAATATGGCAAGTAAAATGCACAGAAAACGATCTACATATAGTTTGATTAATTTAGCCAAGTTAGGTACCCACAAACTTTAACAAGAACATGGCTCTGCAGAATTCTACAAATAGAAGTTTTGAACTGTGGGATGGGTAGAGCTTGAAAAATAATAATGCATTTCATTGATCTGATTACTCACTTAAGGCTAAACATAACCTTTTATTTTATTCTCCAGTTGTATATGATTAAAACAGGTACATTGGTTAAACATTTGAGAAGCACAATGTTTCGGATTTTGGCTGATGTGTAATTTAGTTGCCACAAGACACAAGTATGACATATAAAAAATATTTGTAGACAAATAGGATACACCTGTTTGTATTTTGAATTAATATTAAAAAAATATATATATATTAATTTTTCAGAAGTGCTGCTAGAGCCCAAATATTTTTTTTTTACAAATATACACGGTTATTCTTACAGTCCTGGTGACTGCATAATTATTGAACACCTATTTTCAGAACTGGGAACAGGATTCGCTGAGCGAATAATTAATGGATAACATGACATACATATAGACACTGTTTCCGTTTAGATGACAGAGAATGTTACTGGATATTTCACAGATGCTAAAAGTGACACCACTGGAGAGCTCATTTGTATGTCCACACATGAGATATTATTGTAGAAGTGCAATAAATCAAATGAGTTATGCGGAAGAGGATTGGATATGCTTGACAGACACGCAGATGGGCTTTTTCTTTGTTGCTCAAAGGGGAATAATACTCCAAAATAAAGGCAGTCATGATGGATTTTGTGAAACGTGTGTAGTTAGTAAGCGATACCACGTTAGTCAAGCAAATACACTTAATAAGTGCAGCAAGGGTGATACTTTTAAAGGTCAACAAAGTATAATATATCCTTCGTGATAGCACACAAACTTATGCAGTTGATGATGGTGGATATACGGGCCTCCCCAAATTGTGGGTCTTGAGAATCTGGACTCTTCACTATTGATTAAATGGCTCAGACCACCCAGCAGAGCTCGAGGCAGCCATTCTACCCAACAGTGAGTTTCTCACCCCATTGACCTATCTATAACTACTTTCTGGGACCTAATTACAACTACCCACTGACATAAGGGGCTCCTTAGTATGCTCTAATTTAGGATAAATCATGGTCTGCACCACCTTTATCCCAGACAATCTGCCCCCCCCCCTCGTGTTGCACTGAGCCTAATCCAAAACGGACACCTGTTTTTTTTGTATGTTTTTCTTATTTGTTTATGCTTCTGTGGTTTTGTCTGTTGACAAGTTCACACTCATACAGGGAATGTTATTATCCTTTACACTACATGGTAAACTGTGCCATAGTCTGAAGTGGCTTTTTTTTTTTTTTTTTAAATCTTTATTTTGACGTGCATAATGATGACAAACATGCCGGCACTGCCACAACAGCAGGAGCCGACCATTTTGTGCTAATAAACATGGATTACATTTGCACATTTTTTTTATATAGTATTCATGCTTATTTTAAAGTTAAACAGTAGCTATGTCAGTAACACAGGCAATGTAAAACGTGGAAGACCGGAATGCAGACTGACATTAAGGTCAAATAATAAAATAATACAAATGCATGCTCAACAGGTTAACGTTAGGTGCGAAGGTTAGCGAGAGGGTGAGGTTTCTTCAGTTAGATATGCTAAAAAATTCCATGCTGCATAATATATATATCTGGCATTCAACTGTGCCCTCTCGTTTAAATAGTATTAGTCGAGCCCTAGTAGTCTAGCTGTACTTGCTGTGCTATGCTATGTATTAGGGCTAGTCCAAGATCGTTGTGACTTTAACTGACGATTTCCTGCTATGAAGTGTAGCCTGCCTGTGGGGTGCGAGTATGATACAAGAGATTAATGAAGTATATAGCTAGCTGAGACCCACATGTCTACGTGCAAGCTAAAGTAGGAGATTTACTAACAGTATATGATGTACCCTCTCTAGGTGCAGGTGTTTATGGATAAGTACGGGTAAGGATGCGGCAAAGAGAGGGAGTGATTAATCCACTGAGGCTAACAAAACGGTGTGGCGCCAGCAGCTGCATGCTATAAGCTCCATCTGGGAGCTCGGTCAGGCATATGTCAAATAGGCAAAATATCATAAGGTTGCATAAAATAAGTAGACAACAGGTCTAACTAAAACATAATGATAATAATAAACATCTCAGGTGATGACTAAAGATATCACTCAAGTTCAGTTGCTCAACTAAGCTTTCAGCAGGAGAAGCCTGGCTGTCAGCCGATCCCTGTGTGTGGCAGTCCCCTCTGGCTTTGTGGTAGTCCACGCCACATTTGGTAGGGCGCTCTTGTGTTCCCCACACCCGTCTGCATACCGGGTCCGTGGGGGTCTTGTGCTATCTCCTGTCGGCCGGGTAAAGGTGTGCGAGGTTTCCGTCTTCCATGTCTTCGGCCCAAGGCCTTTGTGGGAGCCCGTGCCTGGTGTCCATTGATCCCTTCATCAGGATCGTAGGCCCATGGGTTCTCCGGGTTTCGGATGACCTCCTGTGTATATGGACGGCAGTGGGGGGGGGAATACCTCCATTTGAGCCCCCGGCTCGGAAGAAGAACAGGCGTGGAGGGCCTCAGCATCCCTCATCCGCACCACAGGAGGTGTAGGTACATGCGAGCTGTGTCCCTTCATAATCTCCAGTTTGGGTGAAGGGTATGCTTCCACGGTGTTGTTGTGGGACCGTTGTTCTGCGTGAGAGGCTTGCCTCTGAGCTCGGTCGTGAATCTGGCTCCAGAATTTCTGGCAGATGTCGTCAAATCTCTGATTGAATGCGGTGAGCCAGTCCTGTGTTGTCAGGCCTGGTGATGGTTGCTGAGTCACTGGGATGGCGGCCATGTTAAGTACGCCGCGTGGGTCTCAAATTGGCCCCTGGCTTAATGCTGAATAGCGAGAGTTCTTCAGTGGGGACCGGGATATCCCCCCCGGTCCAGAGGGGGGGGGGGGGGTAACGAGGAGAGTGGTAGACCTCTTTTGTTGCAGCTTCGTGTGTGGCAGGTGATCGGCCATTTCACCCGCCCGGCAGTGGTGGTAGGCCGCAGTGTGGTCTCCGCGGGAGAGTCAAGCAGGTAAGTCCGCTAGGTCGCAGGGACTTCCCCCGGGTTCACATATAGCTGTATGTAGCTTTATAGGGCATCGGCAACTGGCTGGGTGTCCGATATCAGGCAGATTGTGTGATTCAAATCAGGAGCTCAGACGATGTGCAGCCAGCCGCCATGATCCTGAAGTGGCTTTTAAAATGTCATTGTAGGTTTTATGGAATTCCATCCAAAAGTTGCTCACCAGTTTTCAGTGATATATATATGTGTGTGCAAATGTACAACTTAATACTGATTAAATAAATACTGGTTAAATAAATTAAAATCTGCAATTATGCCAATCGTTCATACACAATTGTGGGGTATGGTAGCATAGCCTTGCAGTCTTGTATACATAAGTACTGGTGTGAAGGGGTTATCGAAAAGGACAAAAGAGGCAAATGGGACAGGGTGGGGGGTTGTGAGGGAGAATGAAGGAGGGCGAGTATGACATGGTTTGATGAGGGAGTGTGACAGGGCGAGAGGAGGTAAGTTTGTCAGGGCAATAATGGCATGGTAGGAGGGACGAGTATGACAGAATTGGATGGGTTAATGTGACAGGGAAAGTGTGGCATAGTTGGGGTGGGGTGAGTATCACAGTTCTAGGGGGAAGGGTGAATGTGGCATGGTTAATGGGGGTTAATGTGACAGGGTGAGTGTGATAGAGTGTGACAGGAGTAGAGGCATTAATGTGATGGGATATGTGTGGCAGGGTTGGGGGTAGAGTGTGACAGAGTGAGAGAAGGTGAGTGTGACAGAATTATGGGGGGTTAATTTAACAGGGTGAGTGTGGTATAGCGAGGACAGGTGAGTTTGGAGGGGGTGCGATTAACAGGATTAGGAGTGGTTAATGTGAGTGTGGATGCATGAAGGGGCTGAAAGTGTGGAGGGGAGATGACAGTGTGGTGATGGGTGACAATATATGGGGATGTGACAGAGTGAGGAGAGGTGTCAATTAAAAAAACAACATATACCATGTATAAGAGCACTCAAAGAAATTACAGTGGAACAAACACAGAGCACAAATCCTAGGTTTTGTTTGGGTTCATATGTAAGCCAATTGCCTCCATCCTTAAAAGGTTAATGGGTCTTGGCAGGGGAGGGCTGGTAACTTTTGACGTAGGAGACACCTTTTTTTTTTTATGTACATAAAGCTCACAGATCCAATACCTTAAGGACCCACAGCCCAAATGTAAATCCACACAGAGTGTGACTAACAAGCTACTTTCAATCAGTATTGTACTGTGTGGCTTACGCCCACAGCTTCTCTATATCAGTGGCCCTGTGGGCAGTGGTCCCCCAGTTCCCCTTGGCAGCAATCCACTTGAGCTTGGTATTAAAGGAACCTGAACAAGTACATTTCTGACACTAGTTGACCTATTTCTGGTATATTGGCAGGTCAGAAATTTGCTCATAGAAGTGGACATACTGCAATTATTACTCCGGACACCTAAAGCATTTTAGTATGCTGAAGTGCTGTAGTGTTACTTACCTGGTCCTCGTTTGCGGCCCGAAAAGAAGACCAGACTAAGTAAAGCTACTTATGTAAAGTGCTTTGTGTGTGAAGAGTGTGTCCTATTTTTTATTTTACAAGTAGATTTCAACTGAAAGTGGCAGATTTATAAATTAACCTTGTTACACCCATGAACTGTCAATCAGACAACAGGTCCTGTTATTCTTCTGGATGTTTAGCTCAGTGGAGCTAAACTCAAGAGGCAAGAATTGCTCAGAGCGCCTGTCTTGGATGTCTCCAATTGGACACTCACAGAAAGTCTTGGCGGGGAGTTCTTGGAAAGAATGCATACAGCTTTTGCAATATGTTTTTAGATATACCTCCATACAGTGCATAATTAAATGCATGCCTGTTTTCATACAAACATTTTTGTATTTGAACATTGGAGCGCCCTGTTAAATGCCGGAAAACATTTTGCAATTTTAGCTATAATCATCAGTAGCATATTTTTGGGGGTTCCCCATATGAGAGTGCAGGGTGCTATCAAAAGAGTTTGTCAACAGAATAGTCACCTAACATTGATATGTTCTAAAAACTGACCTGTTATTCATTTTAATTCTCATTCTTATAAATATATAAAGTCATCCAACAAACACATAATAAACTATAACCAATTTGAAACTTACATTCCGAACAAATCTCAGACATGCATTAATGAATCACTGACAATATTAATCAAAGATGTTTCACATGCTTGTAAACTTCCCCCTATTTGATACACAGTTCAAAAGGAAAGGCAGGTATTCCACGAACTTGACAGTACTTGTAAGGTCTTTTCTTAAATTAGTAATCTGAGCATATATTTTATTATCTTGTATGTAATTATGCCAAAACATGTAAAAGGTAATTCCTAATGTTCGATTGGGACACATTTCAGCAAATTACATTTGTATATATACTTACCTACAGGGTAATGGGATTTTGCATTTTCATCACAAACCAGGAAATCCCCCTATATGATGATCCTCGTACTTATACAAAGTTCAACGTTGTTAAATGTGTTTCTTAAAACCAGCTATGAATTGCTTTTTTATTTCTTTAATGAGTTGTGATGATTAGAGATCATCATATTGAGCAAAAACTGAATAACCATGTTTGGAAACTCGCCTGCTTTTATTTACCTAGTGTCTAGATCAGGGGTAGGCAACCTACGGCACTAGTGCCATGCACGGCACTCGAGGTGTCTTTCCACGGCACTCAAGGCTGCTAGAGCCAAACACACTCTGGCCTATCAGGAGTCAGTGAAACTTCAGATATCTGCTAATACGAAAAGGTGGTGAAGGAAAATCCTCAATTTATGCATTGCAGCACGTAGAGGAAGTGATCTCAGATCAGTTCCTCCCAGCACTTATGAATGGGAATCCACACTGTAGTAGAGCAGCCTGCAGCTGCTGTTGCAGCTCCTGTCCTTGACCTGTACTTGGCCAGCCTGGTCCCCACTGGAACCCAGGGAAGCCACCCACACTACTAGATATACACAGACCTGCAGAATAAGCCTCCCTTCATACAAATAATACGAACAGCCCACACACAAACATACACATAATCCCCACAAACGCAACACCACTAACAATCCACATACATGCACACAATCCCACATGCAGCCTCTCACATGCAAAACCCCAAACAGCCCCCATACACTACCTAACACACAATGTGATATATCCATCTACACACAATTCCACAAGCAGCCCTCATACACAGCCCACATTCATGTGTATCACACATGATACCATAAACTACTAATGAACATATACAATATAATAGCTCATTAACGCACAAATACAACGATACAAAGCAATTACAGTAAAAATAACACAAGCAGAATACGGCAGCATACATGCCTCAATTTAAAAAAAATAGGATCGGCACGCTACGGGACATCACAATCCTATATCGGCACAGTGCTGCTAAAAGGTTGCCTACCCCTGGTCTAGATAGTTGCTAGAACTAGGTTACACCTCTAGAAGAGCAAACAGAACCCTATATCCACCTGGTCCAAGTTTCGTGTATGAGACAATCACCTTTCTGTTAAAATTTTCCCTATTTATTAATTTCATCAGGCAAATGCAACTTTTACATTCCCAGATTTACTCATAGCTAAATGATGCCCTCTCCCGAACTAACCTTCTCTCTCCTTGCTTTTCCTTCTAAGGATACCTACAGCTTGTGCTTCAGGGACAACATACTATAACGTGGGGGATAATCATGCACATGCTATGATAAGCGATTCAAAGAAATTTGCCCTAAACGATGATGTGGCATGCTGCACCAGAGTGCAGTGTATAGTTAGATAATAGTGGCAATCTATGTGATAAACCCCCACCTGGTCCCTGGGCAGAATACCAATTTGAGGCACTTTCACTCTTAGCATAGGGATTCTAAGTGCATACCGCTCAACATATCAAATAGACAAAGAGGGACACTTCAATTTTAGGAGGGTGAGTGGGCTTGTGGCCAGGGGAGGCAATTGGTGAACCTGCTAAGTTGATCTTTTGGCAGCACCAGAGGCTGTATATTCTTTTAATTTACTTTATTGTATTTTTATTTTATTTTCCTTTAAAAAAATTAGATGTTATCTGTGCCAGTTCGGCTTATGGTGATTCATATATACAATTCTTAATGTTACTCAGCTGTATATGGAAATTAGCTGGAAATTTAAGAGTCTGTAATAAAAATATTAATTGCAAAAATGTAACTTAAAATTTTCATTATTTATTAAAAAAATTTTTACAGTATTCCTGTTCTCAATGACAGAGTTGTTTTTTTATTAATACATATATATTGTTTTTAATGATCTGTGATGAGCCATTTACCATTTTATTAGAGTACCTGTCACCTGAAATGTGTATTTACATAAATCAGTATAAGACAATATTTAAACATGCTGTAGTATGTTAGATGTTAGATGTAATTCCGAATGGAGAGACGTCCCTCATAAAATGACTGCTATTTAAAAAAAAATTTTTAAGGGACTGTAGAAGAAATAAACTGCGATGTACTACCTTTGAACCGAGACTAATTTAAGTTTCAGATGTCATTTATTTCACTTTTTTTGAAAAACTATCCATCTCCTGTCTGTCAATCTGGCTGTCTGCTACCCTGCCAGACTTTCTTTTGTTTTGTGTTCATATATAAATGCACATCTGCCTGTCTGTCAATATGTATTTAAAAAGTTGACTACAAAATTAAGAGAGCTAATGTTGAGCAGTGTTTGATTAACAAGTAAATGGCGCCTCTTTAATAGAAGCGCAGTGTTCTTACAGTGAAATTGTGTAGATGATGTACCCAGAGTTATTATAGATGTTATAAAAAGTTAGGGCAGCTTGGTGCTTAAGGTTAAAGGTTTACTCATTGCACCATGACCACTTCAGAGACTTAAAGTGCCCATGGTGCTTAGAGTCTGTATGCAGCATTTCAAAATCACTAAGAGATAAAGCGCTTTGCTATTGGAGGTGTAAACTCACTGTGCTTATTAGCAGACCAGAACTCAGATGTCAGATCTGTGCACAAAAGGCATACATCATCTGCATGCACAGCGTGGAGAATTTAGGCTTGGCTAAGGGCTGCAGGTACGTTTTGCCTTTATTGTTTTATTGTTATTTATTTTAAAGAGGGAAGATCATGGCAGCATGGGTTAAGGGGTACCTGTCTTTAGGGTATGATCTGCAATGCCTTGAAGGCAGGCATCCAAAATATTAAATTAGAAATTATTTTGTAATATAATTAAACCTTGAGCTACAATTTAAACGCAAACTCAACTAAAAGATAAATGATTAAAAAGTAGAAATTACAAAATTATAGTTAATAAAAAAAAATATATCTATGTGGGCGGTACTTTGATTCTTTGCTCTGATTAAAATTTCTTAAATCTGTAACTACGTAGCTTCTAGACTTCTAACTAACACTGTCCTATTGCATAGTTGTCCTCAAAAGTATTGATATTAAATAATAGTCAATAAAAAACCTTGCATTGAAAATAATTTTAACATGAAGCCTTCACACACATGTAATTTAAACACATCAATACATAGCCTTTACAGCGTGGCAGCTACACACATTACTGGAGAAACCTCCCCAAGGCTTGTGAAGGGGGGGTGTGTACGACAAGGTTTGTCAAGCTGCCAGTCTGCAGGTGGATAGATACTGGTAACATTATAGGAGAGCATGTCCCAACTAGTCCATGTTATTCCTAATCCTAAGGCATGTTTTGTTTGCTACAGTATCAAAGATTTATGCCAACATGCTGTAATACAACTGGCACTGATCTAGCAGAATGGGTGGCTCTCTGTTTTTTTCCCACTCATTAAAAGATATAATTTGAAGAATATTACTTCCAGATACGTACAATATTGAATTTTGCATCTGGAACAAGATGACAGCATTTAGTCTGAGAGAACAACAGGTATGAAAAGATAGATTGTCGAGAGGTTCCACCCAAATGAACAAACTATCCCATGTTCCCAACATTTTTAATTACATAGCCAAAGATGTATCTTCAACAATGATCTGAGGATGCACAACTGTCAATAAATACCCAATTACCTTGACCATTACAGTATCAGCTCATCACAAACTGGCTAAAGATGTACACAAAGTCTCCACTAGAAAATCTGGTGGTCAAACTTTGCTACTACACATAGTGTGGGCTATATATACTATGATGCTGAAAGAGCTGACCGATGTCCATGGCTAGCTGACCATTACTGGACTCACAAACCACAGGGGAAGTCAAAAAGAGACCAAAGTTCAGTGAAATGTACTATTTCTTATATTAAATGTGGTTCTTGTCTTCATCCAGCAGCTAAACCGCATAACATCCTGCTCTAATAAAAATGGTCTATGTCTTGCAAAATGGCTTTAGTCATTGTATTCCATTTTCTGAGTAAGTGGACTTTGCACATGTTATTTGTACGTCACTTGAGATTCACTAACACGCATCCATCCATCCTAAATTAACAGCACATGCTCATCAAGTTTTAGAAGTATTTAAAAATAAATAATAAAAAAACAAAAAAACAAAAAAAAACTTCCTGGGTATTTAATTATGACTTTTTTTTTTTAAAGAACATTTTTAAAAAGTAAATGTGCTCTGTATTACACAATGGGAATGTTTGAGAGATGTGACTGCAGGTTATTGATGGAGACTTGCTGTATAGGTTTTACCTTCACTACATGTGTCTAGTTTTAACTTCCAGCAAATTTAAAATTAGGAACTCACCTGTGCTAAATTCAACTTTCTTCTTCTCACTCCTCATTAAATATGTCAGGAGCCACGAGAGGAGTTGAATATATTAATAATGAGCATGGCTCATGCAAATTATGCCGAGATGAATGCCCCTAGAAGGGAATTATTTTGGTGGATGACAGTTCATCATTAATCTACACAATCCACTCTGACAATCTCCATAGTGAAATTAGAATGATACATGAAAGGTAACATATATGGCATAAAAGAATGTGTGTGGGTCTAAAGTCATATTTTGGAGTTCTACAAATGGAATGGAATTTACCTGTGGAAATGTCTGTGGGGTGCAGTATATTTGTTGTGTTGGTGACTGCGACCAGTACATTCGTTGCTCTTTTTCCTGTTGACGCATGACCAAAGATGCTGGCTTCAGTTTCACTTCTGACCCCATCTGGAAAGCAAGCATTGCAGTCACATGTATAATCGATAAAAGCTTATTTATAGGACTTAATAATAGAGACAATGGTTTGCACAGTGAGCTGGGGTTTTGTGACAAATCCATGGATAGAAAACCTTATGTTTTACCATTCACCCAGTTTGATATACGTGGAAATGTCTCTGTATGATGGAATTGCAATATCTTTTAACATATATATGGAGTATCTTGGCAGATAGCAGGTAGATCTGTATCAAGTGTATATATCATTTGGAAGAAGTGCAATTTATCCCTATATTCTGATATCTCTCTAACCCTAATAACCTCTGTTTCTCTGGTGCATTGGCTTATGTTTATCCAGTGAATTTTAACATATTTATTTGAATCGTGCAAATGCTCTTTCAACAAGCCTAACATGTTGCGGATTAAGAGAACGCAGTGATATAAACTTATACGAATAGAAGCACAAGTGATGCTATTTAAAGCCATAGCAAAACGGAACGAATATTCATTGCACTCAGACTGCTGGGATAAATATAAGAAAATGGCAAGCAGGACAGATATAACATTTGTAGTGGCAAATTGAATAAAAGAACCTAGAATTCAGTGGTGGAAGTTAGAAACATAGAAACATAGAATGTGACGGCAGATAAGAACCATTCGGCCCATCTAGTCTGCCCAATTTTCTAAATACTTTAATTAGTCTCTGGTCTTATCTTATAGTTAGGGTAGCCTTATGCCTATCCCACGCATGCTTATACTCCTTTACTGTGTTAACCTCTACCACTTCAGTACAAGTTCAAGTTATAAACACTGCTATCCATATATGAATTGTGGGATGTGCTATACAGAGAAAGACCTGATCAGGCATGTTAGCAGAAAGATAATTAATTAATGTTAGAAATGAAGACATAACAAAAGTTACGTAGGTATCATTAGCATTAAACTTTAAAAACTAAACTATCTCATAAAGAAATTGTCTGACATGGGATCCTAAGAATCACACAGACGAATAACTCACTAAACACGGTGACCCATGCTGGCTTCTGCATTACATGTATATGCTCCAGGCCTTTACGCCTTACAAGCTACCTCAACTCTTAACCAGTTTTATAGGACCAGAGGGGGGTAACAACTGCACATGATTAAGTTTGTCAAAAGGGGGAGGGGAGCTGACTAGCAGGATGCAGATTGAATTCAGGCTTGTGACGTGAGGTAGCTGAAGGGACTTGGTGGAATGCTCGCTACACTATGGTACTTTAAGTTACGCTCCCAATGCTGTACTATGGATCTCTATAGGCCGATCTACCATCGCCTGACTTATTGAAGACTCTGGGTCTTGGGGAGAGTTCCTAGTGTACTGTATACAACTGTACTTGATTCTACCCGACAAGCATTGGTCAGGAGAAGCTATAATGACAGCTATTTATTTGCAAGTCACTGTTAAGACCTAGCCATGTTTAGATCTCATCATGCCCCTCTTTGTAATATGTTTTCACATTTGCAACCTAGATATTTGGCCCTGACACAAGCAATGAGCTGTTCCTCATCCTATAAAAGATGAGATGGTAAAACCAATTAGGTTTCACAAAGTGGAAACTGTGGGAAATGGACAACAAGAGGTCAACATATCCATAATTGAAACATTATCCAGTTCTGTTGTTTTGATATAACATTTACAATGCCATAGTCAATTCCCTATTGCATTGAATAAACTCCATTATAATTCTGATTGAATTTAAATAGAACATTGACTATCCCTTTTAAAAGTATAAAACATTACATAGAAGGTGAATATATTGAACTTTTTATCATACTGTCTCATAGCAGTATTAAGATTGTGTTCTAAAGAAAATGAGGATGGCAAGAACTACCACATCTAAAAGAAAATCAACTCATCTTTACCCATTTCCACACAGACTGTCTCAAGCTAGGAGAAGTACTCTACGGCAACTTGCCAATTCTCCCAGCCAAAGCCCTTTAATTTCCCCCCGAATTACAGTTTCACTGGGCTCACATTGTAGTTGTGTATAAAGCAAATTCCAGCCTGCAGTGCAGCAACCACTGTGCACACGTTGAGGGCCACTGGTGAATACTCCGCCAGCCTCTGCATAGGTGTTATTGTTGACCCTCTCCAAAGCCTCTTCCACTATGTCATAGGACAGGATAGTAATAACTGGGCAAAAAAAATCTAATCTTTAACACATCTCATTTCATCCCTGCAGTTGCCTAATAACCTCCCTTCATTGTAGTATCTTCTGGGCTGTAAGCTTCTCAGCCCATCAGTATTTTGGCACCCTGCACCAGTATTAAGAAATCCAACAAATTTTCCATATGGGGACGGTTGATTAGTGGTTCTATTCAGGTGACTTCCAAGAGAGTGTCTTCAGTTTTAATTGTTTTCACCTTCTTCACCACAGGTTCAGTGAATCTCTCCAGGATGTTCCGGTGAACAAAGCAACAAGTCCAATTGCAGCACACCTGCCTCTGCATGAGGAAGTTTGCCACCTTAGCTCCATTCATAGCATTTGAAGTCACAGTTTGAGAAAATAATAAGCAAATACTTCTCACCAAGCTCCAGGTTTACAGGTTTGATACCTTTAGGTGGCATTTCCATGATCTTGTGGGGCCTGTAGGGACACATCTGGGTGTTTACAGAGGAACTCCATTGTGGTTGCTCCACCACGGACTACTTTAAAAGAGACCAGAAGGAGCACCAGCGACTGCAAGGATCATAGCCAGCATGACCACACTGACTGGAGTAAAAGGATATGGCTTGTACATTACCGCATACCAGGTTGGGGCCTGCTTTCCAACATGTGGGGTAATTCCAAGCGCCAATGCCTATGCAGACCCCTGAGGTTCCTGCATTGTGTATGCAAACAATCCTCCTGCAAGCTGCACATGTTGCCTTGTCATAGAACCTGCGAAACCTGCATCATACTCCAAGGTCAGCAATGAAATCTCTAGACCCACTCTACTTCCTCCTCCAGAGCAATCAATTTTGCAATAACACAGTCTGTTAATGGCTCATATGCTTGCTCTTTTCCGACTGAGTCAATAGGTTGCACTCATTGGCCCCACACAGTAACTGAGAGGCATGGAGGGTTGGCATGTTTTGGTACTGAGTGAACAGCCCATTGTGAGTCGGATGTTGGGGATCAGTAAATGTAAAACTTGTAGGAGGTTTATTCAGAGTTTGCGCTCCTGCAGCTTCCAGCGATTCTCAAATACTCTCTTTTTTGACAAACTGTTCAAGAAGAAAAAGGGGGTGCTACATTTAAATGCTGTATCATTTATTTCCTTGTCCTCTTAACCACTTGTTAGTTATAACTGTGAATGCTTTGGATTTTTCAAGTCACTGCGATTCCTTGGGGGAACTAAGTACGGAACTTGGTTCCACCAATGCTTTTCCCATTTCCACCACTGACAGCTACTACATACCTCTACTGGCACCTTTTACAGTATCCCACCAGCTTCCTCCTGCACAGACAACAGTATCACCTCCTGTGAAAGCTAACGACTTATAAGCTACAACCACTTGTCTAACAATGCAAACATAGGTGCTATTGACCAGTCAGCCATCAAGTACTCTAAAATGTTCCTTTGCATTATTTTCTGTTTTGTGCCAAGATACTATCTCTTGCCATTTAACTGGGTTCCTTTTATGTTCCAAAGACGTGAGAGGGTAGAGCAATGAAGTGGCACATCTTCAGTCCCAAATCAGAACTGCTAATCTTTTTTTCGCAACATTACACAGTGTTTGTACACAAATCCTCAGAAAAACAACAAAAAATGAGGTTTGTCAATTCCTTCCCAGTGTATTAATGTATGTTTTATAAGTTTACAACATCTTAGTGCTATGTTCACTTGATAAAATGCTGTGGTCTCTTTTACAACTATTTTCCTAAAACCATTGTTGACTATATCTCTCTTCTTGACATTACACTCATTTTGTGAGTATATCTCTAGTATCAAAGCAGAACATGAGAATGCACAAGAGCAATTATACATAGAGTCTACAAGAAGAGGGATAGGTCTACATGGGTATAAAACGCTGATGACACTAGCAGCGAAGACAGTCTGAATAATGAACTTTCAGCAGTTCTTCATTTATGGAGCCACCCTTATGGTTAAGATATTTATGTATATTTAAAAACTCCCTTTTTATATTTGAGAAGCTGCATATTCACTCCCCAATTACTGACACGATTGCAAAAACCTTTCCCTTCAAAACTCCATTTCCCTCTCTCTTGCTTTCTATTATATCAACACATGAGACATGTATGCATTTTGTTTGTTCTCCACTTGAATTACAAAGTTCTGAGATTCTAACCTTTCTCAGATGAAGGCAGGTCCTGGAAGTTTTACCAAAGTAAAAAAGTGATTCAGAAACTATCTTTTACATTTTACATATTTGATGGATTATTTACCTCCAGAAAATGACCAAGGACCCTTATTTTAAAAAGATTAGGCATAGATTAGGAAAGAAATGAGGAAAAGCTTTTATGTGAGTTTTTTATCCAGCCAGAAGAAACAAATTCATTCCCCTCCACCAACGCACACATGCATCATTGCAAGAGCCCTTCATACTTGCCCCAAAAGATGCTGAAACAGCGAAAACACCAGAATCCTTCTATTCACCAGCAGAGTCGATAGCCAGATGCAATAAGGCACTAAAGAGTTTTACATGGAGCAACACATTTTGGAGACCCACCTTGGAGAATAACAAATAAGGAACATTTCAGAAACACTTTGCATAATGGAATGTGTGGTATGTATGAGGCTTACAAATAGAATATCAAATGCACACGTCTAATTACAGATATTTCACTATTTTGACTTCTTAGCTGCGGTCCGTCAAGCACCAGTCACAGCCTCTCTGCCAGCCAAAAGCTCTTTGCTCTGAGCTAAAATGACATTGCAGTGCTTAGCTCATTGTCTTATAGAGATCAGCTGTCACTACCAGTCAATGAGTTAGTCATACACAGAAAGGTTTAGCCAAGGAGAGCTAACGGAAGCTCCATGCAGAAGCTTTTGGGTCTCCATAGAGGCAGTGACCGGTGCTTGGCAGACCCCATGTAAGAAGTCAAACCATAAGCAAACAGTTTGACTGCTTACATTGGAGGCACCAAGGCACAGTAATCACAACATGATGCTGTAGAGTTATGATGCTTGTAGCATTCCTTTAACCTCCCTGGCAGTCTGATTATGTCAGTATTCTTTAATGGTAAAGCGGTACATTGTTTTTATAATGTATTGAGGGTATATTTTTACATCAGGGGCTCGTAGGGACAAGGTAAGAGATACTACAGTGTAATCCCGAGCGTGGCTCAGGGCTACAGCTTTTGGTACTAAAGATTAACTCCGAGCCATGCTCGAGATTACCGCCAGGGAGGTTAATTGTAAATTTACAGGACTGTATGCAGGAGTTGGCAGTCAAACACTTCTATCTTGTCTGTTTAAACAAGCTTTATGTTCTCAACCTATTAACCACTGCACTGAATGAACAGAGAGGTATCACTGTTGTGTTTATTTGCCTTGTCTTGAAAAGAGAGGAATAATAGAGTTTAAGAAGGTACAGTACACATGACCATAGACCCTAATAAAGCACTACTTAAACAGTGTGTCTGTAACTTCACATTAAACTCACCATTATCTGCGACCCTTCATCTTGAGCTGAATTGTACTGCAGGGAATTGCACCATGTGGTCTCGGCTGAAATATCATGTGTGGCAAAAGTTTCTGTATCTTCAGGGACAGATGGTCCACAGACATCTTCAAAGACCTCTATCCCATCCATGTCTTTGAATGTTTTTTCTCCAAGGGACAGAGAATGTAGGGTGTCTGGAAAAACATCACTGAATTGCCTCTTGTATGGGTGGTACTGATTTCTACCTTTCATGTACTTGTTATAGCTCCGTTCTGTGGCATCGTCACAGCTGTACCTTCGGTACTCTTCATTGGGAGAAGTTTTAATTGGAAATCTCACATGGAGGTGGTCTGTGGGTGACGATGACGAGAGATTGGGGCTCATAGAGGAATCAGAGTTCTTTCTGTTAGCCTGTGTCTCAGAATCATGTGATTGGCCACCAAAGCCAACTGTATCCTGCGAATAGACAAATTACATTAATCAAAGCCAACAGGCAGTGCTAAAGATATTTTTTTGTAAAATGCCAACATATGAGTTAGTCCTGTACAATGGACTGGCTATTGGAGACCTTTGGCTACACTGATTCTCAGCCCTCTTGACCATCATCAATCCATCATCAATTCAGTACATGGCTTTAGCTTGGCAAGCAATCCTAAATTACAACAGAGATATTTCCAAAATATTAAAGATTTCCAGCTTGATTTTTCTCCAACTTTCTTTAATGAACTGAGACCGCGTCAGCTCTACTAGTGGTCATTTTTCTGTATACCTAAAGAAAACCTTTAAAGAAAACTTTTTCAGGTAATAAGACTGACAAACTTGAATTAGGTCAGTTGTGGACGCTGCAAGCTGAACCTGTATGAAACTCTTTAATACCACATCTAGTAATCTCCTTTAACATATAACAGGGTTAATCAGTAAAGTGAGAATCAAAGTGAATGTTAAATTCAAGGCTAGATTAGAATGGAGAATATAGTTGGCTTGCAGAATTACTAAGTAGAAGGCTTAGAAGCATAGCTTCAAGCCAAGCCTTCAAGCCCTCTGCGTATAAGAGTTGGCATGAGAATTGGGAATGTTACTTCCCGGCTCTCATACTGTAACATACTGAGACATCAACTTGTATGTGGATGTTCAGAAATAGAAACAGTGTTTTTCTCCTTCTATAATGCAGTGTGTGCCCTGGCTGTGCTGTGTGAACTGGATTCCTAGGTCAATGGCTAAATCTTTATTATTCATTTCAAACAAATGAAGAATCACATACAAAAAAATCCAACATAAATTATAGGTGATTTTCAATGTTCTACTCAATGGTTTAATTTCCATAAAATTCCCCAATTCCCCTTTAAGAAAATATAGTAATTGAAATTCAAGGCATACTGCCTTAAGAAAATATAGAAAATATAAAAACTGAGCATAATATACATTGCCAAGAGGTGAAACATGTGAGCAGGTGAAACATATCAACTTTCCTTTCTTTGGCGGATACTTTTTACATGAACTCACCTTTCTCAATCCTCTGATACATTTCACCTGTTTTATCCAATCATTTTACGACATCAAAGGGTGTGGGATTTTTTAATTATTATTTTTACTGCATTTAGCATTGTAGAGAAGTGAATTGCAAACCTTAGATCAAAATAGATCAAACTTTAGCTGATTTGGAGATTTTCTCCAATTACATAAAACACCTAAAATATGCAATTCACTTGTCAATTCAACACGGTTCCCAGTTAGTCAATCAATTATCGAGTCCAAACCTTATTTATAAAGCTTATTATAACACTGCATAAAACTTAGTTATGAGTAAAGTCATAACGCAAAACATATACATTTTCTTGAAAATATAGGACAAAAAGATGAATGAGCTCGCACAAAAATAGCAAAATACGGGGGGCGTGGCCTGACTGGGAAGCAGTGCAGTCGCATGAAACTAGAGCTCCCAGGCCTCAAGCAGATAACTTGCTAAAATCGGGGGCAAACTTAACTAAACCGGCTCCTCATTCACCGCTTCTTACTCTGCAGACACCGGCGAACAAGGGGATACCTTATATGCCAGGAAAACTCGCAGGAATGACCGAGCTGAGGACTGGGGCCTATACTAAGCAGGGCAACGGAGAGGCGGCCGCTCTCCCAGCCCATAATCGCACGCAGCACCCGCAGCAAACGACTAACCCCCCCCCCTACGGACCGGTGGGGGTTATCCCGGTCCCAAACGCCTTGACTGGCAAAACCCAGAATAAACTAGCAGCACCAAACTTGCAAGCAATCCATGATATTAAAATGGCGGACAAGCAACCTCGTGGACAAACGGGGCCTTCACTACGAAGCCCCAACACGCCTGACTCCCTTAATACCCGCCTAGACAAACTGTTTGACGCCTTCTGGGCTAAGATCGCGGCCCGACATAAGGCTGAGCGAACCCAGCTACTTGTGAGCGGCGATGCGGAGGGCCTACATGGCGGCACAGACCGGAGCGGGACCAGGCTGCCCTCGGGTGAAGCCGTGCAACCACAGCCCAAGACACTCCAAACCAGCCCATCTGGGCCTAGGGCCACCAGGGGATCAACCCCGGAGCATCGGCCACGCAGGCGGAGACCCGTACGCCGAAGGCGGCATACCTTCAACCCCAGGATCTCCAGACCTACCCCGAAAGGGAAGGACTCGGCCTTTGATAGCCCCCGAGTCCGCGGCCGCAAGGTGCCGGCTCTACAACGGGCCCGGAGCGGGAGGGCACCACTGACTAGCTCCCGACCGACCGCCAAACTCCATGCCACCCCACGCAAGCTTCAAAGGGCGCGGCAACACGCATCTGTGGTAAGAACCCTTCCAGCGCACAAAACACTGAGCCCAGCGAAGCCATCAGCAACACAGAGGGGAAAACTGACGGGATACAGACCCCAGCCCTACATCGAACTTTGCATGCCACGGAGAGCCGGATCCCTGATTACAGACCAGCACAACCTCCTACCTGGGACTTACACTGATATTAACTCACCCTCCTCAATCTGCGACTGGACACACCAGGGTAGGAGAGCAGAGCAGCGAGAACCAGGCAAAAGACAGCCGAGCGGCATTGGCTGACTGTGACTAACATTACCTCACAATACGTAAAGCAGAGCCCGTGTCTCCTTACTTTTTTCCTTTTTCTTTTATCACTTTTTTCTAATGCTGTTGTTATTTTAAGTTTAAATTTATATGTGTCAGAACAAGGGCCCATTCAACATGAGACCTAACCGGATTTAAGCAAGCTAGCAACATATAATGATAAATATAGTCAGCACAGAGCTAAATCAGCAGGTTCTAGTCTCTCCTATTATAATGGCATAGGCTCATTTACCCTAGACCGGCCTAAATTACCTGTCATAACCGACATTTACTTAACTTGCAAACTAATGTATCAGTAGTATATAATTCTCTTCTGGGTCTGCACCCTTAGTCTGTAACCTGTGAGTAAATCGTGTTAATCTTATTCCCTACCTATCGACGTAACATAAGATTGCAAACTGCATTAAAAGCATAATTGTACCTCCTCCTGTTACTCGAAGTTCAATGCCTAATTAACCTAGCATGAAACCATGTTAATGTGACGCAACTTATTGTTTTCCAGCGTGTTTATATAAAAAAAAAAAAAAAAAAATGAGGCTGATACTCCTACGAGAATTTGTAATTTGTCATGATGTTTCTCACCTGTATGACCCCTGCAAATCTCCCTCTCTTCATTCTGTACCACCATAACCACTTGCCTCAATAAAATAAAGATTGACAAAAAAAAATAGCAAAATACAAAAAAACAATATATACGAGTTACAACACTATAAAAATTTTTGTCCACAAGGAGATCCAGTAATAGGTAGTCGATTGGCGTGAGTAGCAAATGTATTGTTCTTTCATTATGATTGTCAGTCTCAATCATACTGTTTTCTATTCGTGAACATGGTATGTTCTTTGTCCATTGTTTCACTCACTGTGATAGACTTGTTAAAGCTTCAGTGATGGGAAAAATAATTCAGTGAGTTAGTAAGAATACTATTCCAATTAAAACTCCAGTTGATTTTACCCAAGGTATTTGTGTCCAGAGGAAAACAGAGTATCACAACACACTTTGTTTAATATGCTCTTGAAAATCTAGAATTTCACATGTAAAGTGTAAACACATTTTACAAGAAAAGAATGAGAACACCACAACACAGATAAGTCAAAAATGTTTTTTTTTTTCTTTAAATGAATGGTATAATAAGTGACATCTACGGTAATACTACATTTAAAGTTCACACAAATGGGGATAATATGACAACATAAGGGGTAGTTTGTATGGTGCAATTATGAGGCTGCAGATGAGGTAATGACAAAAAATGGAACAATTCATATGGGACACTATATAGCGGATAGTTTGATAACATGCTTTAATATGACTAGGGACAACATATAGAGCAAAACATATGGTAAAGGTGACACTATGGGGGCATTAAGGTGTCATATATTTAGTTCTAGGGCACTATAGCATGTGTGCTAAGATTATGTCAAATGTGAGAGATTGTACTGTAGCACACATTAGGAGTTCAGGAAAAATTGCAAAATGTTAAATATCAGCAAAAATGAACCAAAACAACTAAATCTATTTGAAGTAGTTTTGGTGCATATATGCAGTCCTTTTTCCTGTGTTTTCTTTCATTTGTAAAAGAACGCATCTCTGACTGTTATGAAAACAGCCACTAGAGCTTATCCAACAAATTGTAGGTCATTTTATGTCTTCGCCCCCAGCATTTTGGCACAAAACGCTGTAAATCTGTAAATGTATAGAAAAGCATTGGACTCAATATTTCTCTGTGGGAAGGAAAGCATTGGATTGGCGATGCTTGGTGATTACTGCTCATGCATCCAGTGGCGTAGCTTGGGGGAGGGGACACAGCGGTGGTTGCTCTGTGTTCAAAATTTTAGGGGCGCATAATGTAAAAAAAAGAAAAGGAAAGTAATAAATAATAGTGCACCCACGCCTCACGCAGTAAACCTCCCAATATTCAAATATTCTAAACAGGTTTATTAACTTGATAGGGTAAATAAACATTGCCATGTAACATTTAACAGTACTTTTCTTGCCAATTACAGCCATACTGTCCTCATGTAATCCTTAACGATGAATTACAAAATGTCTATAAATAGTGGGATTTCCGATTTAAAGATTCTGGCGGCCTATTAAAAGGTATCGTACTGGTACTCTGGTAAAAGGCCGCTAAGATAGCCATGCTCCTACTTCCCTACCTGCCTCGTCTCCATGATGTGTGTAACACTATTTGCGTTGCATCATTTTTAAACTCCACCACCAAATCAACAGACAAGCTGAAGCTTTATAAAATGGCACACGCTATGTATTCACATGACTCCCAAGACCAGCTGTCCCCTATCTTGGTGGGTCCGCTCAGGTTGTACAAGGACTTCTTGGCCAAGCTCAGAGATCGTCTAGAGGCATCTGGAGGTGAGCCGCTGATACCACCTTGCCTCCGTCTCCACTTAGGGTGCTCTTCACAGTCAAGCAAAGGCTTTCCACAAAGGGGCACCTGTCTGGAGTGAACCACAGATATATGGGTCTGGGAAGCAGCAGAATCGTCTGAGGTGAGTTTGACGCCTGTATAAACACCAATCATGCAGAAGAGGGCAATGGTGCAGCAGTTTGTGTGACATCTGTGCCTGGGACCCCTCCTATTACTTGAGCCACTTGTCCATGGGCTACTCATCAACTTGCAAGACTGTGCTGTGCCCTCACTGACTTGGTCTCAGTGAATGGGCCTAGTCCTTCAAACCCCCCTACTGTTGGGATATTTCAGTCACACTTCTACTACATGCTTATTATTTGATTCACCTGCATGTGTTTGGATTATTTTTATGTTGTCTTTCCTCTGACTACCTGAGCATACCATGCCTTTTGTCTTCATATGATTTGCTCTAAGCATGTGGTCTCTTCGTGTTAAACAAAACAAAAAATGAGCTATGATTTCTGTTGCTAATTTGCTACATATATGTTATATGCTCTTAGCACTACATTAATTGTATCGTGAGCAAACACCTCAATAAAAAAAAAATTGGATTACAAAAAAAAAAATTGGTTAACATAACTATTAGTGCCACAGACACACATCACAGAGACGAGGCAGGTAGAGAAGCTTTAAGGCTATCTTGGCACCCATTAATGGACTCTGGGAGTGACAATGGTCCACAGGTTAGGGGACGCAATACTTGCCTTGCCCCGGTCGCTGGCGAGGTCACTTGCATAATGTTGCAGTGCAAGGAGGGCTACAGAGTGGAGACTGTCATCATTGTATTAAAGATGGAATAGTTTTTGCGTTTTTTATTTTAAAAAGTGGTGGTCCTTTCTTCCACATCATGGGAACATGTTAAGGCTAAATATAAGTATATTTATTTTAAACTTTAGAGTGTTGTTTTTATTTATTTATTTAAATGTAATTCCTGCCCATGTTTTGTGCTATTGTACCAAATAACATGAGAAATACATTGACACAATACTTTCCAGAACACAAAGATATAAATTTAGATTCTGGCATTCAAGTCTTGCAAATGATTTGGTAGTGGAAGGGTAAAAGTAGTAAAATAACTCAATAAATCAATCATTGCAGTTTAACAGACAAAAACACATTATTACTGTGTCACTAGGGCCCTACTTATCGGTTTATCTAAAGCTATAAAGAGCAGATGCAAGTGTAATGCACAGGGGCATATTCACTAAATAGTCAATTGTAGGAAACTGAAAATCCAAATTGTAAAAAAAACTGACCAAAATAGCTGAATGAAATAAAACAATCTTCCAATTCTGCTTGGTTAGTTTGGTCTATCTATCACAATTCCATTTTCATTTTACCTCCGTTTAGTGAATAAACCCCAAGGTGTGAGCCAGGACACAAACATACGCAAGGACATATTTACTACTTTATTGTGTTAGAATCCTACCTTTTGAACTTCTTGCATTTCTGCTAATAAACTGCTTAGTTAGTGCTTCTCTTTTGTACCCCACAGCACTGCGCATTCCATAAATTCTAATTGGAATTGCCTTATCTTGTATCAAGTAATATACTAAGTGACAGTTTGATTATGATATCTTGGGGGTCATTAAAAGAGCACCATGGAAATATATAGCTTCTTGATCACAGTTCAGCTGCAAAGAGAAACCAAGTCCGTTCCTAGACAGCCGAGATGTGCCCCAGGCAGTGAATGTACTATAACCTCACACTGTGCATTCCTATCTCTAAGCAAAGTCCCCTTTGTAATTACTGGAGTCTAGTTTAAAAACATATACATTTTCTCTTTTTCCCCATTCTTATATCATTTTAACACTGGTCGAGTTAAGGTTCGCTCCTTGCGTGATGCCTCCTGACTTATTACTGGAGGTAGCGATCAAGCATGGAATGGAGACGATATTGTAAATTCTGGACAGGTATCCCATTGACTTTCCCGGAGTCAAGACTTGTATGTAGGAGAACTTGTGGTACTGTGGGATAAGGCGTTATTGTGCTAATGTTTCTTATTCACTTGTATATATACTGGAGAATACTGAAGCCACTGTAAGTAAATGAACTATGCCCGTCACTACGGTGAGAACAACTGTTCCCATTGCAGAGAATAATGTACCCAGTGATATGTAACCCTGTCAATTTCCCGCGCTTGTACTAATGTACCGTACTCCTGACCTGTACAATGTGAAATCATACGTTTGCTGTCTTTTCTTTTTCTTATGTTGACAAAACATTGAAATACTGATAATAAAAACAAGATATTGAAAAAACAACCAACATATTAATTTAATATTATTGCATGTGTCAAAAGTAAAAATATATGTAATGTGCCCTCTTATCACCTACTTTCTATATCAGGGGTCCTCAAACTCCAGCCCCCCAGATGTTGCTGAACTACAACTCCCATGATTCTCTGGCTATCTATGTAATTCAAAGAATCATGGGAGTTGTAGTTCAGCAACATCTGGAGGGCCACAGTTTGAGGACACCTGTCCTATATGAATGCCAAATTTGCTGTGATTCAGGGAACGTATATGAATGCCAAATTTGCTATTATTCAGCGAACCCAGAACATACATTTTTTAAAATAACACTCCTACAAGAGCTTCACTTAGCTCAACTGAGCTAACTACTGTCATGCAATGCCAACTCATTGGCTGAGAGCATTAGCTAAGGTTTTTTTTTTAGCAAGTAAGTTCTGCACTGCCTGGCTTAGTTCAGTGTTAGTGCATCCTGGGGCAAAGGAGGAGACGCTCGACAGGCCTCAGGGTCTGTCATGCAATGCCAACTCATTGGTTGAGAGCATTAGCTAACTACTGTCATGCAATGCCAACTCATTGGCTGAGAGCATTAGCTAAGGGCTTTTTTTAGCAAGTGAGTTCTGCACTGCCTGGCTTAGTTCAGTGTTAGTGCATCCTGGGGCAAAGGAGGAGACGCTCGACAGGCCTCAGGGTCCAGGTATGTGTCAATCTGTTCTAAAATAATTTCACTTCTTTAGCTGGCACCATAACCACTAAAATGTGCTGCAGTGGTTGTGGTGCTTGGATGTTCCGTTAGTAGTGAGGTTAAAAAAAAAAAAATCCAAAAAGAATTCAACACACAAATACGAAATTTTAAATTAACCTAACTTACGCCTGATGTAAAAAGTAAGCTTCTTATACAAAAAAAGAGTGTATGATATTGTTTGTGGTATTTGCTCATTTTAATGTGATATCTCTTTTGTGCAAATGTAATTAGGGTTTGGGATTTAAAGCAATTCAGGATTAATTACCTAAATGTGGGACAGTTTGAACATTTCACTGTTTTCCATGGTGACTGTTCTATTTCCAGAAATTTGCAACAAAATAAAACTGTGTAGACAATCAGCAAACCGCTCTTTTGTAACCTGTTCGTTAACAGGACCACATGCAGCAGAGGTCATTCTTTGAGATTTGAGAGGATAATTTTCCTATAGCATGGAAAGTATTCTTTCCGGTAAAAATGATAAATGTGGAAATCTTTGACTAAAGTATTTTTTTTAAATAAGATTTTGTAATGATTTAAAAAAAAAAAGTCTAAATGCTTCTTTTAGTAAAAAAAAAACACAATTAAATATACTATTAAACATGAGTGGTGACTGCTTGCTGATCTAAAGCAGGGGTGCCCAAAAGGTAGATCCCCAGATGTTGCAAAACTACAAGACCAACAATGCTTTGCATGCCTTTAGAATGCCTTTGAAATGACAAAGCATCATGGAAGCGGTAGTTTTAAAACATCTGGGGATCTACCTTTTGGGCACCCCTGATCTAAAGAGATATATCTGATTTTTTAATCATGAAAGAATTCGGGTGCAAGGAGTATTTGGATGTGTTCCCTCCAGTTTCTGCTAACCTGTTTTTGGGTGCTTTGACATAAATTGTGGCATCAATCAGCAGTCAGTGACTGATCATATTTTCTGCGTTATCTGTCAAATCAGGTATTGTTAATATGGAAAATAAGCTTCAGATGCAGAGAGGACCCTATTTTAACCCCTTAAGGACACATAACATGTGTGACATGTCATGATTCCCTTTAATTCCAGAAGTTTGGTCCTTAAGGGGTTAAACACAAGAAGGAGTACAGCAAAGACTTCTTGCACTACAAGTGGTGTGGTAATGGTTATGACGAATAGAGTGTCTGTTTTATAGCTCACTCCCATTAACTTGCATTCTACGTAGATGTAATGCTACCACAATGTGACTATGAAAACCTTGCATTATTACCTGCTGTCTTACTCCTATAATAATACTATAAAAAAGGACAGCCACAAATGCAGTTACAATAGATAATAAAGGAAAAATACGTAAAAATGTCATGTTGGAATTGGCAAACAGTAATCCTGATGTAATAAATCGCAGATTAACATCTCCTTACCATCTGCAAACAAGCTGACCCAGTTTGATCCAATATTCCATCATCTGATTGGTTGATAGGAGAACATTCATTATCTAAAGACCCGGAAGAGAATTTCAAGTTTGACTGATTCTGCATTATTGAGGAAACCACCAAGTCCTGGTTGGGCAAAAACACTGTGAAAAAAAACCCAACAAAAGACAACAAAAAAATAATTATAGTGAAACACTCAATGTAAATTTCCTCACTAATTAAAAAAAAAAAGTTGTATTCTAAAATGAACTAAATTAAAGCATTGAACAATTAAATGAAAATATGTATTAAAAAGTCAATAAAAAAACAAGTAATTAATAATGTTCAAAGTTAAGACTTATGAAAGTTTCTTAAATCATATAAGGGGTTGGCCTCCATTAGCAAGCAAGATCCAAACAATAAAACTCTATAAAAAAAACAAAAAAACAACAAAAACAAAACACAAATTACCAAAACAAGCGATGTAAAATGGGCTTTGAGACTTGTCTTTTTAAAATTCAATCTATTCTAAAACCTACTAGCAAAAACAATGAAATGGCAATGTTCCACAATTAATTTTTTTTTACATTTTTGTTCATACTATATTCCTTTTTTGTGAGTATCACAGTCAACCTATTCTCTCTCTCTCTACAACCCTCTTTAATGCTAACTTTTCTACATGACCTAAGGGCACAACACAGGTTGGTATGCAAGATGAGTGGTGTCTTGTAAAGTTCAGGTGTAGGAAGAATAGTAAGTCAGTGAATTTCTGCATATTTACAATCAATTAGTACATTCCAGACTTGATAAAAATTTTGGTACTTAGTAAAAGTAGAACTATAAAAAGTAGTCCAATCCCAACAGGAGCTAAAACTAAACTAAACACATGTATAAAACAATTTTTAGATGAGTGAAAATACCAAAAGTACATTCACTTATGTCCATCCAGCATTAGACCTGGTATAGGACATAACCATTAATCCTACCTGGATGATATATAGACACTCCCCACTTCCTGACCGGGTTCTGTTCCTACGATCCGGTCGTAGAACGAATTGGTCGATAAGTGAGGAGTTAAGGGATTCCCTCCTCTGGTGCGTTTGTCTATGTTCGGGGAAACTTCCCCAAACAAAGATGAATGCACCAGAGCAGGGAATCCCTCTTATCTATGCTCGGAGAAATTTCACCAAACATAGATTAGAGGGATTCCCTGCTCTCATGCGTTTGTCTATGTTAGGGAAGTTTCCCCAAACATAGACATGCGCACCAGAGCAGGAAATCCCCAAGACGTCTCGCACTCACGCCTGGGCGTAAGTGCGTGCTGTCGTAAAACAGGTAGGTCGCTAAATGAGAACCACTTGTATACAAAGTTATTCCAAACCTGAAACTACAGAGCTGAAAATTCTAGTGTAATATTAGGATACACAAAACACAATGTATATATAAACTCCCATTGTATTGAATTCCAATCCCTCCTATCACAGCCTAGGGAAGAGACCTTTTAGTCATCCTCATTGAGTAAGCCCCCTTCACAAGATTCAACTAGACATGAGATTATTATATATATATATATATATATATATATATATATATACTAGCATTGTAGTTATCCTTTTATAATATCATACTATCGACACTGTTTTAAATCGTAAAGTGAAGCCGTAGTGATACTACGTAAATCGTAAAGTGTCGCCTGTGATATTGGAGTGGCCTTTTTCTTTTTAACGTGACCAGTGATATCTATATAAACATTTGGATAATAAAGCTTTCAAAGATAGAGATACACGTTTCTTAATTTTTTTTTCTTCAAAATTCTAGGCTGTGATAGGATAGGATTGGAATTCACTACATACTATATTTGTGTTTTGCACATCCTAATTTTACAACTCTGTAGTTTCAGATTTGGAATACCTTTATATATATAAAATATTTTGTTGCCTACAAAAACAGCACAGTCACATCTCTCAACAGTGGTGGTGTTAGTTGGGCTGACTGAAAGCCTCACACGTAATTTCCAACTGAATGTTTTATCAGCCGCAAGACAAGCTGGAAAAATATCCTATTTATCGGAAACTATAGTGCCAGCAAAATAAAGTTGGTTTCCTGGCACTATAGTTCGCAATAGTGCCCTGTATGTCAAGGCCCCCCATGGCACAGAAGGGGTAAAAAAAAAACTGACGTTCCCAACTAATGCACTCACATTAATACTTCCCCAATAGGAAAGCATTATTCAAAGCTTCCTATGGAGTTTTACATGAGGCTGGATGCCCTCATGCTTAACGACCCTGAAGTCCCTCCAATGGCTGTCTGATAGGCAGGCACTAGAGGTGGAGTTAACCCACAAAGGTAATTATTGCAGTTTATGAAAAACTGCAATAATTACCTTTGCAGGGTTAATGGACCTGGGAATATGCACCCAGACCACTTCAATGAGTTGAAGTGTTTAGTTTAATTTTTTTCAACTCTTTTACTTTATTCTGTATGTTGCAAGTTAGTTCTCAAGTCTCCACAACTTACTGTTAAGTTCTCAGACCTCTGCATGCTGTGAAGTGAACACATGTGGTGGACAACAGTGTTAGCCCATACTTGTTGTTGAACTTTCAGGATTCCAAATCATCCCAATTTTGGTGGGTCATTCCCAATTTCATTCCCGAGTCCTTTCACACCTTCCCAGGTTTGTTACCTGGTGTCCTGCTGTTCCAAAAAGTGTACCGTGAGAACATCCCTAGAAGTGCTTCCAGTCGTCTAAGACCACTAGGACCATGTACTTTAAACAAACTGTGTGTATTCACACTTGGCTGACCTGCCAGTACTATGGATGGACTTGCCCCCCAAGCATGCCAGTAATGTATCTCTGGACTGCCCCCTTTTACCGAATCCCCAAATGTCTCGATTTACATGAACTCCAATGTGGCAACGCACCATGGCACCTGAAGTTTTACAACAAGCTCTGATCTACCTTTTGACCATTTTATACTCCTTACCTTCCAAAATCTTGTCATGCACTGATTTTACTTGTTTGTCCATCAAGATCATATCTACATCCCAAATGTTCTTAAAGTGACACAATAGGCACCCAGACCACTTGAGCTCATTGAAGTCTGCCTGTAGTGGCTGTCTCCCACAGAGCCACTGGAGGTGCTTCCTGGATCCAAATGGACCTTTGGTCTAGTAACCGACGCTGGATGTCCTCATGCTCTGCATGAGGACATTCAGCGCCAGATTTTTCTCAATAGGAAAGCATTGTTGTTTACCTATAGGGAGGTCTGATGCGTGCGCATACACATTAGCACCCGCTCATAGCCGGACGGAGGAGGAGCTGCGACCCAGTGCCAAGGGATATTGGTAAATTTACTTACCTGGGATCAGGTAATTAAAAAAAATAAGTATTTTTCACCCTTTATTCACTCACTGGGGAGGTGGGGGGAGGGTGCGAGGGAAGGGGAGGAAGCTATTCCTGGCACGCATAGTATCCCTTTAATTTGCTTTACTAGTATAACTGTGATAGGCAAAAAAATTAAATGTTTACATTAAAGTGAAAAGAGCCAACAAGAATTACATTTTTTTTCCTGTTGAAGAATGTTTACATAAATTTAAGTTAAACCATTTTTTCTGTTACTGTTCAGTGGTAATACCCTAAATAATACATTATAGGCCATGGGGTTGCAATATTAGAGTTACAAGGAATATGTATTTTTATGGATAATTTACTATGTACTTGAAGGCAGGGTACGCTAATCCTGCTTTTGTATTTTGTCAAAAGGTCTAAGAAGTGAACCTTTGATACCAGTGAGTAGAAGCTTAGCTAATGGACATGGGGTATTAACATTTAACTTGAACGAGGACTTCAAATTCTAACACCTACAAAGCCTTTTTAAAATTATTTAAACTGGACCAATCTGTTTAGGAAGATAGATATGTTTTGCATGGCAGGAAAGTCTAAAGCTCACCTTTTAGTATTGAATATCGGCAGCTGGAAAAACGCCTTTGACAAATGGCCTATATTGTTACCGCATTTTGTAAATGTTGCATGACATCTCTGTGCTCTGATTACCAAGTCACTACTGAAAAGTCTATCAGTGAGTGTAAAGAGGTGAGACAATGAAAGCTGAGAAGCAAGCGTGGCAATGCCGGATCATAGCAGCTGATTCATTAGTTTTGCATGGATAAGGAACCTCTGGCAAAGAGCCTCTACTTAGACAATATCTTGTTTTGTTTCCTTCCTGGACCCATAGGAACCAGGGAGACTCACGACACAGTCCCACTCTAGCACTTTGCCATCTGTGTTGTCCAACTCTGTAGAGCAATAAGAGCTCCTTCAGTTGTTCGTAATGTATATAAAGGACAAAGACCCCCAAAAAAGCAATGCAAAGTGTACTAAAACTAAAAGCCAAAATAGGTGCACCAAACTGGGGAGAACCAGTTGATTAATTAAAATGCCGGCCTGGAATTGCATTACAGCTGTCTTGATAATCTCTCTTTATTTGTCAATAAGTGTTTGTATCTAAAACAGTGATTCTAAACTCATGGGAAAGAATCCAAAAATGGTCTCACTTGTCATTATAGTAGGTCACCACTGTTGAGAACAGGCACAAAATATAGACCAGAACCCAGGCAACTGCCCGGAACAACATAAAATGCATAAAAAGGGTGCGCAATAAACTTACCAACAGTAAATAAGTGTGGCAAAAATGAAGTGCAATGGAATAAACTTAAAAGTGAAAAAAAAAAAAAAAGTGTTATTCACTAAACAGCGCTAAACATTCTTGGCAATACTTATGCACCAAAGCTGGTTCTTTCAACCTAAAATAAAACATATAAGGAAAACTAACAGTGCTGGTCAGTAAAATAAACAAATGTCTATATATGATATTGGCCCATGAGAGAAACTAGACTTTGGACTATAGACTAAATAAGTTCCACTCCACACTATTAGGCATAGGGAGGACCAATTCCTAGAAGCCTGGCTGAGGAGGATGAGGGACTTTTCTGATATCAAAGGGGGGTGAAGAGAGTACCTCTTGAAAGGCAGACTGTACAGACTTGGGGTGAGAGGCTTAGGAATAGAGGTAAGAAATGCATAAAGTCGAACATTAAAATAAACATGGAGGGTTGCACCAATAAGAGGATGTTGGGAAGCTTTCCTGGGGTCCCCTCATTCTCCTGTCACAGGGAAGCTAGTAGGAGAGGGCCTACAGTGCCAGTTTTAAGGGGCGACCAGTGTGCAATCAAACACAAACATTAGAAATAAACACCTGTATTAAAATTCCAAAATTACATACAAACACACCTTAATGCAAACACCACCACTACACACATAGTGCACCTGCATTTAAAGCTAACACTACATACAAACACAAACATTACATAGAAGTACACCATTGTATGCCAGTGGCAGCAGTACACACAGTGGTGTATTTTGAGTTTGTGCTGCAATAGGCATGATGGAACTCGGGCACCCCCTAATTAAAATTTACCCCACCATTTCCTGTGAAGGCCACACCTCTTCCTGTTAAAGACTAACACACGCTTTGACTGACATACACACAGACACACCCACTCACTGACCTGCACACATTCTCATATACACAGACAAACACTCACTGGCAGACACACATACCCACACACTCACTGATTTGACACAATCTTTCAGACACACACAGTCACTGATTTGACACAATCTGACAAACATACACAATCACTCAGACAAACACTGACACGCACACACTCTCTGGATTTTTACCTGGGGTCCAGTGAGACAGCTAGGCTGGCCACTGAGCAGGCAGGTGTGCAGGATAGAGGTCAGACAGGCATGCAGGATGGAGGGCGGACAAGCAAGGGGGCGGGTGGGTGCGCAGGATATTCAGCGCGGGAGCTCTGATTTTCCTGCTCAGCTCCCTTGCACGCCGCTTAGTAATGCGGGGCGCTGGAGTGATGTCATTCCGGGAGAGCTCGCAGATCAGCGCTCCCTCGCCACCCGCAATAGAAACTGTCTGGGTGTCCCGGGGGGCTCAAGGGTGGCCAGCTTGTCATCTCTTGGGCCCCCATAAGTCAAGGCTAACAAGGAATTTGCCAGGGCACTTGGGGGGTGGCGTTTTTTGCCGCCCCCTGGAAAGTGCCGCCCAAGGCAAATGCCTTGTTAGCCTTGCGCTAAATACAACACTGAGTACATACAAACACATGTACACACATACACAATACAAAAACATTATTACATTCAAACACACACAGACACTTCTCATAAATTCAACCCTGAAGGATGGGCAAATAATAGATCCCCAGCTGGCATAGCATTGTAGGAGCTATATGATAGATGGGGATCTACCTTTTGGCACCCTTGCACCAGAGGGGGGCAAAACTATTTTTTTTTGCAAAAGGGCTCTCTCTACATTAGTTCCACCACTGGATTCATGTCAGTCAATTAAGAAAAGTAGATGAGCTGCCCTGTAATATGTGATAGATGACAGAAGAGCTGAACTCCCTTTAGATTTTGAAAAGGCATAAGTGTGGAAGCCTTAGTCTTGGCTTTTTCACTGCCCAAACAAACTGGATAATAAAGGAGTTAAGTGCTTGGAAAAACCTTTGAGGAATCTTGATGGGATGGTTTGCAGAAGATATAAATGCTTTGGGAGGATGTTAATTTTTATGACATTTATACGCCCCATCAATGAGACATGGGCAAGCACCCATGCTTTCAAGTCAGTTTGTAGGGTGCGAAGTAGAGGAAGTAAGTTGCTTTGGTAAAGGCTATAAAGAAATAGAGTAACCTAGACACCTAGGTATTTTAGCTGTGAAGCTTGAATGGGAAAGAAGACGGTATCAGTGCGACCTGGGCAGAGGGTATGGTGATGTTTGAAATTTCGGATTTATGCATATTTCATTTCTTGAGAAGGTTTGTTAGTGTCAGCACCAGGCTTTCAACAAAAAAGAGCACATTGTCTGCTTTTAAGGTGACTTTGTGTCCACTCCTTGAAACATGGCTGACTCCTACTGGGAAAAGAAGGGCTCTATGGTCAAGGAAAATGGGGGGTGTCAAGGTATCCGATATGGACCTGTTAACCCAAGTCCTAGCAGTGGGGCACATTTAGAGCGACTAAATGAATGCCCTTATTTCTTCCCCAAAACCTATTCTCTCCAGGACCACAATCTAGAAGGGCCAGTCTACCCAGCATAAGCTTTCTCAGTATCCATGGACAGTATTAGCATCTGCATCTTATGAAGGCGAGACAGATGCAGGATATTAAAAAGTCATATAGTGTTGTCTTTGGCTGCTGTGAATTTATATCAACTTTAAGCAAATAACCTCAATTTTCACCAAACTCTTACATACCACTTCACTTATCCACATGTTTGTACATGGTAAAGGCTCACTTTGAAATGTGTGTGCCACATCTGACATTTTTTTTATAGGCCCCTAAATATAGAAGTCTGGATGCATGGATAACAGCTACGAGGGGCTGACCTATAATAGCAACAAGTATAAGAAATCAATGCAGTTATAAGCCACTCTCAGAGAGTGAACTGAGGCTGGGTACGTGTCACATGTCCTACCATCATTCCTCACCATAAAGTGGAATTACATTTAGGGAGCACAAGGACCAGTATTTATTGAGCTGCCAGCTATCAGAGCTAAACTCAGAAATAACCTTGAGCACTGCATACTTATCGTTAACATAAACAATTTATAGATGATCATTATTCTCAGTTTCGAAATTACAAACCTACCAACTTAGGGACAGTTGAGTAGTATGCATCAAAGTTTCCCACCTGAACTGAGAGAGCAGGGGCCCAAAACTGGACCGTCCCTCTGAATTCAGAATAGCTGGGTCGAACAATGGGATTCTGGTTATAGATCATTCATACATATAATACTGTATACAAGCTGCTTATTTTTTTAAATAACATATTCCTATCTTTTTTGACCCTTAAAATTGCACGTTCCTCTTTTATCTTTCTCTCTGCATGTTCTAAAGTAACGCCCAAGACAGGAACATTTTAATAATTAGGTCATGAAATAAAATGTATGATTAATGTCAAATGAATCACAGGTGAGCAATAAATATAAAAAAAAAGTTGCTTTTTATGTGTCTGCCATTGTGTTCTCTCTTTTCAGTACCTAGATACAATACATTGTTGAGACACATATCTGGATCAGATAAAAGAATGGGGTATATGCACTGAGCAATTATTTATGGCGACTTGAGAATCAACTGCTGAAATGCATTTTTTCCCCAACTTTTATCTATTTTACTCTATCTTTTCAGTTCTCAGCTCACCAGCTATTGTTGAACTACATCTCCCATTATGCTCAGCAAGAAAAAAAAGCAACCAATGGAGATCAATGTTATTCTACCCTGTGATAGAGGAAGGAATTCACACGATTAAAGTGTCACTCTAAGCACCATAATCACCTTGTCTTGCTTAAGTAGTTATGTTGTATGGTCCTGTCCCTGCAGTCTTCTTCTTTTTTTTTTTTTAAGTGTCACTCTGGAGAAAAAAAAAATGTTATGCTGTGTGTAAGGCTGCCTCCATAGACTTTCAAAAAGCAAGTCAGCTGGCGATAATATTTTTTCTCAAATTTTGCGTCTGGTGTCAACACTCAAAGCATGCTAACCCTCAAATCCTTGGACAGCTTGCTCATGGATGAGTGAGTTGTGCACACATTTTTATTTATTAATGTGAGAATTGTTGGGAAATGAAAGAGACTTTCAAATTTAAGGGTAAAGTAGGCAAACAAGAAGCATAGCTGATTTGGAGAATTTTCCGGTTATGCCATAGGGACACTATAGACACCAAAACAACATTAGCTTAATAGAGCAGTTTTTGTGTATTGAATCCCGCCACTGAGGATTCTATGTTCAATTCTCTGCCATTTAGGAGTTAAATAATCACTTTTGATTCTGTTTATGCAGCTCTAGCCACACCTCCCCTGGCTATGACTTTCACAGCCTGCATGAAAATAAAATGGTTTAATTTTTTAATCAAATTTAAGTTCCTTTAAAAGTTGTTATCTCCTGCTCTGTAAATTTAACTTTAATTACATACAGGAGACTCCTGCAGGATCTAGCAAGCAATTAACAGAGCAGGATATAATAAATTCTAAATTAAACAGAATTTGCAATAAAGGAAGTATAAACATTAGATGACTCTTTACAGGAAGTGTTTAGAAAGGCTGTGTAAGTCACATGCAGGGAGGTGTGCCTAGAGCTGCATAAACAAGTGGTTTAACGCCACAATATCAGAGAATTGAGCAGTTAGAATACAGAGGCACGATATATACATCAAAACTGCCTCATTAAAGGGACACTATATGGTCAGGAACGCAAACATGTATTCCTGACCTTAAAGTGTTAAAAACACCATCTAGATGGAATAAAGTAAGTGGCTGAAGGGGTTTTAACCCTTTCACCCCACGGGAGGGGGGCATGAGGGAGGGGGGGAGGCGCTCCAGGAGCCTAAAGTGCCAAGAAAATGGGTTTGTTTTCCTGGCACTATAGGATCCCTTTAAGGGACTTTAGTTTAGTGCTGGGATTTTTCCCGACATGGCCAGACTGACTAAAGCTTTGCGACTGTTGTCAACTCAGCACAATTCGCTGAATAAATGGCAACATTTTATAAATGGCAACATTTTACATTATATTGTACCCTATTGTAACAATGCAGTGTTTGTGGCCCCAGTCCATACTTGAAAACGAGAAAAAAATCTAATTGTATCCTTCCTGGTAAAATATTTTCCAAATAAATAAATAAATAAATGTTTCTGTGAAGAAAAAAAAAATGACTCTTGCCACCTATCCCAGATTTTGTGTCTTCTACATAACGTGACTGACGTGCAATGTTCTAACATGTCTACATGAAACTAATAGCAGATTGGTCATAAGGTTGGGCTTTGATGAGTGGTCTTCATTGTTTCATGTTTCTAAATTCTTCCTGATCCATCTTTTAAAAAATAAACTGCCTATTCCACTTTCAGTTCACTTAGGGATCGTGTGCCATCTTCCTTTCTTTACTACAAAGGCGTGTCCCATGTTCCACCCTAATTGTTTCTGTTTTTGGCTGTGGCAGCTTGTTTTATACTTGGGTGTGGTTTAAACCCACATGAAAGTCTTGCATACCCAGTTTTCCCTTGTTTTTATTTCTCACTACGATATTCCACACAGGGACTACTGTACCTGTTCAGAACATCAATTATCGACCAATCCTCAGTCACTCCTACCGACCTGCTGGGAATCGCCTAAAATTAAGCCCTGTAATTATCTGTCTTCTGTGGCATGTAGTTCAAATTGATTTTTTTTTTTTTTTGTATGGGGATACATTAGGCATTGTATTCTGTTAAGTCTAGAGGAAGCCATGTTTGAAATATGTCACAATACAATCCAGTGGGATTACTAGTTGATTCCGATAATGGCAGTGGGGGTACAAAAACATATATTTATAAAGGGTACACTAAATACAATTAAATTAAAAGAATAATCATACAGACATTAAAAGGGAAAGTTGATTATCTCATGCTAAGTAGTCACTAAGAGGATTTTAAAACAATTACCGAGAGGATTAACTAAAGTAATTAACCTGCCTCTCAAAAAAAAATTAAAATAAAAAAATAGATAATTTCTTAGTCATATCATATACAGTAACTGTCTGCAACGAGCATGCGGCATATCGTGTATAGTAACTGACTGCACTGTTATTCTTATTTTCCTGATTTATTCTTCGATCCTGGCTGCAGATGAGTTACAGTGCTTGCAATATAAATACGTCACGAGCCTGTATGTGATGATTAACTCATCATTTGCAAAATAAAACTTCGCATTTATTACTAAATCATACATAACCCTCTACATATACCTAACAACATTTCAAAAGCCGAATTGTAGCACTTTACTTGACATAGGGGCACGGGACAAGACTAATAGATGAATATTCAGGCGACATCATGACTGATGGCTTTTCACAGGAATTTATTTAATACAAGACTAAGCATTTCTATCTACCCACTCGAGCATTAACATACAACAGTTCAAATAACTATTACTGTTATTACTATTAGTATTATTCCTGTGAAGTTCCGTGATATATACGTGCACACCCAATGTTCTGAATTCCAGGAATGAAATTAGAAATTAGGGAAGGATAGAGGGACGTTTGGATTCCGAAAGGGGAATGAGGGAAAAGTGGGCTACATGTTGAATCCAGTGGTTCAGTAGTATTGCAGAACCAGAGAGACAATTTCTGTCTTTTCATAATTGTAACAAAATCTGATTTGTTCAAAACTTGCTTGGAAAGAAATGTACCAGTTTTGTAAATGCTGAGTAACTGATTGGTTGAGCGTCAGTTGTCTGCTTTCACCCAATCAGCAGAGACTCTGCCAGGCGGCACTACTTGCTTCCTGAAAGTAAAATTTCAGAAGCAGTGAGATGAGTGCCCCTGGAGGCCTCTTGGCACATAGCAACTTAATTTTGATGAAGTTGTTTTGGTGCCTAGACTGTCCCTTTAATGCTTAGCCTGGGAGACTGGTTACTCATTGGCATAGTAGAACCAATATAGTTCTTTGCTGACCCATTTCAGGATGCTGAAATGTACTCTGTTGATAAATGAGGTATAAAAGATTAAGGTATAGATCTTTATCGTGCCGGAGACGTCAAGTAATTTGGCAGACGTGCACCCAATTAACTGTGCATTCATTTCTGTTGCTTGGCGTTACAAAATTCCTGCTTTAATAAATGACATTTCTCACCAGCAATCATTTCTGTACTCCTCTATGCATCATAAATCTGGGCTAAATATGTGGAGTAAGCCTTCCCTTACTGATGAGAACATTGATTATAAAACTTTTAAGATATCTAAACAACCATTTCAAGAACTATGGAGAAATGGAAGTCATTAAATTTCCATGCCTCCCTTTTTTTTTTTTACATAAAATTTCCTTTAATTAAGTTTGAATTCTGCAACAAGTAGGGCTACCACTGGCCATAAAGAATACTCGGCCAACTTCAGTGTGGCCTTAATTTTAACTTCTTACTGTCGTAAGAATGTATAACATTTGATGAATAATGTCCACCGCTAGATTGAACATTTAGGAATAAAATTCCAAACTTGTTACAGATGTTCATGGAAGCTTAAATATTTATATAAATTGATATCTAGTTTAATTCTTAATTTACTTGTTATACGGTATTACTAGTGACATTTCTCAGAAATTTTTTGTCAAAATATGATGTAGTGCATAGTGTATAATACCCTTTACCTTCCTATACTTCAAATTGATTATCAAATATTGCACACACAATTAAGATTTTTGTCACAGAATCAAACACTATAATTATGCTTATTCCATTTGAACCAAAAAAAACGACATGCATGCATGGCTGAAGGACTGATCAGAGTCAATATTCAAAATGCAATCATGCCCATGTGTATTATACCCCACCTCCTATAGACTGTAAGCTCATTTGAGCAGGATCCTCTTCAACCTATTGTTCCTGTAAGTTTTCTTGTAATTGTCCTAATTATAGTTAAATTCCCTCTCTAATAATATTGTAAAGCGCTACGGAATCTGTTGGTGCTATATAAATGGCAATAATAATAATAATAATACTGTATGCAAGGTTTTGGAATGTAAGAGTTAATATAATTTCTTTCTTTAACATTTTTAACCCCACGATCATTGAATATTGTATGTTTATGATAACATCTGTTTGTACATTTAATATGTATGACTCAGCAGTGAACAAATACAACAAGATTTACCAACGTCTTATTCATATCACAGGGGTTTGTACCCTAGACACTAAATTCAAGGGAACTGAAAAGGTTATTGCTAAATTTTGTTAAAAATTGCTGAACTGGGAAAATGCTCCAACTCTGCTATAGTCACAACTTGGCAATTTTTATCCTAAGTTTTGAAATTCAATTTTCAAATCACTGCAGTTTGGTGTTTAGTAAGGAAACCCCACTGAGTTATTCGCTAAACTGTGAATTATCAGCAATACAAGAAATCGCAGATTTTAGACCAAAATAGTAGGACTTGAATCCTTCTCCAGCTCAGTTTTCAAGATTAATTTATTTGGCTCTTATTTTTCTTCCCATTCATAGAGTTTCACATTAAGCAGACTTTGGAAGTTTTTGCAACACATTCTTTATGCATCTGTTATTCGTTCTTATTGATTTTGAATTGATTTTGATCAAACTTGATAGAGCTTTATATATTGGAGGAATATAGGCAATCCCATAACAAGCTGATTGACAGGGTAAAATGAAATTTGACCTTTACATATTTTACTTTAGGTAATACTAATGTTTGAACATTTCTGAAATTTCTGAAAATTATTTTAGAATTTAGAACTAAGCTGTTATCGATTTAAATTTCCATTTCACAAATTATGCAACATAATGATATGTCTGTATGTCAATAAAGCACTATAGAATACAGAATTGCTATTTCTTATGATATCACTTTCTCATGTGTCCCCAATGAATGGTCCCAGGAAAACAGAAGTGTATGGGCAGAATGTAATATTTCTTCTAACCAAATTCCAGAGATAGTACAAGCTGAAACCTGACCATTAGATCTCATTCTATAGATGTAAAGATTGTTTTTTTTTAACGATTGCATCTAGCTCTGGCTTAATACATGTGTAACATTTATTTAGCAAAATACCTATCATGCATTAAATATTTTTTTTTTAGGTTTACTCACTAAACTATCAGGGTTATTTACTAAATCAAGAATTGTTGGGGGATTGAAGTGAATTAAAAAAAAAAAGTCAGATATGCTACCATTTCAGCTATTTTGGGCTAAACTTTTAAATTCAATTCAAATTCTTGACAATTCTCACTTTTAGTGAAAACCCCTGTATATGTTGTTGTGAGCAGATGGGTAAAGAAGGGACAGTCTCTATTTTGGTCCTGAATGCCTCTGCCCCCCTTTCCTATTGTAATATCCCTTATTTGTAAGAGCTTCATATTGTTAAATTTTATTTGCATAAATAGTTATTAGTAAGTCGCAAAACATTTCTCAAAACAGCACCGCCCAGTTCACCCCCTACTTAGACCTTAAAATTGAAGTGTCCCCCCTTTGTCCATTTAAAATATTGGGAGGCATGGGTTAGATATTACTGACCTAGAATAATGTACTTTAGTTTATCACATTAATCATCTTATACAGACACATCCTTAATCTAGATACAATTAAACAGACTATAACATGATACAAGTCTGGCTTGGCCCTAGGGTATAAGCTGTATGCCTAATGTTGGGTTTGGCAAATCAGCTCGATTCAGATGCATGAGTTGTCTATTTAGAATATGATGACTGCCTCGAGGGACAGGGCCTAAGGATGACTGCAGGAGTAGCTATAGGTGGTGTAGTGTGATACCACAAACGTCAAGTGTTTGATCTGCATAAATTTATTACACTTGTATTATTGCTTTAATAAACTAACATCTTTATTTGTTTGCCCCTTTGTTAACGGTGGCCAGCTTTCCAAATTGTATTGAGATTGATGCTAAAACATCTAATTTGATGGCACCAAATGTCAGTCCACCTTGTCTACTGTGCCACCATGTTTCAACTAATTTCTGGGCACACCAATGTCACATCAAACACGTTGCTTTTATTTACATTTGTACATCATATACATCATGTACATTTGTTTGCTTTTATGGCGATTCTGTTATTTATTTCCAAGCTAGTCCTTAGGACGAAATGTGTTGGAAGAAGCTGTGGTATGTTTTGGTGATGTTTCAACTCCTGGATGTGCAGCTTTTTATTTGTGTATATATCCATGTAGGTTTAGCAAATAGGTTTACCAGATCCATCATGTTTTCCAGGACACATATAATTTCTTCATATTTATGAAAATGCATGGAAAGGGTTGCCCCGCAGTATGTATAATGCATATTCTGAAGGATTCTTCATAGCCTTATTACTTCATCTTATACACCTTCTTCTAAAATATACTTACTACAGGGCAACCCTTTTTATGTACTGCCCATCAATATGTATACATGATATGTGTCCCTGAAAATATGGTGGATCTAGAAACCTCACATATAAGGAGTGATCATTGTGTTTCTTTTAGATAATTGCACTCTGGTCTATATTTCCAATAATGTATTTTGGCTATCATCAGGGGAAATGTAGATATAACTCTCGATACTTTCAAACTTAGCTGTCACTGCTAGAACCTCAACTACCTAATCACTCAATATTACCAGTTAAATGCAATGTATGTTGAGCGAATGGTAAGAAGGGTTTTTTTGTAATGTCAGTTGATCTAACAGGTAACTCAACAGACCCCTGTCTGTTTTGTGCTTTTGCTAAGGCTGGGAACAAAAGAGACTATGTTGTATGTTAGCTCACAGTCACATGGCTTGCAATGCAAACAAGGGAATCCTGTTAGAAATGGAGAATTAGCAAGGTGAAAAAATGTTAGTTATCCTAGATCCCAAAAGACCAAAATCTCTTAATATGATTAGCACACATGTTAACCTCCTCTCAGTATGATATGTATAATATTTGCAGAATCGTTTTCCCTTTTAGGCACCGTAATTCACACTTGGAATTCAGAAATGGATTTTAGCAGGTAATAAATCATGTTATTCACTCACTGATAAACCTTGCTGATCCTGTCTTTTGTTGTTGGAATAAAAATTTGTATAAACCTTTTGATATTTATGTAATGTTAAGTCAGCATACAATGATTAATATGCTCTAGATTGGAAAACTGATTGATCTGCTTTCTGGTACCCTAGATTGTAGCTTAAAGAAACTGAAATAGATAATTATGTCACGGTGGCTTCCCAATGTAGTAGCAATGGATTCTTAGAGGGAACAGGGATAAACAATCTAGCCTTAGCAGCCCTAGTCTGCTGCTCCCCATTCTTGAAGACCGGACTCCGACACCTAAATGTTTACAACACCAAAATGTGTATAATAGGAAAACAAGTGGTTTGATCACTTATAAATGGGTAACCCATTGTACAAATGTTCTCTGTAAAGTCAAACACATTATTTAAAGACATAATTGAAAAAAAATAGTGTTTTTGAAACTTTATAGAACATTCTTAATGGAACTTTGACTTACCGGACTGAGAGTTCACCATCTCTTTATCCAGGGGAGAATATTCGCCCTTATCCGATTCCATTAGATCAAATTATATGAGACTTCTGTTAGCATCCATCGGATTATGAGTGCCTCTGAAAGGAATAAAAAATAATGAAGAAACTCCTTTTTGCTTACTAAATTCAAGCCAGCAAATAGCTTTTATGATTCACTTGTAGAATCCACTGCATTGTGGGTAACTGATAAATATAGACATATTAATTATTTCACTTATTCACATCCGGATTATCTGACTTTTACCACTCCTCACAGCCTACGTATCATCCAGAAAATGGACACAGAGTGATTAGAAAGGAACATTTAGTGTCGTTTAAGCTTTGTATTGTTTTCCAGACAGTCATTTAAAGATTTATTTACTAAACAGCGAGTTGTGAGTTACAAAATCGAGGCCAAAAATAGCAGAGTTGGGAAATTTGGCTGTTTTACTCAGTTTTACTCACCATAACTCTTAATTTAGTGACTGACTACCTAATGAGTAAAACATCAAACTTGCACAATAAACTACCAGTTTATTAAGGGAGTGTTTTTTTAATTAATTTTTCTCTGCCCCAATCTTCTCACAATAGTCATTTGATCGTATGCTCATAACTAATCCAAGATATTGGTGAAATAATTTTCACTATAATATTTTCTTATACCCCTGAAGGTGATTTGTTTATTCATATAACGCACCTTCAAACTCTTATAAGAAAGTAAAAAATATGTATGCTGAACGCTATCGCACATTCCAGCCAATCACACGGAGTCACTATAATTTATTTTTGGGCACTGTACCACCACAGAGTGCTGATCACTCACCAGCAATTAGTTAGTCCTTGGGTAGGCACTCCAGATGTTGTGGACTACATTTCTCAAAGTGCTCTTACAGCTACAATGCTGGCAAAGCATCAGCAGAGATGTAGTCCACAACATATGGAGTGCCGAAGGATGCCCTAGTCTAAAAATTTACCACCCATATCTAACCAGACAAATGGTACGGAAGGTCTGGGGAATCTGGCAGACCCTGCAAGCACAAACGATGAGAGGAAGTACTTTTCTCATTCCTATAAACATTTGGTCCACAAGATCTCTGCTGTTTTATTGACTCCCATGCTTCATTAACCATCCAGCTCCCGATCTTATTATTATTGACCGATGCCATAATTCATAGGTGGGAACAGGGAAGTTATCTTCTGGTATCCGACTGGTCAGTAGGATTTCTGGAGATCCAAGCCCTTTCTATACCCCACTTTATGAGTAAAACATTTACTTTCAATAAAATACATCTGTATCTATAATCTAGATTGATTTTTTAATTTCATTATTCTTTTTTTGCAGGATAGACTTTAGAGTGATTATAATTGAGACATTTTTACCAAATGGAAAGCTTGGAAAGTTTTACTGGAACAGATGAACAGCTCCAAAAGATACCATTAAAATCATATGTATCATCTCATGAATTCACAGTTAGTTTAATATAGACCACTGTGTTTAAAGTACTACAAAATGGGCCTCAGTAGAAAAATGCTAAATGCAACTCTGCCGTCACCCTTAGAGTATTCATTGAAGTGGTCCGGGTGCAGTGACCCTGTCCCCTTAACCCTGCAATGTTAATTATTGCAGTTTCTGAGAAACTGCAATGATTACATTGTAGGAATAATCAGTCAGACAGCCACTAGGGGCACTTCCTGCTTGCTAGGCGACTTTGGCCGACTCACGCTCTGCATTAGGTTATCCAGCATCAGTTAAATCCCCAATATTAAGCATTGCAGCAATGCTTTCCTACAGGGAGGGTCTAATGCACATGCTGTGATGCTGTGCATGAGCTAGCTTGCCCCCCTCATTGGGTGGCATAGAAGGAGGCAGGGGGCCGACCCAGTGCCGAGGGAGATCGGCGCTAGAATCGGGTAATCCTTACATGACTGGGGGGAGAGGAAAGGGAGGGTGGGACCAGGGGGAATATAGTACCAGGAATACCGATTTGTATTCCTAGCACTATAGTATCCCTTTAAGTTAACACAATTTTATAAATTCTAGGCCGTGACAATTCTGTTTTAAAGATGTACACATTGATCGCAAAAAGCCCTTGATTACTGTATAAAAGCCCTTCTGTAGAAATAATCTCTGTTTCTGTTTTGAAGAACAAACAATTCTGAAATATGTTGATGCAGCATTACAAAGAAAAGGTGTTTCAGCTGTCTAAACATCAAGACACGAGTTAGCTGTCACAGTTTTGGAAAAGTTACATGGGTTGCAGTGTCTCAACATTTATTATCACTCCATATTACTCTAGATGTCATACTAGCTACAAGATTATATTAGATATAATTAGGTTGCATTATTATAAATGACTACACTTTGCACATCTTGTACCCTAGTTATCAGAAATATCTGTTCTGTACAATTTGTTTACACAACTCTTGCAAGAAGACAGCTGCTCTCTGTTTGACTTCATTTTCATTTATGAAATAAACCTTCAGTGGTTTTACTTTCGTTGATAAAGATCGCAGGATATTTTACTAACAGATCTTGATATGTAGTGACTCAGCTAGCATTAGAGAAACTGACTGGTTTATAGGCAAGTAGAGGTCTGCTGCTTCTGTCATTTGAGTATCATTTTTTTTTCCTACAAAATGGCTGGACACAGATCAGTCCAATGCACTCAGAGTATGGTGACATAGGAAAGGTTAAATTCTAATTTGAAAGAAAAAAACACATCATTTTGAGGAAGGATGGTAATCCAAGAACTGCAATCATTCAGAGGAAATATTGCACTAATGTTATGATTAATGGGTTATCTAAAGAACTAGTGGGAGGAAAAAAGCAAATATCACACTCTGCCCATTTTTTCTGATGTCTATGTCATACTATACTCACGAAGCAGCAAGAAATTGCAAATTAGAGGACAATATAGCTGAATTTGAAGTTTGTTATCAGGTAGGCTAATTTGCAAGCTATGTGGTGAATTACCAACAAATCATAGTTTAGCGAATAACTCTGAGTGACTTTGCATAACTCTGTGTGTACCAACCTAGTGAACTACCGTATATAATGTTACGTCAGCATGCTACCTTGTGCCAAACATGGTAAAAAATAAAATACACCTTTTTCTAACATCAGAGGAGCTTTTAATATGTGCAATTATATCTATACATTTTGCAACAATCTTGCAGGATTCATTATAATATTACAGGAATTGTGGTCTTAATTTTGCAATTTAGTTTTGCTTAGTGCAAACACCGTACATTCCCAATTTATGAAGATAAGATATGTTAATTGAATTCAAGAAACAAATAATTATGAAAATATAATCATTAAGTCATAATTCAAACTTGACTAGGTTACATTTGGCAGGTAAAAACATCCATTATTCGTTCAGAATTATATTAAAGGATAACAGTACATTAAATAATAAAAATTATTATTTTCCCTTTTTTAGAATTTGTCCGGGAGTCTGATCATTGGACTCCTAATCTGTCATTTTGGAATAAACACCTGCTGTAACAATTTCAGTTAGGTAACTCTGTAGACAGGGTTCTATCTACAGTATTTAAGAATTTTGCAGGTTTGATTCCTGGCAGGGCTTCAATAGCCAACCATCCTTCTGAGGTCAATAGAAGGAGTACCATTAAATGTAGTGGTTCTGCGGCATATAGTCTGTCACTGGAGGGTGAACATTGAAAGTGTCTCCTTTTCAAGGAAAAGGCAGTGTTTGCACTGCTGCCTAAATCCACCTCTAGTGGCTGTCACTTGGACAGCCAGTAGAAGGACTACCTGGACTAGGTCATGCTCTGTGTCTCGATGGCCTGTATGGAGATGCACAACGCTCCCTTCGAGATGCCTTAATCGATGTATCTCTATGAGGAGATGCTGATTGGCAAAGCATTGGAAAATCATCGAATTGGCTGAGATCATCAAGATTGATGATCTCAGCCAGTGTGATGGAATGACCATTTTGAGACCAAAGCACTGCAGGAAGAAAGGTTAGTAAATCTGCTATTTTTCCTTTACACAGGCATGCGGAAAAGGCAATAATCTAAATAGGTAATAGGGCAATAATGCATTTGGAATAAGTGTTTATATTCCTAATACTATAGTGCCTCTTTAAGTTACTAATAGTAACATATTAACGCATGAATAACTATTGATAGGTACATGTACCTTCTTAATATTAAATGCTTAAACCTTGATATAAGGTTTTGGTTACTTCTACTATAGTTAAAGATGACATTCTGATCTTGATGAAACCTTTCTGCTCCTTTTAACAAATGATGATCTTGCAATGCTATTTCATTATCCTGATATCCTTTACTATTCATCAGATTATATAAGGGCCAATTACTAAATACTTATTTGGAAATGTAGTCCGAAATAGCTGAACTGCAGAAAACTCATTGTGCAAACTATATTATATTTTGTCCAATCTGAGTTATTTTTTTATATGCTTGTTTGTTCATTTTTCACCAGCTTGGGTTTAACCCTAACTTAAAAAAATAAAGTATAGGTAAGGTGCATACGGTGCTCTGGGTCCCTACCTAATTAAATTGTAACGCTGAAATAATTTGTGTGAGAAACAAACAGGTAATTTAAGGCCAGAGTAGCCAAACTTACAGAATAACTGTAGGAGAATGCTTTCAGTTTGACTATTGTGACCTTAAGTTCTCACTTTAGTGAATAACTATGATAGGGTGCATCTCCAGCAAATGCAATCAGGAGGACACATCCGTAGCAATGTGCACAATATGTAAAGAAGGACATTCTCACAAAATAAAGAAACATCTTAAAGGTTGAAATTGCAAACCACAAAACAAAACTTTTTTTTCTCTCTATTTTAATCAATGTACTACAAAAACTAACTGAAAACCAAACGAGTTATAAAAAAATATATTTGTTGAAGAATTTTTCCAATTCATCTTATTTTTAGGCCTTAAATGTTGCAATGTTCTTGTCAATTCATCGCTAATTCTTGTTTAATGGTAAATCCCATTGTGTATTATTACATAATATTACGCAGGGATGAAGCTGTGCATTCTTTCTCACATGCTACAATATTATGCGGTCTTAGAGAACTCGCCCTGGATATAAATTTTGTCCACTAGTCGGAAAATGCGCCTACGTCCTTGTCACTCTGATGGAAAAGTGAACTATTGTCCGTACTTTTTTTTTGTCTTAATTCTTTGAATGCCAGAGATACCTTCACCAGGTACAGAGCAGTATTTAACGTGCAGTAAAAAGTACCGATACTTTTAAAATAGGGTTTATTCACTTAACTGGACACTGACAAGGGAATTTCCAATTACAAGCATCCGAGGCGAAAGTTGGAACATTTTTCAAAGACACCTATTGTTGATTTTTCCTAATCCAGTTTAGCGAATAAATCCCATTGTGGTTTGCTTATTTTTTTTAATAACATATCCTCTATCATACTCTGAACTCTGAAATGACATGTGAATGTCTTTCGCACTCTTACCAGTAATTAAGTTGTGCTCAAATAAATGTATTGTTTCACATGATTTATCATTTAAACTGTTAGCGGGATTATATCCCCCCACCCTCCCCATGACTCCTCTCCTGCAACTGTCAAAAATAACCTACTAAATTCTCAGTGAATACTTTTCTTTCAACCTATTTCATTACTCTTGCTTATACCCTTTGTGTCCCTATACCCCACTCCCTCTAGCATGTAAGCTCCATTTGTCTGGTTACAATTACGTGTCTGTTAGTCCCCCCGTTGGACAGCGCTACGGAATTTGCTGGCGCTATCTAAATAATAAAATAATAATAATAATAATATGTGGCACTGGTAATATCTTTTTTGACTGTAGATCAATAGTGTGCTAGCATTACTGAGCTGCACAGATTTAATACCTGTTTTGTGTAAATATACCTTGTAAATATGGTGACACACATTATTACTGACTGACTTTAGCAGTACAAACATTAACTTAAACTTGCACGGTGAGGAATGCATAATGCGTATAAAAAGCAATATTTTAGAAGTGCTCTCTAAAAACAATAATCAAGCATCATTTAGTAGTTTACAAGAACGTGCATAAAGAAAAAAAGAAGACATAAAATGAGAAATTATGAGGAGACAGACAGAAAAGTGGACAGACGATTAGATAGATGGATGGATAGACAGACAGACAGACAGACAGACAGACAGATAGATAGATAGATAGACAGACAGATAGATAGAAAGACAGACAGACAGACAGATAGATAGATAGACAGACAGACAGACAGACATATAGATAGATAGAAAAAGACAGATAGATAGAAAGACAGACAGACAGACATATAGATAGATAGAAAACGATAGATAGATAGATAGATAGATAGACAGATAGATAGATAGAGATAGATAGATAATAGATAGATAGATACAGATAGATAGATGATAGATAGATAGATAGATAGATAGATAGATACAGATAGATAGCTAGATAGATAGATACAGATATATAGATAGAGATAGATAGAGATAGAAAGATAGATAGATAGTAAAATAGCTAGATAGATAGATAATAGACAGATAGATAGTAAAATAGCTAGATAGATAGATAATAGATAGATAGATAGATAGATAGAAAGATGGATAGATAGATAGATAATAGATAGATAGATAGATAGATAGATAGAAAGATGGATAGATAGATAGATAGATAATAGATAGATAGATAGATAGATAGATAGAAAGATGGATAGATAGATAGATAGATAGATAGATAGAAGGAAATAACTAAGAACTGGGACACTCATGTTTAGTAACCTGATGCCTGTGTGCCTAGGGTAAAAATATGATGGATGCAAAAGAGAAAAAGCCAGATGAACATAATATTTACAGCAGAGAGGTGCTTGTTTTATTTGTCAGTAATGTTATCTCTCTCTTTCTCTCTCTCTTTCAATATCTATGTATCATATCTGTTTCTGTTTATCTAAACATAATATGAATAAATCGCTATAATAGCAGGAGAATAACATCAGAGAGTAACAGAAGGAAAAGTTGAATATATGCAAAAATCACTCCTAAAGCCACTGCTTAAGTAAGTTGCATTCTCCAGTAGTGTCCGTTTCTGTCTTATCTGTTGTAGATGGATTTTAATATAAAATAAAGCCAATTCAAAATTTAGATTAATACGGCATTAATCTAAATCAGCACGCCAAATAATATTCACATCAACTGCATTTGCTTCTGCATTACAAACGGTCATTTAATTTAAATGAAAATGTTATTATCTTTCCATTAAAGTCTGTCCTGTGCATGGGGGACACTTACCGGTGCCTGGTGTCCTGGGATATTCAAGCTGTGCTCCTTTTGGCGGAGGAAACTTGTTATGGGACAAAACCCACGGAGATGCGCACGTATCGTAAAAGAGACCCAATCCTCGCAGTGTTCCAGTTGGAATATCCAAGCCGGCTGTCTCCAGTAACAAGCCGCATTAAATAGATGAGCCGGGGCAAAAGATTTCTCTTCTTGTCTTACTTTGGATTTCACGCATGAGTTCTAAAATGCTTGTAGAAGATGCAAACCGATTCCCTTTACCTTACTACTGAAGCACATCAGCGTGCTGCTGCTGTAGTCTGAGAACTATCTCAGCGAAACATGTCAGAAGTGAAAAGGATTCATAAAAAAAGGATGTTGAAATACATCTGAGATTACATCAGTTTCAAATAAGGCAGGCAGATGACTGTGTGAGCCAATTATTATATCAGCTTAGCTCGCCCCAGGCAAATTTGCATGTAATAAAAAAAGAGAGAGGAATAGAAGAGCAAATGACTAAGCCTCAGTTTTTAGTCTATCTACCTTGTACGTGAAAAGCACATATGTGTTAATATACATACATATAAAATTATACTTCATGTTTATTTAGCAAAATGCTTTCCTAGTCTATGTACATTTTTACAATATAACCAATAAGGTGACCTGCAACTTACACATTCTAATAGCGAACTAAAACTGTATTCACTTAAAATGCTGTTGTGAGAACTGCATACTTAAAATATCGAGCATCATTTGGTTGTGATAATCACAATGTGTTTAGAAAAAGCGCACCACCATCAGATCTCTTTAAAAAAAACTACTCGGATTTAAACGTTACCACTTAGAGGGGACTTAGGGTTGGTTTTGAAAGGGCATACCTTCAAATAAGTGGAGGTTTGGACATGGAACAGGTGGGTGCGTGGGTCAGCACAGGTTATAACCAGGGGCATACCCACGGTGTGGTGGGACAATGGGTGCACAGAGCAGGCAGAGTGCCGATGTGATGTGAGTACACACTGCACAGCTATTGGAACTTGGGATGTGACCAATGGCATAACTAATGTTCAGAGAAATTATTTGGGAACCCCTCTGGTGCAACAGGGGCCAAAAGATGTAACAACCAAAATATGTACCAAAAAAAATCCTCATCTGTCGTACAACTCCCTCAATGCTATGCGAGCTGGGGTCTACCATTTGCCCATCCTTGCAGGGTTCTATTTGTGAGCAGTATAATGTTTGCATTTGAATACAGCAGTGTGTTTGTACATAACTTTGGCTTTTAAATGCGGTTGTACTGTTTGTGTGAAGTGTTGGTGTTCGAATGCAGGATTTTTATGTAATGTTTTGGGCTGGACAATGATTGCAGAGAGATCCCGGCAGCTACCCAATGGATAGTGATCCACTCCATCTCTCCTAGTCAAGGTAAGAAAAGGGAGGTTTGGTCTACCTAATTTTTATTTATTTTTTTAAATTAAGTATGTGTGAGTGAGTATGTGTCTAGTTTCCCTAACAAAAGAGAATTGGGGGTAAGGATTGACACACAATCACACAAAAATAATTCTACAATTTGGGAAGGGGGAGCAACATACATTTTACCCTGCTGGTAAAAAAAAAAAGTAACTTAAAAGTATGTTCCACAATGGACGGGAAAGAAGAAGACCGGTGTGTAAACTGGGCAGGTCACCTGAAAATGGCAACTTTCAGCCTGAAATGGATGCACGGCAGTCTGTCTGGACAGGCCCACTCAGGACTTCCAATGAGCAAAGTACTTCTAAAGCGATCTGTTGTTGGGCTTAATGACTTGAGTTTATTCTGCTTAACATGAGTGTGTCTAATGATGTTCTCATGGGGACATTTTTCTGGTGGGACAGAATCCAGAATTCTAGATGTTCCTCTGCATAATACACATTTGGAAGGCATTGCTATCAAACTGCCCACATCTGCACTAGTGTATGCTCACGGTCAAAGGATTCAGGATTACAGAAGCTGGAATATATATATATTTTGCCACATGTTTCTTGTATGTTTATCTTTTGAGGGAGTTGTTTTTCCTCTATGCTGCAAACCATGGAGCAAGCAATTAAGAACTAGTTATTTTGTAGGGGTATCTGAAAATTCTGTGCTTACAAGCACTTGAGATGTAGGTCCAACCCTGCACTTGCTGTTTTAAAGTCACTAAAGGTGAACTATAAATAGTTTGGAAAGGTACAGCCTAGCAGCATATGCAAATATAAAATGTCCCATGATTCCTTGCATGTTGCTCATGAACAACATAATTTGTCAGGGAATCATGCAAGCATTGTGTGTAGACATGCAGTGCATACCAGGCAGTTAAAGTAGCTGGTTACTTTTAATATGGAATGGGTAGAACATTGTTTCTGTATACCTGCAATGCGCACCAATAAACGTATCAATAATTTGTCATTTAATCAGCTGTGGAAATTTATTAAACAGAAAGTAGAGGAATATAGCTGATGATCTACAGAAAAAAAACACAGTACAATAGTGTGATACAGTAAATAATACAGTATAACTGCGCCAATATGAAATGCACTCAAAAGATGAAGATTGGTAAAATCGCCTTAGGGTGCCTCCCCTTACATGGTTGAGGGGTATATCCAGCCCTCCCTCTCATCTGGTTGGTAATATCGCCACAATATGGAAGTCCGGACTCAGGAAGTAGTAAAAAACAATCTGCTTGATTAATATCTTAGTGTATAGATAAAATACAAATGCGGTCCTACGCATCTCGTCTTATACAAGACTTCCTCAAGGACCCAATAGTAAAAGCTAATTTGTACAGGTAAAAAAACAATCCTAACAAAGGACATATAGCTGTATATAACACTTCCCTCCCAAGTCCTTCCTTATAAATGGCTTCCTCAAATTTCATTGGTGGTCTAATGGGTGTTTCCAACGATATCCAGCTGTTCCAGGGAATCCCAAAGCTGATTTTCCCGAATATAAAGTACCCGTATGTCATCACTTCCGGTGTGTCACTTCCAGTATTCACGTCCGAGTGATACACCCGTTCCCACTAGCGGCCATTATGCATTCCACCTTCGGTTTTTCTAATTGGCCCTCAAACACTGATGTAAGCATAACAATTTAGTATTTTAACAAGATCTCAATGAAGCTTGCAAAGCTCAAAAGCAATAATTAATGAAGTGTTTTTAAGTTTAATTATAAAATAATTAAACTTTAAAACATGTCATTACATATGGGAGACACCACCATGCATCAGCCTTGATTATGTTTTAATTTTATATAATATATTTGGTTATGGTGTGATTTATAGGCATACACTTGCAGGCTTCCTTGAGATCTTGTTAAAGGACTAAATTGCTATGCTTACATCAGTGTTTGAGGGCCAATTAGAAAAACCGAAAGTGGAATGCATAATGGCCGCTAGTTGGAATGCATAAGTCACTCGGACGTGAATACCGGAAGTGACACACCAAAAGTGACGACATACGGGTTACTTTTCACCCGGGAAAATCAACTTCAGGATTCCCTGGAACAGCTGGACATCGTTGGAGACACCCATTAGACCACCGATGAGATTTGTGGAAGCCATATATAAGGAAGGACTCAAAATTATTCAATCTCTTTATCTTTAACGCTTCGAAGAGCACCCATTTGCTGTTATGACCTGCTGCAAATGCTGGCAGCGTACCTGAGGAATCTTAGCCGATTGCTCATGAACGATAACCTTCAGTTCAGTAATATTCTTGGGTTTGCTGCTGCAACCGCCTTCTTCAAATCCCACCAGAGATTTTCTATATGTCACGATTCGGGGAACCCAACACGCTAACACACACACACACACACACACACACAGAAAAGGTGCAGTACCGGACCTTAGAGTGGCCGGGCTAAGCACACACAGAATAAAGAGGGAGGCCTATGTAAAACCTGTCTAAACCGGTTTAACAGAGGTACCCAGTCGGGGTGCCAGGCGATCCGTTACACAGACCCGACAAGCCTGTACAAAATCCACTACGTCTCGCTTAAGTGAAGGCCACCAGAACTGTTGAAGGAGGCCCTTATAGGTTTTGGTAACCCCCGGATGACCAGCAGTTTTGGCGGTGTGAAATAAAGTCAACAACTTTTTTCTGTCATTTGCATTAACGTATAGTTTACCAACCGGCGTCTCAGGGGGTGCTTGGGTTTGGTATGTCTTAATACTATCAAGGAAAGGAGACAAAACAACCAAACGGGTAGCAGCTATTATCTGAGACGCAGGTACTATAGGTTCAGGAGTCGGGTTAACAAATTCTAATGGTTCATGCTGTTGAGAGATAGCGTCTGCTTTGGCATTACGGCAACCAGGTCTATAGGTGATCACGTATTGGAAGCGTGAAAGAAATAGAGACCATCTAGCCTGTCGGGCAGATAACCTTCTAGCATCCGCTATATAGGAGAGGTTCTTATGGTCTGTTATAACCATAATTTTGTGTCTAGAACCCTCTAATAAGTACCTCCATTCCTTAAAAGCTAACACAATGGCTAAAAGTTCCCTGTTACCAACATCGTAATTCCTTTCCGGATCAGACAACCTTTTAGAAAAATAACAACAGGGATGGAGGGGTTCGTCATACGACAACCTCTGTGACAGTACTGCTCCCACACCCGACTCAGAAGCGTCTACTTCCATAACAAAGGGAAGAGAAGGATTAGGGTGGTGCAGCACTGGAGCAGAGGCAAATGCTTTCTTGAGAGTTTCGAAGGCCTTAAGGGCTTCAGGAGTCCAAACCCTAGGGTGTAGTCCTTTTTTAGTCAGCATCGTTATAGGAGAGATAAGTGGTGAAAAGTTTTTTATAAATTTCCTATAATAGTTGGCAAATCCTATGAAACGCTGGATAGCCTTCAGTCCTTGGGGAAGTGGCCAAGACAGTATGGCTTCCAATTTAGCAGGATCCATACTGAAACCCTGTTCAGTAATTATATAACCTAGGAATTGCACAGAGGTCTGATCGAATAAACATTTTTCTAACTTACAGTAGAGTCTGTTCTGTAATAACCTTTTGAGCAGCATCCTAACATGGATATGGTGTGACTTCAAATCAGGAGAATACACAAGTATGTCGTCAAGGTACACCACGGCACAGACATGCAATAGATCCCTAAGGACATCATTTATGAGGTCCTGAAACACTGCAGGAGCATTACACAGTCCAAAAGGCATGACCAGATATTCGTAATGCCCACTGCGTGTGTTGAACGCTGTCTTCCACTCGTCATTCTCCTTCATACGGACAAGGTTATAAGCCCCCCTGAGGTTTAATTTAGTGAAGAACTTAGAACCTTTAACACGATCAAACAACTCAGTGATGACGGGGATAGGGTAGGCGTTTTTAATCGTTATATTGTTCAGACCCCTATAGTCTATACATGGCCTCAAATCGCCCTCCTTCTTTGCCACAAAGAAGAAACCAGCACCAGCAGGGGAGGAGGACCTTCTAATAAAACCTTTACTTAGGGATTCCCGGATGTACTCCTCCATGATCTGGTTTTCTTTCTCAGAAAGAGGGTAGACCTTTCCCCTAGGAGGCATAGTACCCGGTAACAGGTTTATGGCACAGTCGTACTCACGATGTGGAGGTAGCTTATCTTCCTCCCTTTTTTCAAAAACCAAGGCAAGGTCTGCATATACAGAAGAGACAGAAACCGAAAGTGGTTTAGCCGTGGGCACATTGAGTTCACAAACAGGACGTACATGAGCCATACAGTCTCGTTGACAAAATTCTCCCCAGGAGAGTATGTCTAAACAACCCCAGTCAAGTACAGGGTTGTGCTTAACTAGCCAGGGAAAACCCAGAACGATGGAGGCAGTAGGAGAGTCAATTATTTGGAAGGTTAACCTTTCCTTGTGCAAAGCACCCACAGACATAACTATTTCCTGGGTTTCATGGGTCACCAGGGGTTTCTCAAGTGGTCTACCATCTATGGCCTCAACGGCCAAGGGTGTGAACTTTTGGATCAAAGTCAGGGCTGTGGTTTTGGCAAAGTTCTCATCCATAAGGTTGTCTGCCGCACCTGAATCGATCAAGGCTTTGGTTGTTATAGTGGTTTTATTGACCAAAAGAGAAACCGTAATAAACGGTCTGGAGATGGACACATGAGGGGACAAAGTCATAACACCCAAGGCCGACCCCTCTCTAGGCCTTAGGTGCTGTAGTTTCCCTGTACTTTAGGGCAGGCGTTACAGTGGTGCCCCCTCTTCCCACAATAAAGGCATAACCCCTCCCTTCTACGGTACGCTCTTTCGGCCTCAGTTAACCCCGTAGCACACAATTGCATGGGTTCAGGGGATGGTTGCCTAGGAGCGGGTAAGTGCAGTACTGGGTAGAGCAGGTAACACCCGTGTATCCAGCCGTCTTTGACTACGCCTCTCTCTAACACGGTTATCAATAAGAATCATATAGTCTATAACATCATCTAGAAGAACAGGCAGTTCCCTGGATGCTATTTCATCCAGTATATAAGCGGCCAAACCCTCCTGAAAGGCTGTTACGAGGGCATCATTATTCCAAACCACTTCAGCTGCTAGAGTGCGGAATTCGATAGTGTAATCCGCTACAGATCTGTTACCCTGTCGGACCCTTAGCAGAGCTTTGCCAGCAGAAGCAACCCTACCGGGTTGATCAAACGTGCGTTTGAAAGCTGTCAGAAAATCTGCAAAGGACATAGGAGACGTATTCTCCCACATGGGGTTGTCCCATGCCAAAGCTCTCCCGGACAAGTGGTTTATCAAAAAGGCAATTTTAGATCTGTCAGTGGGATAGGAACGGGGATTTATCACTAAATGGATGTCGATTTGGTTGAGGAAACCACGACACAATGCTGGGTCACCGCTGTAGCGCTGTGGCGGCGTCATGTGTACTACATGAGCAGGGACGTGTACTGGAGTGGGAATGGGTTCGGGCACAGCAGCAGCAGCCTCCTGAACGGCAGGCTGGAAGTGTGCAGTACGAGCCAGTATGTTTTGCAAAGCTTGAGCAAACTGATCCATACGGTGGTCCAAGCCATCCTTTCTAGCCTCCTGATTAACTAGGAGCTGTGGTATGTCAGTAGGTTCCATTATGGCCCTGTTGTAATGTCACGATTCGGGGAACCCAACACGATAACACAGACACACACACACACACACACACAGAAAAGGTGCAGTACTGGACCTTAGAGTGGCCGGGCTAAGCACACAGAGAATAGTCATGAGACAAGCCGAGTAAGGGGAACCAGAAGACAGAATAATGAGAAACAAGCCGAGGTCAAAGGGTAGGAGAAAGTCACAAAGTCAGATTAACAAGCCAGAGAGTATGTAACCAGAAACACAAGTTCAGTATCAATACTAGTAAGCAAAGACCACAACAGGGCAGGGAGGAACAGGAAAGGTAAGTATTTAAACCATAAGGTTAATTCTGAGTGGATAATTTCCAATCAGAATTAACCATCACACGTGGGAGATATCTAAACCTCCCACTGTGATTGAGGCACTGTGCCTTTAACGCCGGGTCAGGTGACTGACCCCGGCGTGTCATATATTGGGCGGTCTCCCAGCGTGCAGCGTCATGCATGCTGCCGCTGGGGGACATGGAGAAAGACGCGGGCGGCATCCGAGGCTGGAGGGATGTCGCTCGCCGAGCCCACGTGGAGGAGGGGACCGCGGACGGCTGGAGGGTGAGTACTGCGAGCGGAGTGCAGCCTCCCCTCGCAGCCGCCCGCGGGATCCCGACACTATAGAGTTCAAGTCAGGTGACTGTGATGGCCACTGTAGAATTTTCCAGGACGTCTTTTGCAACCAAGCCTTGGTGAAATTTGAGGTATCCATTTGATCATTGTCTTTTTGGAAGTTCCAAGAAAGCCCAAGCTTCAGCTTCCTCACAGACGTCATGACGTTTTTTCCTAAGACTTTTCTTCAATTTTGTCTTCCGCACACTGTAGGTTTCTAGTGCCAGATGATGAAAAGCAGCCCCAGAGCCTCACTGAGCCATCATCAATCTTAACTGTAGGCAGAGTGTTTTTTTCAGCATACGCTTCACTCTTCTTCCTCCAGACATACCACTGATCCACTGGGCTGAAATGTTCCAGTTTTGTTTTTATTGCTTCACAGAACAGAATCCCTAAATGTCTGTGGCTTATTTATATGATTTTGAGCATATCGGAGCTGACTTTTCTTGTGCTTTTGGGTCAGAAGTGGTGTACATCTTGAAGTTCTGGCAGGGAAACCTTTGTTTAGTACACTCCTTACTGTGTTCACTGAAACATCAGTGCCTGTTGTCACCAAGTTGTCACAAGTCTTGCCCTAGGTCGTTTGCAGTCAATAGAGAGGCTTTCACAACCTGCCTTCTCAGAAATCTGGTTGCAGTCATTGACAGCTTCCTTTTTCTGTCTAGTCTAGGTAGTGTAACCAGGGCCGCCATCAGGGGGTGACAACCATAACGGTTGTCACGGGCCCGGCGGCCCTGGGGGGCCCGGCCGCCCGGGCCCCACGTGTAGCGCATGCTGATGGGGCCCATCGGGTGGCCCACTCACTTAGGGCCACCCCATGGGCCCTGTATCTTCAGGGGCCCGGTCAGCGCTGCGGCCGTGCAATAGCGCGACCGGGCCCCTTAAAAAAAAAATCCCAACCGCAAAGTACTGCTGGGAGGAAGTGGCCGTCACTTCCTCCCAGCTCCCACCCCTCCCCTCCCCTCAGCACCGCGCGGGAGGCAAGAAGGACAGGCCTGCAGCCCGCAGGAGCCACGCCGACTCCCATCAGCCACAGCCTTCCACCTGCAAAAAAAGGTAAGAAAAATTAGCTGTATTTGTGTATGTATGTATGTATGTTAGAATGTCTGTGTGTATGTTAGAATGTCTGTGTGTATGTTAGAATGTCTGTGTGTATGTTAGAATGTCTGTATGTATGTTAGAATGTCTGTATGTATGTTAGAATGTCTGTGTGTATGTTAGAATGTCTGTATGTATGTTAGAATGTCTGTGTGTATGTTAGAATGTCTGTATGTATGTTAGAATGTCTGTATGTATGTTAGAATGTCTGTGTGTATGTTAGAATGTCTGTACGTATGTCAGTATGTCTGTGTGTATGTTAGAATGTCTGTGTGTATGTTAGAATGTCTGTGTGTATGTTAGGATGTCTGTATGTATGTTAGAATGTCTGTGTGTATGTTAGAATGTCTGTATGTATGTTAGAATGTCTGTACGTATGTCAGAATGTCTGTGTGTATGCCAGAATGTCTGTATGTATGTCAGTAAGTCTGTGTGTATGTCAGAATGTCTGTGTGTATGTCAGTATGTCTGTACGTATGTCAGTATGTCTGTACGTATGTCAGTATGTCTGTACGTATGTCAGTATGTATGTAAGAATGTCTGTATGTCTGTATGTCAGTATGTCTGTACGTATGTCAGTATGTCTGTGTGTATGTCAGAATGTCTGTACGTATGTCTGTGTGTATGTTAGTATGTCTGTATGTATGTCAGAATGTCTGTGTGTATGTCAGAATGTCTGTGACTGTCTGTGTGTGTATGTCAGTATGTCAGTATGTCTATATGTATGTATGCCAGTATGAATTAATGTATGTCTGTGTGTACGTATGTGATGTCGGTGTATGTGTGTGTAAGTCCTCATGCATGTGTGTCTGTATGTATGTATGTTAGTATGTGTCTATCTGTCACTATGTATGCCTGTGTGTCTGTATATGTGTGTATGTCTCAGTATGTGTGTGTCAGTACGTATGCCTATATGCGTGTATTTCTGTTTCAGTATGTGTGTCTGTTAGTATGTATTTTTTTTTGTGTGTGTGTGTCTGTGTCCTTTTGTATCAGTGTGTGTTTTTGTGTCTGTGTGTATTCCTGTGGGCGGGATTTGGAGGCGGACCCTGTGGGCGGGATTGGAGGCGGGCCCCAGGGGGCCCAGACCCTGAGCTGAGTTAGGGGCCCCAAAATTTCTGGTGGCGGCCCTGAGTGTAACCACTGTTCCTTCAACTTTGAACTTCCGAACTATGCTTCTAACGGTGTCTCTAGGAATATTCAGTGCCTTTTGTATATTTTTGTATCCTATTCCTTGTTTGTGAAGATGATGGTTTCTTCTCTTAATTTTGTGGAACATTCTTTTGACTTAGATTTCTAACATGCAGTCAAACGTGACACTCAGCAAATCCCCAGCAAGTTCAGGTATTTAAAGTGTTCCAGCTCAAGCACACTTGATGCAACTAATAAAGCCCTTGATAAGTTGCATCAGGTGTGCTTGAGGCAACACCTGTTTTGCATATTTGTGCTGTTGTGAGGGGAAAAAAAATATTTTCAATGGGGGTTGAATAATTTTGATTACAACTTTATATATATGTAAAATTAACAGGCATCAGATGATAACATGATTTTGCATCTTTGGTACTGCATCCTAGAACCTGGGTTCTTCAGCCTAATTGACGTGTGATTCACTAACAGGGTAGTAATTGTTGGGAATTGACAATATTTTAAATAACATTTTAGAACAAAATACCCAAATGGAAATCATGTTATTACCGATCCCTAGGTCTTCCTTATCTTATGTATTTAATCATAACTTGGGAATAAAGCAAGTGATGTCTATGCAAGGCAGTATAAATTGGTTTTCTAAACTTTTGTTTCCCATTATGCTTAGATACAAAATGTCTGAGCATCATGGAACATGCATCTTACAGGAATGGTGCTGCTGTAGTGACCAAAATTTATACATAATACAGATTAAGGACGAAGAGCACACATAAAAATACATGCATCATGAGAAACACATTAAGTGTGACTTTTATCCAACAGTGGTTTGTTTTTGTTTTATTGTTGGGGAGCTCTGGGATACTCCTGTACACACTGCATATTGTTGTGAGTTTTATTTCTGGGAAGCTCTGTGATTATCTCATAGACCAGTGGTAGTCAACCTTTTTTTACCTACCGCCCACTAATGCATCTTTTTGGTTGAAAAAAATTTCCTTACCGCCCACCAGTTTTCGCGCAAATGCGGAATATTTTTTTGAAAGGAGGGTGTTTTACAAAAAATAAATGTACGTACATTTATCTTTTTATTTCTACTTAATGCAGGTTTCTAAGGTTTTTAACTTTATAAAGTTTAATGAGAAAACAATAAAGTAAATTGAAATTACCTTTACTAGTGATTAATGAGATCCTTGAGGTTGATGCTGCGAGACTAAATATTTGATATCTGGTTCGATTTTCGTAAGGAACAAACGAAGGTCTCTTTCAGTGATATTCAGACGACTTCTCTGTTTGCGCATAATATGATTTCTCATTTGTGCATCAGCTCATCTCCTCTCCCTCCTCAATTCCCCTCCCCACCTTTTTTTTCCCATTTTTTCTATTTTTTAACCTTCCTTGTAGCAATGCCCAGTAGGAAGGCTGAGCTAGGTAGCCCACTTACTATATAGTCCACTATAACAGACAGACATACGTACAAGACACACGCACAAGACACACATACAGACACACATACACACACACATACACACACACATACACACATACATACACACATACAGACACACATACAGACACACATACAGACACACATACACAAATACAGACACATACATACACACACACGACACATACATTCACACACACAACACATACACACACACACACATGACACACATACAGACACACATACAGACACACATACAGACACATAGATACACACACACAACACATACATACACACACACACAACACATACATACACACACACATGACACACACAACACACATACATACATACACACACACACACATACACATACACAAGACACACATGACACATACAGGAACACAGACAGACACAAATACACACAAGACACATACATACAGACACACACAAGACACACATACCAACAGACAGTCACACATACATACACACACACAAGACACACATATATACAGACACACACACACAAGACATACATACAAAGACACACACACACATTATATTTAAGTCACCCTCCTGTTTCCTACCTTTTAGATTCAGGAGGGTGACTTTCCCTGGGGTCCAGTGGTGGCTTAGGTGGATGGGAGTCAGAGTTCCCACTCTGACTCCCTGGTCTTCCTCCCGCGCGGCTCTCAGGGTTAGCTGGGAGGAGTGACGTGCAGTCACTTCCTCCCAGCTCTGCGATATCATCACAGAGGGCCCGGTCGCGCTGTTAAAGCGCCCAGCGCTGACTGGGCCCCCTTACAATCCACATCCATCGGGTGGCCCTGACAGCATGGGCCACCCGATGGACCCCTCCATATGCGGCCCCGGCGGTTTTCCGCGCGGGCCGGGGCCGCAAATTGTCACGGAGGTACCCAGTCGCAGGGGTACCGCCGGCTCGCACCCGCCCGCCCGTCCGCCCGGTCGTCAGGTCGTCAAAAATCCCTACCGCCCACCTGAAATCCTAAAACGCCCACTAGTGGGCGGTAGGGACCAGGTTGACGGCCCATGTCATAGACAATGCACATTTCGGTGAGTTTATTGCTAGGAATCTCTGTGATACACTCATACACACTGACTGCATATTACTGGGAGTTTATTGCTAGGAAGCTCTGGGATACACTCATACACACTGACTGCACATTACTGGGAGTTTATTGCTAGGAATCTCTGGGATACACTCATACACACTGACTGCACATTTCGGTGAGTTTATTGCTAGGAAGCTCTGGGATACACTCATACGCACTGACTGCACATTACTGGTAGTTTGTTGCTAGGAATCTCTGGGATACACTCATACACACTGACTGCACATTTCGGTGAGTTTATTGCTAGGAAGCTCTGGGATACACTCATACACACTAACTGCACATTACTGGGAGTTTATTGCTAGGAAGCTCTGGGATACACTCATACACACTGACTGCACATTACTGGGAGTTTATTGCTAGGAAGCTCTGGGATACACTCATACACACTGACTGCACATTACTGGGAGTTTATTGCTAGGAATCTCTGGGATACACTTATACACACTGGGATACACTGGGATACACTGGGATACACATTACTGGGAGTTTATTGCTTGGAAGCTCTGGGATACACTCATACACACTGACTGCACATTACTGGGAGTTTATTGCTAGGAAGCTCTGGGATACACTCATACACACTGACTGCACATTACCGGGAGTTTATTGCTAGGAATCTCTGGGATACACTCATACACACTGACTGCACATTACTGGGAGTTTATTATTGCTGGGCCTCGCTGGGATACACTCATACACACTGACTGCACATTTCGGTGAGTTTATTGCTAGGATCCCTGGGATACACTCATACACACTGACTGCACATTACTGTGAGTTAATTGCTAGGAAGTTTTGGGATACATTCATACACACTGACTGCACATTACTGGGAGTTTTTTGCTAGGAAGCTCTGGGATACACTCATACACACTGACTGCACATTACTGGGAGTTTATTGCTAGGATCTCTGGGATACACTCATACACACTGACTGCACATTACTGGGAGTCTATTGCTAGGATCTCTGGGATACACTCATACACACTGACTGCACATTACTGGGAGTTTATTGCTAGGAAGCTCTGGGATACACTCATACGCACTGACTGCACATTACTGGTAGTTTGTTGCTAGGAATCTCTGGGATACACTCATACGCACTGACTGCACATTACTGGGAGTTTATTGCTAGGAATCTCTGGGATACACTCATACACACTGACTGCACATTACTGGGAGTTTATTGCTAGGAATCTCCGGGATACACTCATACACACTGACTCCACATTACTGGGAGTTTATTGCTAAGAATCTCTGGGATACACTCATACACGCTGACTGCACATTACTGGGAGTTTATTGCTAGGAAGCTCTGGGATACACTCATACACACTGACTGCACATTTCGGTGAGTTTATTGCTAGGAATCTCTGGCATACACTCATACGCACTGACTGCACATTTCGGTGAGTTTATTGCTAGGAATCTCTGGGATACACTCATACACACTGACTGCACATTACTGGGAGTTTATTGCTTGGAAGCTCTGGGATACACTCATACACACTGACTGCACATTACTGGGAATTTATTATTGCTGGGCCTCGCTGGGATACACTCATACACACTGACTGCACATTTCGGTGAGTTTATTGCTAGGATCCCTGGGATACACTCATACACACTGACTGCACATTACTGGGAGTTTATTGCTAGGAAGTTTTGGGATACATTCATACACACTGACTGCACATTACTGGGAGTTTATTGCTAGGAAGCTCTGGGATACACTCATACACACTGACTGCACATTACTAGGAGTTTATTGCTAGGAAGCTCTGGGATACACTCATACACACTGACTGCACATTACTGGGAGTTTATTGCTAGGAAGCTCTGGGATACACTCATACACACTGACTGCACATTACTTGGAGTTTTTTGCTAGGAATCTCTGGGATACACTCATACACACTGACTGCACATTTCGGTGAGTTTATTGCTAGGATCCCTGGGATACACTCATACACACTGACTGCACATTACTGGGAGTTTATTGCTAGGAAGTTTTGGGATACATTCATACACACTGACTGCACATTACTGGGAGTTTATTGCTAGGAAGCTCTGGGATACACTCATACACACTGACTGCACATTACTAGGAGTTTATTGCTAGGAAGCTCTGGGATACACTCATACACACTGACTGCACATTACTGGGAGTTTATTGCTAGGAAGCTCTGGGATACACTCATACACACTGACTGCACATTACTTGGAGTTTTTTGCTAGGAATCTCTGGGATACACTCATATACACTGACTGCACATTACTGGGAGTTTATTGCTAGGAAGCTCTGGGATACACTCATACACACTGACTGCACATTTCGGTGAGTTTATTGCTTGGATCCCTGGGATACACTCATACACACTGACTGCACATTACTGTGAGTCTATTGCTAGGAAGTTTTGGGATACACTCATACACACTGACTGCACATTACTGTGAGTTTATTGCTAGGAAGTTTTGGAGTACACTCATACACACTGACTGCACATTACTGGGAGTTTATTGCTAGGAAGCTCTGGGATACACTCATACACACTGACTGCACATTACTAGGAGTTTATTGCTAGGAATCTCTGGGATACACTCATATACACTGACTGCACATTACTGGGAGTTTATTGCTAGGAAGTTTTGGGATACATTCATATACACTGACTGCACATTACTGGGAGTTTATTGCTAGGAAGCTCTGGGATACACTCATACACACTGACTGCACATTTCGGTGAGTTTATTGCTTGGATCCCTGGGATACACTCATACACACTGTGGCGAAACCAACCTCGCCACTGGGCCCTGGAGAAGCCTGTTTGCTAGCCTCCTACCTACTGACTATGGCCCCTGGGTCATTTGGGGCATATTGTACTGTATATTGCTGCTACTGGCCCTTTTAACAGCATCTATGGACATATTGGGACTTTTGGGACTACTGTCCCTTTAAGACTGTGAAGCATATTCGAGTGTACTGCCTGTAATATTATATATGTATTTATAGATGTGTTAAGTTTATCCTGGGTGATTTGTATGCAACATTCATCTGATTGTTCGGTAGAATCACTCCATTCAGTATATTCAGTGAAACTACCGAACAACCAGACCACCCAGGAATGAGTGTGCCTCCAATTACCGTTTGCAACAATGTTGCAAACAGGTAATTGGCAATCAGTGCAGTGTGGTCTTTGTCCTCTGGGTGGCCGCCATTCGGGAAACAAACACGTGGCGGCGGCCATCTTAAACTACCGAACAGCGGTGTTTTGCCGTCGAGTGTCTGGAACTAAAATCGGACACTTGACTAGGCAAACACCGCTGAGACCTCCATACTTCCAGAAATTCGTATGGAAACTACCGAATGACCCGCCGTTCGGTAGAAAGAGCCCCATAAACAAGGGAATTCATTCAAACCCTCTCCAGGCTCTATAACACAGGCAATTCGCCTGTTTTCATTCCCTTGTTTGTGACCGACCGCAGGGCCAAAATGCATGGAACTGTTTTCGGATACTTTACCCATGCGGTCGGTCAAATCTTTGGAACCCCATATCTCACGAACCATTCATCCGAATTACTTGAATTTTGGATATGTTGTCCCCCTGAATAAGGGCTATCCAGCGATGCTGGATTTAAAGGTGTACCCCCGGGTTTTGGGGTACATCTAGAACTTGGCTGAAAAAGGGTACCGGATAATTGAGTTTAATGATATCTGAGGGGAGGGGATGTGTGGGCTGAACCATGTATGTGATTGGTTATTTTATGCCTCCCCCTGGGAGTGGCCTGTATGTGGATTAGTGTAATAAAAGCCAGGCTGGATGAGCCAGTCCAGAGTTCCTGTTTTACCCTCAAAGTGATGTGTCGTCTCATTATTGGGGGAAGGATTTATTGTATGCTGTTCCAGTTGACTGCTAGGAGTACAAGCCTATTCGTATGGTTCCTATTCAATGGTCTACAGCATTCATACGCTTGGGAGAATTTAAAGGTTTCTCGGATTCGGTGATTATGGTGTCTGCCAGAGTGCTTGGAGTCCTCAGGAAGCACTAGGAGCATCCATTAACGGAGGTACCAAGTCGGGGTGCCAGGTGATCCGTTACACACACTGACTGCACATTACTGTGAGTCTATTGCTAGGAAGTTTTGGGATACACTCATACACACTGACTGCACATTACTGGGAGTTTATTGCTAGGAAGTTTTGGAATACACTCATACACACTGACTGCACATTACTGTGAGTTTATTGCTAGGAAGTTTTGGAATACACTCATACACACTGACTGCACATTACTGGGAGTTTTATTACTGGGAAGCTCTGGGATACACTCATACACACTGACTGCACATTACTGTGAGTTTTATTACTGGGAAGCTCAGGGATACACACATACACACTTTTAGTTGTAATGGTTAGTATGGGGGCAGTATTTTTTCCTTTGGGTTCAGGCAGCACGATATCCAGAGAGCCCAAATAAAAACTGTCAATCAGTGCTAGTTAGTTGCAGCTTAAATAGTTTATGGTGTTTTGTTGTTCTATAAGCAACTACAGAGCCAAATGGTTTATAAGTACTTTGTTGAAGACCACTCAAGTGCTGATAATATATAGTGTATATTTGGCATAACTCTCTTCAGTTCTTTAATTGTCTCCATGTTATTTTTTTTTAATGCTGATTACCGTCTGGGTTTACATTTGTGTGTTTCTGTTTGAGAATGATTTTTTTGACAGCTGTTTGTTTTGCGTATTGTCGCACCACTCATCAGAGCAAAATTATTTCACTCTATAGTATCATTTAAAACTGATGGCCTGTCATCAGTTTAGCCTTTCTATTTTGACTATTCCCTTTCATCATCTTTTAGCAGAACTGTGTTATTACAACAATGTTTTTATTTACTATGACATTACACTTGGTTCCTCCTATGTGCATTATTCCCACCTGATCTGCGTATCAGCAAAGTATTACATAGGATACCTGTTTCTATAAGCATATTTTTAGACCATATATAATGAATGTTATATTTTGTCATATTCTTTTCTTATCGACTTTCTGTATTTCTAAAGAAGAAACTTAGATCTAAAGTTGAATTTAAATTAATAAGTTAAAAGTAACTGTTTTCTAATGACTTGAAGATAACTAAGAGCTAGCCAAACCAAAAATACTTGTAAAATCTGGAAAAACAGAAATCTTGAAGTAAAATAAAAAAAAACCAACAAGAATGGACAGTGTTTATGCCGAGGACACGGACAAATATCTATACTAATTTGCTTTATCATACTATCATGCATTTCCTACTTAACTCAGGATTTTTCTATCTCTAGATTTTTCTATCTCTATGCTTCACATGTTTCAATAGTCAAAATACATGTCTCTCATACAATCAATTTCTAGTGCTTTACATTTATTTAGGAATTTTCCTCTTTTACTCTATCTGTCTGCCTGTCTATCCTTACCATAGGACTGCACTCACCGGAACATGCATACATTATAAGATTATAGGGGTGCTATTGGGGCCAACTAAAGGGATACTATAGACACCAAAACAACTGTGGCTTGAAGGGGCACTATCTCCTGCTTTGTAAATTGAACTTTTATCACACACAGGAGACTCCTGGAGGATCTAGCAGGCTATTAACAGAGCAGGAGATAAATTCTAAATTAAACAGAATTTACAGGGATTTTAAAGGAAGTGTAAACATTAGATGGCTCTTTACAGGAAGTGTTTAGGAAGGCTGTGTGAGTCACATGCAGGGAGGCATGCTTAGGGCTGCATAAACAAAGTAATTTAACTCCTAAACACCAGGTAATTTAGCAATGAGACTGTTGGGGCATGGTCTATACACCAAAACTGCTTCATTAAGCTAAAGTTGTTTGGTGACTATAAAGTCACTTTATTAATTGATGTATAGATCCTACCCTGCAGCTTCACTGTCAATTCTCTGCCATTTAGGAGTGTAATCACGTTGTTTATTCAGCCCTAGTCACACCTCCCTGCATGTGACATGCACAGCCTTCATAAACACTTCCTGTAAATAGATATCTAATGTTTAAACATCTTAAACCTCTTTTATTGCATATTCAGTTTAATCAAGAATTTTCTTGCCTTCTGCTCTGTTAGCCTGTCAGACATTGCAGGAGCCTCTTGTATGTAATTAAAGTTCAATTTACAGGACAGGATATAAAATATTCTAAAGCAAGTTAACATCTTATTGAAAATGAAATCATGTTTGCAAGACTTTTTTTTAAAATAAGACGCACACTCACTTAAGGTCTCATTCTGAAGAGCTGGTCTCAGTTAGCTGGGGGCATAAGCTACAGCTGCACAGTAGAGCATAATAGATGAACTACCCATAGTACCTGCGGGGCTTTCTCACTGCTTGATAAGTCAAGTGCTAAATGTTTTCAGAGTACGACAGTCATTTTCTGTGTGTCATTCAATGGATTTCTCTTAAGTGCCAAGTAACCAATTTCATCACATCTGAAATATAAATACGCTGCTCTACTCACAAAATCTGAATGTTTTCCTAGATTTGCAAGATTTTACTTCAAGGTGTAATCTAACATCATATCACCTGCTAGAGTTCTTTCAGCCTCTGGCCCTTAATATATGATATGGGGCATGTTTCACTCTTTTCCCATAATGTAACCAATGTATACATCTTGTCACTCTTACAAAAATGTATACAGTGTACTATAACTACCTGCCTTATTGATTTCTTGTAAATAATGGATATGCTGCAGTTTGTCTCATTGATTTATCACCTGATTAATTTATCCCCTGATTTTCTACCTGCAGCATATGACTTCTACATAATGCAGGGCAGCACTTTCTATATGTTGCTCATCAATCTGTATAAATGATACGTGTCCCAGAACCATGGTGGATATGGTTTCCCTAACTATCACCATAATATGTATTTTCCCCATAATAAGTCTTCATAAGAAGTCATACATTGATACATGTTTATTGATACATGCATATGAATATATATATATATATATAGTTGCCACTATTTTAATTTTTTTTTCAGTTCTCACCACAATAGAATTGATTTCCTTTTTATTGCAACATAAATGGGTGTCAGACTGTCCCATCCGCCCCCCTTTGACCAGCCTCCACTGGTAATATGTTTAAATTAAGTGCAGATTTACTATGTTAGTTTTTGGACAAAGGACTATTATAGGGTGTGACCAATTTTGGGTAGCATGCTACATGGCATGGAAAAAACAGGTTGGAGTTTATCGCTTTTCTTGCTGTTGTTTCTGTGCGTGATTGAATTAAGACATGTTTGCTTGCATGGAGGTGACTTAAAAAAAATACATACCAGACATCTGATTCCTAGTTCGATCTTCAGCTTCTGTTGGATTAATCTGCCTGTAGTCTGCATCACTGCTGTACTGATATGAATGCATAAAAGTACAAAATAGAGGTCTTCAGAAGATCTCACGATTCCACTGATCATCTTTCAATCTTTCATCATTCAATCATTTGCTACACGTATCGGCTGATGGGAAATTGAAGAATGTGGAGATAAAAGGATTGGAAGGGGAGGAATGGAGCCTCCCTCCCCCCCAAAAAAATGTTTAGTGGGGGATTAGAGGGGTAAGATCCCCCTTCCCATCCTCAATCTTCATGCTGTGGCTTTTAAAATCAATCTAAAATCAAAAGAAAGAGGAGAAAAAGAAAAAAAAAGAGTTGCGTGGGATAAGCATAATGCTATCCTAGACTTAAGATAAGGCCAGGGACTAATTCAAAGTATTTTGAAATATTGGACAGACTAGATGGGCCGAATGGTTCTTATCTGCCGTCACATTCTATGTTTCTATGTTTCTAAGCTAGCTGAAAAATTATCCCAAGCTAAGGTTCAAAATATGCCTTCTTTAAGAAATGGTATGCCTCTATGGTGTAGCTGGAATATGTAACCTGCTCCAAATTGGGACACGGACGCATCAAAACCCTCCATGAAAATTCACACTTAAAAACCTGAACTTGTCACGTCTCTTTTACAGCACTGTAACTTCATAAAATAGTGTCTAGGTCATACATTGGGCATATTGTTTTACTCAAAAGATGTAACTGAGCATAATTTGGGGGATTTTATGACAGTGGTACATATCAAGTGTAAGAAATACTCAGCAAAAATGCAACATATATGTAAAAATGCCATTTTCCCCCCCTCCCCACAAACATTGACATAAATTGGTGAAACAATGGTGACAGGTTAAGGCACAATATACATCATATAAGATACTCTGGGGTGTCTGCTTTATCAAATGGAAGCCCTTTGTGGGGTTATTTGAACAGTCAAACAACTATAATACCCCAAATGAGACATAGGCCCATCATATCCATCCAAATTCTAACTATAGAAACTGAAATAGCCTAGTCTATTTTATAGCATTGTAGCTTCACAGAATAGTGCCAAAGGCATACAATGGGTTATCGTTATAATCAGCAGATGTAGCTGAACACAATATGGGATTCTATGCAGAAATAGCATACACCAGCTTTACGAAATACACATTACAAAAACCTTGTTATATGTGTATATGCCAAAATAGAGAAAAAACACAATTTTATAACAAGACAGGAGGCTCGTATTATGCATTAACTTTCTTTACTTAACTCCAGCAGCAAAGACATTTTTTCAATAAAGTTTAGTGAATAAAAAAGGTAAAACAGAGTAACTGAAATAGAACGTTGGTAGCCAATCAGCATCCAGCATAGTCCATATAGTGAATGATCCCCCAATATTCTCCCTCTTTCTTTGCTGCTCCAGTAGAGATACGTATCATATATATTCACTTATGCTACTGTTTTCTAAACATACCTTCTAGTTTGATTATATGTTTGACATATGTATGTATTCATTGGAATATATGCTTTTCTGAAGTAATTCTATGTTTCTTATAGTTTTTTAAACATATATTTTTATATTTGGTACACTGTCTTTCATGAATTCTGTCTGGTAATAAATCGCGGTTCGTCCGCGTTCGGTAGTTTTTGTCTTTAAACTGTTAGGTCAGTATTTTCTATGAATCGTGTTCGTTAGTTTTCACACGAATTACACCCATTTACTTTCGCATGTACTTTATTCTCGCGTTCGCGGGGTTTTTTGTATACGAACGGTCAATTCACTGTTCAGTCATTTCGGCATTTTTTTTACACGAACCGCTGCACGCGCGTTTTCTGTCAGTTAGTCCCTTACACATTGATGATGTTTTATGGGCGGGAATACCAGTTAGTTGGTCCTCAGCTAACTTTCACGCCCACTTTACCTCAGGACTTGTTACTCTATAATGGTAATTAATATTATAATTTGAACTATTTGAATTCCTGTCAATATTTCCCCTCATTATTGGCAACATTTATTTATTATTTAACTATTCTACGAATAGTAGATACAATTACTATTTGTTGCAATTTAGAAATTATGAACTCTAAGGAGATCAGACAAATTGAATCACCAAAACCTGGTGTTTCTCATGACTGTGAAATCCTCACTGAGGATTCTTTACATAATATGGTGGATTTATCCGTTCAAAAGTCAGTTTCCTCTGCTATCTATACTGCAATGTCCTCTATGCAGGAGGCAATTGCAAAGTCTGTGGCTCAAGCCATAAATAACTCAAAACCCAGTGAGAATACTCATTTAATTATTACTCATTCAGACCAATTCTGGTCATCTGTGGAGTCTGAACGAAACCTAGCTCAAGGTTTTAGGAGGTCTGGGAAGGCCACCCAGAAACGCAAACATTGCTTTGATGGTCCTGCAGAATCCCCTAATGGCTCTAAGCAAATTAAGAGAGGGAAGGACCAAGACAAGAATACAATGCGTACTTCACGCAAAACTGAAGAGTGTAATCAATCACTCAAAAGACCCTCTGCTCGTGAGGAAGTTAAACGGGCTCGGAAGGCCATTCACAGGAACAAACCTGATTCCTATAAAACCTTCTCAGATAGTGAATCATCTTCAATCTCAGAGGATGAAAAATCTGACTCTGATTCTGCTTCAATTTATTCATATATCTCAGAGAAACCTGAGCTTATTTCTAAATCTGATGATGAAAACATTATTTTGGATTTTAATGGTAAACCATTATTTGACCCAGACCATATTAAACACTCCAGGTCATCTGAATGGGTCCCTATGGCTCATGTAGCCAAATATCTTGAACACTGGTTAAGGAAACCCCTTGACCAAGCGACTAGAAATAAACTAAGGGCTGAATGCCCTAGACCGACCTTATCAAAGAAAGTCGCACAGACCCCTGATCTAGATCCTACTATTGTACCATTTTTTATCAAAATCAGGGAAGAACCCAAATAAAGGCCTTGACAGATCACTGAAATCTTGTCAAGATAAATTAATGGACATTTCTGGTCCTGTGACTAAAATGTTTGAAACTTTGGAATATGCGGCAGCTTCTGGGAATCCTCCCAGCATTGATACTTTGAGAGGCTGGGCCCAACGCATTATATGTCTTTTGGGGAATGCTAATGCAGTGCTGACCAGCGAACGCCTCAGGTCTATTTTAATGAAAATTGACCCTCAACTGTCAAATTTAGCTACTTCCGAACCTGGTCCAGCTGCGGAAGGTCTCCTATTCGGAGAATCCTTTATTAAAGACATTAATAAATATGTCAATCTATTTAGTTCCCTTGATAAGGCTCAGTCACCCCTGAAGAAAGCTTTAAACCCTAAGGTTTTTGGAAGTGCTGGAAGAGGAAGGAACCGTTCTTCCAGCCGTTCCTTTCAGCATAGACAGGTTCCAAGGAACACTTTTCAACCCACCAGATACTCATATGACACCCAACAATCAACTCCTTTCTTTCCACTACGTGGCAGACCTTGGAGATCAAGAGGCCATCGAGGAATGTCTCGCTTCAGATCTTCATCCGGTGAGTATGACAACTCCCCGTTCTTTCCCAGTAAGGTTAGGGGGCAGACTCACTCGTTTTTTCCATGTCTGGAGTCAGGTTACAAACGACTCTTGGATACTAGACACGGTTCTAGGTTACAAAATAGATTTTATATCATTCCCCATCCAAAGAAACATACCTTTCCCGATAAAATTTTTGACCCAAGACCAGGACCTGGTGCATCAAGAAATATTACATTTATATTCAAAAAATGCCATCATACAGGTGCCCATGAACAGCCCAGGCTTCATAAGCAATTTATTCTTGGTGAAAAAGAAAGATTCTGGTCACAGACCAATCATAAACTTGAAATACTTGAACAATTTTGTCAGATACCACCATTTCAAAATGGAGGGAATTTATTACCTCAAAGACCTGTTGATGTTCAGCGACTGGTTGATCAAAATAGATTTGAAGGATGCATACCTTATGGTACCTATCCACCATTCATGTCAGAAATATTTACAATTCCTATGGCAAGGGAAGAAATGGCAATTCAAATCATTGTCATTTGGTTTATCCTCGGCACCTTGGTGTTTCACCAAATTACTGAAACCAGTAATATCCCTACTTCGAAGCAGGGGAATAAGAATGATAATATATCTAGACGACATACTGATTATGTCACAGAGTGTGCAAACTCTTCAACTACATTCTCAATGGACATTGAATCTGTTAACAAGCCTTGGCTTTGTAATAAATTACGAAAAATCGATTTTAACTCCCTCTCAGGAGATAGAATTTTTTGGATTTCTAGTAAATTCCAATTTAGCCACTCTCAGCCTTCCATCACGGAAGTTGAAAACAATTCGGAAAGAGATCAGGTCAGTTCTAAAGAAGGGATTAATTTCCATCAGGTCGTTAGCAAGGATTGTAGGACTTTTATCAGCCTCGATCCAGGCTATCTTTCCAGCCCCCCTTCACTATCGGGGTCTTCAAAGATTGAAAAGAGAACATCTAAACAATGGTCTCCTTTATTCAGACGAGATTTCTCTAACTTCAGAGACAAGAATAGAACTCTCCTGGTGGTTAGATCACGTTCAAATTTGGAACGGGAAAGCCATTTTCACATCATTCCCAGACCTAACTATAGAATCCGACGCAAGTCGTTTAGGCTGGGGAGCTCATTGTGGAGGCAATTCCACAGGAGGCAAATGGTCTCTAGAAGAGACGAATATGCATATAAACTGCCTAGAACTCATGGCAGGGTTTTTCGCTCTATGCAGTTTTGCGAAACACAAATCCCATTGTTGTATCCTTCTCAAGATGGACAACATATCAGCAGTCCAATATATAAATCGCTTAGGAGGTACAAAATCCAAGCAACTGGCCGACATTGCCAAAGAATTATGGCATTTTTGCCTCGATCGAAACATAACGTTACGAGCAGAATACCTTCCCGGCCTTTCCAATACAGTAGCAGATTGGAATTTCCGCTTTCTAGTGGATTACAGCGACTGGATGTTGGATCCCAACATCTTCCAACGAATACTTGCTCTGTGGGGTCCATTTCAATACGACCTCTTTGCATCACGGCTCAATCGCCAATTGGAAAAAAATTTCAGTTGGCGGCCGGATCCAGAAGCAGTAGATCAAGATGCTTTCCTCCAATGTTGGAAGGAAGGGGTCAATTATGCTTTCCCCCCGTTTACGATGATATCCCATGGTACTTCTGAAAGCATGGTCTCAGAATTCGACCTTAGTGATTATAACCCCTCTCTGGCCATCACAACCATGGTTCCCTCAGCTTCTCAGCATGCTGATAGACTACCCTCGACTCATACAGATGCGTCGGGATTCTCTTCGCGACCCAGAGGGAAATTTTCATCCTCTAGTACTGTCGGGCCAACTACCCCTGATTGCATCCCTTTTCGGGTCACTCGAATCTCATAGTGAATTTTCAAACACTACTAAAAACATTCTCTCAGAAGCATGGGCACCGGGAACCCGTGCAAATTACAGATCAGCCTGGAAAATTTGGCTTAATTGGTGCATGGAACGGGCAGTGGATCCCATACATTCAGATTTAGCAAACTTTCTAAATTTTTTGTCAGCCTCTTTTGACTCAGGGAAAGCTTATCGCACCATTAATGTCTATAGCATAGGCGTGCGCATGGGGTGTGCCGGGTGTGCCTGGGCACACCCTAATCCCCGCGGCACGCACTATGGATTGACTCCTGCAGGAACAGCGTTCCTGCACTTTTCTTTTAGCAGGAACGTTGTTCCTGCAGGCACTCAGCGCCCCAAATGCCCCCTTCCTCCCCGTGTTCCCCTGTCATGGGGGGGCAAGAGGTGATGGATCCCCCCTCTCTCCATATCAGCCGCGGCGAGGGAGCTGTGTGCTCTCTGCTCTCTCTCGCCGCGCGCTGTCTGCAGATGCCGGAGCCGGAATATGACGTCATATTCCGGCTCCCAGCTACAGCAGACAGCCCGCGCGGCGAGAGGGAGCAGAGAGCACACAGCTCCCTCGCCGCGGCTGATATGGAGAGAGGCACCCTCCCCACTGCACCCCAGGGACAAGTCCACACCAGCTCTCCAGGTAAGGAGGCTGGGTGGACATTTTTTTATTAAAAAAAAATAATTTGTGACAGTGTGTGTCTGTGAATGTGTGTATGTGTGAGTGTGTGTGTCTGTGAATGTGTGTGAATGTGAGTGTGTGTCTGTGAGTGTGTGTGTGTGTGTCTGTGAATGTGTGTGTGTCTGTATGTGTGTCTGTGAATGTGTGTGTGTGTGTGTGTCTGTGAATGTGTGTGTGTCTGTATGTGTGTCTGTGAATGTGTGTGTGTGTGTCTGTGAATGTGAGTGTGTGTGTGTGTCTGTGTTTGTGTGTCTGTGAATGTGTGTTTCTGTGTGTGTGTCAGTGTATGTGTGTCTGTGAATGTATGAGTGTGTGTCTGTGAATGTGTCTGTGAGTGTGCATGTGTGTGTACGCATGTATGTATATATGTATGTGTATATATATACACACACACACACACACACTCGAGTGTATATTATTTTTTGGGGGGGGTGGGAATCTTGGGAGAGTTCCCACACATTATTCCACAGGACTTGTACCCTCCCGATCTCCCCTGTCGGCTCACACAGAACCGGCGCTATCTGAGTGCCGGCTCTGCTCTAAGCCTCCATGGGCCGGCAGGGAGATCAAAGATCTACCTCACCGGCCCACAGCAGCATGGAGGGAGGCAGGAGAGGACCCAGGGAGCTCTAGACAGCAGCTCCACTAGGTTCCTCTCGCGATATCTGAGCGTTGCCACAGCAACGCTCAGATCTTGCGAGAGTTAACTCTAGCCCCGCAGGCTAGAGTTCACTCTCCACTGGACCACCAGGGATGGCACATGGCAGCAAGGATCCCCCCTCCCTACATAAGGTCAGAAGGGAGGGGGGATATTTACTAATCTGCCCCACCTCCACAATCCCTCCAAACATACAGCACACACACATACAGCACCTACACACATACAGCACACACACAGCACCCTCACACACAGCACACTCACACATACAGTACACTAACAGCACCCTCACAAACACACACAGCACCTTTACAAACACACAACACCCTTACACACAGCACACTAACAGCACCCTCACAAACACACACACACACAAACCGCACCATCACAAATACACAACACTCACACAAACAGCACCCTCACACCACAAACAAACACAAACACCCTCACCCACAAACAGCACCCTCACAATCACACACACACAAACTGCACCCTCACAAATACACAACACTCACACAAACAGCACCCTCACACCACAAACAAACACAAACACCCTCACACACAAACAGCACCCTCACAAACACACACACACAAACACCCGCACCCACACATTACACTAACAGCACCCGCACCCACACATTACACTAACAGCACCCTCACCCACACATTACACTAACAGCACCCTCACCCACACATTACACTAACAGCACCCTCACCCACACATTACACTAACAGCACCCTCACCCACACATCACACTAACAGCACTTGCACACACACACACAAAGCAGTGTATGTATGTGTGTGTGTGTGTGTGTATATATATATATACACACACATACATGCGACGTGTGTTTGTGCTTTAGGGTGCACACCCTAATGCAATAGGCTGCGCACGCCTATGGTCTATAGATCCGCTATCTCAGCGAATCACGACCCTATTGAATTTTTCCCTGTGGGTAAACATCCTCTAGTCTGCAGACTTATGAAGGGTATCAGATTTAAACGTCCTCCATGCCCTAAATATAATTCCACCTGGGATGTTACCCTGGTACTCCAGTTGATAGAATCATGGGGGGCCAATGATTCATTATCCTTAAAATTGCTTTCGTTTAAGCTTACCACTTTACTTTGTCTCATCTCTTTCAAAAGAGTTTCTGATGTTAAGGCTTTAGACTTAAATAATAGACAATATACTCCTGATGGTGTTAAATTTTCTATTATTAGACGTACCAAAACTAATCTCCGTTCTGTATTCTATCCTTCATTTTCTGACCATCCTCTTCTATGTGTTGTCAGTTGTTTTCAAACATATGAGTTTAAAACCTCTTTGATTCGAAATTCTAATTTCTCCCAATTACTAATCTCCTTTCGTAAACCTTTTCTACCTGTCTCCTCTACATCTTTAGCTAGATGGGTACGACAAACCATGTCTATGGCAGGTATTAATATTTCAATGTTTGGAGCTCACTCATCAAGAGGAGCTATGACTACTAAAGTGTTTCAAGCAGGAGGCTCTTTATCAGATCTATTAAAAACGGCAGATTGGTCTTCAGAATCTACATTTAAACAGTTTTATTTTAGACCTAGCCAGCATGTTTCAAAAATAATATTGTAATAACTTCTGATGTATGTTATATTATGACTACATAGCTTTGAACATGCATAATACGAGCCTCCTGTCTTGTTATAAAATTCAAGATTTTCCAAGTCTTGACGTCAGAAAATATAGATTTTATTAAAGACAGGAGGCGAGTATTATCCCTCCCATTAACCCACCGTGTTATTTATATTTCAGATACAAGAAATAGGGGGAAGGGCTGCGCCACAAAACGTCAGTGTATAAAATAGTCCAAGTAAAAAAAGTGAAAGAAAGTCTTATCTGGAACAGGTCCAATAGGGGACGTAGGATCTATGGATGTTGGTCCGGAGCGGATATCCTCTTTCTCCTCCTTCTTAGGGATTCACTCAGATATAGGAAAAAATAGAGAAAAAAAATAGTGCAATACGTCTAATAAAGAGATACAACAGTCTAAAAGCTGGTATAGAACTCACATGTGGAGGAGCTGTAACTCGCTCTAGTAAGAAAGGCGTTCAGCGGTATAATCCCCGCTTATGGGATATATGGAAGGTTCCTCCGTCAGTGGTCAAATATATAGAAAGAAAGGAGACAACAAATAGTGCTCACTGGGTAAAATCCACGGATAAAAGGGAAATAAAAATAATACTCACAAGAATGGAGCAGACCAACTGCTCCTTGATGGTAGCGTTGGTGGTATTATCCCCACCTAGGGATTGCTTGGGGTCCAAAATGATGCCAGGTAACAAACAGGTATAAAACAGTGCTCAGTGTATTAAAAAGATAAATGGTACCAGTAAAAAAGTGACCAAATAATCTTTAATATAATAAAAATACACAGTAAAAGTCCACATACGCGTTTCGCCAATAGTCATTGTATACTATTATACCTCATGAGATAGGTTGTAAAGCTATCAAAGATATATTAACAAAAGAAGGTAAAATTGCTGGTACACAAATTGATTTTATATTAGAAGGTATTAACATTATTTAAAAAAATAATTATTTCTGGTTTTTAAATTCCTTTTATTTACAAAAAAGAGGGACTGCAATGGGTACTAGGTTCGCTCCCAGCTATGCCAACTTATTTATGGCCAACTGGGAGTCTGAAGCTATTTTTAGTGATCATGCCTGGAGAGCGAACCTGGTCTCATTTTTTAGATATATTGATGACCTCTTTTTTATTTGGGAAGGTTCTGAGGATGATCTTAACTCTTTTATGGATAATCTTAACATTAATAACAGAGGTATTATTTTAACCTATGAGTATAGTAGGGAACATATTAATTTTTTAGATCTGAATATTTTTATAAAAAATGGTAAAATACATACGAAAACATTTTTTAAAAAAGTCTGTGTCAACACTGCCATAGACAAAACCAGTTGCCACTACCAACCCTGGCTCGATAGTGCCCCCAAGAGCCAAATATTAAGACTCCGAAGGAACTGCTCTGAAATAAGTGATTTTAATATGCAAGCAAATCTTCTAAAAGACAAATTCATTGAGAAAAATTATTCTGAAACAGAGCTTATGGATACCATTGAAAATATCCAGAATAAAGATAGAAATGAACTTTTACAATATAAGTTAAAAAATACAGATAATCCTATGCCCCTGCCCATCATTTTTAATTATAACAATAAAAGTAATAATATAAAAAAAATCATTAAGAAACACTGGCATATAACAGGATGAAATTCTCCAAAAGATTTTACCAGAACGTCCGAATATAGTTTTTAGGGGAGCTCCAAATTTTAAATCAATATTAACTAAGAACTTTACGAGAGAAGCAACACATGCACCCTCTTTTTTTCCACAAATCAAAGGTTTTTGCAAATGCAAAATGTGTATAGTGTGTAGAAGCACGGACCCCACAGTTCCTAATAAAGTCACCCAATTCACTTCTAATATGACAAATCATGTTTACAAAATTAATGATTTTATTAATTGTGCAACTAAAAATGTTATCTATCTGCTTGAGTGCCCTTGTGGCCTCCAATATGTTGGAATGACCACAAGGTGCCTGAAAACGCGATTAAGCGAACATTGCAGAAACATTAAAAATGGATACTTAAATCATTGAGTATCCAAACACTTCATTAAACATAATAGAGACCCTAGATCAGGGGTAGGCAACCTTTTAGCAACACTGTGCCGATATAGGATTGTGATGTCCCGTAGCATGCCGGTCCTATTTTTTTTTTTTTTTTTTAAATCGAGGTGTGTATGCTGCTGTATTCTGCTTGTTATTTTTACTGTAATTGCTTTGTATCGTTGTATTTGTGCGTATTTGCAGGGCCTTCTTTAATAGTGACTGGACCCTGGGCAAAGCATTTGCTTGGGGCCCCCTGGTCCCTGTCCCCCCTCCCCCCTCCCCAGGCATGCAATCACGTCCTCCACCTCAGCGCAGTGGCGGACCTAAAGAAGAGAGGTGCAAGAATTTTTTGGGGTCTCCCTGTTGCACGGGTGATTAAAAGGTAGATCCCCATCTGTCGTGCAACTCAAGAATGCATTGACAGCTGGGGCTCTACCATTTACCCATGTTTGCAGGTCTGTATTTAGCACTAAGCAGTTTTTGTGTGTTTGAATGTAAACAGGTTTTTGTATGGAATATGTTTGTATGTGGTGTTGGCGTGATTGCAAGCATGTATTTGTGTAGTGTTGGTTTTTGAATGCAGGGTGTATTTACATATAATTTTGGTGTGTAACACAGACATGTGTTTGTACGTAGTGTTGAAATTTGAATGCAGGGGTGTATTTGTGTGTAGTGTTAGTGTGTGAATGCTGAGATGTATGCACATATACACAGACAGATATATACACACTGAAATGAGCACACACACACACACAGACATACTGACACACACACAGATACACTGACACACACAGACATGCTGACATACAAACATACTGACACACACACAGATATACTGACACCGATATACTGACACACATACTGACACACAGAGATGCTGACACACACACACACAGATATACTGACACACAAAGACATAAGCCCCCCTCCAATCTGCGCTCCTCTCTTTGTAGGAGGAAGTGATGCGCGGCCGTCACTTCCTCCCAGCCTGCTGCCGAAAAGCAAGGTGCCCGCTTGCGCTGTTAAAGCGCCTCAGCGTGCGACCGGGCCCCTGCTGACAGAAGCCCACAGGGTGGTCCTTTGTGCATGGGCCACCCGGTGGGCCTCCTTAGTGTGTGGATTACCGGCCAGAGGGTTAGAAATAGTTGAGGCCAGCAGGGCTCCTGGTGCAGCTGGCCAGTTTGCCCCGCGTTAAAGACGGCCCTGCGTATATGAGCTATTATATTGTATATGTTCATGAGTAGTTTATGGTATTGTGTATGATACATATGAATTTGGGCAGTGTATGGGGGCTGCTTGTGGAATTGTGTGTGTGTGGATGGATATGTCACAGTGTGTGTGGGGGGGCTGTTTGGGGTATTGCATTTGGGGTTGTGTGCATGTATGTGGATTGTTAGTGGTGTTTCATTTGTGCGGATTGTGTGTGGGCTGTCCGTATTATTTGTATCAGGGGAGGGTTATTCTGCATTTCTGTGTATATCTAGCAGTGTGGGTGGCTTCCAGTGGGGACTAGGGCAGCCAGGTACAGGTCAAGGACAGGAGCTGCAACAGCAACTGGGAGCTGCTCTACTACAGTGTGGCTTCCTATTCACAAGTGCTGGGAGGAAGTGATCTGAGATAACTACCTCTACGTGCTGCAATTCATAAATTGAGCATTGTCCTTCACCACCTTTTTGGATTAGCAGATATCTGAAGTTTTACTGGGACTCCTGATAGGCCAGAGCCTGTTTGTCTCTAGCAGCCTTGAGTGCCGTGCAAAGACACCTCGAGTGCCGTGCATGGCACTAGTGCCGTAGGTTGCCTACCCCTGCCCTAGATTATTAAAGTGTATTGGAATAAAAAAATGTACTATTCCATGGAGAGGGGGGAATATTAAAAACTTTCTAGGAAAAACCGAAATGGAGTGGGTGTACACACTCCAAACTCTCACACCTCATGGTTTAAATGTTGATTTCGATTTATATAATTTCTTGTAATCTTATGCCTTTTATCCAGCCTTTTACTATTTCTGCTTATATAGCTGTGCAGGTTTTACCATAGTTTCCCAATATGATTGTACCAATATTTTATACTGTCTATTTAACTGGTCATTTCTGTGGTGTATTTATTCATTATAATTTGTTATGTGGTTATTTATACATTCATTTTATTGTTTTATTATATTAGGCTAATGTCTGATGATACTTTTCAGTATATCAGACACCTAGCCTTCTCCCCGTTTTACCGATCACATTCCCCTGTGATCGTGAAGTTAAGCTGGTTCCCTAGACGACGGCTGCAGCTTTGTGCCAGCCGTCGGTTTTACTATGTGTTTTGGGTCTCCATGACGACGGCCGCAGCTACACGCGAGCCGTCGTCACACCACAGTGTGCACTGATTCGTCAGACGCCGGCCGCAATTACATGCGAGCCGACGTCTAATTCCATCCTCCCCACACAGACGCCGGCAGCTGCGCAGTGCTTGCCGACGTCCATAAACTCCAAGCCCCAGAATCCCTTGCGGCCGCTTGCCGGTCACATGACAGTATTACAAAATGTATTTTTACCCTATTTAACCTCCGTTTTTCTAATACTGATATTTTATAAGGCTCATAGAGCCTATTGTAATGTATACTGCATACAATCAGTTTCTTTTAATATGTTATTTTATTACTGCTCATTATTTTAATTTTGATTGGCTATTCCTAATTTTTGGCGCCAATTTTAATTATCTGAATTGCTATTTAAACTTTACCTTGCCAGGTATCAGGTTCTTTTTCCATATTGATAAAGCCGTATTGGCGAAACGCGTATGTGGACTTTTACTGTGTATTTTTATTATATTAAAGATTATTTGGTCACTTTTTTTACTGGTACCATTTATCTTTTTAATACACTGAGCACTGTTTTATACCTGTTTGTTACCTGGCATCATTTTGGACCCCAAGCAATCCCTAGGTGGGGATAATACCACCAACGCTACCATCAAGGAGCAGTTGGTCTGCTCCATTCTTGTGAGTATTATTTTTATTTCCCTTTTATCCGTGGATTTTACCCAGTGAGCACTATTTGTTGTCTCCTTTCTTTCTATATATTTGACCACTGACGGAGGAACCTTCCATATATCCCATAAGCGGGGATTATACCGCTGAACGCCTTTCATACTAGAGCGAGTTACAGCTCCTCCACATGTGAGTTCTATACCAGCTTTTAGACTGTTGTATCTCTTTATTAGACGTATTGCACTATTTTTTTTCTCTATTTTTTCCTATATCTGAGTGAATCCCTAAGAAGGAGGAGAAAGAGGATATCCGCTCCGGACCAACATCCATAGATCCTACGTCCCCTATTGGACCTGTTCCAGATAAGACTTTCTTTCCCTTTTTTTACTTGGACTATTTTATACACTGACGTTTTGTGGCGCAGCCCTTCCCCCTATTTCTTGTATCTGCCATCTGTTTAAGGGTTTTTTTGAGAGATCCCCTTATAGGGTTGCTGCCTTTTGGGTATTTAGCGCTTACTCTTATTTTCTGTTTTTACTCTATTTATATTTCAGCTTAATCCTGTTTGGAGTTTCATCATTCTATCCTTGGAGTTACTCTACTAGACACTTCTTCTACATTCGCAGCTCGAAAGAGGGAGAATATTGGGGGATCATTCACTATATGGACTATGCTGGATGCTGATTGGCTACCAACGTTCCATTTCAGTTACTCTGTTGTTTTACCTTTTTTATTCACTAAACTTTATTGAAAAAATGTCTATGCTGCTGGAGTTAAGTAAAGAAAGTTAATGCATAATACTCGCCTCCTGTCTTTAATAAAATCTTTATTTTCTGACGTCAAGACTAGGAAAATCTTGAATTTTACTCCAATGTTTAACAGAGATTGGCGATGAAATGGCTATGTAAAAAGTGTTAAAATAACCTAAGGTAAATACCCTGTGATGTCTACTTTATATAAATATATACTTTTGTGTGGCAAATGTGTTTTCTATGATGGCTACTAAACCTACACGACAAACTTCTAAAATGGTTTCACATTGACATTTTATTTTAGTCCTTGTATTTTGTGACCTGTAACTTTCAAAATAAGCTGAAATCCTATACATATTATGTACTCTATAAATCAAGATACATAAATTAATATATTTTGAATTACTTTTTCCAAGCTGGATATATCATGCACACGCTATTATTGCCAAAACTGTGAAAAAAATAGTTTTTTTCCCCATTTTTTGGCATTTGTTTTATAGTTAATGAGAATGTATCTATGTATATGTGACATCAAATTCTAATAAAGATAGTGTACAGGTAGAGGCTCGAAAAAATCAGGTGCCCTTATGCACCTTCGATAGATGAGAGCAAAAAGACCTGGACAAAAACGTGCACAAGTAATATGATACATTTGTCTTTTTTAGCATATAATATGATCATCATTGATGTATAATTGTACTCAAGACATTCAAAAATAAATAAATAAATAAAAATAAACTTTCAGTAGCCCCCGACACCTGTATTTCTTGACTGCCCTCTTTTCAAGCTATAGGCTTTCAAAGGGATTCAAGTCCAGAGACTGTGATGGTCATGGAAAATGTTGATCTTGTAGTAAATTACCCATGTTCATGTCTTGGAGGATCTACTTGAGACTGTGTTGACAGCAGTAGATCTTCATAGTAGACTTTGAGATATGGTTATCATTTACATTTAATCATAAGCTGCCTGTTAGACTTTTTGAGGACTATCACAATTAATAAACAATCATGTGTTTTTTTTCTCTCCCATTACAGTGTTTATTATAATGTCACCATAACCCCTCTCCTTTTCTATATCCCGTTCTCACTTTCCAAGGATAGCCAATAGCCCATTCTCACTCAATATAGCCAGTAGTCCATTCACTTCCCATTTCTTATCTTTTCCCTTAGTAAATAACCCACCCCCTACACCAATAACCCATTCCTCCCCCCATAAGCTGGTAGCCAGTTCCTAATACCTTCCACAGCTGGTAGCCTATACTCATCATCTAACACTTCTTAACTATTAGCCAATATCCCCCTCTAATCCTCCTTTTGTCTAGCAGCCCATTGTCCTCCCACCCCCCTAAGCCTTGTTAATTTATTACAAGGCCAACATCATTCAGGGCTGATTTTCCCATTCGGCAAAGTAGGCACCTGCTTATAGATGCCTGTCCTGTAGGGGGCACCTGTGTTAAACACTTATAATGTGCCTATGTGGAGCTTAATTGTATTCAGTAGTCCAGTCAGCCTCCTATGCTTGATAGCAGAGTTGCAGAAACAGTAACAGAGGATGTAAAACTCAGTGCTGTCCCAGCTTCTCCTGTGTCTGTGTGTGAGGCTGGACAGGAAGTGGAAGGGATTACTTCCTATCTGCCCACTAACAGCCTCTCACACAGGAAATGCCTTGCTGACCCCTTTGTGTTGATCCTGACTACACAGTAACAGTGATATTTACTAACTCCTGTGTAGTAAAAATGTAACATCATATCAAAGCAATCTGCATAGAGCAGAGGAAATTGCCAGAACAGTTGCGCTAAACCTCGGGAGTCTTTAAAAATAGGAACAGGGGTTAAATGAACCCCATGCATCCAGACTTTTTAAATAATTTGCGATAGTGACTGATATTACATAAAAATGAGATTTGTGGATATGGTCCAGGACACCAACTTGAAATAAAATAACTAAAAAATACTACTCAGATAACATGAGGTAAAATAACTGTAAAAAAAAAATTAAGTTTGCCTGGGAGGGTTTTTTTTTAATGTAAATGCATGCCTTTCTGATCTAGAGCCCATTTCTCACACGAATTTCAGCTGATACAATCTGCAGGGTCTCTGTGTGTAGAACAATTGGGGCAATCAGGTATATTAATCTTTAAAGCAAACACTATATCACAGAAAATTGTGTCACTTATATCTGTCGGATCTTTTTCTTATTAACATCTGTTGCTTTTTTCACTCAAAATTCCACCAAGTTTAAACATTTAGTGCCAGAGGGTTGAAGACAGCACTCTTTTAAGATTTAAGTAGTTAAGGTATATTTTCTTTTTATTTTGTAATTTATTATATTTCCCGTGTAATTGCTTATTCCCTTTATATTTTTCTAGCAATTTTAATTTATTTTTAGAAATTTGAAGTCATATATATTGCCAGTCTTGTTCGTGACATTGAACGAACATCTTTAACAAATATATGTATATTTTAATGGATACTAGTGCTAAATGTTCTATGTATCTGAAAAAGTCAGGTCTAACCCAGCACTAGCACTGGTAAAAGAAGGGCTTAACCATAACTATAGCCTTTGTAGATGGTGCCATTAAGAAACGTGAGTCAGGCACAATTTGCATGTTATCACTTTGGCACTTCAGCACTTTATTTAATTCTAGTTTGTCTTGCTAGTGTGTCTCTGTTGTTGCAAGCAGAGGGCTTATAGATGTGTCGAGCATAGTGGTAAGGTTTAAAAAGAAGGGAGGGAGAAGAGTGGCTAATCAGGTTAGAGTAAACTCTGATACTATGTGAGAACGTGTGAGTAAACCTTTGATGTGTGACCCAATACACTGAAGTGGTTATGGTGCTTACAGAATCCCTTTAAAGCTGTCTAGCATTACCTTATCATACGATCCTCTGCTTGCCTTACCGCCGGTTCCAATCTGTGTTTAGCTGCAAACTGGAACTATTTATTCTGCTTTTTTTCTCTTCTTTTTCTTAATTAATGACTTGGATTCCTAAAAGTGTGAGAATTGTTGCTGAATGATGCTTGTGTGAACTGTACCCAACATATTTCATCATACGTGTGGCCTCCTCGGGGGACATGAACAACCATTTGAATTATTCACTAAACTCTGACTTTAATGGATGCAAGACTGTCTGTACTTGTGCTGGAATTGCAATGTTTTTTTTCTTCAAACTAGACTCTGGATATTGTCATTTTTTTCCTGGTGACAATAGAGAATCTTGCTGCTGAATAATTAGGCAGCATTTACAATGAATGGTGCAATATAGACATTTACAGAAATAACTGAAAACATCAGTGACATATATAATTTTGCTTGTGGGACCCAAAAGCTCTTTGCAGACAATTAAAAAAACAACAAAAACAAACAAACAAAAAACTTAACAACAAAAAGGCAGCAGAGAGGATAAAAATCAGTACTGAAAATAATAGTACATGGGCTTGATCACTAACACAGTGTTACTGGGTGGTTTTGGTGGGAGGAGACGTTTTAGTAAGTGGCCATTGGTTATTGTTAGTGATATGGCGAACATAAAATTTTCCGTTCGTGAATGGCGAACGCGAACTTCCGCAAATGTTCGCGAACGGGCGTACCGGGCGAACCGCCATAGACTTCAATAGGCAGGCGAATTTTAAAACCCACAGGGACTCTTTCTGGCCACAATAGTGATGGAAAAGTTGTTTCAAGGAGACTAACACCTGGACTGTGGCATGCCAGAGGGGGATCCATGGCAAAACTCCCATGGAAAATTACATAGTTGATGCAGAGTCTGGTTTTAATCCATAAAGGGCATAAATCACCTAACATTCCTAAATTGTTTGGAATAACGTGCTTTAAAACATCAGGTATGATGTTGTATCGATCAGGTAGTGTAAGGGTTACGCCCGCTTCACAGTGACAGACCAAACTCCCCGTTTAACTCACCGCAAACAGTCCATTTGCACAACCGCAAACTCCCCATTTGCACAAGGTTGGATACCAAGCTAGTCATGTCCCGTTCCTTGTCCTCACTGATATCATTGAAGGTCTCTTCCTCCACCCAGCCACGTACAACATCAAGGGTCCCCGAAAGGTGACAACAAGCCCCCTGTTCGCCAGGAACTATTCGCCAGTTATTGTACCACACTAGTATCATGTAATATTTATTAATGCCAACCGTTGGGTTGTTTTTAGATTATCATACTTCACAATAGTTTATTGGTCCTCTTCTACTGCTTAAAGGGACACTATAGGCACTGTAACTGCTTCATGTTACTGAATTGATGATAGTGCTTGACGTCCTCTGTGCTGTCCATCCATTCAGTGTTATACCATTTTGGAGCACTTTAACACTAAATTATGTTCCCTTGCCATCCACAGCCTGGCATCTACTGTAGGTGGCTAAGGAAGATATTGCACACTTCCTTCTAGCGATACACATTCATGCTAATTAAAATAGAGGGGTTGGTGTAGGACCTGAAATGCCCTTAGAAGATATGTAACAACAAAAAGAGGAATAATGGGACGTGAGAGTGTATAGGAAATGAGGAATATAAAATATGCACTCACACTTTTGGAGAGCTTAAATCCAGCTCCAACTTGAACGTCTGGGCGGATTGATCACTGCCTTGGGATATAGGGTAGTACTGGTGCAGCTGGCAGTCCTCACGCTATACCTTAGGATCAACTACTAAGACTCCATAATATTTGAGTGTACATCTTTATACCTACTTTTGTATTTTTTTAGCTTGACAAACTGCACTTTTTTTTTTATTTTATTTAGTTCCACTTTAGTATTTCTACTAGAATACCTATAACCATAAGGACTGCCTGCTGCACCAGTACTACACTATATCCCAAGGTGGGGATCATTCCAATTGATCACTAACACAACCTGGACAATAAAATATATGTTATAATGTCCAACTTAATCTTGGTATTATGATAAATATTTATATTATATCTCAATGAAAAGATTTAACTATTATGATTTCCCATTTTCCTTCTCCCTTTTGTATGTCAAAAATGCAACACTGTACAGGAAAAGAACAAATTCAAATCTGAGCTGCACAATAGTAAACTATTTGGCCAATGGCAGCGGGCATCGGGTGGGGGACTTTGAATGAGAAATGGGTGGTGGACGGATTACTGTCCATCCCTTTGGCCTCACCTGTGGCTAGGACTTTTGGGTAAACAGGTGAATATGCATTTTGGCGCTCCCCCACCCACCCAAAAAAGCATCTTCACCTGTGGGCCTCATAACTCCCCTTTTGTGTTTCTCTCCTCCTCTCCTCTTTTATATGTCTTACCCCGTTTAGTGTATATTAGCCCCTATTTTTCCCCATTGTGTGCCTTACACCTCCCTTGTGTATCTCTTACAGCCCCACTTTGTGTGTCTTACTCCCTACAGCCTCTTTGTGTTTCTCCTTCTCTCTCAGCCCTTTGTGTCTTTTACTCTTCCCAGCTTCTTTGTATGTTTTTCTTTCACCACCATCCCGTCTTTCCCCCCCCCCCCAGGCCCACTGTGTGTCTCTTTTTCCACTTCTCCAGCTACTCTGTGTGTCTCTTTCCCATCCAGCCCCTCTTTATGTCTCCCCCCAAACACCTTTGTGTATCCCTCCAGATCCCTCTTTCTTAACCCCAGGTCCCTCTGTGTATCCACCCCAGGCCGCTCTGTGTCTCTTTCATCCCCAGCTCCTCTGTGTATCCCCCGAGGCCCTTCTGTGTGTCTCTTTCATCCCCAGCCCCTCTGTGTGTTTTTCTCCCTTCAGATCCCTCTTTGTGTCTTTCACACCCCAGGCCCATCTGTGTGTCTTTCTCTCACCTCATGTCCGTCTGTATGCCTCTCTATCTCCTCCAGGTCTCCCTGTGTGTCTCTTTCTCCCCCACCAGCCCCTTTGTGTGTCTCTTTCACCCCTTCCCCCATTTCTTTCTGATCTCTTCCACTCCACACTTGTCCTAAATGCATCCAAACATTCAGTGTCTCCTCCCTCTGCATTTAGACACTGAACTTTCCTCATAGAAATTCATTGATTCATGAGGAGATGCTGGTTGGCCAGGGCTGTGTTTGAATTGTGCTGGCACTGCCCCTGATCTGCCTTCTTGTCAGTCTCAGCCAATCCTATGGGGAAGCACTGTGATTGGATCAGGCTATCAATTCTGATGATGTCAGCAGACTGCTTGGTTTTTATTTAGGCAAACAACAGATCTACAGCTTCTGGCTTAAATACAGTAAGATTTTGCTATATTTGTGAAGGCATGATGGGCCCAGGGGGCCAGATGGTGGTTTTAACACTATAGGGTCAGGAATACATGTTTGTGTTCCTGACCCTATAGTGATCTTTTAAGGCCAATATAGCCAAACGGAACAGAGAATACAATTGGAGAATGACTTAACTTAGATTACTAAAGTAAGAATTCAAAGTGAATTTCAATAAAAAAACAAGCATCAACAATGAGTGCATCGAGTTGTGAATTTCAAATTTCATGGTCAAAATAGTTGAACTGGAAAAAAAGACCTTGATTTAATTTTTTGGGGTAAGCTTTTCAGAGGATTTAATCATTTTGGATACATTTTTTAAATGATTTATATTTTAAAAACATTTTATTATTTTTATATTTAATAAACATTTTTAGATCGGATTATTTTTTTAATAAATTGAAAAAAATTATTTTATCCAAAAATTTTAAATTATTTAAAAAAATGCCTGTGTTATATCAAATATGTGGAAAATGATATTCAATTTATTGATACCTTTCCCTACCACATATCTTGTAGGATCAGGCCTTAGTGCTGTTAATCATTTTATCTCCAGAGAAATTGTCTGAATATCACCGAAAGAGGAGACCTTTGTGTATTACTTACAAAAATTGAACCAGATATCAAATATTTCGTTTCACAGCCTCAAGAATCTCATTAATCATCAGTTAAAGGTAATTTCAATAAATTTTATTGTTTTATTGTTTCATTTAACTTTCTTTTTCTTCAATTTAAGCAGCTCCAGCGCTATTAGGCGCTGCATTGATGAGATGCGGAAATTCATTACATTTAAATTATATATGTATAAACATGCATAAAGTAGAAATAAAAAAAAAAAAATTAAGTAAATATTTTTAAAGAAACCCTCTTTTCTAAAAACAATCTTGGCACTTGCGCAAAAACATTTGAGTTACTGTGGCACCGGTGAGCATTAAGGAAATGTTTCCATCAACAAAGATACATTAGTGGGCGATAGGTATTAAAAAGTTGACTACCTCTGCTCTAAAAGGTGACTATGGGGGCAAGGCTGAAGTGTGACACAAATGCAAAAAAAAAACCAAAAAATTACTAGTATAAACATAAACTGTAATGCTATTTACCAAATAATAATACAGCATGTCCCACTTGGAACATTCCTCTTGTATAAACAAGACCCATATTCTTGGCATCAATTTCATTTTAAGATTTTCTGTTAAGATATATTTCATTACAGTTTTGCACAGGTAATTAGTCAAAGTTGCCATGGTGATACAGTGCAGGAAATATTCGTGTATTTCTACCTGTATTTTTTTTTTAATCACTGGAACATTTGATACAGTGTCTCTCTAACATATTTTGTGTGTCATTGAATGCACTTGCCCCAATAATTTCTTTATTGCTGTTGCAGAGCTTCACCCTATATTAGTCACTGGGAGCAGAAACTGACATGAATTAGTCATTTGTCTGATGTGGCAGCTTTGATAATTTATAATTTTTTTTCCAGCATTTAGTCTGCTTTTAAACCACTAAACTACCTTAAACACCAGTAAAGTTTTGTGGTTATCTCACCATAATTACACTTATTGGACACATTATAAGGTACACCTTGTTAATGTGGTTAACCAATAAATCATGTTGATGTAACACAATATTTAAAGGGACACTCAATGCTGGACATTACTCTTTTTTTAATGCGTTCTTTAGGTAATGGATTTAAAAATATGCAAAATAATAATACATTTAACAAAATTATACTTACTATTACAATTTGTAAAATTGGTAGATAGTCCCCTCAAAGATAGGAAGAGACACTTGTCCAGCAGAGGTTTATGGGATAGGAATTTCAGCCTGCTGCTGCAGATCTGATCAATTTATAAGGTTATATGAATTGATAATATATACCATTGCTTTTATTCTATCACTAGTGCTATTCACAGTTTTGTAAACAGGACTGCGCACAATGTTCCCCAAAGCATAGCAAAATATATTTCTTTAATATGATTTGTTCAATTATACTTTTTTAGTGATTACTTCTATACATTATTTTAATGGATTATCATTTTTTTTAAAGACATGCAAATTATTTCTTCCTGTTGTTTTTTAAATATTTGTATTCCTTAGCTATCATTGCTCTCGTTTGGTAATAAATTAATTTATTTGTCAAATTCCATTTTGTTGTTTCTTTGTGTTTAAAGGACCACTATAGGCACCCAGATGAAGTGGTCTGGGTGCCTGGTCCATCTAGGATTAACCCTTTCTGCTGTAAACATAGCAGTTTCAGAGAAACTGCTATGTTTACCTATGGGTTAATCCAGCCTCTAGTGGCTGTCTCATTGACAGCCGCTAGAGGCGCTTCCGCGCTTCTCATTGTGATATTCACAGTGAGAAGACGCCAGCGTCCATAGGAAAGCACTGCTTTCCTATGGACTGGCTGAATGCGCGCACGGGTCTTGCCGCGAATGCGCATTCAGCCAATGACATCAGAAGAGGGAGGAGAGTCCCAGCGCCGAGGGAGCCCGTCGCTGGAAAAAAGGTAAGGGTTTAACCCCTTCCTCCCTCTTCAGCACCACGGGAGTGGGACCCTGAGGGTGGGGGCACCCTCAGGACACTATAGTGCCAGGAAAACAAGTTTGTTTTCCTGGAACTATAGTGGTCCTTTAAAGAATTCTGATCTATCTTGTCCACAAATATATGTTAATTCCTCTGTGCAGAGTTTCAGGATAATAGCTCTTCATTAATAAATGAACACTCCAAGTACCATAACCACTGCAACACACTGTAGTGGTTATGTTGCCGGGAGTACTCTGCCCCACCTCATTGTAAGAAGCCATGCCATTTTAGAACTATCTGACTTTTACCTCAGGTCTGCATGATTCACAAATTAACAGTTGGACGCTTACTATATTGTTTTTGTCTTTACCTCAGGTCCGCCAGGCGCTACTCCCCTCTTTCACTACTAACTCTGGAGAGCTGGAAGTTCATAAGCAGGAACTTCGATTAGTTCTCCTGATCTTCAATATAAAGATTATCATGGTGGAAACCCAATGTGATGGCAAATGTTTAGCTACACATGACACTTTTTTCCATGGTTTAAAACCATTCTTCCCAGAGGATTACCCTCCATTTTACAGGTTTAATATCAATTTTTTTTTTTGTGTTTGTTTTTTTAAGCGTGCATTGATATGTTGTCTAATGTGGTTGGCACGGCAAAGTTTTCCAAATTAGCCTACAATAAAATATATAAACCTTTGATTACTCTCTGAATATGGAATGTAGTGCTACAGGTTTTTAATGGGAACTGTTTTTGCTTTAATAGTAGCTGTTATCCTTTAAACCAGCAACTTTGTATTCCAGAGCTCAGATTAAAGTGCTACTTGTTTTACAAAATTAATGGCATGAGGGGTGGGGGGTTACATAACCCTTTTTCTAAATAAATATGCACTCTACATTCTTTCATGTTTTAGGGAATCAATTTCAGTTTTTTTAACCCCTTAAGGACACATGACATGTGTGACATGTCATGATTCCCTTTTATTCCAGAAGTTTGGTCCTTAAGAGGTTAAAGATCCATTGAAAGATTATGTAAAAAAAAGCACCATGTTCACATATACTTCTTTCTGGCACTTTTCCTATTTGCACCACAATATTTTCACAGTTCCTGGCTTCCTTCTATGTTTTTTTTTTTTTTTTAACTCATTCAATGTTTCCTTTTTTTTTTTTTTTTTTTTTTAAAGTGGTTAAAAAACAAAAAAAATTTCCACCATTATCAGGTTTCACCTCCTTTCTTTTTTATAGATATAAAAACAATCCTTCAACTTGTGAATGTGCATTTTCTTTCCTAGTAATGTTACTGATTTGTGTTGTTATTTTGTGACAGTAAAAATCAGGGGAAAAAAAGGGAAAAAAGTGACAGATATATGGATTATTTTGGTGCACTACAGAAAAGATGTAAAACAGGCAACAGTGTATAGAGGATACAGTAACAGTTTCATACATAAAAAAACAAAACTTCGCCCAGACAGAAAAGTTAATGTGATATTTTTTATACATAACCCCTATTGTTTTATTCTGTAGTTTAATTGTGAAATTGTTTTGAATTTACTATAATGATCTGACAGCTTCCTCAAAGTAAAAGATATATAATTTTATCGACCTATGAAGTTACCTCTACCTACAGTTTGTCACTGTTAATATTTTTGGATGTCAATTACTTAATAATTATAAATCCTTGTAGAATATGTTGGTGCTATGAAATAATAATAATAGTTCACTTCGACTTCCCAACAATCCCTAATTTAGTAAATTACTAAATAATAATGATTAAACTGTTTTTTTTTTCTAGATTTTATGTGTGCTTTATTCACAATGATGTTTTCTTTATTGTTTACTTAAATTACTTGGCAAAAGTGAGGAACTATTCTGAGACCTCCCTCTCATATGATTTATTTTTTGGAATAGTTATTATGTATTCTCTGCTCTGTTTTTTTTTTTGTTTAACCCTTTAAGGACCAAACTTCTGCAATAAAAGGGAATCATGACATGTCACTCATGTCATGTGTCCTTAAGGGGTTAATGATGAACCAATCCTAAGGCTGCTCAGGTAAAACCGGTACTATGGACAAATATCTCAGATTGTGTAGAATTTAGATATGTGAGTTCATGTCAGAGTTGCAGCAGAGCTGTCTTTGGCGCTTAAAAGTTATACCTGAATGTCTGGCAGAACAGTCATGATCTTAGGCCCCTGGCCTGGTATCCTGCATTTTTCTCATTTTTTGGCTTTATACAATCGTACAATGTGCTTTCTATTGACTAGGTACTAAGTGGACCATGGCAGCTACAATGGGTAGTAAGCTATCCAAAGAAAAAAATGGTGACCATAAGCACTGTCAAACACTCCACCACCAGTCAACCTAATATGTTTAGTCTGGAGTAAATGGATAAGGCTGTTTCCCTCACAAAATAGCCATTCAGCAGTAGGTGGCCATGATTAGTCAGCTTGCATGTATAGCTGTCAAACATGTTGTAGACGCTATGGGACAACACTTCCCTATTGAGGCAACTGCAACCAAAATGTAAGCAGAAAGAACATTATTGCCCTATCTGCTCAGATTACATATACTGGAAAGAAAGGATTGCCTCTATACATCCAATGAGGCAGACACACAATCAGTTACCTCAAAGGAGACAGTTATATGTATGGTAGGCAATATTTGTGTAAATAAAATGAGACCACACAATAAACACACACAACTTTTAATTACTTTTAATTGGCTTGGCCATGGTGTTTATTCAAAGCTTAAAGGGCTTGCAACCATAATTTTACAACTATAACCATATAACATAAACTTTAACCTTTCAAAAACGTTAACGTTATTAACCACCAAATAGCCAGTCAGTCTTAGGTGAGGTGTCCGCCTTTTATTTAAAACGTTTAACTTTATTAATCACCATATTGCAATTAAATAAAAAATAAAGAGATGGAGGGCAGGGTCCGTCAGCACTGTTCCTGCTTCAGTCCACTCTGACAGGATTAAACTTGTGCTGCTTCTTTTTTATACTGTTCCAGTTTGCCGCTCTTTTACAGCTTGCGACCTTCAACCAATCCCAGGCCAGCTCCAGCCCCCAGCAACAACTGTGGCATCAATTCTGCCCAGATACCTGTCTAACTGACCAACTACCACAAAATGTAAAACTTCCTCATATTCAAATCCCAGACAAGGCAGACTGACTCATTCATTGCCAATATATATATATATATATATATATATATATATATATATATATATATTCCACATATATTGCCTATATATATATATATGTATATATATATATATATATATATATATATATATATATATATTCCACAGTGTTTAGTGCCTGTAGCTTCTATTCTCAGTCTAAATTTTTAGACATCTAACATTAATTTTGTGCATTCACAAGAATTTGCTGAGAAGAAGAAAACACTGGGAAGTTCCAGTAGACTGCAGTTTTGTTTTATGTTACTACTATCGCACATACAACTGTTTCAAGTTGCATTGGTACCTGGAAAAATGTGCTTATTTCTTTCCCAGTTTCTAAATTACACACTAAAGATGACAAATACTCAAAACTTTTGAATATTCATCATCAAAATGGCCTCATCATGCTCACTGATATTACTGTGATGTGACTGTCTTAATGGAGCTCTTAGAACCTGACATGGGCATGTTCCTATTCTTTCAGAGGGATTCTTGTTAGAAGGTAAACCTGGAAGAATTGGGAGGACTTGACTTTGGCAAGGTCAGGAGCATGTTTCACTTTTATTATTACATTTGTATGTTGGTTTTGATAATGTGGGTTTGAAGTGGAAATCAATCAATAAATTGATTACTTTGTGTATCTGCCCCTGGCCAAATTAAGAAACAGTGCGTGCATGCTCCCTGAAGTAATTCACACCAGACACAAGTTTCAGGCTAATGAAAAACTTGAGGAATGTTTATTCAGAGGGGCAGGCGACCCCTTATAAAGCACAATTACATCATAAGCATTGTCAGAGATAACATTGATATATTCATCAATAATTGGTTAGGGGTTAAGTGGTTGATTCATTGCTCGTCCTACCGGGTGTGATGTCACTGTCATCTTGCGGGTCTCCCCCAGATTCCAGCGCCATTTTGTTAGTGAGGATATGATTCGATGACTAAGGGAAACTCCCTGGCCCTAACGGCCATTTTAGGTAAACTAAGTAAATCACATTATAAAGTTATGAATGCTGATTAAGAACTATATAAAGAAAATAGACATTTTACTAATCAGAAAAATTAGAGTATTATTTCGTGTCCACAACAGTCCCCCCTTAAAATGGCTATTTACTTAAAAGACAACTGCAACTGTCCCTAAGGTGTCCCTAATTGGCTGCAGCTCATCTGTCTAAACAGGCCTCGAACACTTCACTCCGTGGGTATCACGCAGTGGCTAACCAACTACTTCTCCCACGAGAGACTACTGCCCGTAAAGACAGACGCTATCCCTGTGCTTCCCCTAGAGAAACGCAGTTGTCTGTTTGAACTGATGTGACTGAAGGGGTGTGTGTGGTGTGTCACATTCTGTGTCATTGATGTCTTGATGTAGAAATGTGGGAGTTACACTATCAATGGTTTGTCCTACTGTCTTCTGTAAATATTTCTGTATGCAAGGTAGTATGCAACAAATCAAGAAGAGAAAGATGACCGTCACCGTGGGGACTGCCACTCCAACTTGGAATAGGGTCTTCTGCCACCCATTCATCCATCCATCCAAACCACCTATCCCATGTGTTGGGGACCCCAGAGTTCTTTTGCAATTCATCAGAGAGGCTGTCCAACTTTTCTATTGCCATAGTCACCTTCCCATTAGGCCCAGTATTGTCAGGGATAACGGTACAACAGGTTATAGTGTCAGGGAGTATTTTACATACACCCCCCTTTTCTGCCAGAATCATATCTAGGGCCATCCTGTTTTGAAATGTCATCTGGGAGGTAGCTTGTAACTGTTCCGCCAGACCCTGTAGGGCATCTCTGGTGTAATTGACAAACCGTTGCTGATTATAGTAAATGTAATTAATCCAGTTGACATTCTTATTAGCAGTGATCAGAGGGAGTAGGGATTCAAATCCTGCTGCTACCTCATCTCTAGCCTTAAACTCATTGGGCACCCCCCTTGGCACCCCGATGGCATCAATATATACATGTGGGTCAAAACTGCCATGGAGAGGAATTTCTCTTTTAACTCGGAAATACGTATGTGGGGAGTCAAGTGGGCCTTGGTGATCATCTGTAATAATATGGATGGGCATTATAGCCTTAGTCAGGGTACATTCCCCCCACCATAGGTTTGCTAGCTGGGATCTCAGTTGCATATCACCACATAGCCAGTAGATATCTCCAACTGATTTAACGTGGTTTATCAATAAAGTCATAGGTGGGTCATGGTAGGTGGCACATTAACCAGACGGGAACTTGCCCATAAACTTACCAATGGTTTTATGTACTGTGTAACAGGTGTAATTACCTGCATATAATGTGACTCCATCAGGTGGTTTAATATTCCCCTGGGTGATGGGATACACCCTTTTCCATGATTCACATGTTGACGAGTTAGAAGTTGTCTGTACATAAAGGCTTAGGAAGCACAATTCAACCTCAAGAGGTAGGTTAAGGGGCACTGTACCCAAGTGGGGTCTAGCCCCGCCACATACATAACAATTAGTCTTGTTGTGTGAATTAGCATTATATCGCATCCATTCCAGCCACAGGTTAGTGTCTGAGAACCCAGTTTCAACAGCCATGGTATCTTCAAAGGTAGGATTGTCAATAGCAACCATGTCTTTTAAAGTCTTAATGTGAGGTTTCAGTGGATTAACAGTCATATATGTTGTACCTACCCAGTCGGGCGATGTGAGCATGTCTTGTAAATAGAAAGTTCCCAACTGATTGTGTGAACCACCTCCCTTCCAGTACATACCCATTACATATTCCCCAGCATCCCCTGGGCTGGGATGTTCTATGTTTAAAGTGAGTTTCATAGGGGTTGACCCTGCGGGTTTACACAGTGTCATTCGGTATAACAAGGATTTTCCATTTCTATCAACCTTGTCTAGGGCACATTGGGGTTTATAGCCCCATGGTCTACCAGTGTTCCACCCTGCTGCTTTCCAGGAACTGTAGTGATGCCCCCAGCGACCCCCTGTTACACAAATGTATGGGTCCTTTTTGTTGGGTATGTCCTTATATATGGCAGAGTGTTGTGTCTGTGGAAAAGTGCAAGTAACAATATCACAATAATCAAAGGTAAATGTAGCCACATGTGTGTTTGAAGAGTTGTACCAAAACGTGTAAACATGATTATCATTAGTAATAGCAACTTGTTGGGCCTCTATTAGGCCTAGCAGCAATGATACTGTCACGTTCACATAGATTGAGATGGAGCTCAACTGCAGATTTCAATGTAATTAATTGAGGATTCAGAATTAAAGAGGATAATATAAGAAATGACAGTTCAATATAGAATTTACTGGTACTGTGTCTTTAATTATTGATTGAAGAAAACATAGGTGCTGTATCTTTAATTGCTCCAATATTGATGAGCGGTTTCTTATTGCCACTTGTACAATTTGAATTGCAATAATTAAAGTAATTGAAGGAATTATAATGAAGATCTAACCAGCAGTGATTTGTTTTAGCTTTATAGTAGGATCCGAAATCAGCTGGAGCCTTAATGGTTAATGAGCGGGTTTACAGCACTAAAGATAGGAGAACTTGAGAGCAGACCGAAGAATGATTTGTTTAAGAGTCTGAGGAAAAGTTCGTATAACCGATAACTTAGCTTCCAGAGGTTGAAGTTGATCCCAGAGTCCCCTCTGGGGAGGTTCCGTGGGAGATAGGTCGAGAGGAGTCCAGGTACTAGCCGTGGTCGAGGAAAGGAGAAGGAGGTTAGTCGAGTATCAGTCCGGTTCGGTACACAGGTAAGTTGCAGAGAAAGGTGGCAGCCGGTTAAATTCCGCGGTACGCTGTTCATTAATCCAGCGTTTGGTGTCTGGCGCGGTCGCATTATGTAGCGTGATGAGACCGCGTCAGAGAGGGGGTGTGGCTACAGTCCGTCAACCCGGAAGAGACAGGAATTACTGGTAACGGCCATGACAGATACACACAGGAAGCTCATGACTCAGCGGGGGCGGCTTCCTCTGGATCAGGTACTTTTTTACAATGCGAAGCGTGTATCCAGGAACTTTTTCCGGCCAACTTTACTGAGGTAGCCGTAGTCAGTAGTAGAGAAAATTTATGCCAAACTTACCGTAATTTTCTTTTCCTGGCCATTTCTCATGGCAGCATCACTTATGGGTAGCTCCTCCCTTAGCAGTCACAGGACAGGAATTAATTAGATTAATTAATTAATTAGACTGATAGGTATAAAGAGTCCCTCCTCCCCTTACACCACAGTCCAATTATAAAGCTGAAAATAAAAAATGGGCGGGAACCCTGATGCTGCCATGAGAAATAGCCAGGAAAAGAAAATTACGGTAAGTTTGGCATAAATTTTCTCTATTCCTGGCTAATCATGGCAGCATCACTTATGGGTAATACCCAAGCTCACAGAAAATAGGGTGGGAATAAAATCACGATAAAATACACAGAACAAATTATTATGCTATGACTGAATTTAATATCAACGGGACAAAGAAACCGTAGACAAGACACTCTTCCCAAATGAGGTGGAAGGAGTATCCACATCTAGTTTGTAGTGTTTCATGAACGTCATCGGGGAAGACCAGGTGGCTGCCTTGCAAATGTCATCGTATGGAACCTCTGCCCAATTAGCCCATGAAGTCGACAATGCCCTGGTTGAATGAGCCTTTATCTTCAGTGGAGGAGAGCGATCTTTATTGAGATATGCCTTTCTGATTACAAGAGCAATCCAACGCTTCAACGTAGATAGAGAGGCTGCCTCACCTCTCCTGGCCCCTGAAGGCAAAACGAAAAGCTGGTGAGTTTTCCTGTAAGGAGCAGAACGTTCAAGGTACATAGACAGGCAGTTCATGACATCCAAACGTTGCCACTTGATCTCCTCTGGTGAAGAAGGATTGGGGTAGAAGGATGGCAGGACCACCTCTTGAGAGAGATGGAAACGAGAGACCACTTTAGGCAGAAATGCTGGATTAGGTTTCAGGCACACCCTATTGTGGTAGAATTGTAGACAAGAAGGCAGGGTGGAGAAGGCCTTGATCTCTGAAATTCTCCTAGCGGAAGTAATTGCTACTAAGAACAATGTTTTGTAAGTTAGGAGGACAGTATCCAAATTCTCAAGAGGAACGAATAGATCCTCAGTCAGGTAGTCGAGAACAAGCGGAAGGTCCCAAGGAGGGGTAGTGGATCTCGAAGGCGGTCTCAACTTGAAAGCTGCCTTGAAGAACCTGGAGATCAATGGGTCTGATGACCAAGAGGTGTTGCACAAAGCTGACAGGGCCGAAGACTGAACTTTAAGAGTGCTGATGCTAAGACCCTTATCCAGACCTTCTTGCAGGAACTCCAAGATTTCAGTGTTGCGAGGGCGTATGAAGTCAACTCGCTTGGCCGAAGCCCATTCCTGAAACACATCCCAGATTCTATGGTAGCATGAGGACGTAGAAGCCTTCCTTGAGTGTAAGAGGGTATTGACCACTGCTTCTGAAAGGCCTAATTGTTGAAGTCTTTCTTTTTCAAGACCCACACCCCCAATTTGAGGCGTTCCGGATGAGGATGGGATATTGGACCCTGCGTTAGCAGATCCTTCAGAACAGGCAGGGGCCGAGGCTGTTCCTGGCTCAACGTTGACAGTAGGGGAAACCACGGCCTTCGAGGCCAAATCGGGATTACGGCAATAACCTTCTTCCCTTCTGCCCAAACTTTTCTCAGGAACCTGGGTACCATGGGTAGGGGAGGGAACGCATACCCCAGATCGAACGACCAAGGAAGAGATAGAGCATCCTGGCCCAGTGCCTGACTCTCTGGGTGGAGGGAGTAGTAATTCTCCACCTGGCGATTCCTGAACGAGGCCATCAGGTCGATCTGGGGCATGCCCCACCGATGGGTGATCCAAGCAAAAACTGACTGGTGAAGTTTCCATTCTCCCGGGAGAATTTCTGTTCTGCTGAGAAAATCTGCCGCTACATTTTCCGAGCCTGGGAGATAGATAGCCTTCAGTCCCTGGAGACAGGTCATGGCCATTACCATTAGAGGAGCCAGCTCTTTTAAGAGCTGCTTGCTCCTTGTGCCTCCCTGGTTGTTTACATATGAGGCCACTGCTCGGTTGTCCGTCTTGATCAACACCCAGGAATTCCTGATCTTCGGAAGGAACACCTGAATGGCCTTGGAAATAGCTCGCAGTTCTCTTAGGTTCGAGTGGAGCCGACTTTCTTCTCGAGTCCACCACCCCTGAGTCCATGAGGAATCGAGGTGGGCACCCCAACCAGAAGAACTGGCATCCGTCGTAATAACGGTCCACGGAGGCTCTTCCAAGGGAAAGCCCTTCGCTAGGTTCTTCCCGTTCTTCCACCAGTTCAACTCTCTTCTTACTGGCAGTGGCAGAGATATTTTCTGATCCCAATCCGTTTTTTCTCTGTCGAACTGGAGAAGGAAACAACTCTGTACAGGGCGAAACTTCCATTGGGCCCACTTCACCAAACCTATCGTAGATGTTAAAGAACCCAGGAGACTCATGACTTCCCTTGCCGAGGCCCTTTCGAGAACCTGGAGCTTCTTGACTTTGTCTTGTATCTTCATGACCCTCTCTGGAGACAAAAACACACGGGCAGAAATGGTATTTATCACCGCTCCGAGGAACACGATGGTCTGAGATGGAATCAGGGAGCTTTTTTCTATGTTAAGAAGCCACCCGTGATCTTGCAGGATGTTCATTGCCATAAATGTATGATGCTCCACTATTCTTTGTGAAGGCCCTATGATGAGTATGTCATCCAGGTAATGGAATATCTCGATACCTCTCATCCTTATGACGGCAATCAAAGAGACAAGGACCTTCGAGAAAGTCCTTGGTGCTAAGCTGAGACCAAACGGAAGCCCTCGGAACTGGAAATGTCTTCCTAAAGCCCAGAACCAAAGGAACTGCATGTGATTGCTGTTTACAGGGATTTGGTAGTAGGCGTCTTTTAAGTCTATGGAGGTCATCCAATCTCCTGGTTTTACGCACTTTAGGATAGTCTGTAAGGATTCCATTTTGAATGTCCTTACGTCTAGAAAGGCGTTCACTCCTTTCAGGTTCAGGATGAGACGCCACTTTCCCTGGGGCTTTGGGGCCAAAAACACAGTGGAATACATCCCCTGGAACCTTTCGTGAGTAGGGACCTCCTCCAACACCCTCTGTTCCAGCAGAGTGGAAATGCAAGTCCTCATGGCCCTTCGTTTGACACCTTCTGACACTTTTGATTTTCTGAAATGGGCAGCATGTGGACGAGAGGAAAATTCTATCCTGTAGCCTTCTTTTATGATTGAGGTGACCCACTCGTCTGTGACATTTGCGGCCCATACCGGGTAAAAGAACTGCAGTCTTCCACCCACCGTACCCGGATGGGCACGAGGACCTTCAGAAGGTCTTCCCGGAGGTTCTGGCACCTCTACCTCTGGAAGCCTTATTGGAAGAGGAGTGAGAGAAGGACTTCCACGAAGAGTTCCTGGAATACTCCCTTCCGGGCTTGTAGCTTCTACTGTCCCGAAAGGACCGATCCTTAAATCGCCTGGTTTTCCAGGAGGAGGAAAAACTCTTTCTGCTGACTTGTGGAAGAAACGCTTTTTTCCCATCAGCTGCTTTCTGAATGGCATCCTCCAGGATCTTACCAAACAGGAGGTCCCCCTGGAACGGGAGACCACACAAGGACGCTTTGGAGGCATAGTCCGCCCCCCAGGAATGAAGCCATAAGGCCCTTCTGGAGGCCACAGATAGGGCCATACCTTTGGCAATCATGCGAGTGATGTCCAGGGAGGCTTCAGAGCAAAATTCAGTAGCAAGGCTCAAATCCTTGAGACTTTCCAGGAGATGTTCTCTACGGACACCCTGACCAATATCTTCCTCCAAATTAGCGAGCCAAACTCTTAAGGCCCTGGAGAGAGTGGTCAGCGCCACTGCCGGATGAAGGGCGGAGCCTAGCGCCAGATAGGCTTTAATTAGGTCACCATCCATACGCTTTTCCATAGGTTCTCTTAAGTATGCCATGGAGTCTATAGGAAGCGTGGTCTTTTTAGCCATATGGATCACTGCGGCATCAACCTTGGGAACCGAATTCCAAAGGCAGCAGTCCATGGCAGAATAAGGATAAGTCCTTGTGAATTTGTTTTTCAAGGTGGACTTCCTCTCCGGCTTATTCCATTCCTGAAGGATCATGTCCCTTATAGAGGAATGCACTGGGAACGTTGGTCTATTAGGTTTCAAGTCCTCAAAAAACCTGTCAGCCTCTCTCAATTCAGATTTTTCTTCCGTGAGGCTAAGAGTGTCTCTGAGGAGGGTAATAAGTCGATCTATAAATTTAGAGTCCAGAGACCTGGAGGCATAGTCAGCCTCCTCCTCCCCCTCATCAGAGACCTCCCACAGGTCAGGATCCTCCCCAGAGCTGGAAGACTGAGGTTCCGCTCTGCGTCTCTTAGGAGGGCCACCACATCCCGTGGTAGACTTAAAGCCCTCAGCAATTGCACAGGAAATCCAACAGCCGGATACATATTCCTGGGGAGACAAAACTTGAGATTAACAGTGTAAATATCATTGTGAAGGGTTGCTCCCTTGTCCTTCCAGCTCTGTTTCTCTTGAGGGGTTGCTGCAGCTTGTTGTTCTCTCAGAAGATTGAGATCCGGCAAGGTTTGCATAGTGTAAATTGGAGTTTCTTCGATGGCCACTCTACTGTCCACTTTCCATCCTTGCCTTGCGGCTTCCTTGGTGGCCTGGTCAGCCAGATGGTTACCCTGGGCCTCTTCTGAATTCAATCTGCTGTGGGCCTTTACTTTCAACACGGCCACCTCTTCGGGTAGTAACAGGGCATCCGCTCCATGTTTTACAGGAGTGCCAGTAGCTGTGAGGAAACCTCTGGTTTTCCAAATTAGACCAAAGTCGTGTGCCACCCCTAGGGCATATCTTGAATCCGTATAGATATTGACACGTGTTCCTTCAGATAGTTTGCAAGCTATGGTGAGGGCGGTTAGTTCGGCCTCTTGAGCTGATTTTGACGGTGGGAGTGCAGCAGCTTGTAAAACTTGACTTTCCGTAGTGACTGCATACCCAGTAGGATATTGTCCTTGTTCATCAGCAAATCGGGAGCCATCCACAAATAACGTGCAATCTGGATTCGGCAAGGCCGTTTCATGCACGGTTGGTAGGTGGGTAGTTTCCATCTTTATTTGTTCAAAGCAATCATGGGGGGCCTCTGGATCTTGGCCCGTGGGTGGAAGGTCTTCACATATTTCAGTGTGGTATCTAGGATAACTGACTGTATTGCAGTTAATGTTTTTCTTGGTTATTCCTGCTGATTCAAGCTGTTCTTGGGTTGCAGTACTCCAAGATTTGGCTAATGGGCCAAGGTCTTCCCATGAAAGGTCGGGGGACTTGGTGAAGGAAACATGTGGAACAGCTACATCCCAATGATGATAGTGATGTGATACTTCCATTGGCAAGTGAACCAACGAGACCATGTTCCCTCTGGAATCCTATATTAAAACTGTCAGTGTGATGCGTATTTCCACCAAGTGGAATAGCTCTTCTTCATAGTATGAGTCAGGGCCTAGGGTGTCTTTAAACCACAGAGTACAGTGTAACAGGTTCTCGGGTTGCTCGTCATGAGGAGCCGTGGGAGTAGGTACCTGAAATTCCATCCGGACGTCGGGATTAATGTCTACGCTGTACCAGTAGTGTGGCACTCCCCCCTTGGGAAGTGGCAGGAGAGTGGCTGGGTTCAAGGTATAACATCTTTGAAGTGTTACATTATCAGGCAACAGGAGAGAGGTCTGTAGACGAAGATGGCGTTGGGAGGAGAGGTGTTTCGGCTGGACTTGTTGTAAGATAGCAGAAATGTCATGGGGGGCGAGGACAGTCAGAGGATGTCCCAAAACGAAATCATTGGTCTTATCCAGTAAGGCACTGGCAGAGAAAACTGCACGCAGACAAGAATGGCTACCCCTGGCTACGGGGTCAAGCATGCAGGAGAAATAACCAATTGGTCTTTGTCTTAGCCCATGTGATTGGGTGAGCACCCCTGAAGCATGGCCCATCTTTTCGGAAACAAACAATCTGAATGGCAACTGGTAATTGGGTAGGCCCAGGGCGGGTGCAGAGCACATAGCCCTTTTCAGGGCTGCAAAACAGGTCATTGCATGAGGTGGTAGTGAGAATGGTTTGCTTTTCAAGACGTCATAGAGTGGTTGCATAAGCTGAGAGGCCTCAGGAATCCAAGATCTGCAGTATGTAATCAGGCCCAGGAAGGCATGTAGGGTCTCATGTGTTGATGGAGGCGGCAAATTCAGAATAGCTTGAATTCTCTGCCTGGTTAAATGGGGTGCCATGGGAGAGACAATGTCCCAAGAAGACCATAGAGGGCCGGCACCACTGTAATTTTGATTTAGACGCTTTACATCCTTCTTCAGCCAAATAACAAAGAAGGTCCTCAGAATCACGCTCAGCCGTTGAAAGGTCGTCAGCACAAAGAAGTAGATCATCAATGTACTGGAGTAGGACCACATCAGTATGTGATTTCTGCCAAGGTTCCAAAACAGTGGCCATGGCCTTTGCAAACTGAGTGGGGGAATTTTGTGCCCCCTGGGGCATGACTGTCCACGTATATTGCTGACGGTCATGTGTGAAAGCGGAGAGATGTTGAAAGGACGGATCCAGAGGTACACTGAAGAAGGCATTAGCAAGATCAATCACTGTGAAAAACCTGGCTGTGGGTGGAACTTGGGACAGCAAGGTGTGTGGATTGGGAACAACAGCTGTATCTCAGACAGTAACATCATTAACAGCACGGAGATCTTGGACCATTCGGTACTGATCTGGCTGGCCCTTTTCAGTTTTCTTCTTAACAGGAAATAGTGGAGTATTGCACTGAGATACACATTTGATGAGAGCTCTTTTTGTTAGAAGACTGTCAACTTGTTTAGAAATAGCAAGAGCCTGTGCATGCTTCAGTGGATACTGGGGTCTTCGTGGCGGGGCAGCCCCTGGTATAAGGGTGACCACGACTGGTGGGATGCGCAGGCGGCCTATATCATCGGGGCCAGTGGACCATAGTTTAGCAGGGATTCTGTCCAGAGCACTGGGGGCATCCGTGACCCGTGGTTCCACTGTGGGGGAGGTAAGGTGCAGCAACAGGGGTAAGGAACAGAGAACAGAGGTGTCTTTGCGTGATAGGGGTGTGAGTAATTGTACCTGGCCATCTGCAGTAAACGTAATTGAAGCTTGGAGGCGGGACAAAACATCTGCACCCAAAAGATTAATGGGACATGTGGAGGAAACCACAAATCGTGAGAGTATATCAGAACCCACATGCAGGAGCTTAGTTAGCGGGTTACTACGGGGAGTGCCGTCAACACCTACACAAGATACATCGGTGTCTGACAGATAGGATGGGTCTGGCAGGTCTTGTTCTCTAAGGACACTGCGGGCTGCACCTGTGTCAACTAGAAAGGTAGTAGGGTGTCCCTCAACGGGTAGTACAACTGTAGCAAGTGCCTCCCCCCCTATCCCCTGTAGACACTACCATAACTTATTGCAATAAATCTAAATGAGTCTGGTCAGGACCAGTGTACCGGCATGTTGAGGTAGTAGGAAGGCTTGTCTGGGGAGCAGGGCGTACAGTACGGCCCTGTCTGAGTGCGCTCCTCCTGTAAGTCATCAGCATCGTACCCCTCAGCAGGAGCCGGAGGATAAGCTCGGGCGTCTGGAGGGGGTGGGTGAGGCGCTTGGGAATACTTAGGAGGAGGGAAATACGGAACAGGTGGAGGTGGTGGCGGTTGAAAGTACCCTGGAGGGAAATATCCATAGGCAGTTGCAGAAGGGTTGGAATATCGGGGAAGTAGTGGCCTCTTCAACCTGGGATGAGGGCATTCCCTGCGAAAGTGGCCGTTCTGGTGGCAATTATAACAAGTTCTAGCTGCGGTCTGGATGCGGCCCCGAGTAAAGTTCGTGGGCTGTTGCTGCTGTATGGGGTAAACCGGGGGAGGGGGGAGAGCCGAAAGACCTGTAACGGGGGCTGGGGCAGCAAGCATCAGAGGGCTATTCCTTCTCTGTACAGGCTGTGACACTGACTCTAGACCCTTAGCCACCAGCAAAAGTGTATCCAGGGGAATTATTCTGTATTCAGGGCGAGAAAGCACTAAACCTTTACGTATGTTCTCCCTTAAACCGGCCACGAAGGCAGCAGACAACATCTGAGTATGTGCCTTGTTATAGACACTAAAACCAAGATCAGATAAAGTTTGGGTGAGGCGTGAATGATACTTCTTTACAGACTCAAGTTTATCCTGAACAATATCGTTTATACAGGTGGCTTGATCAGCCAGCTTATCTTGGGCCCAAGCACGGAGTTGTTCACAGAATGTAATACCTGACTGGAAATCCATGTCAGTGGTAAGAATCACATCATTAAAACTCCTGGCCATAATTGGCCAATAAGCATCACCATCTTTAATTTCACACAAACTGTAAAGGTCCCGCCAGGCTGCGGAATATGTTTTGCGTATCTGAGCCATTCTACGGTAGAAGGGCATAGGTTGTTTTTCAGGGTCAGGGAGGGAAGTGACCAGAGTGACTGCCTGTGAAGGATTGAACGTGACATACATTGGTGGAGCCCCTTCAGTAGAAGGGGGTACCTGAAGGTGCACTCCAGAGACAGTCTGTCTCTGTGAAGGTCTGTGATCTCGAGAACGGAACAAGCTATGCCAGTGTGCATTATCATCTTCGGGTACGTTTGGGAGGTCGTGGTAAGAGGCTACATTAATTAATGGGATGGCCAAGAACAGCAGAGATGGCAGTAAGTAGTGATGAGATGTTAGTAAGGGGAGGAGCAGGTGGGGGTAGTGAAGGAGAAGAAGAAGAGAGTGGGATGGGACCGGAGGCAGGGGAAGGAGGGACTGACGGAGGGACAATAGGAATAGGCGGGGACAATGGGAGGGGTGATGAACAAGGAGGTGGCGGGGATATAGGAACATCGGTGGGAGTCCAGGGATGGGGTGGTGATAGGACCGGATCGGGGCCCATGAGAGCCTGGAAATGCGGTTGTGGAACAGGAGCATGGGAAAAAGAATGTATTGGCACAGGATAATAGTATGCCCCATCAGCTCCAATCACAGGACACAGAGGGGTGGGGGCATGTCCTACGTTACTGGGGGGAGATGTCTGGGCGTTAACCGGGGAAGCTGGGTGGGAGCCATTCAGCACACTCTGGGAGCCATCATAGGGCGGTGGCTGTGGGGTGGTGAGGGGTGCATCATCATTACATACATTGCAATGATATACATAAATCGTCTGTCCTTCAAATTCTAACTCTTCCTCTATCCAACCTTCCCGTTTAAGCCCCCTTGCAACCCGATACCAGACCTCTACAGCCTTTGTTAGCCCATTGTCCAACAACAACCCTTCCTTGTCAACCAGCAACTTTCTCCAAAACTCAGGCTGTAATCTACCGCTAGGTGACATTTGAAAACCACAAATCTTAGCTATTTTCTTTATTTTCAACATTGCTTCCTCCCCTGCCCTTTCTTTCACGATGTCACAAGCCAAAAATCCCTTAGCAGGTCTAGCATGTTCCTGCCCCATCTTTATCAAACAAAGAGCGCCACGTGACAGTGACAGTGGAAGGGAGAAGAAGAAAAGGGAAAGTCTAGAGTGCTCAAATGCCACGAGGACCTGAGTCCTGTGCGTCTTCCCTAAACGTAGACTAGTCACGAGGGTCCACCCACCCGAGATGGTGGCCACGGACCTGAGCGGGCGAGCGTGGGTGACTAACACAGCTCTGGGCAGCAAACGCAAGAGAGATAGAGCATAAAAGAAAAGATAAACGTGGCGAGACTAAGCAGAAGACATTTGCAAAAATCACACATGTAGAGATGGGTATAAACCCCAGAATCCAAGACCGACACAAAACAGGAGAATACAGGCAACGTCTGTATTTGGAGGTATTCAGGCTCCGGTTGTCCCACTTTCCGTAGGTCTGCTCCGGTCCGTTGGTTTCCGGCCCTCTGAACCAGCCAATCCGGAGCCCCACGTTGGGCGCCAATTGAAGTGGAAATCAATCAATAAATTGATTAATTTGCGTATCTGCCCCTGGCTAAATTAAGAAACAGTGCGTGCACGCTCCCTGAAGTAATTCACACCAGACACAAGTTTCAGGTTAATGAAAAACTTGAGGAATGTTTATTCAGAGGGGCAGGCGAGCCCTTATAAAGCACAATTACATCATAAGCATTGTCAGAGATAACACTGATTTATTCATCAATAATTGGTTAGGGGTTAAGTGGTTGATTCATTGCTCGTCCTACCGGGTGTGATGTCACTGTCATCTTGCAGGTCTCCCCCAGATTCCAGCACCATTTTGTTAGTGAGGATGTTATTCGATGACTAAGGAAAACTCCCTGGCCGGGCTGGCCCTAAAGGCCATTTGAGGTAAACTAAGTAAATCACATTATAAAGTTATAAATGCTGATTAAGAACTATATAAAGCATATAGACATTTTACTAATCAGAAAAATTAGAGTAATATTTCGTGTCCACAACAGGTTTTACTAAGTGATTTGGATGGAAGGAATTGGAATCAGGTAAAGGGGCACTCTCTGAACTAAAACAACTTTAGCTTAAAAGGGACACTGAAGGCACTATAACCATTTTATGTTATTGAATAGGTTATACTGCCCTAAGTAAGAATCCACTGTGTTGGTTACTACAGAAACAGATGCTCTAATCTGAACGCTCTAACAGACAGCCATTGTTATGCTTGGATGAAAATGCAAAGATCGTTGAACTATTCTGGTATGATATGGTTCCATTTAAAATATTAGAGGATCAATCTTAACTGGATTTCAGTAGAATAGAAAGTTGAGGATAGTGACCTCACTTAAGGCCAGGGAAGGTCGGCAAGTAAATATCATGTTCACTACTTAGAACTAACAAGAAAGAAAATACAGAACACAAGTTTAAAAAAAAGAAAAAATTAGATAAATAGACAGACACAGTCTGACAGGCAGACAGACACTGAAGGAGACAGACACTGAAGGAGCATGATCTACTCCCCAAAACTACTGCATTAAGTTAAAGTTGTTTTGGTGTTTAGAGTGCCCCTTTTTTGATTGGGACTCTAATTACATTTATGTTATTAGCTTTATGATCAATTGTAAAATTAGCTCAGTAACCTATTTCTCAATTGTAGAAAATTAATTCTGCACAACACTTTGATTAGATTCTCTCCTATGACAAATGCATCAAAAATACTCTATTAAAGGAACAAAAAACTGTATTCCCAACACCATAGTGTCCTAGAACATAATTAGTTTTAGCCCCCCCCCCCCATTTTGAATGAAAACCTAAAAAATAATTTTTGACTTGACTTTTCTCCAAAAATTAGACTCTTTTGTCAGCTCCTCTTGCGATGGCCGATGATCCAATCCAATGCCCCTATCAAGCAACATTAGGGAGTGATGCACATGCACAGCAGGTTCTGTGGACACGTCCAAATGTTTCTCATTGGAAAGCATCAAATTCAATGTTTTCCTATGAGCTACATCACAAGTTATGCTTGGTCATTGTAGCAGCAGCGCCTCTAATGGCTGTCTTGAAGACAGTCATTAGAGCCTACAATACAAGCATTGCAGTTTCTACAAAACTGACATGTTTTACATTGCAGGGTTACATGAAAAGGGCCACTGCACCCAGACCACTTCATTGAGAAGACATGATCTGGGTGATTTTAGTGGTTCGTAAAAGGCAAACATAATACAATAAACAAATGATTACGGGCAGTTGTCAAATGCGTGCCTGTCTGGGTTATTCCCCAAACCCCAAACTGTAGTGAATTGAATTCTGAATAGCAAAATTAAAGCCAAATAGCTGATCTGGACGAAAGTCTCCAAATCGACTGTAGTCAAAACTTAGCTATTTTACCCTTGATTTTGTCACTTACATGTACATTTTCTACATTTCCGATTTTCGTGTATAACCCTGTAGGATGACCATTGAGGGCCCACTATATTATAGAACTAGGACAGACGTAAAAACTGTTACACACATGTTGTAGTTCAGCACTCACGTCAATTTCGAAAATTTGTTTGCATTGATCCAGACAAACTTGTCAGACTGGTGGCTTCTCGGATCAGTAATTTTTTTTTATTGTATTTTGTGCTTACATTACTAATTTATCACTCTCTGACTCTCTCTTTCTTTCTTCACTTTAGTGACCTGCTTGATTTAATACCTGTATTCTGCTCCAAATCTACTTGCATAGACATCATTTTTGCTATAATAGACAATATAAACTAGCAGTCTAGATGGCTTATTTGCTTATTATCTACTGGCTTTTCCACCATTAAATAGATATTATCGAGATATATTTTTTTTTTACTTATTATTACAAATAAATTAAACATTTAAGGTTCAAGTTAGGAATGTGGTATCTGGACTTTTGGAACCCTGGAATTAGAAGACATACACATCTACACTCATTTCATTAACCTTCATCCCACCAGAGGAGTTGAATGAAACATGTATCAATATGCAGAGTATTCTGGCTTTCATTTTGATTTTTAAATTAAAATCGATAAATGCCTTGCAGTTCAGTATCAGCAGAAATTCCACAAGCACAAACAAGTGGATTACCTGAGCCAGATAAAAAAAAAAACAACCCCCCCCCCCCCCCCAAAAAAAAAAAAAACTTGAAATGCTTCCCAGGTTGAAGTAGTAAAAGGAGCAATCTTGCACGAACCACTTAAAAAATCATGCAAAATGAGTCTATAAGATTGTTTCTGGTCTCCTTTCTGCTATTTAAAGTCTGCTCAGATACATTAGAAATGTGCTGGAGAAGAGGCAATGATGTAGATCCATACACCAATATATGGCGTAAAATGCCACAAAGTGTAATAACATTGAAAACCTTTCATTTACAAAATTGGCTTAGTCGATATTTGGCCCTCGGAGTCCTGAGATGGATTTATTCGTATCAATTCCCTCCTCAGTACCCAGACTGGAAACATTTGCTTGTTTTAGTAGTAGCATGCTTATTGATCTCACGATATCGGAAATCCCTTATTCATAACCACTATGCAGTAAACATTTGAACTGTTAGCTAGGAATAAAACAAACAACTCCAAACCTTGTACATTATTTTGAGCAAAGTTTGGTTAGAGTGGGAAAAGCAAACAACCACAATAATAATTGTGTGATTGTTTTATGTAAGATACATGATAATGTATGAACATCTGTTATGTACAAATGGACATTTTCTGTCTGTTTACTGTTTTTGTTTTCATTATTTCTGTTTAATCTTTTTTCTTTGTTGTACCTTAAACATCACAACTCATATTAAGACCCTTTAGGTTGAATGCTATAAGATAATATGCACTCAATTATTACCGTAACCCTTTATAACTGGACGAGGGGAATTTAACGTTATAATGTAAAATTTCAGTAAAATGTTGTTTTAGATATAAGGCAATTGAATAAGTATGATAAATCTATCAAGTGTTTTATTACTGATTTGAATAATAACTGATCTAATAAGTTAATTTGTATTCTAGAATACAAATTATTTGTATACCTTTCATTCAATTCCTCACCTCCCTTTTTTTGGATCATGGCACAAACTGGACTCTTCTGTCCAAAAATGGATATCTCTCTGCTTCTTGAAATGTAATGTCTCTAAAATTTTGAATACTTCTTCCTTGAAGACTAATGCTCTATTGGCATTCTTCTTTTTGGTCAGTGCTGTAATTGTCAATACTAAATGTATGATGTTAAACCAGGATGAACCAATCCTCCTCTGAACCTACAATTAGCTAGGTAGCCCACGCACTATGTCAGCTACAATGGGTAGTAAGCTTCGCAAATGTTGACCAGAGGAATTGTCAAATACTGTCTCCACTATTGATGTTTAGTTGGGAGTAAGATGTGCACAATGAAAAATCAGGACTTACTACTTGGTCATATAGTCTGTACTTTTGAGTCTCTCATTATTGTTTTAACAGGACATGAGATGGTTCTGTGAATGTGGAGGAAGTTTGTTAATTGTAACAGGATGAGAAGGACAGGACCCCAGCTGAGATGCAGACCAACACCACAGCAGCAATTGTCCTCACGGAGTATCTTCTTACTACTACTTTTTAGCAGAATCCCTTTGGAAAAAGTAGCAGTTTTCTCCCCATTCCAAAACACTCTGTAAAGAGTTTAGAACACATGGAACAAATTCAGATTTATTGGACTGATCACAGGGTTCTTATGCAGGATTCAATGTTTTCCCAATAGGGGACAGACAATGGCAAACGAGGGTGGACATTAAGGAAGATTTAAAGGGACACTTAAAGGTAGCAGACAACTATAGCTTAGTGATGCAGTTTTGGTGTATAGATCATGCCACTGCAGTCTCACTACTCAATCATCTGCCATTTCGGAGTTAAATCACTTTTTTTTTTAAATTCTTTATTTTTGATGTGCATGTATAACATTCGCTTGACTGTAATGCCACAACAGCATTCTTAGGTAATATAAACATACAAGAGTTCGAACAGTTGTTAAGCATTTAGAAGGTGCGCACATGTTTTTTTTAAACAATAAATGATAAAACAGGTTGGGTACATGCTGGCTATCTAAAATGAATTACACAGACGTTTGGTAACAGTAGCTTAAGGATATTAAGTGCATTAATCGTTGTCTCTTTAGCTTCGGGCCCTATATATAATCACGCTGAAACAGGCTAACTAGTCATAACTTACAGTCGATTAGCAGTTAGGTCTCATATCTTAAGCTAGATTACTCAGCTTCCACAGGTGAGAGATTTGCATTGCTCTATTCAATAATTGTTATAAGAGATAAGAGAGTACAGGAGGAGAGCAGGGAGTGAGAAAGAGAGACAAAAGTACAAAGGTTGTGAGGTAGCATTATGATACTAACGGTTACATTCTGTGGCTAGCATTCCGGTTATCTTGACTAAAGTAAAGCAAAGTGTTAACAAAGTTAACAGAAACAGGAAACTCATACCCTTAGCCATATCACAGTGCTGACATTTCTTGCTAAATCGAGTGAGCATTATGTGGGTGACGCCGTCTAGGCTAGGAGTCTATCTTGCGGTGCCCTACTGATGTGAGGCAAAGTCCGTTGCAGCTGCAGGGACGTGGTGGCGTGGCACTAGGCCATCCAGCAATGGGGTATTAAAAGTCATCCTATGCCTCTAGTTGGCAGGGGTGAGGCTTCAGCCGGTGTGTTCCGTAGGCCTCTGCACCAGGGCGCCGAGAGTCCATCCCCAACTCTGTAAGGCATGGAGGCCTCCTGTACCGTCGCTTGGTGTGCTGCTCCTGTCCCAGGTAGCCGCATGGTGGTCATCCGGTCGGAGGTGCGCTGGGGTACGTTGCTGGGGCTTTGGGGTTGTCCGGCGTTCACCTTGCCGCTTGTGTGTAGGTAGGTGCGTGTGTTCAAGTTGGTGCGGTCTGTCTCTCTCCTGTTCACTTGTCGGTGCTTGTTTGGATGGGCGCCCGCTTGGAATGCCTGCAGTGGGGCGCCATAATGGCGGCGGCGGGTCAGTGGTCGGATCCACATGGCCACCGCTCGTGCTGCTTGTAGGTTGGGCATACCCCTGCTGCACTGCAGCTCATAGAAGGCCGAGCAGAGCCTGTCGAGGGCCTCCAGGGAGGAAGGCTGTATACGGGTGCTCGTGGCTCCCCTTTGTGAGGAGTTAAATCACTTTGTTTAAGCAGCCCTAGTCACATCTTTCTCCACGTGACTTGCACAGCCATCCTTAACACTTCCTGAAAAGTAACCTAGATATTTTAGATTCATGTATTGCACAAGTACAAAACAACCAAAGAAATTGGGATACGGCTGTATATCTAAAACAAACAAAAAATATACATAGTGTAATACAATTTAAAGAAACAAATTGTGTTAATGAAATGCACTCACAAGATTACGTGAAAATAGCGCTCTAGGCTGCCTCCCCCTATAGCAGTGGGGGGCTAAGTGATCCCTTCTGTTGTTTCACCGATGGACACACAATGCAGGACTCCAGCGATGGTAAAGAACAGCAGCTTTATTTGTAGGATGAAAACTTCACCCAGTAATAATAAAATATAAAATATAAAATGGCAATAAGGTCCTATGCGTTTCGTTCACTAGATGTGAACTTCCTCAGTGACCATAAAATAAAAGCAATTAATACAAAGCAATAACAAAAATGAAAAAAATGCACAGTCTGTTTAAGGGACTCTCCAGTGCCAGGAAAACATATCCCATGGATCAGTTTCACAACAGGGCCCCATTGATTGTGTCTACACCACTGCTTTCAAGACAATCCTTATTTTATATTGTATTCTCAATTATTTATATATTTTAAATAGAGGATCTCTTACTAACTATATAATTTTATGGCTAAAAATATCTGTATGGTTACCCTGCTACGTTCTGTGCTTTAAGATGTTATAGTGGTAAATAAGGGAACCAGCTGCGGTTACAGCTTTATTTATACACGAAATGTTACATTTTATGAAAAACATCACAATTTGTCTACACATCCATTACTTTAGTGTATCTAGGAAGTAGGTCTGTTGGATCATCCATGTTTTCTTTGCCACTATGAAGTTTATTTAGTAAAACAGAAATTGCGGAGAAACAACAAACACATTTCAAATTGTAGAGCAGAATTTCCAAATTGGGGAAAAAATATTCAATAACTTAGCTAACCCCTCCAATGACTCTGCTGCAGTGTATTGTTTTCTTAGTGATTGAAATCTACCAATGAAGACATAACTATCAAATTGCTGTATTTATGTTCTGCTGTGTTGATTGGCAGAACATACTAAAAGCTTTACTACTCTCTAATGTTCTGTGAAATCTCTGGCTCGCTGCCTGCATTTAGTATGACTAAATATAATTTGTCTGATACACAAAAGCCCAATTACATGATTTTAAACATTATATTATCAGCCAGTTACAGTACATTAGCAAAAAAAAAAAAAGAAAAGAAAAAAAAAAGAAATAATCTAATTTACCAAACAGCTATGGCTGGATCTACAATCCTTGCTGCCCCATGACCAGTTTCCTCAATTAATCCCCCGACCGAAGAGGTTTGCCTTGACGTGGCAGGTGGGCATACCCTCTCATGGCCATTGGAGGTAACAAAAAAAAACTCAATTTGTTTAAAAATACATAGGGATGTGGAAAGAGCGCAGGTAACTTTTTTTCTTTGTTTTTTACTATATGTATTTTGGCTGATGTGTACTATGGTCGTTGCTGCCGCCCAGGAGTAATGGGAGTTTGAGCGCAGGACTTGTTTCTTTTTATTAGGATGATGAATGTGGTGGTCACTGGATGATAAGTTGGATAGGGTCGTGAGAGGGTTTAGTGTGTGTTTGTGTGTAGGCTTTTTGTGGGGTTGTGGATGTGAGGGTAGACTACTTCTGATGTTGCATGTTTCTGGGGACACTGATTGTGGGGTTATGTGTGCTTGTATGGGTTTTTTGTGGGGGACATTGGTGGAGGCTATTGGGGGATAATGTGTGTTGGTATGCGGTGTAGTGTGTGTATGCATATGAATAGTAGCTGTATGTGAATAGGAACTATATTGTGCTTTTAGAATGGGGCTGTAGGGTGTGTTTTGGGGGGTGCGAGCTATAGGGTGTAGGGGATGTGGGTTGTGTGTCAGAAATAGCTGTAGATCTCTGGTGGGATAGGGGCTGCTGGATAGATTTGGGCGTTGAGGGTGTTTAGGGCTGAATTGGGGCTGTACTGTATTCATTTGGGGGTTAGGTGTTGCAGTGTATGTGTGCGGGTTTAGTATGGGTTGTATTGTGTGTTTGGAGGGGTAATAGAGATTGTGTGAGTATTTCCAGAAAAATGGGATTGGTGTGTATGTGTTGTGGGATATGGGGCTGGTGTTGGGGTTATGGTATGGGTTGTAATGTGTGTTTGGGGGGTATAGTGACTGATGTGTGCTGGGGCTGTTGGCTGTTTTGTGCATATAAAAAAAATCTTATCTATCTATATAAAATTGTGGTGAATTCTTAGTAGGAGCATGATTTGATATAATGAGGCTTATAACAAACTACATTTTAAGACTTTATTTGATTTGTGCACGGTCAAAAGTTTCCTTTGGCTGAAAACCACTTTGGCAGAAAAAAATAAAAATAAATATATTTTTTGAGTCGGGAAAATTTAGTTCGTGTAGCTGTTCAGCTCAGTCGCATTTCGGTACTTAAAAAATTCGAGAAGTCAATTAGGACAACCCAAAAAATAAAAAACAAGTAAAATGGGTGCAGTGTTGACTGGCCTAATGGCTATGGAATTCTTATCATTTCTGCAATGCAGAGATAGCTTAATTAGATTAATATACATCTGATATCAAGGGTGGAAAAACGTCAGAAGTGAGAGAAATTTTGTAATGATTGTAATCTTTTCCCTTTTGCTATCTTGTATTAATGAACTATGGGGTGCAGGAGATATTTTACATTACAAAAAAAGGAGATTTATCAAAAAATAAAAAGGAAAATATCAGTGGGCAATTGGCTTGACCACCCAATCACCCCTTCAATCCTGACCATCCTTCAGTGTGGGGAAAATACAGTGCCTCGTCAGCTTATACCAATTGTGTCTGCAGAGGCAACAGGCACCGCAAGATTAAGTCATGCAGTGCAAAACCACTACAATATAGGGGATTTGAAAAAAAAGGGGGAGCAGCAGCAGCAATTTAATTTAAAAATAATTTTTGAGGCAGGTGAACAAGAGGATAAATACCACCACATTTTAGAAAATAAAAAAAAAAGTTCACTTGTGCAGTAAACAGCAGCCACACACTGTATATTACTGATGGAAGAATCTTGCAGAACTAAAATTAAAAAAAAAATCACAAATCAGTAACACAATTCTAAATTATTGAATTAAAGTAGATTTAAGTGGCACTGGCAGCAGCAGATAGGCAAGAGGAACTTCGTAAAAATGTTTTTAATTCAACGGATGATGAGGGATCAGACTGTTCCTATCTAACCTGCCTCATTGGACTTTTGGTACTATTCTCACCATCCCCTCTGCTCTGCTGAACGGTAATGATGGTAGTAGTGTAATGTGTAGCGCTGGTGGCAGATTGTGATAACTGCAAAGAATCAGATACAGCACCAGTGGACCTGCTGACTGCCCTTGTAGTTTCATGTTCTGCTTCTTTCCTCACTCATACAGACTTGTGGTATCTTTGCAGATGTTACTTCATAATGGCACTAGAGAGACAACTCATCACTCACCTTCTACCTACTTCCTTGCCACACAGTTTGCACTTTACAAGTCGGCCTTCTTGGAGGCACTCAAAGTGATCCAAAACTGTGCTTTGTTGCCGCAATACATTCACTACTCTCCCCCACCTTTGCCTTATATCTAATGAAGCTGCAGGTGGATTTAGATAAATGGCAGTGGAAGCTGTTGTAACATTAGGTGATTTTGGTGATGGTAACATTGACAGTAGGTAAGCTACTTGTGTCAGCGGTTGCATGTGAAGGTGATGTCACAACTGCCTCTATTAGATGTGCTGATTCTAAAGCAGATACAAGCTTACTTGAAGATGGTGGAGGTGAGGGCACTTTAGCTGCCGGAGAAAATAATGGACTGCTGTCTTCTCCTCTGGCTCATCATACTTATAGTCCAGTAGTTTCTGTTCCAGAAGTAAAAATGTCTGTAGTGGTGTGGGAAATGGAATTCATCACCACATTCATCTAGTTGTGGTAGAAGAAGGTAGAAGAAGCTGCCAGTGGAAGCGGCAGCACAAAATGTTGCAGCATTAAAAGAGTGCTGATAATCTACTACTCAGGGGCTGAATACTACTAAAAGTGGTGGTAGCGGTGGGGGAGTTGTCAGCAGTCCTCATGGTTGAAGTGTTCCAATTCAACCATGCTGGTGGTGGATAGAAGAACAGGACCTCTTCCCCAACCCTCCCTCAATGTTGTGTTGGAATAAGTACGCGACATTGATGATGATGTTTTTGTTTTTTTTTCTCATTATTGTAAATTTGAGAAATGAATAATTGTGTATTTTATAAACAAACACAACTTTACGCAGTACACATAGGTGTTTGTGTTGCAAAATGGGTTGGTGCTGGGTGGATTTACTAATAACATTATTGAGTTTGATGTTAAGAAAACCACTGCACCGTGTCTTCACATTTGCACAGCACACTCTGGACTAGGATTTCTTTTTATCTTTCTCCAGACAGTTAACAAAATAAAAAAAAAAGCTACGACTTAACAACTGTATATTGTTAAAGGGACACTATTGTCACCAGAACAACTACAGCTTATTGAATTTGTTCTGGTGAGTACAATCATTACCTTCAGGCCTTTTGCTGTAAACACTGTCTTTTCAGAGAAAATGCAGTATTTACATTACAGCATAGTGATAACTCCACTGGCCACTGCTCAGATGGCTGCTAAAGTTGCTTCATTGAGCAGTGCTGCAGAGTAAGCTTACAGAGCTTACAATCTAAAGGAGTTATATATAAAAGTGTTGTAGTTCGAAAAATGATCTAAAGATATAAAAGTGGGACAACCACCACTGAAAATACCAGGCAATAGTCACTTAATAATGTAACACCCTATGCGATTGAAGTTTCATGGATGAAAAAGATAACCATCAATAAAATGGCCCTGTTTTCAGCCCCATAATCCATTAAAGGGACACTCCAAGCACTATAACAAATAACGTATTTTGCATGGTATAAGGGTGTCACTGTATCCATGTCAATTGTTGCTTATAACTTATAGCATTTTGCAGAAATCACTGATCACTACGCCCGCACCTGTTGTTCCATAGGTCTGAGGAGGAACCTATAAACTTCTGACTTGGGCGAATACTGTGCACGGGCCTATTTGCAAAAATGTGAATAGGTCACAACAACTGCAGAAACTGGATTATTGATATAATGCACTAAAAAAAATCTCGGACACTTCTAGATTGGAGTATCCCAAAACAACTCTGTTATATTCTACACACCATTGTTATATTTTGCTACACTATATATATTATTATGTATTAATATAAAGGAGTTGTTAACTAAACTTATTTATAAAAATCCCTGCTATACAACATCGAGCACTTCATGAAACATTAAGTGTATTACTCACCTGCACTTTATAGAAAGAGTTAAGTCTATATTGTGGGCCCCTCCCTTCTTAAATCTCTGTTCTTTTTACCCATCTTCATCCACCTCCCAATTCCACACCTCTCTCCCTCATTTTTATTTCCTTTTCTTTCATCCCCTTCAGTCAGTAATTTAGACACACCCGTCTGAAGTGATTTTATTCTGTGCTCCCTACAATGAAACCCAGGTAATCTCTAAACAGTGGCAATTTTACTAAATTAAAAACATGTGAGCACTATTCTGTTCCTCAGCTATTTATCACAGGGGCCAGGCGCCTGTTCAAACTGTGTCACTCAACATTCAACGCAGAGTGTAAATGCAAAATGATTTCCAAAAAATGCACGTTATTATGCACTGCATTGGTTAAATAGGTGAATTGGTTAAATAAGTATTTGGAATCTTGATCAAAGCATCATTTAACAATGTCTGTCATCAGAAAGGGGTCTTACATCAAAAATAAACCATAGGTAATTTTGCCACACTATCAACTGCAGGACTGCATTTCCCTATTCTACATTATAATTAATTTCCAGATTCAGTATTAAGATTAGGAAAATTGCATTACATTAGAATTGAACAAACCTGAGGGTCCCCCAGGGATCCACAGCCTGGATTCTGCTAACTTTTTTTTTATTGATGCGAAAGTTCCACTTGGTAACTTTTTTGGTTTTGTTTATACCTTTAGGCTAAGCACGATAGCCATTGTTAGCATATATTAGTGAGAATTTTAATGAAGGGCTAACGTCTGTGTTTTTAGATTTTAAAATGCGTCGGGCTCTTTGGAAGGACTTTGATATGGTCATGTCTGTGATTTAAACCTACCTGCCCATTGACTTCCACATGAGCTCATATATCATGAAATGTTTATAAAGATTGGCATCCAGACAGGGTGTTTCTCCATCTCCATTAACTAACAAAACAAACCCTGAACAATCAACACAATGTGACACTAATAAACAATTAATTTACAAACCCAAGGACATCCCTGAAGAATGTTTACTTTACTGGACAAGTGGATTTTCTGTTACACCCAAATCATATGTTATTTGTATATTTATTTATTGTCCTGTGACAGAAATGTGATATACATGTTACATGCAAATTTTGCAATGATGCTTCCAATTCTCAATGTTTTAGTGTTTTAGTGAATAAATCCCATTCTGTTGGTTAAACTTGATACAAACAAGCAACATTTACAGTATATTAACCCATAAGTAATCCCTACTTTTCCAGCTACACGACTAGTAATTTTAGAAATCAAACCAGAAATGTCTACCAACATGTAGAATATGGAAATAAACCGAACTCCACCTGGGTCATTAAATTCATGAAGCAACAACATGCCAGGTGTGTCATATTGGGCTCTAATAAGTGCAGTTCCAAAGCTCGGCCCTGTAGTCAGTATCTCCCTGGACTGAAAAGGAAGGGAGGGCATGACTGCAGGCCAGCAGTAAGGGGTGTGTGGCTATACTGTATACATTGTTGCAATGTTAAATATAAAGCAGGGTCAAGGAGGGGCCTTATCAATTGCTCAGTAAAGTGAGGAGTGAGAACGTACTAATTTAGGGCCTAGTGTTAGATCTAGTGTGTTAGCTCTAGTGTTAGGTTTTCAGCACTTCTTAGTGTTAGGTTATAGTTGTTCTTTTTTCAACATGGCATCTACTTCAACAACAGTGTCCCAGGAGGCACTGGTTGACATGATGAGGGCTTACCTGGAGTCTCATGGCTCAGGCGCCCTGAATGCAGTGATGGCCGGCGTCGCTGGAAGTTCGGATACTACTGGGATGGAGAGGATGGCGGTAGACCCCCCTGCAGACGGTCGGAGGGCCCGGAGGACAAGGCCTCCGATGCGGTTATCCCCCAGCCCTGTCAGAAGAACCGGTACCAGGCACGGAGATCGGAGGATTGGTGAAAGGAGTTCCGGTGCAGAAGAGGCCCCCCTGGTCCATACTAGGCGTGGGCGCTCCGCCATGGCATCGGGTGCAAGGGCCCAAGATGGCGCCAGCTTGGAGGTGCGTTCCAGGAGTCCGTCATCTCTTCCGGTACAACCGGAAATGACATCATCGCGTCCGACGCATGGGCGCAGAATAATGACGTCAGATGCAGCGCCGGCCGGCGCGAACGTGATGCGGGCACAGCTGGAAGCTGCCGCGTCACAGGCCCCGCCTCCCCTTCCTCGAGCCGTTCTATTGAGCCCAGCAACTCAGCTGGAAGCCGGCAGGAGGGGCAGACATCGGAGAAGAGATGTCAGAAGCCCTGCACCTCTGCCTGAGACAGGCAGGAGCACTAGTGGAGCTGCAACTCTGCCTGAGACAGGCAGGAGTACAAGAGGAGCTGCAACTCTGCCAGGGACAGGCAGGAGTACAAGAGGAGCTGCAACTCTGCCAGAGACAGGCAGGAGTCACAGAAGATCATCAACTCTGCTGACAGACAGCAGGAGTGCTAGGAGACTCCGTGTTGCTCGGGAAGAGTCAGATGCAGACTCTTGGACAAAGGATGAGGAAGATGCTGTCATGCCTGCAGTGCAGGAGCCGCCTGTGCCACTCTCCAAGGGTGAGTTGACTTGCGCGAGCGTCTGGGGTGATCTGCCTGGGGATCAGGGTAGCTCTAGGGAGGTTGTCAGTTTACTGCGTGCAGTATTAGAACAGCTGTCTGGGGCACAGGCGCAGAGCAATAGTGCGCAGGTATCTAGGGGGGTTCAAGGGGGGTTTAGACCGTGTCTGCCTGGGTGTATCATATCCCCCCTGGGAGTCCATATCCCCGCGGAGACACAGGACAGGATCTGTAATGGTGAGTACGTTGACTTCTTGTCCTTGGTTCCCCCTGACAGGGCATCTGTTGACAGGCCCCGTAGGGGGGATCCGCTGGAAGGCGACAAGTCTAAGCAGATTCCGCGCACGTTCGGGAACTGGCTTCAGGGGTTTAATATTTATTCTAGCATTCTAGTCCGGCGTTTTCCAGAGAAGGCTAGCTCTCTATTTGGGTATCTGGATTTAATCTGGGGGGCTTATAAAATTTATGGGGGGGCAATGTTGGTTTCGCTACGACCAACAATTTAGGCAAAAAATGGCAGCATGCCCGGACATGGACTTCAGCATGCAGGATGGTAGCTTATGGCTACTTCTGATGACGCCGTGTAGGCCATCGCCATCTCCCTTTCCCGGGCCTGCCGGCGTGCAGAGTGGCGCGCCGGCAGGCCATAAAAGAGGAGTCTGCTGGCTGTTCAACGACAGCCAGTGTAAATGATTCAGTTCATGTCGCTTCAGACATGAATGCTCTCATTGCGGAGGAGCACACCCCGCTATGCGCTGCTTTAAAAAGGGGAGACAGACCTCGGGGAAGGGAGCCGGTAGGGATGACGTACCTAGAGGCGAGGACTCCAGTGAGCGTCACAAGGATGCGGCCGTGGCTCGCCCGGTACCCCAATAGACGTGCCACGGCGCTTCTTTTAAAGGGATTTTTTACGGGTTTTTGGATTCCCTTTGTCTTGTCTGAGTCCTTTTGTTTTGCGGAAAACTTAAAATCTGTCCGCGGGTTGGAGGATCAATTACAGGACAAATTGAACAAGGAGATGCAACTGGGATGGATGGCCGGCCCCTTTGTCTTCCCGCCTTTTCACAATCTCCGCGTGTCGCCGCTGGGCTTAGTTCCTAAGAAAGAGCCCGGCTCCTTCCGATTAATTCATCACCTATATTTGGGGTTCCGGTCGTCAAGAATAAGACAGTGGGCCCTGTGACGGTACTTTCGTTTCTCGGTATCGAAATCGATACTGTTAATATGATTTTTCGGTTGCCGGAGGATAAGCTCACGGTTCTGCTGGAATTAGTGGACCGGGTAAAAGGAGCTAGGAAGGTTCAACTGCGGCAAATGCAGGTCCTTTTGGGTCACCTGACCTTTGCGTGTCGGGTTCTGCCCATGGGTCGGGCATTCTGTCGTAGACTTTCTTTGGCCACTGCTGGTATTCAGGAACCGCATCATTTCATCAGGGTAAACAATCGCATGCGTGAGGATCTGCGCGCCTGGAGTTCCTTTCTGGGCACCTACAATGGCCATTCATGTTGGTTACGGGAAGCTGCACCCAATGCATCGTTGGATCTCTTTACGGACGCTTCTGGCTCCGTGGGATTTGGAGCTTTCTTTCTTGGTCAGTGGTGCGCGGAATCATGGCCGGTGGGCTGGAAAGGTAGGGATATCATACGCAACCTCACCTTTTTGGAGCTCTTCCCTATCGTGGTGTCCTTGGAACTTTGGGGTGGAGATTTGCGGGGTCATGTTGTTGTTTTTCATACTGACAACTTGAGTGTGGTTCACGTTATTGCGCAAGCTACTTCTTCCTCCCCTCCGGTGTTGGCCCTGCTTCAGCGCTTAGTGCTGTTAAGCTTAAGCTTCAATGTCTGGATTAAGGCGTGTCATGTTCCTGGGGTATTGAATGTGGTGGCTGACTCTCTTTCTCGGTTTCAGTGGGACCGGTTTCGAGAGGCGGCGCCCGGTGCAGACCGTGTGGGTCGGTCCTGTCCTCCATCTTTATGGGACCTGGCTTTGGAGGCTTGAGACGTTTGTTGGCGGATTCGCTATCCCAGGGGTCATGGCGGGCCTATCAGGAGGTATGGTCTAGCTGGCTGTCCTTGACGGATAGGACTCAAGGGGTTTTATCGGAGGAGGGCCGGTTCGAGGCCACGCTGCTTCTCCTTGCCTCTTTGGAGTCTCAAGGTAAGTCCAGTGCGGTGGCATTGCGTTCTATGTCTGCCTTGTCCTTTTTCTTTCGGTTTATCGGTTGGAGGGATCTTTCCAAAGAATTCATTATCCAGAGAGTATTGAAGGGTTGGAGACTTCGAAAGGGTAAGGATCGCCGTAGACCGATCTCTGCGGACTTGCTGGAGCTTTTGTTGAAGGGCCTTCCGAAGGTATGTTCTTCAGATTTTGGGGTGTTACTGTTTCGGGTAGCCTTTTCTTTATGTTTTTTTGGGGCATTCAGGGTGGGGGAGCTCGTGGCTCCTAACCTTCGGTCGTTATCTCCTATGTTGTTGTCGGATGTGCATCTGTCAGCCTCGGCCCTGGACCTTCGGGTTCGTTGGTCGAAAACCGACCGTGCTGGGCTAGGTGCCTGGGTGCGAATTGGTGCCGCCAGCGGCCCCTTCTGCCCTGTGCGATTGTTACAATCGTATTTATCTGTTCGGTCGGGCCGGGAAGGCTCCTTCTTGGTTCATTCTTATGGGTCCCCGCTAACTCGATATCAGTTCTCAGCTAAGGTGAGGGCGGCTCTATTGGCGGTCGGTGTGGATGTTTCCGTTTACTCGGGTCACTCCTTTCGGATTGGGGCCGCTACTCAAGCAGGCATGTTAGGATTTTCGGAGGCCGCGATAAAGCGGTTGGGCAGGTAGGAGTCGGGGCGCTTCAAGTTATATATTTGGCCGCATCTGTTGTAATTTTCTTTCTTGTAGGTTCCCCTCGTTTTGTATGGATCCTGGGTCACTCCTACATTTATTGGGCAGCACGCAGAGCTGAGGAGAGGTCCTACGGGAGGAACTTAGGCTTTCCCTTTGAAGTGGCCAGGGTTCGGTGGAGAGGCGTTCGGGGTCTCTCCTGGGGCCAGTTTTTCACAGAATGTGTTCAGTTACGGAGGTTTGTTTCAGGGCCTGTTACGTTAGTGGTTCACGCGGGAGGAAATGATTTGGGTCGGGTCAGGACGGTGGATCTCCTCTTCATGATTAAACAGGATTTGGCCAGATGCATGGCGCTCTTCCGAGACCTCACGCTTATTTGGTCCGAAATGGTTCCGCGCCCCTGTTGGCGGGCATTGCCACACGCCCGCGGGATTGAGCGGGCTCGGCGAAAATTGAACATTACGGTTGCCAGGTTTGTTCGAAGTCTCGGGGGCATAGTGGTCCGATACATGGAGCTTGAAGGGGATAACAGGAATTTGATGCGTAGGGATGGGGTCCACCTAACTAGTATTGGGCTTGATATTTTTAATTTGGGAATTCAGTCTGGTGTGGAGTTGGCGCTGTCTGCGGGGGGCGCGATGCCGACAGGAGGATCTGGACAGGGTCGACATCGCGGTGGCGGTGTTCCTGGCCAGCGCATTGGAAATTGAAATGAATTGATGAGTCAACTTGGGGAGTCGCAGCCTGCCGAGGGCTGATGGCGGTAGGCAGGCTGATATGAACTCATGGACAAATAAGTGGTATCTGCCTGTTGGGAGGAGTCTCTCAACAGCTGGCAGTTGGATGGAAAGCTGGTCTGTGTCAATAATTAATAAAGCTGTGGCCGTTGCCCTAACCCATAACTATTGTGTAGCGTTATTATTTACCGGGGGCAGCGGGAGTTGGGGGGTTTTGTTCTGGTCCAGCAGTCAAGTATCTCCCTGGACTGAAAAGGAAGGGAGGGCATGGCTGCAGGCCAGCAGTAAGGGGTGTGTGGCTTTACTGTATACATTGTTGCAATGTTAAATATAAAGCAGGGTCAAGGAGGGGCCTTATCAATTGCTCAGTAAAGTGAGGAGTGAGAACGTACTAATTTCCCACCCACCCTCCCTATAATGTTTTTGACTGTGTATTGCGCTTGTTCTGGTATGTTTCCTGGTTCTGGTTTGTTCTTTCTTCTCGTTGTCACAGCTGTAGTGGTGTTCCTGGCCAGCGCATTGGAAATTTAAATGAATTGATGAGTCAACTTGGGGAGTCGCAGCCTGCCGAGGGCTGATGGCGGTAGGCAGACTGATATGAACTCATGGACAAATAAGTGGTATCTGCCTGTTGGGAGGAGTCTCTCAACAGCTGGCAGTTGGATGGAAAGCTGGTCTGGGTCAATAATTAATAAAGCTGTGGCCGTTGCCCTTACCCATAACTATTGTGTAGCGTTATTATTTACCGGTGGCAGCGGGAGTTGGGGGGTTTTGTTCTGGTCCAGCAGTCAAGCTGTAACTTTAGAACAATGAGTAAATACTAGCTCTGCAGAGAATTGTGATACATTCAATGACTACGAAATTAATACAAAGGGTGGGGGGAAGCTGTAGATAGGATAGCTGGACAGAAATAGAAGGGGTTAACCCATAGGACTGAATAGTAAACAAGAAACTGGACTGTCCAGTGACCATGAAGTATGATAAAAATTAACTTTTAATAAATTCTAATTGTAATAAGAGCTGGAGAGATACCTAGCTCTGGACGAACACCGCATAAAAAGAATCAAAGAGGGAAAGAGAAATAGAAAAAGCATAGATGAAAATACGAATAGTATTATCCCTACTAAAACTTGTAAATCTCACAATCCCTAGGTGCAAACAGGCATTAAATAATTAAACTGAGAGATGATACAGGGTCACAGTATAATTGTAACAAAAGATAATCTAGACAAAGTATATAAATAGAAAATGGAAAGGAGAGAAAATATATCTGTACAAAGTATCAAATATAATGATGCAGAGACAGAGCTATTGGAAAGGCAAATACTGGGTCTGACTCTAACTCGTGCAGAAAAACTGCCTAGAGAGTAACTACGTAATATGTTAGCAGACCTCGATCAATTTGCCTAAAGGACAATTTGCCTCCTGCATTGACTGCTCAACCTATGGGCTGGCAGTGAAAGGATCTCCACTGGAACCCAGAAAAATTTAAAATCCACTCCAGCACTACCAAAGGTGGATGGAGAGAAAAAAAAAATTGGGAGTATGTAAGTATGAGTGTGTGTGTGTGTGTCTGTCACTGAGTGTGTGTTTGTCAGTGAGAGTGCATATGTGTCTGTCAGTGAGTATGCATGTGTGTGTTTGTCAGTGTCTGTGTCTGTCAGTAAATGTGTGTCTATCACTAAATGTGTGTGTTTGTCAGTGAGACTGTATGTATGTCTGTCAGTGAGTGTGTATGTGTGTGTGTCAAGGAGTGTGTATGTATATGTCAGTTAGTGTGTGTCTGTCAGTTAATGTGTATGTCTGTCAGTTTGTGTGTCTGTCACTGTGTGTATGTGTGTCTGTTAGTGACTGTGTATGTGTGTCTGTCAGTGAATGTGTGTCCGTGAGTGTGTATGTGTGTCGGTCAATGTGTGTGTGTGTCAGTGAGTATGTGTCAGTGTATGTGTGTCTTTCAGTGTGTGTGTGTATCACTGCATGAGTATGTATGTCATTGAATGTGTGTGTGTGTGTGTGTGTCTGTCAGTGAGTTCTATAACTGTAATTGAGTGCGTGTCAGTGAATGTGTGTGTTGGTTACACAGTATGTGTGCCAGTGCCTGTGTATCTGTCAGTGACTGTATGTCATTGTGTGCATCAGTGAGGCTGTGTGTCTGTCATTCAAAGAGCGTGTTGTTCTTAAACAGAAATTTCAGGATAATATAGCCAAACTGTAGTTGTTATAGAGAAGTTTTCTGTATCTGCTATTTTTCAATCCAATACAGATTTTAGTTCACTATAATTTTCTGTTTGGCAAATAAACCCATAATAATCTTTATTTAAAACAGGTCAATCTTATAACAAAGTGCACTTTGACTGGATATATGACTATGTGAATAAACAGCAAAAGCAAGTTGAAATTCACAAAGTGCGATAACCGGAAATATATCAGAATTAGTGGGACTGCCATGAAGCAGCTGGTGTGCACGGTGAGAATAGAATAAATACAATTATAGATAGGGCATACATGTGGCCATGTTTATTCAATGGTATTCTGAGGGTTAAAAGGGAGATTAAAGTGAGTATTTTCTCCTCTGCACTTATTATAGAAATGATGCACATAGAACATTTAACTGTTGGATCCTGCTGACGTGTAGATACTAATTAGAATGGTTATATCTATAGCTGTCATTTTAGTTACGCTGTATGTTTTTTTTTACATAGCAATATAATGTAAGCCTGCTGAAAGATTTATTGGGGAAGGTTTGGAACATAAGAATTGCCAAATCAACTATACAAATAACTTGTTTCTAAGGAAAGTAAACATTTCAGGGAAATACACTGTATATGGTTATACAAGATACAATAGTTTATCTTTGAAAGCATTCACGTTAAGCTGGTCCATTGAAAAGTAGTGTGAGTAACTGCTTGTTAGTTTCTACACTAAAGTATGGCAATAATTACACAATCCAACAGTATGAATTCTACTAATATAATATAATTTAATTGCTTTATTTTGTGTACGAATGGTCTTAAGGTTATTTCCCCCTCTAAAAGTAATAGAAGTTTTTTTCTGGTAAAATTCGGTCTTTGATTATTACACCCCAATGTCTCATAATTATACTTTTAATCTCTCTAAAATTGACATTAAGGTCAAATGCTATTGGGATTTTATTTGCAATAATTTTGTTCTGTAAGGGGTCTTCAGGTTTAATAAAATGTATTTATTTATTTTATATTTATTACTGGCATTTATAAAGCGACAATATATTACGCAGCGCTGTACAATTGGGAGAACAATACAATATAAACAGACCGATACAAAAGGTAGATGGCCCTGCCCGTGAGCTTACAATCTAAAGGTAAAAGAGGGAAATGAGACAAGAGGTAGCAGAGGACATTGAAGGTGATGGCAGAGAGAATTTATAGTGTGACTGCAGTGAATAATAACATGTGAAGGGAATGAGGAGGTGATTGGCTGTGGTTTGAAACAGCTGGAGGAATCATGCTATATAGTTAGAAGGAACCAGGGTGCGCAGGAGGAGGGGCAGGTGGGTGGGTAGAGCAGAGTAGACTGACCTACATTCTCAACCTGTTTAACCCCTTAAGGACACATGACGTGTGACATGTCATGATTCCCTTTTATTCCAGAAGTTTGGTCCTTAAGGGGTTAAAAGCACTCTCGACTGGACTTTTCAGGTATTTTTTGTTAAAACTTTTTTAAAAGAACCCTAAAAATGTGGGGCGGGGCCTGACCGCTGAGCCGAACTGACGAAAGTCATTACCGCTCCTGCATTTCTCGGCAAATATTGTGGAAAAGCGGTAAAAAGTGACCTCCACTCGACACATCTGCTCTGCCAGACGAGAGGTGACCCCAAAGTGCTCACAACAAAACCAAATCCACAGTCTTTCCTTTGGGATTTGCCCAAAAGCTGAATGTGGCCTGCAAGCATGGTCAGCGTGGGGGAAGTGGCCACTCCGCCACTGCCACACATGGCTGCAATCTTGTTATTGCCTTTCCTCCACCCCCGGACCGGTGAGGTTTATTCGTCCCTATGTTGGGATGCAACATTACAATCGGCAGATTATCACACCAAAAATAGCAGAGGTAACAACCCATCCTTCTGCATCCTTCCACGCTCTATCACCCAACGGCTGGATGATATATTTGAAGCCTTTTGGCTTCGCATTACTGAGAGACAGAGGAGCTCCTCACTCAACACTCCTCACCTGCTGCTCACTGTGCAGGAGACCCGGTCGTGCCGACGGATGCTGACGCATCGGGTAGCCGTGACATTGTGCAGGGACCCTCCACAATAGAGGGTGAGGACCCTACTATCATGCAGGGCACCCCTAAATCAGGGCAGAAGATGACTATTGAGGGCTACCAAGCCAGAGATCGCTCACTACCCTATACTCACCATTCATGTACTCAGCCTGCACTGAGTTGATGCGGCCAAGAAGAATCCAACTTGAAATTATACCATCTGCCTTACTGGACTTTGTCCTGATGCTGGCCTCAAAAGACTTGCTCTCACAGTCCCAGCGGCTTTGCAGACTAGGCATTGGCTAATACCAGGCAACAAGGAGGGCATTTTGTTTATTATCTTTCATGTGTCATGGAGATGTATGACTCCCTTTCTACTCTATTTTAGTCTTGTATAGTACCAACAGTAACCGCTGTATGACAATATGACAAGTCGGTTTAACTACAGATATCGCTAAACTAACACCTGTCATGCAATCCATTCTGAAAAAGTCTGCTACATAAAGTCATACTTTCCTATTAGACTAACCTACCAGATTTCTCTATGTTTTTGAATAAAGTTTTTTTTTCTTTACTACAATCTGTATGAGCATGTTACTTTTACCAAAATGGTGCTGTTATTTCAAGTGCCATGGCATGGTTTATTCTGAATTGTTCTCATAAGCTTATACCTGCTGTTGTAGCATTGCAAGCGTGTTTGTAAATCTCAGCACGAAAAAAAAAAAAGATTGACAAAAAAAAAAGAACCCTAAAAATGTCATCATCAGTACAATTTCTTTGAATCCTTTGGAATAGTCCTTTTGGAATATTTTCCAACCATGGTTTTAAAAGACTACTATTACTATGAAATAGAACAAAATTATTGGCATCTACATCTTTAAAATCATTCTTCATTTTAATCACATTTAGGTTTGAGGTTGGAGTTATTGCTGTCATTTCAAAGAGTTTGTTGGTGGATCTCCATTATAACATGGTGGTTCTTCAGAAGGCTGAGACAGCAGGCAACAGCGAACAACTGACCTTTGAATTGACATGTATTGTGAAAGAAGGTACAAGAATGTAAAAATGAGGAGACAAATTGATAAGGTAGATAAGGAATAAATGTCTCATGTTCTCTGCAGGTCTTCTTGCTAACCTGCTTACTCCTAAACTGGTGATAGTCATCCACTAACAAAGAATGTTACCCTTGCCCAAGCCAACAAAATCTACTGGTAATTATACAATAGGATACTTAACATCCAAATTTCAGAATGGTCATGAGAACGTTTTTGTTCTGAATCCTTTGAAAGGGTAGACAACTTGTTTAGTTGAGATCACTTTGTCCCTTACACTCTTCATGTTGACCAAGAATATAAGATATCCTATTCACTGGTTCACACCATTGAGGCCAGAGCTATATAGAAGGTTGTCTACTACAAATTTGTTCCAATGGTCCGGGACTTAACATAACCTTGATTATCTGATATCCGAAAATTGCCTTCCAATTTTATATTTTTATGTCTTTCATCAGGTTGGACAATTTTCTACATATTCATTTGTGATGCATTTATGGGTTTAAATACTGATACTGATATAGTGATATGTGTTCTTATTTCTGTGCTTTCTTTTTCCTATTTTATTATTGGTTTCGCTATATGTTTTATGTTCTATATGTGCATGAGAAGTTTGTGTATTATGTGTGATTGTGGGTTTTGTATGTGGGGCTGCTTGTGGGATTGTGTGTGGTGATATGTGGGGTGCTGCTTGTGGTATTGCATGTGAGAGGCTGCTTGTGAGGTTGTGCGTGTGAATGTGTGCATGGCACCTCGCTGCCAAGCGTGCCCGGTCAACAGGGGAGATCCTTTGATCTCCTCTGCCAGCCCATGGAGAGGTGGCCCTGTTTTCTGGCAGTGGGCCCTCTCGGGCCGGTGAGGACATTAGAGATCTCCCTCACCGGCCCAAGGGTCCTTCGATCAGGTAGAGAGGGCGGGAGGACCCAGAGAAAGGGCGGAGGGGCCTGTAAGGCAGATTGCTCCTCCCGCGAGGAGGCTGTGTGGAGCATTGCTGGGCTGTACCATGACGATACTCCATTCAGCATTCTGCGCGCGGGAGGACAGGAGACAGCCTGCAGCCAGATGAGCTGCAGGCTACACAGAACTCAACACCACCGGACCACCAGGGCTAGCTGTGTCCCCCTTCTTTCACCGAAGATAAGAAGAAGGGAGGGGGGATGAAGAGTTTATTAATGTATAGCATTATTTTAAAAAAACACATTTGCTACCTGCACCCCTCAAACTCTGCAACACACACACACAGCACTGTTCACAGCACCCCCACACACTGCTCACACACACATAGCACTCCTCACATAGAGCACCTCCCCACACACAGCACTCCTCACACACACACAGCACCCCCCACACACACATCACTCCTCACGCACACACGCACATACACACACACACACACTGCACTCCTCTCTCACACACACAGCACCACCACCCAAAAACACAGCACTTCACACACACACAGCACTCATCACACACAGCATCCCCACATACAGCACTCCTCACACACAACACACACACACACACAAACACAGCACCCCTCACACACACAGCACCTCACCCACACACAGAACCCCTTCCACACACACAGCACCCACCCACACACAGCACCCCCTAACAAACACAGCACCCCTAACACACACACAGCACTCCTCATACTCAGCACCCCCCACACACAGCACACCTCACACAGACACACAGCACTCCTCTCAGACACACACAGCAACTTGCACACACAAACACAGCACCTCTCACACACACACACACAGCACCCCTCACACACACAGAACTACACACAACCACACACACACACAAAAACAGCACCTCTCACACACCCACAGCACTCTTCACACACACACAATCTCCCCCGAAACACAGCACCCCCCCACATAGCACTCCTCACACACACAGCACCCCCTCTCTCTCTCTCTCACACACACACACACAGCTCACTCACACACAGCACCTCTCACACAGCACTCCTCTCAGACACACACAGCACCTTACACACACACACACAGCACTACACACAACCACACACACACAGCCCTCCACACACACACACCACTCCTCACAAACATACACAGCACCCATCACACACCCACAGCACTCCTCACACACACAATCTCCCCCCCAAACACAGCACCCCCCACACAGCACTCCTCACACACACAGCACCCCCTCTCTCTCTCTCTCTCTCTCTCTCACACACACACAGACACACACACATCACCTCTCACACACACTAACACCCCTCAAACTCTGCAACACACACACACACACACACACACAGCACTCCCCACACAGCACTCCTCACACACACATAGCACTTCTCACACACAGCACCCCCCACACACACAGCACTCCTCACACACAACACCCCTCCACACACACACACAGCACTCCTCACACAAGAAAAAAATAGAAAAATAGAAATACGTAAAAAAAAAACAACAAATCTCCATTTCTTCTTTTACAATTCATGAAAGAAAATAATTTAGAAAGATTAAAAACTGATTTGGTTATTTCTACATAAATATTCCAAAGTACTTATGGGTGAACCATTTGGCCACAAGGGTTTGTTAATGCTATTTATTTAATTGTTTTAGCACTTTATGCGGTGTCATTTAATCACATGTTGTACTTTTCCAACAGTTTAAGTGTCACAAAGATTAAATATTTTGTTTTTCAGTTTAACTCATGGATGGCTTTGTGTCTCAGGGCTCTTTTGATAACTGAAAACAATCTCGGACACCTGTGAAAATTAGATAGGAGGGTGTTCCACATTATTAAGCAGAGCACCATTTTCATGCAATATGGGGAAGAAAAAGGATCTCTCTGCTGCCGAAAAGAGTGAAATAGTTCAATGCCTTGGACAAGGTATGAAAACATTACATACTTCACGAAAACTTAAGCGTGATCATCGCACTATTAAGAGATTTGTGGCTGATTCAGAGCACAGACGGGTTAGTGCAGATAAAGGCACATTGAGGAAGATTTCTGTCAGATCCATGCAAGAGAGCAGCTGCTAAAATACCATTAAATAGCAGCATACAGATATTTGAAGCTGCTGGTGCCTCTGGAGTCCTACGGACATCAAGGTGTAGAGTCCTCCATAGTCTTGCAACGGTCCCCGAAAGTGTAAAGATGACCTCTGCAAAGTATGTGGAGTTTCTGACTGACCACTTTCTTCCCTTGTACAGAAGGAAGAACTATGCTTTCCGTAATAAAATCATCTTCATGCATGACAATGCATCTCCGCATCAATGTTTGCTGTGGGGATAAAAGGAGAGAAAGTCATGGAGTGGCCTCCATCCTCCCCTGACCTCAATCCTATTAAGAACCTGTGGAGCATCCTCAAGCAAAAGATCTATGAGGGTGGGAGGCAGTTTACATCCAAACAGCAGCTCTGGGAGGCTATTCTGACATCTTGCAAACAAATTCAAGCAGAAACTGTCCAAAAACTCACAAGTTCAATGGATGCAAGATTTGTGAAGCTGCTATCAAATAAGGGGTCCTATGTTAAAATGTAACGCGACCTGTTAAAATGTTTAAAAAGTTAAAATGTTGTTATACGTTTGATTGAAATAGCTTTTGATTTCAGTAAATATTACAATTTTCAGTTCTTTACAACCTATAAAGTATTTTGAAACTTACTGTGCGTAATAATTTGGAACAGTGCATTGTAAGCTTTTTATGTTTAAATAAAATACTGTTATCATTAGGAGGTTTGTTCAATAAAATTTGAATTGTACTCTTAATAGCTGATAACATGAGAATTATGCTGACTTTTATTTACATCAATTATTTTGGTAAATGAGAAAAATATAATTTGCATAATAGTTTGGAACATTTGTATAGTCACATTTTCACCTTTCATATTTGTTATATACTGAAAAAAGTAGTATTTAGACTTTCTGCTTTGTTCTGATTAGTCTTGTGCTTTCATTTTCAGACAAAAATGAAAATGAACATAAACCAAATTTATGGTTTTCATCAAATTCTATCTAAAACGAATAGAAATCAGAAAATAGTCAATGAAAAAATGTGTCAACAATTTTTCGTTCGGCACCACTTATTAATGTGGTTCTTCGGATTAGGGCTGAACAAGGAAGGTTTTAAACCTTCCCTGTGCAGCGAGTAGGGACATGCCTGCAAAAACCTAGCAACTGGGCAGCATCTGCTGCATCAAGTAACATACAGGTAGTATACTGTGATCATACCAGTGGTTAACGGTGTGGTTTATAAATAATAACACAGGGGACGTATTGTCCCCCCCCACCAGTGACGGCTCTAGACTTTGTGAGGCCTTAGGCATAACTCAAACATGAGGCCCCCACTAACACCCAAAGTGAAAAATAATAGGGTTTCATTGTGTGTGCATAAGATATTTATATTGAAGGATGGGCTTGCAGCGCTGGATACAGAAAGCTAGTCTCTGTATTTATTGTTCAGGGCTTGCAGTGTCGCAGCTCCCTGTACCGCTGCATTGTGAGCTCTGACTGTACTTATGGCATAATTTGCTAACTACATTAATTTGCAGTGAACAAATTAATTACCAAATATGCTAAGCGTTTAAACACGATTACAGGGTATGGTTACTGTGACAAAGTGCCCTTTGCCACTTGGTCCTGAAGAGGCCTGCTTGCCAGCCTCTTGCCCTGTGATTATGGCCCTGGGGTGTATGCTCCTTTAAAAACTGTCTGTGGGCATATTGAGACTTTTTGGGACAATGCCCCTTTCAGACTGTGTGTCCCCAGACTGTTAAAATCCTGTGTGCATGGCTTTTTCCCACTTGGTTCAGTAAATTGAGCTTACTGAACCAAGTATTGCATAGGCAGACCACACAGAAGTGGAAGTGTGCGGCTAATTTACCTCCCAGGCTGGTGGTTAACCGCAATGTTAATTGCCGACCGCTGGGTGGCCGCTGTTCGTACAGTCGAACACGTGGCGGCGGCCATCTTTGTTAGTCGAACGCGGTCAGCGGTGTGTGCAGCCAAATTCATGGAACTAAAATCGGCTACACTTCAGCTGGAAACTAAGTCCTGTCGAAGATTCGACCGCTATGCTATACAAAGCTCTTTGCACGAACGGGGCATTCGAATGGGACTTAGTCATTTTTCAGCAAAAAATTGGCCGGCCGCACAGCCCAAATCTATGGAACTCTTTTGGGCATGAAAATGTCTCAAAGGACTTCCAGCTAACTTTTTAACCCCTGGAAGGAATGGCCTGAATTTTGGATACATTTATATTTAAAGTGTACTGATTAATAATATATTACTTTTATGGAGCTTGAATGTATAGTTTTAAAGTTATAGTACATGTGTGAAAAGTATATTTTTCCTGCCTGTGATGATTACATTAACCCATTGTGTTCAGTAATTATATCACAGGCAGACGGGAGGCTTTTGTGGGAATGAAACATAGAAACATAGAAACATAGAATGTGACGGCAGATAAGAACCATTCGGCCCATCTAGTCTGCCCAGTTTTCTAAATACTTTCATTAGTCCCTGGCCTTATCTTATAGTTAGGATAGCCTTATGCCTATCCCACGCATGCTTAAACTCCTTTACTGTGTTAACCTCTACCACTTCAGCTGGAAGGCTATTCCATGCATCCACTACCCTCTCAGTAAAGTAATACTTCCTGATATTATTTTTAAACCTTTGTCCCTCTAATTTAAGACTATGTCCTCTTGTTGTGGTAGTTTTTCTTCTTTTAAATATAGTCTCCTCCTTTACTGTGTTGATTCCCTTTATGTATTTAAATGTTTCTATCATATCCCCCCTGTCTCGTCTTTCCTCCAAGCTATACATGTTAAGATCCTTTAACCTTTCCTGGTGAGTTTTATCCTGCAATCCATGAACCAGTTTAGTAGCCCTTCTTTAAACTCTCTCTAAGGTATCAATATCCTTCAGAAGATATGGTCCACAGTACTTTGTACAGTACTCCAAGTGAGGTCTCACCAGTGTTCTGTACAATGGCATGAGCACTTCCCTCTTTCTACTGCTAATACCTCTCCCTATACAACCAAGCATTCTGCTAGCATTTCCTGCTGCTCTGTTACATTGTCTGCCTACCTTTAAGTCATCAGAAATAATCACCCCTAAATCCCTTTCCTCAGATGTTGAGGTTAGGACTCTATCAAATATTCTGTACTCTGCCCTTGGGTTTTTACGTCCAAGATGCATTATCTTGCACTTATCCACATTAAATGTCAGTTGCCACAACTCTGACCATTTTTCTAGTTTGCCTAAATCATTTGCCATTTGCCTTATCCCTCCTGGAACATTAACCCTGTTACATATCTTAGTATCATCCGCAAAAAGACACACCTTACCATCAAGACCTTCTGCAATATCACTAATAAAAATATTAAAGCGAATGGGTCCAAGTACAGATCCCTGAGGTACCCCACTGGTGACAAGCCCGAGCTTCGAATATACTCCATTGACTACAACCCTCTGTTGCCTGTCACTCAGCCACTGCCTTACCCATTCAACAATATTGGAATCCAAACTCAAAGATTGCAGTTTATTGATAAGCCTTCTATGTGCAACAGTGTCAAAAGCCTTACTGAAATCTAGGTAAGCAATGTCTACTGCACCACCCTGATCTATAATTTTAGTTACCCAATCAAAAAAATCAATAAGATTAGTTTGGCATGATCTCCCTGAAGTAAACCCATGTTGTCTCTGATCTTGAAATCCATGTATTTTTAGATGTTCAATGAATGGGAGTGTTTTACTGTATATTACGTGTTTGATTGGAAGTTTCCACAAAACCCTGTGGGTGGTACTTTGTGAGTAAAATGTGTATATAAGAGACAATAAAACCCCAGCTCTGACTGTTCCTGTTTGGACCCTCAACATAGAGCCTTGTCTCATGATTGGGGGATACTGCTGCATCTACACTGGGGGATTGCTATACTCTGTATACTCCCCTAGCTATAATCACTAAGCTTTTTAAAGAGTTTGTTCCAGCTTTGGTCTCTGCAGGAAGAGAGGTTCGATCTGCAGTGCTTATGGTGTCTGGAGAAGTGCTTGGAGCCCTCTGGAAGCACTAGGAGCATCCATCAACGGAGGTACCCAGTCGGGGTGCCAGGTGATCCGTTACAGTTACATAGCCAGGCAGTCGTGTATACATAAGTGCAGGTGTGCGTATATCTGGGTGTGTATGGCTTTTTCTACCTGTGTACATGCCTGAAAGTGTGTGTCTGACAGAGAGTATCATTTTGTGCGAATGTATGTCTTTGTGAGCATGTGTCTGGGACCTATGTGTTTGGGGTAGCTACTTGCGGTGTGTTGTGTTTATGGGGGCTGCCTGTGGCCTTTGTGCATTGTATTATGGCACAGCTACGTTTCATGATTGTGTGTGAGTGTGAATGATGAATGTCTTCAGTTGGTGAGTGTGACAGGGTGAGTTTGGCATGGTGTGGGGGGGTAAATGAGACTGGGTTGGGAATGTGAGTGTTACAGAATGAGGGTGGGTGAGACCACGTGGTAAGTCTCGAGATCTTCAGTCAGAGCTTTGCCATGGTAACCCGGGGCAACGCTCTGATTGGCTTGAGATCGCGAGACACCTCAGTCTGCAGCTCACACCCGGCAGAGCTGCAGACTGGAGGCTGGCTCTCCCCCAGGGCAGGCTGTACGAGGGGCCTCGCACCCAGCGGTATAAAGGGCAAGCAGCCGGGCCACCTGCTCGGTCGCCGCAAGGCGATTTAGGCAGCCACGAGGCCCCCTTAATTGCCTTATTAGAGAGCCACCTCTGCCCCCTAGCCTCCATTCCTGGGCAGTGGGTGAAGACTCTAATTAACATGTGGGACTTACTGTCTCCTCTCATTTATATAATGTTCATAATTCTCACAAACCTCTGAACTCATCAATGCAACATCAAAAATAAAATCACTCAATCAAATAAAGCTCTGTCTTACCATTTGTTTTAATCAGATAAAAGTATTGATTAAAATATATAAAACATGGGGGCGGGGCCGAACCGCCATGCTGAACAGTATTTATCCATGCTTTGAAAATACTGGCATTTGCTGTTGTGGCCTTGCTGGCATAAATGTATGTTGTTTAACCAATGCAGACAAAATAAAGAATTATAAAAAAAATAAAAAATGTCTAAAACATTTTGTATGTGCTGTCAGTTTAACAATGCAAAGGATGGTCAGTTCTACAGTTATTGAATGGAAATAAGTATACATTACCTGTGACATTCTGTAGATAGAATTCCAAAGAGTCGTTAGCACATCATGCACTTGGTGATGTATGCATTTTATGTTTTATCCTGATTCATTAGCTGTAGCCATAGGCAGAATGTGGTTCATTTATATTTAAGGTATTTAAGTGGTAGTTTTCCTTTCTGTGATTTAGGGCGAATTTCGGGGTTTCCCATGGTCCAGAATATAAAAGGTGTTTTGGTTTTTTTATTGTTCTAGTAAAAATACTTGCAAGAGGACTTTAGTATGGTAGACAGATTATGTATTTTTTTTATGTTGCCTAAGGCTGTTATTGTCTATTTACAACCTATGTTTTTTGGCAGAAAGGCTGAGTCACGCGGTGAGGCCCAGTAATTTATACAAATCTAATTTCTTTTAAAAAGTTAATATTTTTATTAGTATTATTGGTAAACACATTGAAGAAAGAGTTTTTATATAGATGGGTCCACATTCTATGTATTGTAAGTATTTAAAGGAACTCTGCCCTGTTATGGGGACTAATGTCCCTGAGCTCCCTCTTAAATTATAGTGTTAAATCTCGAATGATTTAATACCCTAGCCCATCTAGTCTGCCCAATTTTCTTAATACTTGCATTAGTCTCTAGGATAACTTATATCTAGGATAGCCTTATGCCTATCCCACACATGCTTATACTCCTTCACCCGCAGCTGCAACCCCTGTATGTACGCCACTGTACACACACACACACATATACAAACACACATACATACATACAGATACATACATACATACACATACATTAAGCTGTAGCTGTTCTGGTGACTACAGTGTCTCTTTTAAGGACCGTAAACGTACTAGGTACATACGACACAAAAAAGGTCCCTAGTACGTCCGCGCCAAATATGAGAGCTGGAAGCGATCGTGATCGCTTCCAGCCGCTCTAAGGGTATTCCAGCAATGCCTCGATGTTGAGGCATCCTGCAATACCTCTCCTGACTGCTGGGCCACTGAGTGATCGTTACCCAGGAAAGAACACTTCTGGGTTGCCCCACGTGGCGCCAGGCAGTGTAGCAGACCATCGGAAGCCATCGGGCAGGCTTCCGATGCTCTGCCTGTGTACTGAGTGCCTCGAGGGGTTAAGGCACTAAGTAAAAGCCCCCTTGAGGACCAATTACGGTTCAGGACATCATCAGAAACATCCCCTTGAGGACTGATGACAGTCCTGAACCATTATAATGTAAAACAAGCCGCCCTTATTACTTACCCGATCGCCGCTGTTCCCCGCCGGCGACTGGTGTTGCTCCTGTTCTGGGGGGACTGCCTGACAGCCCAGACAGTCCCCCCTCTGAAAGAGTGATCACATGGCTGCAATAGGCGTCCATGCATCTGCCTGCAGGAGGACTGCCTAAACTGACAGACAGACATATATATGAGATATATATATATATAATGTCATACTAAGTGTATTGTTATATTAATATATAGATATATTCATATAAAAATATTATTATTATTATTATTGCCATTTATGTAGCGTTAGCAGATTCCTTAGCGCTTTAAAGCGCTTTACAATATTGTGAGAGGGGGGATTTAAATATAAATAGGACAATTGCAAGAAAACTTACAGGAATGATAGGTTCAAGAGGACCCTGCTCAAATGAGCTTACAGTCTATAGGAGGTGGGGTATAAAACACATTAGGATAGGGAATAACAAGCAAGTAAGGTGGGAGTGAAGCAGAGCTGGAGGAGAGAGTAAAGTGCTGCCCTTTAGGAGAGAGCAAGAGACAGGTATGTGAGGCAGAGGTTACTCTGGGAGGCCATAAGCTTTCCTAAAGAGATGGGTTTTAAGGCACTTCTTAACGACTAAAGACTAGGGGAGAGTATGAAGGCAGTAGGCCCGCGAGAAGTCCTGCAAGCATGAGTTGGCCATACGGGTGCGAGCAGCGGACAGGAGAAGGTCACGGGCAAAGTGGAGAGACCGAGAAGGGGCATACCTATGAATCTGTGATGAGATATAAGAGGGGCTAGAATTGTTCAGTGCTTTATAGGTATGGGTTAGTACTTTGAATTGACTTCTATAGGATACAGGAAGCCAATGTAAGGACTGACAGAGGGATGTGGTATGAGAGGACTGACTAGAGAGGAAAATCAGTCTGGCGGCAGCATTCATTACAGACTGTAGTGGGGCAATACGACTTTTGCGAAGACCAGTTAGGAGAGGGTTACAATAATCCATGAGGGAAATTTCCACAGCATGGACAAGCTCCTTGGTAGCCTCTTGGGTAAGAAAGGGCGGATGCAGGCTATGTTTTTAAGATGGAATCTACAGGATTTGGCAACATACTGGATGTGAGGTTTAACGGTGAGGCCAGAATCAAGTATTATGCCAAGACAGCGCGCTTGCAATGATGGACTTATACACTTATAATTAAATTACACGCATATACATATAATATATATAGTATATATCTTATTATAAAATATAAATAAGTAATTAAAAATAAATTTAAAAAATTTAAAAATAATAAAAATTTAAATTTTATATATAAATATATATGTAATTTTATTCTAACTGTATTTTGATGTTAATATATATTTATTCCATAATACACTTAGAATGAAATTATATATATATATATATATATATATATATACATCTATGTATATATAAATAAATAAAAAATAATATATATACATAATTACATAAATAATTTCATAAATATACACGTAGACTTCAAATATATAAATTTGTATTTGCAGGGGAAGGCAACCTTTTAGCAGCACTGTGCCGATATAGGATTGTGATGTCCTGTAGCGTGCCGGTCCTATTTTTTAAAATTGAGGTGTGTATGCGACCGTATTCTGCTTGTGTTATTTTTACTGCAGTTGCTTTGCATCGTTGTATTTGTGCGTATATGAGCTATTAGATTGTATATGTTCATTAGTAGTTTATGGTATTGTGTATGATACATATGAATGTGGGCTGTGTATGAGGGCTGCTTGTGGAATTGTGTGTGGATGGATATGTCACATTGTGTGTTTGGTAGTGTGTGTGGGCTGTTTGGGGTATTGCATGTGAGAGGCTGCATGTTGGGTTGTGTGCATGTATGTGGATTGTTAGCGGGTTACGTTTGTGCAGATTGTGTTTGTGTGTGGGCTGTTCGTATTATTTGTATAAGGGGAGGGTTATTCTTCATTTCTGTGTTATGAATGTAAATTAGTGATAGTAAAATGTCTATTTACTGTGTATACCTGTATTCAATATCTACTCAAAATGGCTGCTAGAGCACCCCCTCCCACCGACTAACTACCTCGCGTGTAACAAGATGGCGCCTACATCCGGAGTAAAATCCCGGGATGATGGTGACATCACGCCTCGTAGGATGTGCATTAGATAAGATACTTAACACCTAACCAATTAAAGATGGATTCTCTCTGTTATCTACATTTTTGCATATGAAGTATTTTTGCCTTTATAAGGGGCTTGCTGCCCCCTGATTAAACATTCCAACCTGTGTCTCAGTGTGATTTACTTCAGAGCGTGCACGCATTTATTTTAACAATTTGGAAACTAGCAGATAGTCAGATAAACACTTGGTTTGATCCACAATATCTGTGTATATCTAGCAGTATGGTTGGGTTCCAGTGGGGACCAGGCTGGCCTGGTACAGGTCAAAGACAGTTGCTGCAACAGCAGCTGCAGGCTGCTCTACTACAGTGTGGATTCCCATTCATAAGTGCTTGGAGGAAGTGATCTGAGATCACTTTATCTATGTGCTGCAATGCTTAAATTGAGGATTGTCCTTCACCATCTTTTCCTATTAGCAGATATTTGAAGTTTTACTGGGACTCCTGATAGGCCAGAGCCTGTTTGGCTCTAGCAGCCTTGAGTGCCGTGCAAAGACAACTCGAGTGCCGTGCATGGCACTAGTGCCATAGGTTGCCTACCCCTGGTATTTGTATATATATATATATATATATATATATATATATTTAAATTCTACATGTATATTTATGTAATATTTTTACATAATTAAGTAACTTTATTTATTGCAATTTGACCCAACAACCCAGGCGGAAAGTCCAGAGAATCTAAATTGCTAGCCCTGTATTTCACCCTGTAAATTTCCACCCTAAAACCTGTACATAGGGGGTACTGTTTTACTCGGGATACTTCGCTGAACACAAATATTAGTGTTTCAAAACAGTAAAACATATCACAGCGATGATATTGTCAGTGAAAGTGAAGTTTTTTGCATTTTTCACACACAAATGGCACTTTCACTGATGATATCATTGTTGTGATACGTTTTACTATTTTTAAACACTAATATTTGTGTTCAGCAAAGTCTCCCGAGTATAACAGTACCCCCCATGTACAGGTTTTATAGTGTTTTTTGAAATGTTCAAATATAAGGCTTGGATTTCTGCTTTTTTTTCACATTGAAATTTGCCAGATTGGTTATGTTGCCTTTGAGAGCGTATGGTAGCCCAGGAATGAGAATTACCCCCATGATGGCATATCATTTGTAAAAGAAGACAACACAAGGTATTGCAAATGGGGTATGTTCAGTCTTAGTCACAAACACTAGGCAAAGTTAGCGTTTATATTTGTGTTGCATTTGTTTTGCATTTTTAACACACAAACAAATAAACTTTGGCCAGTGTTTGTGACAAAGTGACTACTAAAAAAGATTGGACATACCCCATATTGAATACGCTGGGTTGCATACTTTTGCAAATGGTATGCAATCATTGTTTCGGGTAACCACAGCCCAACTAAGGGTGCAAGCAAATTTTTAGACACACTGTTACAACCATTGGTGTCAGAGCTAAATTCATATCTATAGGATACTAAACAGACACTTTTGGAAATGAAAAATCTTTTAGTTCCCTCCGTCATATTGATTGCAAGTTTAGACGTGGTTTCCCTTTACAGCAGCATTCCTCATACCAAGGGCCTCGAGGGATGTTCCTACTTTCTCCACAAGTCTAAATCTGAGAAATTACCAATTTTATCCATTTTGGAGTTCATGTTAACCCACTATTTTTTTTACTTTCAATGGAAAGTACTATCTCCAAATGAAAGGAACTACTAGTGTGACACCCTGTGCTCCCAGTTATGCCAACTTATATTTGGCATGTTGGAAAGAGGCAATGGTCAACACACCACTCGTGTTAATGTACACTACCCAAATGTTACGATGGTATTGATATATCAATGACATTTTGTTTTTATGAAGCAGCCCCATAACATTATTTGAGGAGATGCTTATTAACCCCTTAAGGACACATGACATGTGTGACATGTCATGATTCCTTTTTATTCCAGAAGTTTGGTCCTTAAGGGGTTAAACTAAATAATAAGGACATTGACTTGTAACATACACATTTAATAAACAAATGTGAACTTGTCTTCTTGGATTTAAAAATTGTAATTCCCTTAGATGGGATCATTGTGACAAACCTTAACAGAAAATCCACAGACAGCAATAGTTTGTTACATTGGGGTAGTCATCATCCTCAGAATTTGAAGGTAGTTATTCCTTATGGCCAGTATCTGAGGGCAAATAGAAAGTGCTTTAGTGATGAAGACATCCTGAAGCAACCACATAACCTGAGGCTGCTTTTTAGAACTCAGGGATATCCAAATAGAGTACTTAAGAAAGCATTTCAGAGAGTATGCTCATTGGAGAGATTTACATGTCTATGTAACACCACTACTACCAAAATAAGTCTACATCCCTAAATTATCCGATTTATTGTGACTTTTGACCAGAATTGGGTCATGGCTAAAAACATTTTGACTAGCAATTGATCCATTCATTAGCATAACTTGTCTCTTAATGATGTCCTACCATGACAGTTAAAAGGCCAAAAATCCTGGAGGATCTGTTGGTTCATAGCCATCATGAACCATCCAGACCTCCAGCCACTTGGTTAAATCCCATCAAAAGAGTCTACCGTTGTGGCCATTGCAAGGGTTGTTAATACATTTAACCACCTCTCTCAGTGACGTGCAAGCAGACATCTGAACAGTTTCAAATCAATGCTTTTGTGAATTGTAGTACCACATAGGTAATCTATTTGATTATATGCATGTGCCCTTTTCAATACATAGGAAAAACATATCATCAATTCTGGAAAAGAATCTTGGAACACATTAATTCTATCACCAATATGAATGTTGTAACACCTACTACAAGACATTTATGCACTAACCATAATGCCAATCCAATAAATCTAAAATTTCAGGAATTGAAAAGAACACATCTCAATTCATGTAAAGGCGACATCAACCACTCTTATTGAGATCTGAATCCCAATGGATTTACACCTTTTAAACAATGTTTCCTAAGTGGAATTCCATTTTACCTTGTATTTACATAATTCATTGACTTGTTGCAGCTATATTCTGTTTATTCTATTCTTCCTCTTCTTTTAGTTCATCCATTATTATTTTAATTTTTATCTTTAGTGTGATTCTGTTACTGGGATTTTTTACACTTTGTGAATTAGTACATTATTATTATTCAATGCAGGGTGTTTCAACTTTATTGGTTCACTGATGTATTAGACCGGCATTTGTTTGGTACATGTATGCTAGTTGCAATTGTGTGATGTGTTAAATAGAAAAAGAGAAATACTGAATGAAATTTATATTTTTATGTAAAAATCGCATTACTATCATATGTAGTGTTGTCGCGAACCCGAAATTTTCGGTTCGCGAACAGCGAACGCGAACTTCCTCAAATGTTCGCGAACCGGCGAACCGCGCGAACCGCCATTGACTTCAATGGGCAGGCGAATTTTAAAACCAACAGGGACTCTTTCTGGCCACAAAAGTGATGGAAAAGTTGTTTCAAGGGGACTAACACCTGGACTGTGGCATGCCGGAGGGGGATCCATGGTAAAACTCCCATGGAAAATTACACAGTTGATGCAGAGTCTGCTTTTAATCCATAAAGGGCAGAAATCACCTAACATTGACACCTGTCCTCAAAGCCCCTGATACACACTGACACAGAGCAGAATAGAGACTGTTCCCCGTCCTCAGAGACCATGATACACACTGACACAGAGCAGAATAGAGACTGTTACCCCTACATAGGGTCACTTGGCAGATATGGCGGGGTCGTGGGAGGGGGAGGATGACTTTCACCTCTTCCCCTGTTAGATTCCCGTTGTGCTGTGACATCACCCTTATACGCTGTGTAAAGCATACTATTTAATTTGATCAGCATGGCCACTTGAGTTTTTATAGTTTTCACGCTGCTTGTAGTTTATATATGGTTCACAAAAATCAAACAAACGATAAAGTAAACATGTAAGGATTCAGAATATTCTTTCAAACCCTTACACATTGTGTGTACATACTTTTTGTCTTAAGTTTGTGGCTTTAAAGAGGTTCACGTTGTTTCTATGATGTGCATAACATGTTCTTGTAAATGTTTGTTAAATTTTTCCAGGAATTTTAATTTTTTAATCTGAATAAAGATAGTCAAATCCCTGATACACACTGACACAGAGCGGAATAGAGACTGTTCCCCCTACATAGGGTCACTTGGCAGATATGGATTGACACCTGTCCTCAAAACCCCTGATACACACTGACACAGAGCAGAATAGAGACTGTTCCCCCTACATAGGGTCACTTGGCAGATATGGATTGACACCTATCCTCAGAGACCATGATACACACTGACACAGAGCAGAATAGAGACTGTTCCCCGTCCACAGAGACCATGATACACACTGACACAGAGCAGAATAGAGACTGTCCCCCCAACATAGGGTCACTTGGCAGGTATGGATTGACACCTGTCCTCAAAGCCCCTGATACACACTGACACAGAGCAGAATAGAGACTGTTCCCTGTCCACAGAGACCATGATACACACTGACACAGAGCAGAATAGAGACTGTTCACCGTCCACAGAGACCATGATACACACTGACACAGAGCAGAATAGAGACTGTTCCCCGTCCACAGAGACCATGATACACTCTGACACAGAGCAGAATAGGGACTGTTCTCCCTACATAGGGTCACTTGGCAGGTATGGATTTACACCTGTCCTCAAAGCCCATGATACACACTGACACAGAGCAGAATAGAGACTGTTCCCTGTCCACAGAGTCCATGATACACACTGACACAGAGCAGAATAGAGACTGTTCCCCGTCCACAGAGACCATGAAACACACTGACACAGAGCAGAATAGAGACTGTTCCCCGTCCACAGAGACCATGATACACACTGACACAGAGCAGAATAGGGACTGTTACCCCTACATAGGGTCACTTGGCAGGTATGGATTGACACCTGTCCTCAAAGCCCCTGATACACACTGACACAGAGCAGAATAGAGACTGTTCCCTGTCCACAGAGACCATGATACACACTGACACAGAGCAGAATAGAGACTGTTCACCGTCCACAGAGACCATGATACACACTGACACAGAGCAGAATAGAGACTGTTCCCCGTCCACAGAGACCATGATACACACTGACACGGAGCAGAATAGGGACTGTTCCCCCTACATAGGGTCACTTGGCAGGTATGGATTGACACCTGTCCTCAAAGCCCATGATACACACTGGGGGGAGCTACTGTCCTCCTGAAGCACTGCGCGGTGGGTGGGGGCCATAAATCACAATGGGGGGACCTACTGTCCTCCCCCCCTCGGCCCCCACCCCTGCGCGGTGGGTGGGGGCCATAAATCACAATGGGGGGGCCTACTTTCCTCCCCCCCGGCCCCCATCCCTGCGCGGTGGGTGGGGGGCATAAATCACAATGGGACGGACCTACAGATAGGAGTGGAGTATTGTTCATTTCAGTTTAATACCTTCCGCGTCTCCTATCAGTGGACGTGTGTGGCGAAACCAACCTCGCCACTATGAGCTGGAGAAGCCTGGTTGCTCGCCTGCTTCCTTTGGACTATGGACCAGACTTTAAAAAGCTTATTTTCCCTGCAGAAAGGCATATTCGTGCCTTTCAGCCGGGGTGTTCGGTAGATTCCAGCTACCGAACAAACTACCGTATGAGGGACCACCTAGGAGCTGGAGTGTGCAGTCAATTGACCGCCCAGAAGCTGCGGTTAACCGCAGCTTAATTGATGAACGCTGGGTGGCCTTTGTTTGTTTGCCGAACACGTGGCAGCGGCCATTTTAACTCCCGAACGGCCAGCGGTGTTCAGCGCTCAAACTATGGAACTGTAAACGGACACTTAATTGCACGAACACCGCTGAGCCGTCCGTCGCCTGGTTCATAATCGTACAAGGTTAACCGAACACCGAAATTCTGTATTTCTATGTGAACTGTGGTAACCCAGATAGCTGTGCCATGGAGCCTATTCGTGTGATAAAAGACTTTGGCTTCATGGCGATTAAACTGTATTTGTGTGGTCTGGGTGCCATTCACCTAATAATGTGCACCCAGACCTGAGCTATCTGGGGATATGTTACATGTCTGTGTTTAATGTATTAAAAGTAACTTTATATATTTTAAAGCATAATACTGTATTTAGGTTCCCACATGTGTAATGGAGTCTTGTCTTTGACCTGGGAGATAATTGGATTACTTCTACAATTATCTCCAGGGCAGAAGGGAGGAAGCCATGATGCATTGTGGGAATGTTTACTGCTGTGTGTCTGTAATTGGTTTATGTCTGTCCTTTGTTACAGTCTTCCATTTGGTCCCCTAGGGGAGTGTCCACCAGGTGGGAGACCTGCATAAATACTGGGCAGATAGCCCTGAGTAAATGAGTTCCTGCTTAACCCTGAAGCTGAAGTGTTGTCTCTTTCTTGGGGGAAGGGGACTGTATGCCGATTGCCAGGAGTGTAAGCTGTTCGTATGGCTTTTCCTGTTCGGCTGCTTCCAGGTTTCGTGTGTCTGCTGTTCGAGAGGTGGTGAATCCGTGCAGTTTGGGAGTTCGGGGAATTGGTGCTTATAGTAGCTGCTGGTCTATCTAAAGGGGATTATCGCCTAAACTGGGTTTTATCCCCTTTTGAGCGAAACGGTCCGTTACAACGTGTATATGGCAGCCATTTTAGGAACCGCACACCTGGGACCCGAGCAAGGTCACCTCGTTCAAGCTGCTCTGGTTCCTTGATGAGCCAGCTGCCCGTGAGTTAACATGTCCCGTGGAGAAGCACTCTGTCCTGTAAAGCCTCACCACAAAAAAATTAAATAAATAACAGCACTCGGAGTGGTGAGTTTAGTAAATGTTCATATCAGTTTAATACCTTCCGCGTCTCCTATCAGTGGACGTGTATATGGCAGCCATTTTAGGAACCGCACACCTGGGACCCGAGCAAGGTCACCTCTTTCAACATGCGACATGATTTGGCCCTGTAAAACTATCCTGGATATTCTCTACAAGTTCTATGGATATGGCATTGATTTATGTAACAGGGAGATGGAAGAAGATGCTTGGTTGGTCCTCTTACTTGAAATTTGTGGCACTGCGCGGGCAAGCTAATGTGCCACCAGATAGGAGTGGTGAGTTTAGTATTGTTCATATCAGTTTAATACCTTCCGCGTCTCCTATCAGAGGACATGTATATGGCAGCCATTTTAGGAACCGCACACCTGGAACCCGAGCAAGGTCACCTCTTTCAACAGGCGACAAGATATGGCCCTGTAAAACTCTCCTGGATATTATGTACAATTTCTATGGATATGGCATTGATTTATGTAACAGGGAGATGGAAGAAGATGCTTGGTCGGTCCTCTTACTTGAAATTTGTGGCACTGCGCGGGCAAGCTAATGTGCCACCAGATAGGAGTGGTGAGTTTAGTATTGTTCATATCAGTTTAATACCTTCCGCGTCTCCTATCAGAGGACATGTATATGGCAGCCATTTTGGGAACCGCACACCTGGGACCGGAGCAAGGTCACCTCTTTCAACAGGCGACATGATTTGGCCCTGTAAAACTATCCTGGATATTCTCTACAAGTTCTATGGATATGGCATTGATTTATGTAACAGGGAGATGGAAGAAGATGCTTGGTCGGTCCTCTTACTTGAAATTTGTGGCAATGCGCGGGCAAGCTAATGTGCCACCAGATAGGAGTGGTGAGTTTAGTATTGTTCATATCAGTTTAATACCTTCTGCGTCTCCTATCAGTGGACGTGTAAATGGCAGAGATTTTTATTTGTTGAATCACCTCCCCTTTTTAGGCCAAGGTGGGAAGATGCTTAGACCACTGGTATATTGGTGCCATCTTGGAGGATTTTTTTTTGGTTTGGTTTTTGAAGCCACAGTGCTGCACCAGTGGGCCTAAAAATTAGGCATGTACACATGCCTGAAAAATTTGGTATTGTTGCAGCCGCTGCTGTAGCAGCGGCCAGAAAAATTGATGTTTGTTTCACAGGCAGAAAGTGCCCTAAAACATGGCGGCTTGAACCCTAGTTGGTGGCGGATAAGTCACGCAAGTCAAACGTCATTCAGAGCTAAAGCAGCACAGCAGCGTGTGGACCATTTTTAGCCCAAGGCAGCTCATCTCATCAGGCCTTTTTTAATCGAATGTATCGCCCAGTGTCAGTCCCTTCGGGATCCATCCCTCATTCATCTTAATAAAGGTGAGGTAATCTAGACTTTTTTGACCTAGGCGACTTCTCTTCTCAGTGACAATACCTCCTGCTGCACTGAAGGTCCTTTCTGACAGGACACTTGAAGCGGGGCAGGCCAGAAGTTCTATCGCAAATTGGGATAGCTCAGGCCACAGGTCAAGCCTGCACACCCAGTAGTCAAGGGGTTCATCGCTCCTCAGAGTGTCGATATCTGCAGTTAAGGCGAGGTAGTCTGCTACCTGTCGGTCGAGTCGCTCTCTGAGGGTGGATCCCGAAGGGCTGTGGCGATGCATAGGACTTAAAAAGGTCCGCATGTCCTCCATCAACAACACGTCTTTAAAGCGTCCTGTCCTTGCGGGCGTGGTCGTGGGAGGAGGAGGAGGATGACTTCCACCTCTCCCCCTGTTAGATTCCCGTTGTGCTGTGACATCACCCTTATACGCTGTGTAAAGCATACTTTTTAATTTATTTTGCAAATGCTGCATCCTTTCCGACTTGTTGTAATTCGGTAACATTTCCGCCACTTTCTGCTTATACCGGGGGTCTAGTAGCGTGGACACCCAGTACAGGTCGTTCTCCTTCAGCCTTTTTATACGAGGGTCCCTCAACAGGCAGGACAGCATGAAAGACCCCATTTGCACAAGGTTGGATGCCGAGCTACTCATTTCCCGTTCCTTCTCCTCACTGATGTCATTGAAGGTATGTTCTTCCCCCCAGCCACGTACAACACCACGGGTACCAGATAGGTGACAACGAGCACCCTGGGATGCCTGTTGTGTTTGGTCTTGCTCCTCCTCCTCCTCCTCCTCCTCCTCAAAGCTACATTCCTCCTCTGACTCCTCTTCCTCACAATCCTCTTCCAGCGTTGCTGATAAGGCTGTTTCTGGTGGTGATGGTGACCACAACTCTTCCTCTTCCTCTTCACGCTCATCTACAGCCTGATCCAGCACTCTTCGCAGGGCACGCTCCAGGAAGAAAACAAATGGTATGATGTCGCTGATGGTGCCTTCGTTGCGACTGACTAGGTTTGTCACCTCCTCAAAAGGACGCATGAGCCTACAGGCATTGCGCATGAGCGTCCAGTAACGTGGCAAAAAAATTCCCAGCTCCCCAGAGGCTGTCCTAGCACCCCGATCATACAAATATTCATTAACAGCTTTTTCTTGTTGGAGCAGGCGGTCGAACATTAGGAGTGTGGAATTCCAACGTGTAGGGCTGTTGCAAATCAAGCGCCTCACTGGCATATTGTTTCGCCGCTGGATATCGGCAAAGTGAGCCATGGCCGTGTAGGAACGCCTGAAATGGCCACACACCTTCCTGGCCTGCTTCAGGACGTCCTGTAAGCCTGTGTACTTATGCACAAAGCGTTGTACGATCAGATCACACACATGTGCCATGCACGGCACATGTGTCAACTTGCCAAACTTCAATGCCGCTATCAAATTCTTTCCGTTGTCACACACCACTTTGCCGATATCCATTTGCTGCGGAGTCAGCCACTTTTCCACCTGTGCGTTCAGGGCGGACAGGAGTGCGTGTCCGGTGTGACTCTCTGCTTTCAAGCAAGTCAAACCCAAGACGGCGTGACACTGCTGTATCCGGGATGTGGAATAGTACCTGGGGAGCTGGGAGGGTGCCGTTGATGTGGAGCAAGACGCAGCAGCACAAGAGGACTCAGCCGAGGAGGTTATGGAAGAGGATGGAGTAGGAGGAGTAGAGGAGGTGGCAGCAGGACTGCCTGCAATTCGTGGCGGTGTCACCAACTCCTCTGCAATGCCACGCATTCCTTGCTTGTCAGCCGTCAGCAGGTTTACCCAATGCGCAGTGTAGGTGATATACCTGCCCTGACCATGCTTTGCAGACCAGGTATCAGTGGTCAGATGGACCCTTGCCCCAACACTGTGTGCCAGACATGCCATGACTTCCTTTTGCACAATCGAGTACAAGTTGGGGATTGCCTTTTGTGAAAAGAAATTCCGGCCGGGTACCTTCCACTGCGGTGTCCCAATAGCTACAAATTTTTTGAACGCCTCAGACTCAACCAGATTGTATGGTAAAAGCTGGCGGGCTAATAGTTCGGACAAGCCAGCTGTCAGACGCTGGGCAAGGTGGTGACTTGGTGACATTGGCTTCTTACGCTCAAACATGTCCTTGACAGACACATGACTGTGGGCAGATGAGCGGGAACTGCTCAAGGCGGGAGACGGAGTGGCGGATGGTTGAGAGGGGGCAAGAAGGACAGCAGTGGTTGACGTGGCTGAAGATGCTAGACCAGGAGGAGGATGGCGGCTTAGAGTAGGCGTGCTGCTTGTACTCATGTGTTGATCCCATAGGCGTTTGTGATGTGAGATCATGTGCCTACGCAAAGCAGTTGTACCTAGGTGGGTGTTGGACCTCCCATGACTCAGTTTCCTTTGGCACAGGTTGCAAATGGCATCGCTGTTGTCCGAGGCAGACACAAAAAAAAAATGCCACACTGCTGAGCTCTGCAATGACGGCATTCTGGTGGTGGACACAGCATGCGTTCATTGGCGTGCTGTCGGGCTGACCCCGGGTGCCAATGCATGCTGTCTGACTGTGCCACTAGCTCCTTGCGACGACCCCCCCCTGCTTCCAACTCGTCTCCTCCTCCTCTCTGTCTCCCCATCTGAACTTTCGCCCTGTTCTTCTTCTTGCCGAGCGGGCACCCACGTGACATCCATGGACGCATCGTCATCATCAACCGCTTCGCTTGTATCTGACAACTCAGAAAAGGAAGCAGCAGCGGGTACAACATCATCATCATCACACCGTACCTCCATGTGTTTAATGCTGCCTGCCTGATACATATCCCTGTTATCTACATCCTCTAGCAATAATGGTTGCGCATCACTCATTTCTTCAAACGGGTGTGTGAATAACTCCTCTGACATACCAAGTAAAGCGGCTGTGGTGCTAGTTTTGGTGGTGGCGGCAGGCGGGTGAGTGGTATCTTGAGAGGTGCCTGAAGCTAAGCTGGAGGAGGATGGTGCGTCAAGGTTCCGAGCGGAGGCTGTACAAGATTGGGTGTCCTGTGTTAGCCAGTCAACTATGTCCTCAGAACTTTTCAAGTTCAGGGTACGTGGCTTCTGAAAACTGGGCATTATTCTAGGGCAAAAGGGAATCACAGCACCACGACCACGACGACCCCTGCGGGGTGGCCTGCCTCTGCCTGTAATTTTTTTTGGGATTAGTGGTACTATAAGTGCAAGCTACTGTGAGACCAGATATGATTGGCAATGTGAACTGTAAGAGTTCTGCAGAGCACACACTGTAGGCCTGAGACACCCGCTTGAAGACAAGTAACTGCTATTCAATCTATAACAGTGAAAAACAAATTTTGGTTTTAAAAGCACGCTATAGAGACACCAGATATGATTGGCAATGTGCACTGGAACAGTTCTGCAGAGCACACACTGTAGGCCTGAGACACCCGCTTGAAGACAAGTAACTGCTATTCAATCTATAACAGTGAAAAACAAATTTTGGTTTTAAAAGCACGCTATAGAGACACCAGATATGATTGGCAATGTGCACTGGAACAGTTCTGCAGAGCACACAGTGTAGGCCTGAGACACCCGCTTGAAGACAAGTAACTGCTATTCAATCTATAACAGTGAAAAAAAAATTTTGGTTTTAAAAGCACGCTATAGAGACACCAGATATGATTGGCAATGTGCACTGGAACAGTTCTGCAGAGCACACACTGTAGGCCTGAGACACCCGCTTGAAGACAAGTAACTGCTATTCAATCTATAACAGTGAAAAACAAATTTTGGTTTTAAAAGCACACTATAGAGACACCAGATATGATTGGCAATGTGCACTGGAACAGTTCTGCAGAGCACACACTGTAGGCCTGAGACACCCGCTTGAAGACAAGTAACTGCTATTCAATCTATAACAGTGAAAAACAAATTTTGGTTTTAAAAGCACGCTATAGAGACACCAGATATGATTGGCAATGTGCACTGGAACAGTTTTGCAGAGCACACAGTGTAGGCCTGAGACACCCGCTTGAAGACAAGTAACTGCTATTCAATCTATAACAGTGAAAAAAAAAATTTGGTTTTAAAAGCACGCTATAGAGACACCAGATATGATTGGCAATGTGCACTGGAACAGTTCTGCAGAGCACACACTGTAGGCCTGAGACACCCGCTTGAAGACAAGTAACTGCTATTCAATCTATAACAGTGAAAAACTAATTTTGGTTTTAAAATCACGCTATAGAGACACCTGATATGATTGGCAATGTGCACTGGAACAGTTCTGCAGAGCACACACTGTAGGCCTGACACACCCGCTTGAAGACAAGTAACTGCTATTCAATCTATAACAGTGAAAAAAAAAATTTGGTTTTAAAAGCACGCTATAGAGACACCAGATATGATTGGCAATGTGCACTGGAACAGTTCTGGAGAGCACACGCTGAAGGAAGGACTGAAAGAGCCGCTTGAAGGACACTGACTGGCTGCTATTAGCTTACACTAGAAACCTTTTTTCTTTGTAAAAGCACGCTAAAGAGACACCAAATATGATTGGCAACTGTCAAAGAACGCTGGAACAGGTCTACAGAGCACACGCTGAAGTAGGCCTGACACCCAGACGCTTGCAGACAACTAACTGCTCTTCTATTACAGTGAAAAATGTTTATTTATTTTAAATCTAAAGCTTAAGCTATTGTAAAAACAGATATGAGTGGTGGCACTGGGCAAGAGGGCACAGTATCCACTGTGAACCTCACACAGAAGCTGGCAGGCAGGCAACTGCTCTTCTATTACAGTGGAAACAAAATTTTGGTTGTAAAAGCACGCTATAGAGACACCAGATATGAGTGGCAATTGTAAAAGTACGCTGGCAGGGTTGTGCAGGGCACACGCTGAAGGAAGGCCTGACAGAGCCGCTTGAAGGACACTGACTGGCTGCTATTAGCTTACACTGGAAACCTTTTTTCTTTGTAAAAGCACGCTATAGAGACACCAGATATGAGTGGCAATTGTCAAAGTACGCTGGCAGGGTTGTGCAGGGCACACGCTGAAGGAAGGCCTGACAGAGCCGCTTGAAGGACACTGACTGGCTGCTATTAGCTTACACTGGAAACCTTTTTTCTTTGTAAAAGCACGCTAAAGAGACACCAGATATGATTGGCAACTGTCAAAGCACGCTGGCACAGGTCTGCAGAGCACACGCTGAAGTAGGCCTGACACCCAGACGCTTGCAGACAACTAACTGATCTTCTATTACAGTGAAAAAAAATTATTTCTTTAAAATCTAAAGCTTAAGCTATTGTTAAAACAGATATGAGTGGTGGCACTGACTGTGCAAATGGGCAAGGCATCCAACCTGACACAGAAGCTGGCAGGCAGGCAACTGCTCTTCTATTACAGTGAAAAAAAATATTTCTTTAAAATCTAAAGCTTAAGCTATTGTCAAAACAGATATGAGTGGTGGCACTGACTGTGCAAATGGGCAAGGCATCCAACCTGACACAGAAGCTGGCAGGCAGGCAACTGCTCTTCTATTACAGTGAAAAAAAATGATTTCTTTAAAATCTAAAGCTTAAGCTATTGTTAAAACAGATATGAGTGGTGGCACTGACTGTGCAAATGGGCAAGGCATCCAACCTGACACAGAAGCTGGCAGGCAGGCAACTGCTCTTCTATTACAGTGAAAAAAAATGATTTCTTTAAAATCCAAAGCTTAAGCTATTGTTAAAACAGATATGAGTGGTGGCACTGACTGTGCAAATGGGCAAGGCATCCAACCTGACACAGAAGCTGGCAGGCAGGCAACTGCTCTTCTATTACAGTGAAAACAAATTATTTATTTAAAATCTAAAGCTTAACCAATTGTTAAAACAGATATGAGTGGTGGCACTGACTGTGCAAATGGGCAAGGCATCCAACCTGACACAGAAGCTGGCAGGCAGGCAACTGCTCTTCTATTACAGTGAAAACAAATTATTTATTTTAAATCTAAAGCTTAACCAATTGTTAAAACAGATATGAGTGGTGGCACTGGGCAAGTAGGCACAGTATCCAATGTGAACCTCACACAGAAGCTGGCAGGCAGGCACCTGCAATTACATTACACAGGAAAAAAAAAAAAAAAAAAGCAGCCTGATGTTATAGCCCTAAAAAGGGCTTTTTGGGGTGCTGTCCTTACAGCAGAGATCAGATGAGTCCTTCAGGATTGTAGTGGACACTGAATACCCTAGCCTAGCTATCAATTTCCCTATCTAATCAGCAGCAGCTAAACTTTCCCTCCTCTCACTAAGCATGCAGCTTCAGAATGAATCGAAAATGGATGCTGGGAGGGAGGTTGGAGGGTGTGAAGGGAGGGAGTGCTGCTGATTGGCTGGAATGTGTCTGCTGACCGAGAGGCACAGGGTCAAAGTTTGCCCAATGATGACGAATAGGGGGCGGATCGAACCGCCCATGTGTTCGCCCGCGGCGGCGAACGCGAACACGCTAAGTTCGCCGGGAACTGTTCGCCGGCGGACAGTTTGGTACATCACTAATCATATGCGGAAAATATTTATGTCTAAAATAGTTTAACATGTACCTATGGGTGCCTTCACGTGCTTAAACCTGGAGAAGTACTAAAACTCCAATAGTTTAGGAGTATTCACATGTTCTCCGATTATTCAATCCTCTTTTGGCGACATTTGGTTATTTATTTTTCATATTCGGAAAGTGTTTTTTTTTGTACATTGCTATTTCCACAGCTCCTTCAATCTAATAGATTCAGTGAGATAATTGTTTCCGACTCCTCCCCCAAGGGTGGAACCATTCTACACACCTTTAATATAAGTTGTACAAAAGATATGCTTGTATGATGCCTTGCAAACTCCTCCCACACAAAGGTAACTGTAATTGATTGGCTGCTTTAAGAACAAATCAGAAGATAGAGTACCATATTTAACTTCCTTTTTGTGACAGATATGTGTCCTCGAAGGCACAGAAATAAGGCTATGAATTTATAGACAGTTGTAAATATTTATGCTCGACCTTCTTCATTTATATATGAACGTATAGAAAGAATTGTGGAGGTGATCAGTCAGCCCAAACCGTTGGTGATGGTCGGCAACCACCATTAGACAAGGTCACCAAACTTATATCCCAAAAATGGGGTAACCCAAAATAGAAATATGAACAAATGGAACAGAACCCTGGGACTACTACTGTAAGGCACCAGAGGACTATACGAAGAAAAGTGTAAGTAATAAAAAAAACAAAAAACTTTTATTACATTAAAAAAATACATAAAAAAAAACTATAAAATACACTAAAGATCTAAAAGCACACGTATCAAATGAGATTGGAATAAGTATATGGAACAACAAGAGGACACAGTTGATGTTGCTCTCTGGATTAGAGTCACCTGGTTCTGTAAGGTGCTAACAGGTAACTCTGCAGTGCCAGGGTAAATAGAGCTAGTGTTCTGAGACTGACACCCGTGTTTTTTCATGTGTTAATTAACATTTATTAGAAGTGTTTTTATCACTTATTGTTGGCACAGCTAAATGGTTTGAAGTGGCTTTAATACCTAGTAATTTGAGTCCCTCTAGGGGTCCACATGGACATCTTTGGGGCTTGTTGCCTAAATAACACAGTGTGTTTTTGAAGCAGTTTTCAACTTTTAATCTAGATGACAGTGGAGACAGATCTCCCTGGTTTCCTTGTCCCTCCGTATACAAAATGGCATTACCAGTTGTACCTTGGGGATTGTTGATGAAAAGGATTAATTATTAGCACTGATGAAATTCCATTTCTATATATTTAGTTCAGCCTAGATGTTTAAACCATGGACCTGTAGAGCACATATTGCAATTGTCATAATATCTAATGCTACATTCTAGTTTTTAACACGGATACGGATCCAGGCAATTACTTACTCATTAACAAAGTTTTATCCTTCATCACCTGATATAGGTGTTTAGTGCACCAGTAGACACATACTGCTAACATTATTGCAGTTAAATTCGATAAGGTTTTAGCTACCTCTGCAGTGTAGTTTGCTACATTATATCCTGTTTACATTCCGACTCAAACGTCTTATATTCATCACATGGTTTTCTTAGCCTTGTAAATTGTTATAAAACTTCTACCAGCCCATTGTGCCACTACTTTGGTCTGACTGGGATGCTCTTGTCACCTTTGGGACATGTTAGGAGTTCATTTTTTATTAGATTTACATATATTATTATATATATTTTTTTAATTCTTTATTTTTATAGTGCGTATGCGTATAACATTTGCATATGAGGTACCCCAAAGGCATTCCTCTAGCAGATTACTAACAGTTGAACATAAAGGTATAAGGTAGATCAAGCACATTTTTATATAAAAGGATATAAACAGGATAGCTTTACTTTGTGTAAGCATTTGCATAGCATAACAGAGTGGTACCGCTTAACTTTTTAGACGAGTTATTATTTTGCTGTGTCAAGAGCTAATTAAGCCATAAGTTGGTTACCACTAGGGTCACATTCCAACAAGATTAATTTTGTAACTCAGTTAACAGGATGGAACAGTAGCTTTAGATAGAGGGCAAAGGGATAAAACAAGTAGTAAGTGTATGCACAGAGCATGGGCTATGGTCACACTGATGCATATGAGAGTAAACCTTTCACTCCTGCCAGGCTATATCTTCATGTCTAAATACATGCATTTGCAAGTTAGGAGGAGGAGATGAGATAGACATGGCGAAGGTTAAACATTATCTATTAGTGTCTCGTGAAGCACATAAGCAAGCTAGCAATCCAAGTTTAAAACATAACGGTCACCGCAGAATAAGACAGGAGGTAATCTGCGAGATCTACATAGCAAAACAATATATTATTAGTTCAGGGCATCACTTCCTGACATCTATACAGCATAGGGTAATCAGGTTTGAAGGCCACGAATTTGAGAGCCCAGATCAGCCTATGCCAGTCACAGTCCTTGCCAAGTCTTGCCCTGGGAGGCATAGTGGCAGGCCATCAAGTGCAGCAGTAGTTATGTAGCATAAGGGGGTTTCTCCCGGTACCTCTAGCCTTGTGAGAGTCCCAGTGCTAGGCACCCTTGGTGCCCTCTTGTATGTCGTCTTATGTGGCTCGTGCTGGGTGCTTTCTGGCTTTGACTGTGTTGTCACGGTATGTCTGCTTGTTTCCTTGATGTGTTTGCTGGATTTAAGGTATTTCCCGCTGAGGGCTACTTTTTGCCACCCTTTGGTCTCGTTGTCGCTGCTGTTCAGCCGGGTGGGTGGGTTTGCACCGCACCTCTGTGTCAGGCGTGTATGGCGTCCCCAGGTTCTCAGTCTCCGCTGGAACCGACGGAGCCTGGTCAGGCCCGGTCTCTGAGCCGTGAGGGTGATGCTGTCATGGGGAGAGGTAGGCAGCTGTGGTGCCGCTGTCATTCTGACCCCGGCTTTCAGCGTCTCCTGCAATCTCCTCCACAGGTCTGCAAAGTGCTGGTCGATTCGGGCCATTAGGCCGTCGCATATCAGTGGTGCGTCAGCGTGTGTCGCTTGTGCTGTTTCCCAGCAGGCAGCCGCCATCTTAGGTAAGTAGTGTGGCACTGTGCTGTCCGCGTATGCCCCCCTGGGTCTGAAGCTGGGCGAGGTTTCTCACCGTAGTGGACCGGGATGACCCCCACCGGTCCAAGGGGGGGGGGGGAGAGTAGCTGCGTGCTGCAGTCGCGTAAGGGCTTTGAGAGCTGGGAGAGCGGCCGTCTCTCTGCAGCTCGGCGTGGTGCAGGCCCCAGGCCTCCGTTCGGGCTATCCGGTGTCTGAGACGCTCGTGTGGGGTATCCCCCGGTGCTCCGTTGTGCACTTAGCAAGGGTCTGTCGATTTGGGTCCAATTCGAGAGGGTGACCCTTGATTAGGTCCCCATTTGCCTTATCAGGCCTAGGAGCTCTTGCCTAGAACGTCTATTCAGCTCCACAGCTAGACTCCGCCCCCCATATTATTATATTTTCTATGTTTACGCTCTGATTTGTATGGGGTTGAGTTTGAGGGAGTTAATTTACAATTTTGCTAATATTTTAGTCTGATACTCACTTAATTTCTTTTCCTAATTATCTTTAGGCTTTCTGTCTATTAGTAATACATTATTCTTTTTATATATTTATTTTACTAACTGTGAATTTATACTGATAATTTAGATTTAACGTAAACATCCTATCTTTACAATATCAGCACATCACTACTATGCAAATACTTTGTTCTATCTGTTAATCGTTTTATTACCTAGCCAAACAGTATATATTTTATTATGTATATTTCTACTGTCTACCTACAGTCACACTTCTATTTATATCAGGATGCCTTGGGAAAGATTAATTTTGGGATTCCCTGACAGATGACAACAATATTTTATTATTATATTTATGCGTTTGCTTATTATTTTCACTTTGTGTATTTTAATTGATTTATTTAATAACTATGATATATTTTCTTATCTAGTAAGGTTAGGAAGTGTGTTAATTCCTTTTTTATCTTCTATTGGTTGAATGCAGAGGCGTGTTTATTGTACTGTTACTGAACCGCCGGTAGTTCCACACCTGAATGAAAGGTGATCAGGGACTGGTCAACCCTCAACCATGCGCATCAGAAGAGTCTAACTTTGGACCATGGATGGGACATGTGCCCCTCATGGGCAGTGGTGGTGACAGGCTATGGGAACGTTACCCCATCAACATCAGCCCCACATTAAGTGACTTGAAAAAATCTAGAGGATGGCGCCTAGAGATGTAGACATACAAAGATCCTGTATAACAGTGTTCCACACCATGAACAAAATTAACTGCTGCAGCATGGAACACAATGATTTGATAACAATCAATTTAAAAGTAAAGATCACATTAACAAGAGAAATTCATTGTGATAAACCTCCTAAAGCGAGAGCTCTGTGTAAACAAGACCTCAGATAAACCTAGGCTGAGTACAGCCTTAAAGCAATTATATAGTGTAGATGTAGAATATCGGCAATAAAAGCACAACATTTCTACACACTGGTTGTCCACAAACAAATATATATATATGGGATTTCCTATATTATATATCCCCATTCATTTAATCTCTCCTCCTCAATTCAAATTCTGTCCATTTATCTTGTGTCTCTCAGTTGTAAATTCAGATCTGTCCCTGTGACCTTATATCCCCCTTTCTTTCTTGTTCTGCTTTACCCTGAAATCAATGCAAGAGGGCACTGATAGTAGGCAAGTGAGGCATGCAACTCTTTTACTTTCACACGATCACACTAAGGGCTGAATACATTGTCAAGGTAATTCACTGAAGTCTGAATAGAGCAAAACCATCCAGCTTCTTATGGGGCCATTTGGATTGTGAAATACAGACATTGCAATTTAGATTTTGTAATTCAGGCGCCGAAGAAGCATGAAATTGCTCCAGATTTCAGCCAGACCGAACGCTGCCAGACAGCTGAAATTCAGACCGAATGCAAATCCAACCCCGCAGGCTTCAAATTACACGCTCAGATTGAGAAAAATCTAAACAATTTGCCCACTGGATTTTGAGCCTTGGCCACCAGGGCATTCTAATTTGTTGACTTACTAGCCAACCGATCTGAATGCTCTCACTCATATTGCAAAGTGTGGGAAATGTTCCCATGTTTTGCAATAGCTAACATAGTGTGAGAAAGTCCTCCATGGGTTAAGATGAATTAATTTTATTGCAGCATGTTTTTAAATTTGATGCACCGGGCCCTGGACTTAACAATCTGAGGCTGGATTTCAGTCGACTGGCAACATTTGGTAATCCATACCGTATTAAGGCTCATTGTCTGCCTTGTCTGCAAAATCCCGACATGTTAAATAGCATGAATAATTTTCAAATTTTGTATTCTGAGTGCCACATACAGCACCAGATGGTTTTGTGCCTCCCGATACGGGCCATTTGAAGTTTTATGAATAATCCTACTAGATATATATGCCTTCATGCTCCCAAAATTATAAGAGTGTCTCAATCATTTTGTGACCACAAATATGAATGCATTGATCAGAGTACATTAATCTTAATTTTGAGGTAGTTTCCATGTTAGAAAGTCCCTGGTCAATCGCAATTTTACATTGTTGATAATCTATAAGCATTGTGTCTACAGGCGAAAGGTAACCGCTTTGGAGTATGGCACCTTTAATAAGTACCTTATGATTCAACAGTAAGGTATGTGCAATATCTTGCAACTATATTTACTAAGTTCCGTTTTCTGAAGTTCAATCAATTTCACAACACTACAAAACAGAAATGCTTATCTGCAAAGATGTACCAACCAAAGAGAGCAAAATTTGTCATTTGAAATTTCTTCTTATTTTGTTCTGACCAGTTAGATAAGTTTAATGCACTAGAACAGGCGTTATCAATTAATTTTTTTCTGTGGATCCCTTTGACATAGTGTATCAACATTGTGAAACCCCCTAAAATATGTTTGCGCCGTAGCACTAACCTTTTAATTAGCAAAGTGTAATGTTTTCTTTACACTGATTTCTACAGATAGTAAACAGGTTGTAGTACTCAGGAGCAGGTGTGCTTTTGTGTGTAGAGTTGCTGTTTATATACAATATAAGCATTTTGATACAGGGGTATGTTTATATGTAATGTTTGCATTTGAATGCAGTGGTGTGTTTCGATGTAGTCGTGGCTTTTAAATGTGGGTTTACTTGGATACTCTGCACTATTATTTCTCTTTTTCCTATGCATGAAATTGATGTCCAACCAGTCCTGAAGTTTTCACACCATTATATGTGATATGCCTTCAATCAAACTATGTTTGTGAGTGCAATCCTCTATATTACTTATTTCTATTCTCTGTGACAATATTGCGCTATGTCCATCTCTATTATTTCTGTGTTGTAGATTGCCATTTTTTGGTGTTTTGTTGTTTTAAATGTGGGTGTACATTTGTATGTAGTGTTGGTGTTTGAGTGATGGACGTGTCTGGGTGTTTGTATATAATTTTGGAGTTTGTATTCAGGGGTGTTTTGTATGTAATGTTTGTGTTGCAAGGAACTGTTTGCATGTTGTGTTGGTATTTGATTGCGGGGATATATGTACAGACACTGCAACATACATACACAGATAAACACACACACTCACACAGAGATACACATAATGACACATACACGCACAGACACAAAGGCACACACACACACTACCACATGCACACACCTTGACACACAGACACACTGGCACATACACACACACACAAACACACACACTGGCACATCCACACATTTAGATACACACACTGCCACATGACTCAGGTATAAGCTGAGGGGGGCTTTTTCAGCATAAAAAATGTGCTGAAAAACTCGGCTTATTCTCAAGTATATACGGTAAATAATATATATAATTACATCTAATTACAAATATTCCCCCATTAATATCTAAATTCTCAGGAAGTTTTATCTCCTGGATTAGGGGGCTTTTCAATTCCTGAAGTCAATAGCTGATTTATTCTATTCTTCTAATTCCTTTGCCATCTGGGTTTTTGTAGACGTTATAACGTAGGGCAGTCAGATATCCCAGTCCAGTCCTCCAAAATAGAAATACTAAATGTCTTCCCTTGCTGTGTAAATGCTAGCGCGAACGAGTAGTTCCAACTATAGTTAACTTGTTTCTCCATAAGTAATTGCGTGATAGGCCGCAAGACTCTTCGGCCATTAAGGTGGTAGATTAAATATCTTGAAATATTGTAATTGAGTGGCCCTCAAAGTATAGTTCACAAAGTTGTCTTGCTTTGCGGAATATCTCTTCTTTTAATTGTATGGAACACATGAAGTCCTAACCCCCTACTATTGCCCCTAGCCACCCATCGCAGGTCCTAACCCCCTATTACTGACCCTAATCGCCCACTGAAGGTCCTAACCCCCCACTACGGGTCCTGACCTCTTACTACTGCCCCTGCCCCCTATCACTGCCTCTGACCCCCCACTACAGGTCCTAACCTACCACTTTAGCCCCTAACCCGTCACTTCAGCCCTTAACTCTCCACTACTACTTCTAACGCCTTATTTATTCCTCTAACTCCCCACTACACCCCATATCCCCCCACTGTAGCCCCTATCCCCCACTGCAGCCCCTATCCCCCTACTGCCCCTATCCATCATTACAGCCCTTACCCTGACTGCTGCCATTAACCCCTTAAGGACTAAACTTCTGGAATAAAAAGGAATCATGACATGTCACACATGTCATGTGTCCTTAAGGGGTTAAACCCTCACTCAGAGGCGGCTCTCTAATTAGGCGGTTTAGGCGGCCGCCTAAGGCCTCGCGCTGGCGGGGGCCTCGCGGCCGCCTAAACCACCTGTGAGCAGAGTGTGTCAGGTCCTCGGTCACTGACCGAGGACCTGACACCAGGAGGGGGCCCGGCGGCTTGCCCGGTATGCCGCCGGGTGCGAGGCCCCTCCTGGCTGCCCGGCCACCATCGCAGACACTGGTCTGCAGCTCCGCAGTGTGCAGAGCTGCAGACCATGTGACTCGCGAGAATTGGCCAATCAGAGCGTTGCCGCGGGTTACCACGGCAACGCTCTGAAATCTCGCGAGATTACATGGTCTGCAGCTATGCGGAGCTGCAGACCGGAAGCAGTGGCCACCGGACCACCAGGGAACCCACTGGACCACCAGGGAAAGGTAGGCTCTCCCTCCCCATCACCCCCACCACACTCAGCCTCACCCACAGCATCACCCCCCACCACCCTCAGCCTCACCCCCCACCACCATCACCACCCTCAGCCTCACCCCCACCACCCTCAGCTTCACCCACCCTCAGCCTCACCCCCCCACCATCACCCCCCACCACTCTCACCATCACCCCCCACCACCCTCAGCCTCACCCCCACCACCCTCAGCCTCACCCCCACCATCCTCAGCCTCACCCCCCACCATCACCCCTCCCCACCCTCACCATCACCCCCCACCACTCTCACCAGCACCCCCCAGCACCCTCAGCCTCACCCCCCACCACCATCACCCCTCCCCACCCTCACCATCACCCCCCACCACCCTCAGCCTCACCCCCCACCACCATCACCCCCACCACCCTCAGCCTCACCCCCACCACCCTCAGCTTCACCCCCTCAGCCTCACCCCCCCACCATCACCCCCCACCACTCTCACCATCACCCCCCACCACCCTCAGCCTCACCCCCACCACCCTCAGCCTCACCCCCACCATCCTCAGCCTCACCCCCCACCATCACCCCTCCCCACCCTCACCATCACCCCCCACCACTCTCACCATCACCCCCCAGCACCCTCAGCCTCACCCCCCACCACCATCACCCCTCCCCACCCTCTCCATCACCCCCCACCACCCTCAGCCTCACCCCCCACCACCATCACCCCCACCACCCTCAGCCTCACCCCCACCACCCTCAGCCTCACCCCCACCCTCAGCCTCACCCCCTCACCATCACCCCCCACCACTCTCACCATCATCCCCACCACCCTCAGCCTCACCCCCCACCACCATCACCCCCCACCACCCTCAGCCTCACCCCCACCACCCTCAGCCTCACCCCCACCACCCTCAGCCTCACCCCCACCACCCTCAGCCTCACCCCCCCACCCTCAGCCTCACCACTCTCACCATCACCCCCCACCACTCTCACCATCACCCACACCACCCTCAGCCTCACCCCCACCACCATCACACACCACCCTCACCACCCACCACCATCACCCCCCACCACCCTCAGCCTCACCCCCCACCATCACCCCTCCCCACCCTCACCATCACCCCCCACCACTCTCACCATCACCCCCCAGCACCCTCAGCATCACCCCTCCCCACCCTCACCATCACCCCCCACCACCCTCAGCCTCACCCCCCACAACCATCACCACCCTCAGCCTCACCCCCTACCACCATCACCCCCCACCACCCTCAGCTTTACCCCCCACCACCCTCAGCTTTACCCCCCACCACCCTCAGCTTTACCCCCCACCACCCTCAGCCTCACCCCCCACCACCCTCGGCTTCATCCCCCACCACCCTCAGCCTCACCACCATCCCCCACCACCCTCATCATCACCACCATCCCCCACCACCCTCATCATCACCACCATCCCCCACCACCCTCCTCATCACCACCACCCTCAGCATCACTCCCCCCACCACCCTCAGCATCACCCCCCTCACCACCCTCAGCCTCACCCCCACCACCCTCAGCATAACCCTCCGTCACCACCCTCAGCCTCACCCCACTCACCATCACCCCCTCCTTCTCACATTACCCCCTCTCACTCTCACATTACCCCCTCTCACTCTCACATTACCCCCTCTCACTCTCACATTACCCCCTCTCACTCTCACATTACCCCCTCACTCTCACATTACCCCCCTCACTCTCACATTACCCCCCTCACTCTCACATTACCCCCCTCACTCTCACATTACCCCCCTCACTCTCACATTACCCCCCTCACTCTCTCATTAGCCCCCCCCACTCTCACATTAGCCCCCCCCACTCTCACATTAGCCCCCCCACTCTCACATTACCCACCCACTCTCACATTACCCACCCACTCTCACATTATGCCCCCTCACTCTCACATTATGCCCCCTCACTCTCACATTATGCCCCCTCACTCACACATTATGCCCCCTCACTCTCACATTACCCTCACTCTCACATTACCCCCTCTCACTCTCACATTACCCCCCTCACTCTCACATTACCCCCCTCACTCTCACATTACCCCCCTCACTCTCACATTACCCCCTCACTCTCACATTACCCCCCTTCACTCTCACATTACCCCCCTTCACTCTCACATTACCCCCCTTCACTCTCACATTACCCCCTCACTCTTACATTACCCCCTCACTTTTACATTACCCCCCCTCACTCTCACATTACCATCACCCCCCGCTCCCTGTCACATTACCATCACCCCCCGCTCCCTCTCACCATCAACCCCCCGCTCCCTCTCACCATCAACCCCCCGCTCCCTCTCACCATCAACCCCCCGCTCCCTCTCACCATCAACCCCCCGCTCCCTCTCACCATCAACCCCCCGCTCCCTCTCACCATCACACCCCCCGCTCCCTCTCACCATCACACCCCCCGCTCCCTCTCACCATCACACCCCCCGCTCCCTCTCACCATCACACCCCCCGCTCCCTCTCACCATCATCCCCCCGCTCCCTCTCACCATCACCCCCCTTTCACCATCACCCGCCTCTCACATTACCCCCCTTTCGCCATCACCCGTCTCTCACCATCACCCCCCCATACACACAACACACTTCAAGCAGCTACCCCATACACAGGGTCTCAGACAAAAACGCAAACATGCTCACAGAGACATACATTCACACACACAATGATACTCTCTGTCAGACACACTCTCAGGCACATACACAGGTAGACAGTGCATCAATGTGTATATGTGACACTTTTTTGTTAGTGGGGCCTCATGTTTACGTTTCGCCTAAGGCCTCATAAAGTCTAGAGCCGCCTCTGCCCTCACTACAGCACCTAAACTTCCGCACCCCCCAGCTATATTGGGCAGAGGGAGAGCTAAGTTGAATCTATCTTCTCATCTTGTACTAAATTAAAATTCCACTACTTTCTACATACATTTCCCACACATCACACATTGCCACACAAAGCCCTCACAGGGGCCAAACGTATCACTCACAGCTTTTCACACTGCCACACATACTGCTCACAGCTACCCACACGCGGACACTGACAGCTATACACACATTACACAGCCTTATACATCACGCACAGAAAGCCACAACATACACTTCATACATAACTACAATACTTTCAGCCACCGTAGACAACACACACACACCACACATCCACTCAACATTTTAAAAAATATTCACATTACATAACAATAAAAAATAACATTGGGGAAGAATTTCCTGGTGCAAACCCTAATAAAATGGGTGGCGGCTTTACTGGAGTCTGGGAAAATGAGCTGCCCAGGCAGATCCAGCAAAGAGCGTTAATACTGGCCAGATGGTCAGACTGCTGTAGAAGCAGTCCCTCAGGGATTTAGCATATGTGATGTTGTGACATTGGCAGATCATATGGGTAGGACATTGTGATGTCACTACACGGGGGCGGCAGCAAATGATTTTTTTGCCTAGGGCGCCTAAAATCCATGCAACACAATCCAACACAAATTTAATTTTAAGTCCCTTGGGCCATAAGGCATCTAATGTGTGAATCCAATAAGCTTTCCTCTGTTTCAGTAATCCCTTTTGGTCTCTACCTCTCATACGGAGTCATACATGGTCTATGACTTGGTAGCACAATTGTGACATGCAATGACTGAAATCAGGAAAATGAGCCAGAAAGTACACAGAAGCTATAATACATGCAAGCTTTAAAAAAGCACATATATATATATATATATATATATATATATATATATATATATATATACAATCAATGAAGAATCCAAGATGCACTCTCAGGACTTGTGAAAAGCAGTGTTTCGTTTTATTTTAAATCATATGCAAACAGATGAACCAACGTTTCGACCTCTGCAGGTCTTTTTCAAGGTTACTGTGTCTGAGTAAATAGTGAGTTTATATAAGACAAAAAAAGGTGTGCTTACCAATCATTAGCGTTGTGTTCCCCTCCACCGAAACCCGGAAGTGAATTAGGTCCGCCTCCCTGACGTCATTACGTCACGACGTCCGGCGGAATTGAGAGATGGTTGCTGTGGCAACGGTTTGTACAAATTTATATACGGTTATACCAATAACTGAAGGGATACAAGCTGTACGTGAAACTCTCCTGAACACCAAGGCCTATGAAGGACCACCGATTGAATATCTATTGGAATGGTTAACGCTGGTACTTACGTGCAATTACTTTAAATTTGAAAACACCTTTTATGTCCAAACTTTCGGGACTGCTATGGGAGCGGCCATGGCGCCATCATACGCTAACATATTCATGGCATGGTTTGAACGACAACATATCCTTTCGAAATATCAAATCAATATACTGAAATACTGCAGATTTGTGGACGATATTCTACTAATATGGAAAGGCACTGAAGAAGAGTTAACCACTATGGTTACCGATATTAATAATCTACCGACTCCCATCAAGTTAACCTGCACTGCTGACAGCAGCACTATTCAATTTTTGGACGTATGTTTATTTAAAAGTGAGAAAGGTATTGGATACACCTTATATCGGAAGGAAACAGACAGAAACACATTACTTTTAGCAACAAGCTTTCATCCTAAACATCTTATAGAGTCATTACCAATCTCTCAATATATTCGAGTACTACGGTACAATAGTGATCCTCAAAATATGGATACACAACTACAACAGATGAAACAGAGATTTTTAGCCAGAGGTTATTCACCACAAACCCTGGCCCTTGCGGAATTAAAAGCAAAGGAACGTATTCAAAAAATGGAACCTAAATCTAATGACTCTCATACAGACCGTCTGTTCCTTCCACTTACCTTTCATACGAACACGTCGCAAATCAAGGATACAATATACAAACATTGGGACATATTACAAGCAGACAAACAGCTGTCACCTATTTTTCAACATCTACCTATTATTAGTTACAAGCGCAATAGGAATTTGAGGGACATATTAGTCCGCAATGACCCGGTACATTGTTACCAACAAGAAAAATTTATAAAGAAGAAAGGATGCTATAAGTGCACTGGATGTGTAACATGCAGTCATATGGTTTCAGGCACTTCTTTTGCCCATCCCCACACGGGCAAACGGATCCCCATTCAGCACTATATTACCTGCACCACAGACCATGTCATCTATATGATCACGTGCCCATGCGGGCTATCTTACGTGGGGAAAACAGATTTAACTGTCCGAGATAGAATCAGAGGACATCGTTCAGGAATTACCACAGCTTTTCGTGACCAACACACCGAGAAACCAGTCGCAAAACATTTCTTAGCCTTACAACATCGTTTACCTACGCTCAGGTTTATCGCCATCGACCATGTTCCACCGTTGCGTCGAGGAGGCGACAGATCCAAGATTTTACTACAGCGCGAAGCACACTGGATCCACTCGTTAAATACTGCAGCTCCCAAAGGACTTAATGAACATGTCACCTATTCTATGTTTCTTTAAATACCATCTGAGGGATACGCATTTTTTGCTTAGAGCAGGTCTTTTACGCAGTCTTTCTGCACTTTTTGTGCATTTTTTGCACATTTTTACTTTTATTGTTATTCTGTTCGGAGCCATATGATGGAGCTAGTAGCTTGTTTCCACATGTTTAGACATTTAAACACATTATAGAATTATTTCTGTTGGTCAGCAGGTGGTTCTTTATTGTACTGGACTTAGCCTTATTTTTGTATTTTATTTTTTGCATTTTATTCATTTAGTTTATTCTGAGTAATAGAATAATTATTGTCACAGATGAAAATGATCTTTTTCCTTTAAGAGTTAATACCTCTAGACAAAGTAGGACCTATATTTATATATTAATTTTTCTCCTATATGTGCATGGTTGGGTCCATTAGCCACTATATCAGGTTGGAATTGATACACATCACGTATTCACTTTTCTTCTTTCACTCCTTTTTTTTCACTTTTGTTCACTGCTAGTGGCCTTTAGACTCCTATTATGTTCACACAGCTATATATTTAGCATCATCTGACCTTATCTTCCTTCTTGCTGGTTCTCTTTCACTATCACCGTTCATTCTCTGTTTATCACAGAAACCGGCACTGTAAGAGTGTACAAACCGTTGCCACAGCAACCATCTCTCAATTCCGCCGGACGTCGTGACGTAATGACGTCAGGGAGGCGGACCTAATTCACTTCCGGGTTTCGGTGGAGGGGAACACAACGCTAATGATTGGTAAGCACACCTTTTTTTGTCTTATATAAACTCACTATTTACTCAGACACAGTAACCTTGAAAAAGACCTGCAGAGGTCGAAACGTTGGTTCATCTGTTTGCATATGATTTAAAATAAAACGAAACACTGCTTTTCACAAGTCCTGAGAGTGCATCTTGGATTCTTCATTGATTGTATATACTGAACGCTTCACCATTTGCACCCAGGCGGTTTTACTGGATCACAAGTAAGGAGAGTGCCAAGCTATTTATCTTTTTTATCTTTTATATATATAGGACAGTTGTCCTTGGAAACTTGCCATTCCTTAAAAATATTAAAATATGATAAAGAGATTTCTGATGAACTAAGAATGACATTGCTAAACACCTCGCTCCCCTTTAATGGATACTTCTCTCTTTTATTTCAGCTCTGAGATCAAAAGAAAACCAAATGAAGCCCTGGTAAAACAAGGATCAAGGAGAACATCTTTTATTTCTCATTTACAAATAAAATTAAAATGTATATTTTATTGGGTAGAATAACAAATAGTGGAGTACAATAAAATCTTTAAAAAACAAACAAACAGTTTTTGGATGGAAGCCCAAAACAAAACACATTAATCTCAAGGATATAAACATTACAATGGAGAACATGTCTTACGTAAGTAATTAGTAGTTACATTGTGCAGTTAGGTTAGACGGGGTTCTAACAATGACTTGATTTATTGATTCAAGGAAGGCACCACTAAGAGTTGTGAAAACCAGCAAACTGAGAGAAACACCAGTGCACCAACAGATAACATGGGAGCCTACTGATAAGTGTTCAATGATGATGATGGTGTGGGAAAGAGAAAACTACTGAGTTAAATACGGTCACACATTAGTAAAACTAGTCCAGGGTTAGACAACATTTGGCACTCCAGATGGTGTGGACTACATATCACATGATGCTTTGCCAGCAGTATGGCTGTATGAGCATTATGGGAGATGTTGTCCACAACATCTGGAGTGCCGAAGGTTGCCTACCACTGAACTAGTCAGTTGAAACCAATAGTGGCAATAGTGGACACATCCCAACTAGTGGAAGAAATTCCTGGAGATGGTCCCAGTGGCAAGGATAGACCTACAAACAATAATGAGCATTGGAGGCCAATGTGACCGTATTATTGTTTTTAATACTATCTTTATTTGCTACCAGTGTCCAAAATTGTTCCCAATGGTAGGAGAAATTTGAATATTCTTTTTGAAGGATTGTTTTTATTTTAAATGTGAAATCTACAATGATTTGACATAGATAAGTTGGAGTGTCATCATGGTTTAGTTTCCATTTTCTGTGAAATTGTAAACAAAGCAAGACATATTTAGGTGGGGCTGTTAGTGCCCTATAAGATTTTAGAAGTCTAAAGATTGCATGAAAATTAAGTCCATTAACCAACATGAGCGCAGTAATTTTTCTGATGAAATGCGGGAGCTCCTTGTTAATGATTGGCTCAGTGATGCCTTTGGATTTGGGATTTTTCCATTGCTTAACATTGTCTAAGGCTCCTATTATCATAGATAAATTTGGAAGCTCATGGCATTTTGCTTTTTCATAATGCTCAAGTCTCCTTGATTCTACTTACTTCAGTTGCCTTGATTCTACCCCGTTATGTCTGCCGAAATAGAAATACTAAATGTCTTCCCTTGCTGTGTAACTGCTAGCGCGAACGGGTAGTTCCAACGATAGTTAACTTGTTTCTCCATAAGTAATTGCGTGATAGACCGCAAGACTCTTCATCCATTAAGGTGGTAGATGAAAGATCTTGAAATATTGCAATTGAGTGGTGGATACTTTCTTCTGTGCCACACCAATGTATATGTTAAAAGGGAGCGAAAGCTCTTTAGTAGCTCCAGTATTTCTCTTTTAGCAAAAGTATAGAAACGTTGAGTCTCAAAGATGTCATCTATTGTGTTGCGAGGTTGCAGGAGCATCAGGGTGTAGTGCCATTTTAGCCCTCATCCTCTGTAGCAAGAAATCACTTATATCCCTTGAATTTGAACCAACGAATCCATATAGTCTCTTGTATTTTTCCTCCATATTGTCAATGTGATGTACAGAGTATTTTACTATTTTGAGGCAAAATAAAACGTCCTTTTATGCATGGGTAAAAAGACAGGATAAAGCATGGCACACACTTATAAAATAACACTAAACTTACATACAGAAACGTTTAGAAAAAAGGCACAATATTAATTCACGGATGTTATGACTGATTAAACTGTATTCAGAACTGATTAGACAGAGAGAATCCATCTGGAAAATCATGAAATGTATGCTTTGTTCTGACAAATATACCCTCCATTCTGTAAGCCATCACTATCATTGTATAAACAGCACATCCCTCCCAAGCACATGTCACAACACTGCTCATCACATGTTCTATATTTTACATTTAAAAATCCTTTAGGGCACCCAGAATTGGCATTTGTCTAGGAAACAACAAGAAAAACTTGCTCTACTCTTATGCTGATGTGTTTCACTGGTACATGATGCAAAGTGCAAAAATAGTGTTAGGAAATGTCCTAAGATATGCAGCAATATGAGATTGTAAATATCAAGAACACTCTCACTGCAAGGGGAACGGGATATGGTAAATATGAAGGATGTATTCTGTGTGCATAGAGGTTAATATTCTCCTATCGACAGTGGTGTAGCCCGGTTTTGTGCTGCCCTAGGCATGACAAAACTCAGGCACCCCCACCGCCCTTGCCCCGCCTTCTAAATACACATATACACTCAGTGTCAGACACACACATTCACTGACAGACACACATACACTAGCTAACAGACATACACACTCACTAACAGACACGCATACACTCTCACTAACAGACACACACAAACTTACAGACACACACAAACTAACAGACACACACATAGTAACACACTCCCTAACAGGAACACACACTCACTAACAGGCACACACACTCACTAACAGACACACACACACACACACACACACACTAACAGACACACACTCACTAACAGACCCACACACTCACTCACAGACACACACACACACACACTCATTAACAGACACACACTCACTAACAGACGCACACACATTAACACACACACATTTTTTTAAATTCAATCCCCCCAGCCTCCTTACCTTTGGGAATGCTGGGGTGGATTATCACTTTCCCTGGGGTCCAGTGGGGCTGCTGGGCTGCCGGCTGGCTGGCCGATGACTGCCGTTGGCGAGGGAGCAGTAATCCTCCTGTTCAGCTCCCTCGCACACCGTATAGTGATGCCGGAGCCGGAAGGATGTCATATTCCGGCTCCAGCATCACTGCGGTGCGAGCGAGGGAGCTGAACAGGAGGATTAGTGCTCCCTCGCTGCCCGCCCGGAAAGTGCCACCGCTGCCAGCCTGGGGGGATTTTTTTGCCACCCCCCAGAAAGTGCCGCCCAAGGCAAATGCCTTGTTTGCCTCGGGGTAAATACACCCCTGCCTATCGACCACATTTACCTTGAAAATACATAAATTTCAACTCTTACTGCATCAACTCATATAAGACTATGTAAATGTTCTGAGAAGTGCTTCATGTCACATTCAAACCATGCAACATAATATTTAATAAATATATGTAGAATTTTTACTTCTCCTCCTCCAAACGTCTCCCAGACCACTTAATATCAATGATGTAGTCTGGGTGCAGTAGTCCTTAAGTTTTAACCCTGCAGCGTAAAACATTGTAGGATTAAATCCATCTTTAGTCTATGAGGAGCATTGGATTTTCTCGAGAGCAGGATGATGTTCCAAGAGACGCAGCTATTGGCATCACCAAGGGAGACTTAACGCTGACAAAAAGGTAAGTAAAAAACTTTTTTTTTTTAGGATTTGAAAGGGTGGTGCTGGTGGTGACCTATACCACATCTGCAAATAGGGCTCTATAGCGTTAAGACTATAGGTTTGTGCTCTCAGAATGGCATTCCTGGTTATTAACAGTGATGTAATGGGTGAACTTTTTTGCTAACCTTCCCCTGTTTTGCACAGATATACATTATATATTATCAGGGTTTGCTGTGTTACATGGACAGTATAAAGGGATGGATAGAATGAAGTCCCGAGTATGCACATATATGTAATTGTAGGATTTCTTTCCCACGATGGCAGATGTCATTAATGGGTTTGGGCAGAGTAAATGGTGAGAACCGCACTCAATCCCAACGGCCAAGGGTGCTCCAGAGCAGGACCAGCAATCCCAGAACAGTAATCCAAGAAGAAAAACTCACAGGCACTCCAATTTTCAAGCTGCAGGCAGATTTGTTGTGACAGAATGCAATGCAACGTTTCGACCGGAAAAATACCTTTCCGGTCGAAACGTTGCGTTGCATTCTGTCACAATAAATCTGCCTGCGGCTTGAAAATTGGAGTGCCTGTGAGTTTTTCTTCTTGGATTAATGGGTTTGGGGACCTATTGGGTATGGTACAACAAGCCATGTGAGATCAATGAGTGCGTTTCAATTACTTGCAGTATACAGCACTTGGTGACAAAGCAAGCAGGTTGCTGTGACAGGCCTGTCTGAGAATGTGCCGGGAGATATCATTCAGAGCTCTGGTAGTAAAATTAGTCTTTAATGTAAAGTACAGAACAGGGTGTGAAATCTATCATTGGACTGAGAACGTTTGGAAATTCTTAATTACATGATGGGCTAATATTATCACAGGCCATTAACTTCCATGTTTATAAATAAAAAAAATAAACATCAAATAACACTACAAATTAAATTTGCGCTTAGAGGGGTTTACAAAAATGTAAAGGTTTTGTTACTAAAGAAAGTTTTAATGAGTAAACGTACCTTTTCCACTTCAAGAATCTACAATTATATTTAGGTTTACTAGAGGACAATAGTAAATATTTTCTGTTTTCTCAAGTGCAAGCCCAAAATTATATTTAGTAAATCTTGTAATTTTACCATAATGGAAAATAACAAAAAAAAATTCAACTGGAGAGAAATTGCTCCTAAGGAAATTATAAAATCCGCAATCTGCTATTTAGTCAATACTGTTGCAGGTTAATGCATGTAAAAAAATATTGATTTTTGCCAAATATGCTATGTAATAGCAGGTGTATGGTCTCAGTAAACATGTAGTACCAATGATAAAATTAACCTTTTTACTTCTCTACTCTGTGTTCCTGAAAGTTAAATGTTATAAAACTAGTTTCTCTAATTAGTGATGTTTCTTATTTTTACTTTAATATGAAATTATCCTCCATGTCTTCCTCAGTTATCTGTAAGGTTTTTTTTTTACAATGTGTACTACAGTTCAAAACAATGAAATTAAGTACTAGCTCGATTAGTTTACTGCGCAAGTCATCTGGTAGTTTGAATCCCATTAAAAGAGCAACCGTGCGCATGTCCTTGCAATTATCAGTACTATGCTGATGTTTGATGGTTCTATTTGGCACTAGACCCTTACCATATAAAGTCTTACAATAATTCTGCTCAACAAAAAAATTCACAGCCGCTATAACATAGTAAAGTGCTGTTTCTCTAGTTTGAGGCCTTAAACTCAAATAATTGTTGATACATACATTTGCATTTATATCTTTTGAATAAATACAAAGTTTCATGGCTAAACAAGGAGAATTGATTAAATGCACTCTCTGATTTCGAAAACAAATATTTTGGACACCCACCCTTTGCTTTTTAGTGTCTCCTTATGGATTTTATAGTTTGGAAACCATTGTTGTAAAATATTTTGGTGGCATATTTAAAGGTAAAAAAATAAGCTTAGGGGACCACACCCAGAAGATGTGTAATGTGTCGAGACAGTTCACTTTCTAAACACTTAACTCTTGGGATGTTGGCAGAACTTGTGTAGCTCTGCAGAAATATTTAGAACGACTGCAAATCCCTCTGGCAGAAATGAGGTTAAACAGGAAAGACAGACAATGGAGTAAGTTGCTGCACCTCTATCCATTTGTAAGATGGGCCTTGCCCAGAGCTCCACCTTTGTAATAAAATTGCCTTGAATCCTGAGTACACACCCAGACTGGCTGCCAGTTACTTGTCTTGCTCTACGGTAAAGTCAAACGAATGAACATTTTAATTGAAGCTTTCACATTTCATCCAAAGTGGGTAATCTCCATTAAAAGACCTGTCTCCCCCCCCCCTTTTTTGATTTCACAAAATAAATGATCAAGAACTTCTCATAGAGTTCCGAACAGTTTTCCAGACCAGAATGACTATTTCTTGGGTGATGTCACTTAATGATTAAATATGTCTTATTGAGCCTCGTCATGCACGAACTCCCAGTAAAACATGCCCTCTCGTGCCTGATGTTTTATCCTTCCTTCCTTCATCTTTATATGTTCTGTGAGCTAATTAAATTAGAAATATGACAGACACAACCTGAGATTCTTGGAATTCTGCTGAGGTAATTGTAGCAATTGTTAAGAATTCCTTTTGCTGGGTAACAGTTTATTTTGTGATGTCAAACATGATGCGTAGCTATCAGGAATAAGGACCAACGGACTTTGATTATGAGAGATTTTAAGTATCACCCAGTGGACCAAAAGTATTGATTACGTTGGTCTATGGTATATTTCTCTATTTCTCACCATATATTATTCAATGCCAGAGGTGAAGGTGGAGAAAAAAAATAGATTAATGTAGAAAAGGCAACTCCCAGGCAATTAAGTCACTTAAATCTTAAATGTTTTCAGGCCTGGGAAAATCAGGAATATATTACAGCCTCTGGCTTCAAGCAAAAATCACTTGTTTTTCTAACTCATATTCAAAATATTAGGTTGCTCAATTCCCCATTTGGGATTAATATAGATATTCCCTAACTCCAAATAAAAAATGCTAATTTGAATTAGGGATATTTAAAATTATTTTTTCAAATAGTTTATATATTTATGGCAAAGCTGACCATAAGTAAAAAAAACTAAACAAAACGTTACCCTAAAATCTGTTTGATTCAGATTGATCTGCAGCTTAAAATTAGTTACATAACAACTAATTTTACAAAATTGCTCAAATTATTTGAATAAAACAGCATATGAACAAAAACATTGGGACACTTGACCATTGCACCAATGGGGAATTTTATGACATTGCATTCTAAATCATTAATTTGTAGTTGGTTACCCATTTGCAGGTATATCAGCTTCCACTCTTCTGGGAAGATTTTCCACACGATTTGGGCATGTTTCTGTTGGGATTGTTGACAATTCATTCAGTAGAGCATTTGTGAGGTAATGCACTGATGTTGGACGAGAAGGCCTAGCTAGCAGTGAGGTCGAGGTCAGGGCTCTGTTCAGTCGGGTCGAGGTCAGGTCTCTGTTCAGTCGGGTTGAGGTCAGGGCTCTGTGTGGGCCAGTCAAGTTCTTCTACACCAAACTCATCCAACCATGTCTTTATGGACCTTGCTTTGTGCAGTAGGACACAGCTCATGCTGGAATAGAAAAGGGCCTTCCCACAAAGTTGGAAGCATACATTGTCCAAAACTTGGCATGCTGAAGCATTAAAATTTCCCTTCACTGGAATTAAGGGGCCTAGCCCAACCCATGAAAAAGAGCCCCATGCCATTATCCCTTTTCTACCAGACTTAACAGTTGGCACAATGCAGTCAGACAGGTAACGCTCTCCTGGCATCTGCCAAACCCAGACTCCCAGGACTGCCTCGAAGCAGCAAGCTGGGAATAGCAGCCAGACAGACAGACTGGAAGTGTTAAGCTTTTTCCCCTTATCTGTTTGCTGTGCTGTTCGTTTCCCCCCCCCTCCTAGCTGATATATCCTTTGTTTAGCATACAGGCACTCTTATGTCTAATTTTTGGATTTAACACTGATACGAAGAAGATGTCCATTTAGTACAACTTCTAATTTCTCAAAAGTACTTACTCTATATATCTAATACTTGTTAGTGATTGGTTTAAGTGTATACTTCATTTCTTTTTTCCAATAGGTCTATCTATTGAATGTCATTTCTAATTGTCAAATGTCTACCTTGTCTCTACAGACATGTGTATCCCCATTCTATATATTGAGATAAATGACCATTAGATACATTGCATAATTTGAATAACCGAGACACTTACAACAACAATGTCTATTCTAAGATGAATATTTGATATATCTAACTACATTTGATACTCCTACGGAGATCCTCTTTAATGACATTCCTTTTTAATATGCTTAACCAAACTTTTTGGTTATTTCACTTTTGGTAGCACATTTCACCCTTTTTTGTGTGTTCCTTTTTTAATTTTGTGTGTTGGCTTTCTTAATAAAATTCATTACCAATAATGATATTTTAATTGGAGGTAATTTAAGTGGGGTAAGGGCTTTCCACCCTTGTAAGGGGAACCCTAACCTCATTCAGCTTTTCTTCATATATGTACTGAGTTATGCCCATTTTACCACTGTGACACATTTTCTGGCAACAGTGTGAATTTGATTTCACACTTGGGACTTCTCTTTTCATAGTATATATTATAGTGCTTCTGTGTGTCGGTTATAAGTATCAGTATGCATAAGACCTATGGTTTCTGTAGGTTTATTGTACTTACAATTATTAATATAAAATAAAATAAAGATTGTTAGAGAATCATGGATATTCAACAGCAGATGTTGATTACCGGTCTCTACAAAATCACCAGAGCTTCTAGTCCTTTGTCCACTATTCCCCTGCCCCTTGCTCCCAAAAGCCTCAGCCAGCAGATCCAGGTGGAGCACAGGGAAGTCACCCTTGTGCATCAAAAGGTAGAAAACTGGGGGAATTTTTATTTTTATTTTTAAATAGCATGTGTGTCTTTATGTGTATCTCAGTTTGTGTATCTGTATGTGTGCCAGTGTTTCTTTCTGTGGCTGTGTATCTGCATTTGTGTGTATATGTGTATCTGTATGTATGTCAGTGTTTGTATTTGTGTCTGTGTATCTGTATGTATGTCAGTGTTTCTATATTTGTGTCTATATACAGGGCCTGGACTGGGAATACAAAGCTGCCCTAGGAAAAAAAGGTATGCCAGCCCTCTAAGTCATTTTGTCACAGTGTGTATATGTAAATATGTATAAACATTTATTTTAGGTATGCTTAATTTTTAATTTAAAATATCAGTCCTCTCAGGGTAAAAATATGCATGCATGCAAAGATAATCTCACTGACACAAGCAAACAAGCTCACTGATACACAGGCTCACAGACAGACAATCTCACTGACACACATACGATCACTGATAGACACAGACAAGCTTACTGACACACACACACAAACTGCGTACAAACAAACTATCTGACACACAAGCTTACTACAGGCAAACTCTCTGGCATACACACATGCATTCTCACTACAGACAAGCTCCCTGTCACAAACACAAGCTCACTACAGGCAAGCTCACTGACACAAATAAGATCACTAAATTAATGCTGACACACAAAAAAGTTCACTGCAGACAAACTTTCTAACACACACATGCTCACTACAGACAAACTCACTGACACACACACATGCCCAATACAGACAAGTTCACTAACACATGCTCACTGACATGCAGACATGCTCACTACAGACTGGCTCACTGATACACACACTCAAACTCACTACAGACAAGCTCACTAGCACATGCACACTGACACACACACACATGCTCTTTACAGTCTGGCTCACTAACACACACACACACTCACTAAAGACAAGATTACTGACATACACACATGCTCACTGACACACACTACAGACAAGCTCACTGACACACAAATGCAAACTCACGACAAGCTCATTGAAAAACACACACACATGTTCACTTCAGACTAGCTAATTGACACACACATGATCACTACAGACAAGCTCACAGACATACAAGTGTTCACTTCAGACAAGCTCACTGACACATACATGCTCACTACAGATAAGCTCACTAACACACACATGTTCACTTCAGACAAGCTCACTGACACACATATGCTCACAACAGACAAGCTCACTGGCACACACAAGTTGACTACAGACAAGCTCACTGATACATACACATACAAGCTCACTTACTACAGACTAACACACTAGCAGGCATATGCACACAAACAATCTCTCTCAGTCATTTGCTTTTGGGTATTTGAAGAGTTAATATCACTTGGTTGTGAGCACTGGGAGGTGAAGTTGCCTTTTTCCGAACTCTCCCTTTTGGCGGGGTCAGCTGGTTGAGATTGGGGGTGTAGCTCTAGTGCAGGCGTGGAACAGAAGAGGCCCTGAAAAGCTGATATAGGATGTTACATTTTTCTGTTTTTTCACATTGAAATTTGCCAGATTGGTTATGTTGCCTTTGAGACTGTATGGTAGCCCAGGAATAAGAATTACCCCCATGATGGCATGCCATTTGCAATATTGTTGAAATATTGTTGTGTTTCAAAACAGTAAAACGTATCACAACAATTATATCGCCCATGTAAGTGCCATTTGTGTGTGAAAAATGCAAACAATTTAACTTTCCCTGATGATATCATCGTTGTAATACATTTTACTGTTTTGAAACACTAATATTTGTGTTCAGCAAAGTCTTCCAAGTAAAACAGTACCCCCCCATGTACAGATTTTATGGTGTCTTGGAAAGTTACAGGGTTAAATATAGTGCTAGAAAATTAAATTCCCTGGACTTTCGGCCTGGGTTGTCAGGAAGGTCCTGCAAATTGTAATTAATAAAATGACCTAATTATGTAAAATTATTACATAAATATATACGTAGAATTATTATATATATATGCACGTGTGTATATATATATATATATATATATATATATATATGTATAGAATTTTTTAAAATTATTTTTATTTATGTATAGGTATATATATAGTGATATATACGTATATACTTATGTATATATATATATATATATATTATTTAGTTCTAAGTGTATTTTGATATCAATATATATATATATTAATTTTAAAATACAGTTAGATGAAATTACACATTGTAACGGATCAACGGGCAACCCGACTGGGTACCTCTGTTGAAGGATGCTCCTAGCGCTTCCTGAGGGCTCCAAGCACTCTAGCAGACACCACAATCACCGAACCGGAGAGGCATACGAATGCTCTCAAACATATGAATGCTGTAAACCACTGAACAGGAAAAGCATACAATAAGCTTACACTCCTGGCAATCAGCATACAATATAATTCCCCCAATGACGAGATGACACTTCGTTTGAGGGTCAAGCAGAACTGACTGTACTGGCACATACAGCCTCTTTTATTCACAATCCACAAACATATTACTGCCCACAGGGTTTTGAAATACAACCAATCAATCCGTACAATACACACAGACACTCCCACACAAAATCCTCCCCTCTTCCTGTGATATGATCACTGAACACAATGGTTAATATAGTTATCACAGGCAGAGAAATAAAGTTTTTACAAAATATTAATAACTTCCCAATTATACATGCCATTCACATAAAACATACATTTTCAGAATCAGCATGCTTGAAACATACACATACTCAAAAATCAGGGCAATCGGTTCAGGGGTTAAAAAGTTATGGGAAAGTCTTATTTGACCGACGCAAGCACATTTTCATGCCCAAAAGAGTTCCATAGAATCAGGCTGTGCGGTCGGTGTATTTCCCATGTTAAAGTCAGTACAAACAGACGAGCGACAACCATTCGAATTGTCGAACTATTGAATGAACTGTCGAATGAACTGTCGAACGGCGTTCGAAGTGTCGAATGCATTGAGTCTGGAGAAGGTAAAACTTCAGCTGAATTAAAGATGGCCGCCGCCACGTGTTCGTTTGCACGAACTGCGGCCCCCCAGCAGTCGGCAATTTTCCTACAGCAGGCTCCCAGCCTGGGAGGTAAATTGCCTGCACACTTCCACTTCTGGGTGGCCTGCCTGTGTGGTACCAGGTTCAGTAAGCCCCATTTACTGAACCAAGTTGGAGAAAGCCATGAACACAGTATATTAACAGTCTGGGGACACTGGGGACAAAGTCTTAAAGGGGCATTGTCCCAAATAAGTCTGGGGACACTGGGTACACCGTCTTAAAGGGGCATTGTTCCCAAAAGTCACAGTATGTCCCCAGATGGTTCTTAAAGGGCCAGCAGCAGCATAATAAAATACAATATGCCCAAATACTGTATTTAAAGGGCCAAATCTCCCAGGGGCCATAGACAGCAGGCAGGAGGCGGGCAAACAGGCTTCTCCAATGCTCAGTGGCGAGGTTGGTTTCGCTACATTTCTCCCCTTTCCCAAAAAGACTAACAAGGTATCTGGCCTCCTGTTGGTCAGTGCCTTGGTTAGTTCAGCAACCCACCCACAAAACATATTCAGTAGTGCAGCCCACCAACAATGAAAGGTTACTGCACCTGGGGTAGTGGGTAGCTTGTCCATGTCCAGGGGCTCCACCACGGATCTGGGGGGTACTAGCCCTCCGGATCGGTCGGTTGCTGAGTGGGCAGAGACCAGCAGTACTCTGCCCTGGTGCCAGCGCTACCACGGGAGTAGCCTGGTTGGAGCCCAACTGAGAAGAAGGGATAGTAGGCTCCTCCCTCTGGACCTGGTGTTGCTGCTGGAGGGGAATACAGGCTGTTTCCCTTTTGGATAAACAACCCTGCTGCTGGGGGACAGGACCGACCGTCCCTACCCCCTATGGTTTGGGCACAGAGACCACGGTCCCATCTGCATCGGTGTGGGGCTTATCATCTCCCCTTGGTGGGCTAGGCTGCCGCTGTATCATAAATATATGATCTAAGTATATATTATTTATTTTTACACTGTTTTAACGTTTATTTTTTTTTTTCAGGCAGCAGGGTCATTACAGGCACTCCCCCTGCTGGCACTGCCTTGGACGACTATGCCGTCCATGTGATCGCGAGGTCATCGCAAGGACCTCGCTATCACATGGCCAGGGGGGCCAATGAGGACGGAGGGGGACTCCCTGGGCTCTAATTTTTTAGATTCAGAAATCAACATAATGGACTCACGGATCGTAACAAGAAACCACTTCAAAGAGGTCGATGCTAATGGATATATTGGTAAGGAAAGCTGCCATCACGCACCTTGGCTAATGAATGCCCCAAAGGGCCAATTCTTGCGAATTAGACGCAATTGCACAGAAGACCAGGATTATATAACACAAGCGAACAAAATTAAAAACCAGTTTGTACAAAAGGGGTATGAAGAAGCAAAACTTCAAGCAGCTTTAGAAGATGTCCTTAAGATTCCACGAGAAAGCACTTTAATTTATAAAGATAAAAAGAAGAACCCAAAATGGGGTGGTCACAACACTCCATTTATATGCAGTTTTAATGGAAATAATAGGAAAATAAATAAAATTATAAACAGATACTGGCACATCTTGAAAGATGATCCTGTCCTTAAGAACATTCTACCAGACAGACCTAAAATAATATATAGAGGAGCGAAGAATTTAAAAAACACGCTGGTACACAGTTGTAATAAAGACATAACACCAACCAATAAAACTTTTTTTAACATGAGTAATGGTTTTTATGGATGTGGGCAGTGCCTGGCATGCAGAAATACCAAAAGTAAAAAACGCCATATAATAGATGTGGAGCCCATTATAAATCAAAAGTTTCAAATAAAAGACCATTTAACCTGCCATTCAAAGGGGGTAATATACGTTTTAAAATGCCCATGCAACCTTTTATATGTAGGTCGAACAATCCGTAATTTAAATACAAGAGTGGCAGAACATATAAGAAATATAAGAAATGGAATAGAGACACATAGTGTCTCGAATCATTTTAAGAAAGTCCACAACCTTAACCCTGAAGGGTTAACTTTTATTGCGATTAAAACAGTGAAAAAGGATTGGAGAGGTGGCGACTATATTAAAAAAATTGGAAGGGAGGAGATGAAATTAATTTACAATTTTAACACTATGACTCCATATGGGCTGAATAATGATTTTGAATTATGTCATTTTGTGAATTAATACGGTATATTTTAATCAATTATTTTTATACTGATTCTGAATTATTACCTCATTTTATCTTTACGTTTTTTATACATCAATATTGCCTTTTATTTATAAGGTCTCTTTAGATATTATCTTTCATATTTATAATCACTATAATCAAAATAGATATGGATTTAAATACAATTATAATAGTGGAAATCTATATGAGCATAAATAAAGCTATTCTTGAAAGACACACTAATATAAAAGTACATAAATTAGGGATAGCCCCAACATTATAAAAATAACTTTAGAATTTGCTGAACCTATAAGGTTCATTCCCAATATGAAGGATAGTATCATTTATATACAAATTTGATTGCATGCACTAATGCCTAGAAACTGTGATTAATGAGATAGTGGGAACGCACGTTGGAACGACCGTGCGCTCCACGGACTGCAGAACCGGAAGCGGAAGTGTGACGCACGTTGCGTTCCACCAAAGCAATGGCTAAAAAAGTGAGGACGCATGGTGGAACGCACGTGCGTTCCACGGAACGCAAAACCGGAAGCGGAAGCACAACGACCAGCAATTAGAAGCGGGCGATTTAAAAACAGGAAGAAGGGAGAAGAAAAGACAGAACAGCCAACTGAGGAAGCCTTTTAACAAGGCGAAACGCGTTTTGGACATTTACTATTGACTATTTAGTCTATCCAAGTACTTATCTGGTACAGATTTATTTATTTATTTTATATTCTTCGATTTTTAAATGAATAAAGCATTTTTTTGGATTCACTACCCTGGACCTGGTGTACCTATCTTTTGAGACCGGCCAAAAAGGGAAAGAGAGAACCCAAAGCACTTTGAAGGAAGAATCACAGCACTTTAAAGAAAGCACCTTACACAGAAGGGGTTTGGACAACCTTGAATGGTCCAGAGGCGCATACCACCTGAGTCATATGACGGTATGACTCCAGGCTTTTGAGTGATACCATTATATTTTTATATTAGAACTTTTATGTACTGTGTTACACTATTTTGCTGCATTATTTTATTTTTCAGAATATTTGCTGCATTGACTACTTAGGAGCTCCACCTTTTTATGTATGTATGCTAGTCCTCATACCACGATCGCCTGCGTGGGATTGGAGCCAGGTCCCTAGGGCGGCATAGCACGTCCCCTCGTCCTTAAGGGGTTAAATGTCAACACTACATACAAACACACTTCTCTATTAAAACATCAACATAACATATAATCACATCCCTACATTCCAAAACAAACACTACACACGCATCAAGCAAAACAAACACAACAGAAGTTACTGCTTTCAAATGGCAACAATACATAAAAACACAGAACTGCATTTAAATGCCAACACTATACTCAAATACACCTCTACATTCTCACAAATATACTCCATACAAAAACATGCTTACATTCAAACACACAAACACTTCTCATTGTTAAATACAACCCTGTATGGATGGGCAAATGGTAGATCCCCAACTGGCATTGTGGGAGTTGTGTGCAATGGGATCGGGCAAAAAGAATTCTTGCACAATGGCCCTCTCAACGTTAGTTCTTCCATTGCTTTGACATATGTTTATAAATGTTAAATCTGCGTTAAATTGGAAAGTAATCAACTAAAGGGTTTGTTTGTTGCTTACAGCACTATGTGTGTGCAATCGACAGCATCTATTCTAATCAATTCTATTCTCCAATCCTGGTATTATTTCATCTGATGGGAATGTCATTTGGGGCCTCTACCAAGTAACATATATTAAATTCTATGAGAGTATTCTTTCTTTTTCTCGACAGTTCAAATTTCTCTCTCAGTCACTGGATAACGTGCACCTGTCCTGTGCAAAGCATGTGCATAACAATTTTACCTTCGGCTAGGAATAGCCTCCAGCCTCCCCAACTCCAAATGACGCAAGTCACATCTAATAATTCCTTGAATAATGCTGTGTCAAGTTAGGGTCACTACAGCTGTTTGTGCAGTTACCCGGAGGCTACATATTTGAAGCCTTTACCCCCATGTTTCTGGCATAGTGGTAAAGATTTCTATAAAATTTAACATTTTGTAACTTGCATTTATACATTTGCTAGAAATTTTCCGAGGACATTGTATAGATGGCGTGTAATTTTTTTTATATAGTAACACCAATGCATATTTGAAAAAGCACATTTACATTATAGAAGTAACTATGTTGCTGGATTATTCAGGGATACTTGCAGAATGCGTAGTTTAGTTTTTTTGGGGGGGTCTAATGTATATTAATGCAGCCCTACAATATGCATTTCTTTTAGTATTCTTATTGAAATAGGAATATAGCAACCCTGCCAAAAAACATTGCTTCTTAAAGGAACACTATAGTGTTAGGAATACATATCTGTTTTCCTAATGCTATAGTTCTCCCCCATTTGTGGTAAAACCTTCCTCCCTCCTTGCCTCCAGTGGTGTCACCAGCAGTGGAACTACTGCCAGTGCAACCGAGGTAGCTGCACCAGGGCAACCACATCGGGTGGCCCATCGGGTGGCCCATGTAGTTAGGGCCACGCAATGGCATTATTTCCACAGGGGCCCAGTCATGTGCTGCGTCTCTATAATAATGGCAGCTCTGGGAGTAAGTGAGAGCAAGTCACTTCCTCCCAGATAAACACTGAGGTGTGGGAGAGACAGAGGAGAAGGAAAAAAGCTCTTTATAAGCCTCCCCCCGCCGTGCAGAGCTCAGTCTGCGTGGAGCCCTCCATGGGTGAAGATGGATTATTTTTTTTGCGCTCGTTTTTTTTTTACTTATTTTTTTTTTATTGCGTCGGTTCTTATGGCTTTTTATTTGGCCTTTTTTGGGGCTGAAAAAAGAAGATTTTAGAAAAAAGAAGACGTCAAATAGTAAGTTGAATTTTTCTTTACATGTTAGTTATTTTATCCCCCCTTCACTATTTTTTAGGGTGAGGGGGGTAGGTAAGGGGTAACTTTTTTGGGGGTGGTAATGTGGGTGACTAGGGGCTTGGGGACCCCTAGTCACCTTTGATTGGGGGGGGGGGATTTTTATTTAGGGACCCACCCACCACTAAGGGGTGGGGACTCGGGGGGGACAGTAGGTCCCCCCTTATTGTTTTTTTAGGGCCCCCCATCCACCGCTCAGGGGTGGGGGCCAGGAGGGAGGACAGTAGGTCCCCCCCCTCATTATTTTTATGGCCCCCACCCACCACGCAGGTGTGGGGGCGGGGGGAGGACAGTAGGTCCCCCCCCATTGTGATTTATGGCCCCCACCCACCGCGCAGGGGTGGGGGCGGGGGGAGGACCTACTGTCCTCCCCCCGCCCCCACCCCTGTGCGGTGGGGGCCATAAATCACAATGGGGGGGGGACCTACTGTCCTCCCCCCGCCCCCACACCTGCGTGGTGGGTGGGGGCCTTAAATCACAATGGGGGGGGGACCTACTGTCCTCCCCCTGCCCCCACACCTGCGTGGTGGGTGGGGGTCATAAAAATAATGAGGGGGGGACCTACTTGTGATTTATGGCCCCCACCCACCGCGCTGGGGTGGGGGCCGGGGGAGAAGAACAGTAGGTCCCCCCCTCATTATTTTTAGGGCCCCCACCCACCGCGCAGGGGTGGGGGCGGGGGGAGGACAGTACGTCCTCCCCACATTGTTATTTATGGCCCCCACCCACTGCGCAGGGGTGGGGGCCGGGGGGGAGGACAGTAGGTCCCCCCTCATTATTTTTATGGCCCCCACCCACCGCGCAGGGGTGGGGGCGGGGGGAGGACAGTAGGTCCTCCCCCCATTGTGATTTATGGCCCCCACCCACCACGCAGTGGTGGGGGCCGGGGGGGAGGACAGTAGGTCACCCCCTCATTATTTTTATGGCCCCCACCCACCACGCAGGGGTTGGGGGCGGGGGGAGGACAGTAGCCCCCCCCCCCAGTGTGTATCAGGGTCCCTGAGGACAGGTGTCAATCCATATCTGCCAAGTGACCCTATGCAGGGGGAACAGTCCCTATTCTGCTCTGTGTCAGTGTGTATCAGGGATCCTTAGGATAGGTGTCAATCCATATCTGCCAAGTGACCCTATGCAGGGGGAACAGTCCCTATTCTGCTCTGTGTCAGTGTGTATCAGGGATCCTTAGGATAGGTGTCAATCCATATCTGCCAAGTGACCCTATGTAGGAGGAACAGTCCCTATTCTGCTCTGTGTCAGTGTGTATCTGGGATCCTTAGGATAGGTGTCAATCCATATCTGCCAAGTGACCCTATGTAGGGGGAACAGTCCCTATTCTGCTCTGTGTCAGTGTGTATCAGTGATCCTTAGGATAGGTGTCAATCCATATCTGCCAAGTGACCCTATGCAGGGGGAACAGTCCCTATTCTGCTCTGTGTCAGTGTGTATCAGGGATCCTTAGGATAGGTGTCAATCCATATCTGCCAAGTGACCCTATGTAGGAGGAACAGTCCCTATTCTGCTCTGTGTCAGTGTGTATCTGGGATCCTTAGGATAGGTGTCAATCCATATCTGCCAAGTGACCCTATGTAGGGGGAACAGTCCCTATTCTGCTCTGTGTCAGTGTGTATCAGGGATCCTTAGGATAGGTGTCAATCCATATCTGCCAAGTGACCCTATGTAAGGGGAACAGTCCCTATTCTGCTCTGTGTCAGTGTGTATCAGGGATCCTTATGATAGGTGTCAATCCATATCTGCCAAGTGACCCTGTGTAGGAGGAACAGTCCCTATTCTGCTCTGTGTCAGTGTGTATCAGGGATCCTTAGGATAGGTGTCAATCCATATCTGCCAAGTGACCCTATGTAGTGGGAACAGTCCCTATTCTGCGCTGTGTCAGTGTGTATCAGGGATCTTTAGGATAGGTGTCAATCCATATCTGCCAAGTGACCCTATGTAGGGGGAACAGTCCCAATTCTGCTCTGTGTCAGTGTGTATCAGGGATCCTTAGGACATGTGTCAATCCATATCTGCCAAGTCACCCTATGTAGGGGGAACAGTCCCTATTCTGCTCTGTGTCAGTGTGTATCAGGGATCCTTAGGATAGGTGTCAATCCATATCTGCCAAGTGACCCTATGCAGGGGGAACAGTCCCTATTCTGCTCTGTGTCAGTGTGTATCAGGGATCCTTAGGATAGGTGTCAATCCATATCTGCCAAGTGACCATATGTAGGGGGAACAGCCCCTATTCTGCTCTGTGTCAGTGTGTATCAGGGATCCTTAGGATAGGTGTCAATCCATATCTGCCAAGTGACCCTATGTAGGAGGAACAGTCCCTATTCTGCTCTGTGTCAGTGTGTATCTGGGATCCTTAGGATAGGTGTCAATCCATATCTGCCAAGTGACCCTATGTAGGGGGAACAGTCCCTATTCTGCTCTGTGTCAGTGTGTATCAGGGATCCTTAGGATAGGTGTCAATCCATATCTGCCAAGTGACCCTATGTAAGGGGAACAGTCCCTATTCTGCTCTGTGTCAGTGTGTATCAGGGATCTTTATGATAGGTGTCAATCCATATCTGCCAAGTGACCCTGTGTAGGAGGAACAGTCCCTATTCTGCTCTGTGTCAGTGTGTATCTGGGATCCTTAGGATAGGTGTCAATCCATATCTGCCAAGTGACCCTATGTAGGGGGAACAGTCCCTATTCTGCTCTGTGTCAGTGTGTATCAGGGATCTTTAGGATAGGTGTCAATCCATATATGCCAAGTGACCCTATGTAGGGGGAACAGTCCCTATTCTGCTCTGTGTCAGTGTGTATCAGGGATCCTTAGGATAGGTGTCAATCCATATCTGCCAAGTGACCCTATGTAGGAGGAACAGTCCCTATTCTGCTCTGTGTCAGTGTGTATAAGGGATCCTTAGGATAGGTGTCAATCCATATCTGCCAAGTGACCCTATGTAGGGGGAACAGTCCCTATTCTGCTCTGTGTCAGTGTGTATCAGGGATCCTTAGGATAGGTGTCAATCCATATCTGCCAAGTGACCCTATGCAGGGGGAACAGTCCCTATTCTGCTCTGTGTCAGTGTGTCAGGGATCCTTAGGATAGGTGTCAATCCATATCTGCCAAGTGACCATATGTAGGGGGAACAGTCCCTATTCTGCTCTGTGTCAGTGTGTATCAGGGATCCTTAGGATAGGTGTCAATCCATATCTGCCAAGTGTCCCTATGTAGGAGGAACAGTCCCTATTCTGCTCTGTGTCAGTGTGTATCTGGGATCCTTAGGATAGGTGTCAATCCATATCTGCCAAGTGACCCTATGTAGGGGGAACAGTCCCTATTCTGCTCTGTGTCAGTGTGTATCAGGGATCCTTAGGATAGGTGTCAATCCATATCTGCCAAGTGACCCTATGTAGGGGGAACAGTCCCTATTCTGCTCTGTGTCAGTGTGTATCAGGGATCCTTATGATAGGTGTCAATCCATATCTGCCAAGTGACCCTGTGTAGGAGGAACAGTCCCTATTCTGCTCTGTGTCAGTGTGTATCTGGGATCCTTAGGATAGGTGTCAATCCATATCTGCCAAGTGACCCTATGTAGGGGGAACAGTCCCTATTCTGCTCTGTGTCAGTGTGTATCAGGGATCTTTAGGATAGGTGTCAATCCATATCTGCCAAGTGACCCTATGTAGGGGGAACAGTCCCCATTCTGCTCTGTGTCAGTGTGTATCAGGGATCCTTAGGATAGGTGTCAATCCATATCTGCCAAGTGACCCTATGTAGGGGGAACAGTCCCTATTCTGCTCTGTGTCAGTGTGTATCAGGGATCCTTAGGATAGGTGTCAATCCATATCTGCCAAGTGACCCTATGTAGGAGGAACAGTCCCTATTCTGCTCTGTGTCAGTGTGTATCAGGGATCCTTAGGATAGGTGTCAATCCATATCTGCCAAGTGACCCTATGTAGGGGGAACAGTCCCTATTCTGCTCTGTGTCACTGTCTGGGGGGAGTATCTGCAGTAACACAGAGTGTCTGGAGGGAGTATCTGCAGTAATACAGAGTGTCTGGAGGGAGTATCTGCAGCAACACAGAGTGTCTGGGGGGAGTATCTGCAGTAACACAGGGTGTCTGTGGGGAGTATCTGCAGTAACACAGGGTGTCTGGAGGGAGTATCTGCAGTAACACAGAGTGTCTGGGGGAGTATCTGCAGTAACACAGGGTGTCTGGGGGGAGTATCTGCAGTAACACAGGGTGTCTGGAGAGATTATCTGCAGTAACACAGGGTGTCTGGAGGGAGTATCTGCAGTAACACAGAGTGTCGGGGGGGAGTATCTGCAGTAACACAAAGTGTCTGGAGGGAGTATCTGCAGTAACACAGGGTGTCTGGAGGGAGTATGTGCATTAACACAGAGTGTCTGGAGGGAGTATCTGCTGTAACATAGAGTGTCTGGAGGGAGTATCTGCAGTAACACACGGTGTCTGAGGGGAGTATCTGCAGTAACACAGAGTGTCTGGGGGGAGTATCTGCAGTAACACAGAGTGGCTGGAGGGAGTATCTGCAGTAACACAGAGTGTCTGGAGGGAGTATCTGCAGTAACACAGAGTGTCTGGAGGGAGTATGTGCAGTAACACAGAGTGTCTCGGGGGGAGTATCTGCAGTAACACAGAGTGTCTGGAGAGAGTATCTGCATTAACACAGAGTGTCTGGAGGGAGTATCTGCAATAACACAGAGTGTCTGGAGGGAGTATGTGCAGTAACAGAGTGTCTGGGGGGAGTATCTGCAGTAATACAGAGTGTCTGGGGGGAGTATCTGCTTGTAACATTTATATGCACTGAAAGAAATAAAAAATAAAAAATAAAAAATTGAAAAAATTAAATAAAATGGTTGCAGCTTCCGAATTAATCTAAAATGGATGCTGTCCAGTAGGTGGGTGGGTCTGCTAGGGAGGGTGTGCTGCTGATTGGCTGGAATGTGTCTGCTGACTGTGAGGTACAGGGTCAACGTTTACTCAATGATAAAGAATAGGGGGTGGACCGAACATCGCATGTGTTCGCCCGCGGTGGCGGACGCGAACATGCTATGTTCGACAGGAACTATTCGCCAGCGAACCGTTCGGGACATCACTAGTCAGTGTACCTGTATGTGTATCAGTGTTTGTATGTGTATGTGTTTCCGTGTGTGTATATGTGTATCTGCGTGTGTGTATCTGTGTGTCTGTGCATCTGCACGTGTGTCAGTAGTTCTATCTGCATAAATGTCAGTGTTTGTATCTGTGTGTCTGTGTATCTGCATGTGTGCACCTATGTGTCTGTGTATCTGCATGTGAGTCAGTGTGTGTCTCAGTGTGTCTGTGTATCTGCGTGTGTCTCAGTGTGTATCTGTGTATCTATCTGTGTGTCAGTGTGTATCTGTGTGTATATATCTGTATGTGTTTATCTGCATGTGTGTCAGTGTGTGCATATGTGTTTGTATGTGTACATGTGCATACATCTCATCATGTCACTAACACTACACACAAATACATCCCTTCATTGAAACATCAACACTACATCCAAACACATTCCTGCATATCCTGCTATATACAAACACATCTATGTATTAAAACAACAACATTATGGGGGGCGTGGCTGAACTGCCGAGGACAACGGTCGCAGAAACCTTGAGCTCCTCGCCTCAAACGACGACAAATAGACTAAAAATCCCCCAAAAACTACCCACGGACCCCCAAACAACGACGACAGAGATCCCCCTACAGCACAGCACTATGGGGAAAAAAAAATAAAAAACCGGGACCAGACAAACATACCTCTGAGCGGACGATCGGCGATGTGTGGAGGCAAGCACGAGGCACGTTGGAGCCTAACATGGCGGCCCTCCACGGCGGCTGTTCCGATTTCTCGGATGACTTGTCGGGAGACGCTGAGGACGAATACATAACAACTCCTGCCATCACAAGAAGGGCCAAACCAGCGGGTTCCGACGGGGAGTTGGTAACCACAGGGGTCATGAAGGCACTATTGGCTGACCTACAGAAAAATATTCTAGCAGATGTAACAGCCCTTAGGGGAGAATTGCAGGGCCTGACAGGCCGCATTAACACTTTAGAGACAACGTCTCAGGGGCACCAGCAGGACCTAACGACCCTGCAACAGGTAGTACTGGACCTACAAAAACAGAACCAGATACATGAACGCCGTTATGCTGCCCAAGAAGACAGCAGGAGAAGGCAGAATCTAAAGGTCAGAGGGCTTCCAGACGAGATACCCGAGACCGACCTACCGCAGGTGGTACGGCGTATGATAGCCGCCATATTGCCAAACGACCAAGCCAGGACCATCACCCCGGCTGACCTATTTCGAACCCAGAAACCTCCCAAGGCTCCACCAACGGCTACGAGAGACACTGTAATCACTTTCCGAAGTGTCAAAGAAAAAGCGACGATTCTCTCGGCCCTCCGAGGTAAGACCCCTCTGCAGTTTGAAAACAGGGGTCTGACCTTTTTCGCTGACCTGTCCGGCAGCACCCTGGCCTGGCGCAGGACACTTCAGCCGCTCACCACACTGCTCCAACAGCACGGAGTGTCATACCGCTGGCGGAACTCCAGAGCTCTCAGTGTGCAGAAAGGTACGGCATCTCATTTGGTGCATGGCATAGAGGAAGCCCCTGACCTCCTGCGGACACTGGGCATACCACAGATCTTGCTCATCCGGGAACGACCTCTCCACCCAACCACCCCAGCACAGGCCTGGGACCCGGCCAATATCAACCCCTTTGTTCCGAGAGGTTTAACCCCGGAATCCTACGCGGCGGTCACCACCTGAAGACGGCACCCCAGGAACTATACACCCCATGGACACTGCATTTAAGTTACCCCGACGATCCCTGCCGAGACATTTAACCTGAAAGGTAGCCCACACATTGTTTGCAACCCTGGACTGCAGCGACCCGCGCTCACCAATACGGCCAGTCTACGTGGCAACCATCCTTTCCGGGATGACTGACTCTCCCTGAAACACACTGGCGGCTTAGTCAGTTGCCCCCGCACAGGACTCTAATTACCAAGGCTAACTGGACAGCATGTACCAGGCCACAATGGCTTACTCCCTATGCTCACCAGATGACATCACCTAACCCGCAATGCTATGGTCGGCTCTCAAATATCCTACCCACGGGACCTGACAACATAGCCCGATCCTTCGGATCTAGAGAGCTATCCCTCCATGGACTATCTCTCCCTTATTAGTATATCGATGTAATAGTCAGATAAAAAGCATACTATAGAGTCTATCCAGATATTGTCCGCCCTAAGTACATACAGCGTGCTCTCCACCTATAATAGGCATGCCAAACGTGTACCTACCCCAGCATATGTGACTCCGAAATTGTATATGTTCTATTATTGCTAAGTTTTATTTTCTTTGTCTCAACCCACACGCAGTGACCTAACTACTTTGTTTTACAGAGTTAATATGTTAAGTTTTGATATACAGTGAAAATCTTTCTGCACACTATGAATGCTTTGCACTATGTCCGACTAACCAGTGAAGACAACCCTTTACACGCGCCCCAGCCAGGATAGTCCGCCTGTGCCTAAGCAGGAGGCCTCACAGGGCATACATTGCACTATGACGTGGGTCAATTGAGGGCTCCATATTCAGAATCAGGACCATACCACACTCTTAACACATGTTGTGCTTCTGCCATGCACGCCCTCTGCCCACCTGACAGGAACACGTTGGTATCTATAAACATAGTTGGGGATGGCCTCTGGCACCCCTCTTAGCCTATGGGACTGACATTTGGACACAAACCATGTTTAACAAGCAGAGCAGCGATATACAGAGCTCCACATAAGGGGTACTACACATCATGCATACCTCGCATTTGACAATAGCTTGCTCTAAGATACTTTGCCCATCCTGATAACGCACCCACCCTGCCCTGACAAGCATACCGTACGAAAAGGTCTGAGCAGCAATACCATTCTCAAACAAGGCAAATGTTACTCCGGCTCATAAGCATTCGCAAACCTCCCCTGAACGCAGGTTTCTCTACTAACTACGCTCCACGCACTGCACCAGCACAGGGGGCACCCCCACGACCGACACTACACAGGCACATAAACCCCAGCAGAACTCTACACGGCGCACAATCACACAGCAAACCGATACGCTACTCACTAACACCCTGCCACTCACATAATCTAGATTACAATGCAAATCACGCTTATGTACACCTCAATCTGGACCCTCAACTACCACCCACTCATATGACCCACAAGCACCTACAGCTAGATACACAACTCCCGCTAGGAAGGAACATGTTCAGTTTGAATATTTTGCTTGCCGATAGGCTTGTATATAATTTGAATGTCCATTATTGTTATTTCATGTTATAAAAAAAAAAAAGTGCTGTACTAATGACATTTCACGACAACTTGATCTCAACCTTACTGTATTGTATCCCTTTTTCACTTGAAAATGTCACTGTGAACTTGTTAACTAAAACATGCACTGCAAAAATAAAGAATTTAAAAAAAAAAAACAACATTATACATAAATACACCCCTGCATTCATAGACCAACACTACACAGAAAAGCATGGCAGCATTCTAATAGCAACAATACAAAAAAAACACACCCCCTACATTCACTTACACATGGTCCATACAAAACATGCTTACAAAACAGCTTACAATCCGCCGCCTCACCCCGTAATGGGGAAACACTCTAAAGCAGGGAGTACCCCCAGACCCTCGGGGACACGCCAAACACAGATGCATGCCTCTATGCGGCAGTTTCTGGCCGCGACACCGGACCCGACTTCCCGGGCGGCCTCTGAGGCCTACACGCAGTCTGAAGCCTCTACTCCCACCTCGCAATCTCCAGATAGAGGAGACCACATGGCAGCCCCACCACCGGACTGGCTAAGCCTCCTGAAAGAGCTACCCACCCGGGCAGACCTGGCAACCGCCAACACGGCCCTACAGGCATCCATCAGGGCAGACCTTCAACTAATGAGGGCGGACATACAAGGTATTGCAGACCGCATGGCCCAAATAGAGGCAGACCATGATAAATTGACAGAAGCACAAACTTCCCAGACAAAGACTCAAGCTATCCAAATGACCCAAATGCAGGCCATGGCACGACATATAGAGGACCTGGACAATAGGGGCCGCAGAAACAACATCCGGATAAGGGGGCTACAAGAAGGGGACGAAACCCCCACGCAGTTGACGGGCCTGCTCACGACCATATTTAATGGCCTGCTAGACCGCCCCGAAGAGACCCCCATAACTTTTGTCAGGGCACACAGGGCGCTTAGACCCAGAGGCCCGCCGGAGGCCCCGCCAAGGGATGTGATTTGCTGCCTGGAGGTCTTTGCGCTGAAAGAAGAAATCCTGCACGAGGCCCGCAACAAAAGAGAAATTACACACAACGGACACCAGCTTCAACTGTTTCCAGACCTTTGCCCTGCCACCTTGGGATACCGCAGAGCTCTGAAACCACTGACCAGAGCTCTGGCTAACCAGAACATAAGGTACAGATGGACATTCCCGACAGGCCTTATTGCCAGTACTACAGGCGGCCCTAGACAGATCCGTACAGCACAAGACCTGAAAGACCTCACAGATGAACTCCATTTGCCCCCGCTACAGATGAACTGGCCGGACCCACTGGACTACTATAACGGCCCTCCGCTACCACAATGGGAACAGCCACAACCACAGCGCCGGCAGAGGACTCGGACAGAAACTGTGAGACCGGCCGGGGCGACCCGCTAGCCACGTCAAGCGACCATGGAGACGAAGAGGGGCCGGCGGAACACGTAACTATACTCGCAACCAATTGGGCCCTAAGCCACACAAACACACAGACTTTACACAGGGACATTGCTTTTTAGGCCCTCGCTGTGTTTCTGGGGGAGGGGTGCAGAGGAACACGTAAGGGACTTGATCTATGTTGGGGACTCTTTTTGAAATGGGACTACCGGGGCCTGGACTGATCAATGGGGCACCAAGGCTGCTTGGGGAGGGGGGTCTAGAGGGTGGGAGTAGGAGGGAGAGGTGGTCCCCCCCCCCCCCCCCTGAATTAGTAGACCGGAGAGGCCAGCGAAGAGGCCACCACCATAACACGAGCTACCCGGCCCCGCATCCCTGCCCTTTCCCCCCCCCCGGTATACTCCTGAGAGGTACAAGCCTCCCTCTGGAGGCGGGAAGGAAAAAGCAAACTAAGAGTCCCACACAAGAAATACCACCGGGGGGAACTCCACCCGAGTCACAAGACCATACCGCATGGTTACCAGACCCCTGGGCCAGAATGGGGATGGGCGACGAGGGGCAATCAAAATACGTAGGCTACCTAAACCACTCTGGCAACGCAAGCCAGGCTAGATACCCTAGCAGTAACGGGACACCCGAGGGAGGGGTCTCCCACACGATACTGACTACCAAGGCTGGCAAGACAATCTCCTAGATGGGCGAGGAAGGAGGACTTAGGACAGGCAGAGTTCTCCTACATACTGTCCTCTGGAAGGACACACTTTAATACCACCCAGATTCCCGACCCCTAGACAGGGATCGACCTTTGGGGACGAGGAAGGGACAGGTCCCGCTCCCACCGGACGGGGGTGTACAGTTTACGGCAGGGGGACCCGACTGGACCGACTGGTACGGCCGAGTCGATTCCCACCTAGCCCACACCTTTACCTTATTAGGTTATATAGTTAGACACACAGTTAATTGTTAACGGTTCAAATTGGTTACTTTTTCGAGTGCGTGACTCTCGCTCCGGGGGCCCTGGGGGGGGAGGGGCCGCTGAAGGCTAACGCTGGTAGCGCAACCCTTCCCGCCACCCACACCCTCCCAATACTAACCACACCTACCCACCCCTCCCCACAAGCAGACAACCCAGAGACAACATGACCTCACACCCACACTCACACACAACACACAAGAGAGCGGAGATTAACCTCCTATCCATTAATGCAAAAGGTCTGAATGTACCAGAAAAACGTTCCACAGCGCTCCGACACTTCCACAGTCAAAGGGCACATGTAGTCCTAATCCAGGAGACACACTTTAAGGAGGGTCAAGCCCCTAAACTCACAGACCATAGATATACCCAATGCTTCCTCAGTAACAACCCGGAAGGGAAAACTAAAGGCACAGCGATTCTGATACACAAATCCCTACATTTCGACCTCACCGACATCCTCAGTAACACACAAGGGCGCTACATTTGTGTTAAGGGAATGGTAGCGGACCAACCCTACACGTTCGCATGCCTCTACGCCCCTAACAGACGCCAACACCGTTTCTTAAGCTCCGCGACCAGAGCTATAACAAAATTCGCTACGGGTTGTCTGGTCATAGGGGGAGACTTGAATGTAGCCCTGAACCCAAATCTGGACACGTCAACAGGCACTTCCTCAATACCCCGACACATACTGAAGGACATTGACAAAACCCTACACGTTCACCGATTAGTAGACTGCTGGAGAGCGACCCATCCAGGCGACCGTGACTACAGTTTTTACTCGACCCCTAATGGAACGTACTCAAGAATAGACTACTTTCTAATGCCACACTACTATCTGACAGAAATCCGACGATCCACTATAGGCACGGCTACCTGGTCTGATCATGCCCCAGTTCAACTGACACTGACATCCCCGCTATTCAGGCCCACATGCAATAACTGGAGGCTAAACGACTCCCTTCTAAACGACCCAGTAGCCCAGACAGAAACTAAAACACGACTGACACAATACTTCACGGAGAACGACACACCTGACACCACTCCCTTCTGCCTGTGGGAAGCCCACAAATGCGTGATAAGGGGACATTTTATAGCGAAAGGAGCTGCCCTCAAACGAGCAAAAACCGCTAGACTCACCACTCTACTGAATGACATACGTAAGCTAGAGGACATACACAAGCAGTCTCACCTCCCGACAGACGGGGCGCAACTAACGGCCCTACGCAGGGAACTTTCCTACCTCCTCAACGCCAACTACCATAGAGCGTACATTCACTCTAAAGCGTTTTTCCACACCAACGCCAACAAATGCGGAGCCCTCCTCGCCCGCATGATTGCCAAAAAGAGGACGACAGCATACATTCCCAAAATCAGGAACAATCAGGGTCAACTCCAGAGCATGCCACGAGACATGGTCGACACCATACGGACCTATTACGCAGACTTATACTCACTAGAATCACACCAGACAGAAAGGGAACTAGCAGAGAAGAAAGCCCGCATAACACACCACCTTCAATCACGCATAGGCACTAGCCTAACACAAGAGGCAAGCTCGGAACTAGACGAACCAATCACATTACAAGAACTAACAAGGGCCCTTAAACAAACCAAACAGGGCAAAAGCCCGGGTCCGGATGGACTCCCGATTAGGTACTATAAATCTTTCTCGGAACTCCTTCTCCCGCGCCTCCTGGCAGCCCTCAACGCGATCCGTGACGGGGCCCAAATCCCACCGCAGTCCCTAGCGGCGAACATCAGTTTAATCCCTAAGGAGGGGAAGGACCCTGAATCATGCGTCAGCTACCGGCCTATATCCCTGCTCAACTGCGATCTTAAACTCTTTACCAAGATACTATCGCAGAGACTACAGGCCTACCTCCCGGACCTGATCCATGGAGATCAGGTGGGCTTCACCCCACATCGGGAAGCGAGGGACAATACGACTAGGACACTTGCCCTAATCCATGCTGCAACAATCAGCAACACAGGCCTTCTTCTGCTCTCAACAGATGCAGAGAAGGCCTTCGACAGAATATCGTGGGATTTTATGTTCCAAGTGCTAGAGCAGTTGGGGATGGGTCCATTTATGATGTCCTGGATCAGAGCCATCTACTCCACACCAACGGCGCGCGTGTGCGTAAACGGAGCCTTCACTGACCCCTTCCCGATAACGAACGGGACTAGACAGGGCTGCCCCCTCTCACCCCTCCTGTTCATACTAGCCCTGGAACCATTCCTGACCTCAATCCGAAACAACCCACTTATCCCAGGACTAGTAATAGGGAGGAAGCGGCACTTAGTGGCAGCTTATGCTGATGACTTACTATTTTTTGTCACCAAACCAGAAACCACAATGCCAACAATACTGCAGGAATTCGACGCGTACGGAGTACTGTCGAATTTCAAGATAAACTTCTCTAAATCCACAATTCTCAATATTTCAATTCCATCGCGTACAGCCACAACCCTGAAACGGGAATTCCCGTTCCAGTGGTCAGACGCCTCCCTGCGATACTTAGGGGCAAAAATCACGAGAGATCTCTCCCAGCTCTATGCAGCCAATTTCCAACCGCTACTTGACACCTTCCGAAAAGACCTTCGGGACTGGGAGCAGGTGCGGCTCTCGTGGTTCGGGAGAGTAGGGGTACTCAAGATGAATATCCTGCCACGGGTGTTGTACCTGTTCCAAGCGGTCCCATGCGTCATACCGGAGGCCTTCTTTACCTCCCTCAGGTCTATGGCCCTTAGATTCGCTTGGCACAAACTAAAGGCAAGGATAAAGCATGATACGCTCACACTACCGAAAGAGAAGGGTGGGCTAGCCTTCCCTGACTTTAAAAGATACTACTATGCCTCGCATATTCAACGGGTAGTAGAATGGACCAAACCAGGAGTGCCCAAACCCTGGAAAGAAATCGAGATGGTGCAGATAGGCAAACCTATCTCGGTCCTCCCCTGGCTAGACCAACAACAGGGCAGACGACTGGCGGCTCCACACCCCCTTATCAAAGCCACGATGCAGATATGGCACAGACTAGCCACACCACTGACACTCACCACCACGCCATCCCCACTACTTCCACTGACCCACAATGAGACCTTCCCTCCGGGGAAAGAACCGAAAGCATTAACCAGGCTCCTGAGACAAGAGACCCCAAGACTCCACCACGCGACCACCAGGGGCCAACTTAAAACCCTTGAGGCAATGACAGGGACCATACATAACTCATTCATGCTACAGTTTAGGTACCGCCAACTACACATGTTCACGCAAACACTACTCCACACACACAACGCCACCAGACCATTGACGGAATTCGAGGGTATCTGCATGGACCCCGACCCCCTGGCGAAGGGCATCTCCATTCTCTATGGTATGCTTATGCAACTGAGGAGAAGACCACCCCCAAGTTTCATGGGTAAATGGGAAGTGGCGCTTAACACCACTTTCACACCAGCCCAATGGGACAAGATGTGCACACTCACACTTCACTGCGCTCCGTCAAGCGGGACACAGGAGACGGCATACAAAATATTGAGTCTATGGTATCGCACCCCGCTCCAAACGCACACATACGACCCCACAACAGACGACACATGCTGGAGGTGCACAAGTCACACAGTGACCTACCTCCACATATGGTGGGAATGCCCAATTATCCAATCATACTGGGAACACATACACAAAATCATTCAGAGATTCACAGATACCCCACCACCGAAGGACCCTGCAGCATTCCTCCTCCACCACACCAAATCCAAAGCATCTGTATATAAGAAATCCCTCACGGTCAGAATCCTCAATGTGGCTAAAAGTCTTATTCCAGTATTCTGGAAAAAACAACATGCTCCCCCGATGGCAACCTGGTTCCAACGCATGGAGGAACTCAGAACGCTTGAGGGGCAGAGGGGAAATCACAGACATACCAGACGATCTGGACTCACTGGATTCTGACGACTGGAAAACCGGACTTCCAAGACTTGATACGCTAAACGTCACAAACACGGTCGAGACTACTGACACACAACCAGAGACACGAACCCCCCCCCCAACATAATTGACCCCCCCCGGGAACCGGCGAGCGAGGGCGCACACGCAGAACATATAAGAGGAATAGATATGACTGCATAGACAGATAGGAGTAAGCAAGACAAACTAGGCATTTTAGACGGAGGACGACTACTGGGAGCAGAGAGGTGCTTCGTACCAAATTAGTACAGGGGGGATAGATACACCGACGAGCTAAACTGAGCCCACACCGCAGAGTGACAACGGAGAATGGTGGATGACTGAAGACGTGAGATAGGGACGACAACCCGAGTTTACCTTAGTCATCAACTGATCCCGACAAGCAGAAATCCCCCCCCCATACCCCCTCTCCTCCACATCACAAAGAGAGGGGCACCCACCCGTAGAACAGGAGAGCCCGGCTGTAAATCCCTGGAAGCCCCGAGTCTGCTAATAACATGATCACAGCAAACGTAATGGGAAGCCGGGGATACGCCTTACCCTATGCTTAAACAAAACAAAGGGACCTACGAGTCCACCAATGCTGAAATGGGAACAGTCGATAGGGGTAGGGTATAACCTCAATATATGTGTTTCATATTCTTTAATAACTGGACCTGCGAGTCCAATAATGTTGAATCCTGACAAGTCGGAAGGGGTCTTGTGTAACCCCGGAATATATGCTATAGATACTCTAATACCGGGACCTGCGTGTCCACAAAGTTAACTATGCTTTATGTGCAATTCCAAATAAAAAGATATTTACAAAAAAAAAAAAAAAAAACATGCTTACATTCAAACAAACAAGCACTATTCAGAGCTAAATACAGCCTTGCAAGGATGGCTAAATCGTAGATCCCCAGCTGGCAAGGCCTTGTGGGAGATGGGGATCTACCTTTTGTCCACTCTTGCAATAGGGGGGGCCAAAAAAAATTCTTGCACCAGGGCCTTCTCTACAATAGTTCTGCCACTGCATGTCACTGAGGAGGCATGGCCTTCTCCACTGATGTCCAATCCAATGCTCTTCATGGGCATTGGAAACATTAGGCATTGGAAACCTAATGTGCATGCGCAGCGAGTGCCACATGCACATTCATACTTTCCCATAGGAAAGCATTAAAACAATGCTTTCCTACGGGGCACCCATGTAATGTGACCCATGTAATGTGAGCGAGTTTCACTTGGTTGGTGCAGTGGAAATACCTCTAGTGCCTGTCATACTGACAGCCCCAAGAGGTGGACTTAAACCTGCATTGTAAACATTGCACTTTCTCAAAAACTGCAGTGTTTCGCATTGCAGGGTTAAACAGGCAGGGTCACTGCACGCAGGTCACTTCACTGAGATGAAGTGGTCTAGGTGACTATAGTAGGCATTTCATTTTTTGAAATAATCTTCAAATTCGGTTACTTTTAATCTGTTTATTTACAGCCTATAAATCAAAATATAAAACATTTGCAACAATCAGCATTAACTACAAACTCTGTGAAATGTGTTGCCGCTATATACTGCATCCTGAAATGCACCCACAGTTTTACATCAAACTGTCAACATACAGTCCAATGATGCAAGTTACGGGAGTAAAATTAAATGGAATCAGGACAGTTGAGTTAATGATGAGACTAATATAATGAGGTGCGGAAGATGTGGGCATAATGATTAACACTCATTAATTAGTGCTTGTAATTAAAATCAATTCAATTGTTTGCAGAGGAGAATTCCAGTGTCTCTACTAATGTCACTCCCTACATTTCCTCCTCAATTAAGTGACAAATATGTGTAGGCATAGGTGAATATGTGTGTGTGTTTGTTTGTATATACTTTTCTGTCATTATTTATAAGTATAGCAAGATATATCCCAGTGAGGGTCCCTGTCTAGACATTAAGGCACCATAGCTGTTCCATCTCATTGAAGTGACCATAATATCTGAATTTTCAAGAATTTGCACTATGGTAAATAACCGTGATAGTTGAGTAAGTAAATCTACTTGCATTAAATCTGGAACTTCTGGACAAGCATATAGCATACCTGTGATACAAAGTGTCCTGATTTCAGTATATTAGCACTGATGTTTTAAGTAATCCCCGATAAGGATAGTGTAGATATCATGGGAAATAAACACACACCCATGATGAGATAGACAAGGGCTGGCATGTCAAAATTTAATCCTCAACATGTGATGTCAATCCTTTGCTCCAGGTAAACAAGGTCTATGAAGGAATTTCATTGGGAACTAAATTCTTGTGCCAGGCTCTTACCTCACCTCTATAATAAAGCACCATACTGAGGCACATTAGTGGAACAAGGACAAATCTTGGAACAGTATAAGCTACACAACAGGTTTTTTTTTTTATGTATGCTAAATCTACAAACTACTGGATTTAGGATACACATGTCTTTGATCTAACAAAGTACAACACAAATTATTTTTCTTTGAATCATGTAGATGATTTATTTTGCTTAATTATCATACTTATATGAAAAATAAAAAAGAACCCTTGGTAATCATCCTTGGGGCCAATGTTCCAGTGTAAGGACCTTGATCCTTTGTGGGATTTTCAAGAAAGAAGACCACTGCACCAATTAGGACTGTGACTGTTAGACAGGATGTCTCTGCTATAAGGACTGGTCCTAAAACAAAGGGTCACAAAGCTGGCGTACACTCTTTTCATCTGATAAGGAATGCAGTTAAAGTCTCACCCTGTTTCCCATCTTTCCCTCACCCCCCATTGTATTCCTGTATATTGGGCATTGAGATTTTGCTCATCGTTACTAATACTAACGACTGGGCAGAAATAGTGATATTGTACTTCTCGGACACGCACCCATGGACAACAGTAGAGAACGAGGAGGCTATGCCTGTGTCCTCCCCTAAGTCTACAGCCATAGACAGCACGTGAGAGCTCAGAATTATAAATAAGGAGGACAGGCTACCCATGATCCGTGGATGAGGGTCTAAAATATTAACTGTGGGGGGCACTAATTTTTTTTTAAAAACTAGAACATTGAAAACCATATGTAGCTCCCCACAGTAATTTTACAAACACAATTGTTTCCTTCTACTGGCATTTTATGGAAGGTTTGCCATAGGGATGAACTGCCAACTCACTATGCTGTGAGAACTACAAAATAAAAATATGAACAAATAAAACTCAACCCAATGCTTTACATTAAATATAAAGGAAAAACAACTCTTTAACATGAGGTTTACTTTAACCTTCTAGCGAACTATAGCAGTACTAACCACCTTATAAGTTAACCTTACAGTCATAAAATAAGCAATGAACTCTGTTTATTGGATACTTTACTATAATGGAATTCTGTAGTTTCCTTCTAGAATTTCTTTAAAATGTGAACAAACACTATAGAGTCAGGAACACAAACATATATTAAACTAACTATTTAGGTCAGTGGCCCTCTGATCTCACTAAAACTGTGTTTAAACTCGCCTTTTTCACCATGCTGCAATGGTCTCCATGGCTGAGATCGTAAGTTTTGAGGATATTGTGCATGCAAGCAGAGGTGTAACTAGAAACCACAGGGCCCCGGTGCGAAAATTGCCCTGGGGCCTACCCCATACGTCTCGCTCCTCCCCAGCCCCTCCATATGTCACATTCACGCACCCCAAGCCTTCCATGTGTCTCATTCACGCCAATCAGGGTGAATTAGAGGGTTAATGTGATAGGGTGAGTGTGACAGAGTGAAATGGGGTGAGTGTGATGGACTGATGGAGAATGAGTGTGACAGGATTGGGGGGTGAGTGTGACAGTGCTAGAGAAGGTGAATGTAATAGGAAGAATATGGCAGAGCGAGGGGAGGTGAGAATGGCATGGGTAAGTGACAGGATTTGGGGAGACATTGTGAGTGTGGCAGGGTGAAGGGGGGTGACAGTTTGTGTGGTGGGTGTGGAGACAGTTACACAGACACACAGGTGCATAAACTGAAACACATGCAGATAAACAGACAAACACACACTGACATGGATGCAGATACACACCAAATAACACATACAGCTACATGCACAGACACACATGCTGATACACAGACACATAAAGATACACATGCACAGATACACACACTGACACACATGCAAATACACAGACACACAAACTAATACACAGACACACAGAAACATACATACACACAAAGACAAACATGCAGATACACAGACACACAGAATGACACACATTGAGATACACAGAATGACACTGTAACAGATACAAACACTGACATAAATACACAGACACACATACAAACAAATACATATATAGACACACATGCAGATACACAAACACTTAAGGACAAACATTCAGATACACAGAATGACATGCATACATATACAAACAGTGACACACATACATATACATAAGGCGCACACTGACATACAGATACGCAGACATACAGATACACATACAGCCCAACAGATACACAGACACATAGATAGACACAGATACATACATACACAAACAGACACACAGACAGACACACACACATATATATATACACACACACACACACACACACACACACACACACACACACACAAAGACACACACACACCCACACACATACAGAGACGCACACATACATAAACACATACATACAGACACACACACACACACATATAGAGACACTCACATACATACACACATACATACAGAGACACACACTCACATACAGAGACACATACATACATACATACATACATACAGATAGATACAGATGCACAAACACACATGCATGCAAAATGTTTTAGTCACCCTCCTTTTTCCTACCTTTCAGGTGCAGGAGGGTGACTTTCCTGGTGTCCAGTGGCTGCCTCTGGCTGATAGGAGTAAAAGTTCCCACTCTTACTCCCTTGTCTTCATTTTCCCTTGCAGCTCGGTGGTTGCTGGGAGTAAGTGACCGGGGCAGTCACTTCCTCCCAGCTCTGACATCATCACAGGGGGCCCGGTCGCGCTGTTTAAGCCCTGACTGGGCCCCCAGGAAATACTTTGCCATCGGGTGGCCTTAAGAGCACGGGCCCCCCGATGTGACCCTGAGCAGCTGCGACCCCTTCTACCTCTGCAACCCCGTTAGTTCCGCCACTGCAAGCGTGGCGAAATGCTGCGCTTAGCCAATCAGCATTTCCTCATAGAGATGCATTGAATGAATACATCTCTGTGAGGAACACTCAGCGCCTCCAGGCAGAGCGTGGAGAGGTTGAATGCCAGTGTTGCACAATCACAGGCTGTTTGAATGACTGCCACTAGAGGTATTCCTAGGCAGCAACGTAAACACTGTCTGTTCTCTAAAAAGGCAGTGTTTACATTAAAAACCCCACTGGGATAGGCTATAGACACCAGAACTACGACATTAGTTGTAATGGTTCAGGCGACTACAGTGTCCTTTAAATGGCATGACTCTTCTGAAAGGACTCTTCTGCTAGAGAGATATTCTTCATTATAAATGTCCCACTGCAACAGTTCCTACATCTTGAGTTCTTTTCCAACAGTTCCTACCTATTACGCTAAGTATTTAAATAATAAAGCAAATGTTGGAATAATAAATATCTAAAATATCAGTTACATCATATATTACTTGTGTTAACTTGTCTTTTGTGATGCTCCATTTTCTTTTAAAGTGATCTTGTCAGACGTAATAAATTAGTTATAGTTTTAACTATACTTACCTGCGTTCTAACAACACCATGTCCGCAGCTCAGTGGATACAGCATTAAATTACACCTGCAGACCACTGCACCTGGACGGAACCTTTACCACAGCAGTATCTCTACCCAGGGCCGGCGCTACCGTAAGGCGGCCCAGGCGGCCGCCTTAGGGCGCACCGGCCCTGGGGGCGCAAAATCAGGCTGACCGGAAGGAGGGAAGCGCACTGCGCTCCCCTCCAACCGACGACCTATTGTAGCGTGGCCGAGCGCCCGATTCTGCGGGCGCGCGAGGGAGCACTCTCCCATGTGTGCTTCCTCTTCAGCTCCCTCGCGCACCGCATAGGGATGCCGGCGCCGGAAGATGACGTCATCTTCCGGCTCCGGTATCAGTATGCGGCGCGCGAGGGAGCTGAAGAGGAAGCACACATGGGAGAGTGCTCCCTCGCGCGTGTGCCCGCCTGCCAGCCTGCCTACCCGCCCACCCGCCCGCCCAGGAGCCCAGCAGCACCACTGGACCCCAGGGAATCCCTTCAGCACTCCAACAAGGTAAGGAGGCTGGGGGATTAAATTAAAAAAACAAACGTGTTAGTGTGAGTGTTTTTTTTTCTAATGTATATAAAATGTAATTTATTTAGGTACTGTGAGTTGGATTTATGTATATACTGAACATGGATTTATTTTGCATTAAATAGCAAAGAAACAACATGACAGAAAAGAAAAGTGTGAGTGTTAGTGTCTGCTAGTGAGTGTCAGTGAGTGTGTCTACTAGTGAGTGTGTCTGCTAGTGAGTGTCAGTGAGTGTGTCTACTAGTGAGTGTCAGTGAGTGTGTCTGCTAGTGAATGCTAGTGAGTGTCAGTGAGTGTGTCTGCTAGTGAGTGTCAGTGAGTGTGTCTGCTAGTGAGTGTCAGTGTGTGTGTCTGCTAGTGTCAGTGAGTGTGTCTGCTAGTGAGTGCTAGTGAGTGTCTGCTAGTGAGTGCTAGTGAGTGTCAGTGAGTGTGTCTGCTAGTGTCAGCGAGTGTGTCTGCTAGTGTCGGTGAGTGTGTCTGCTAGTGTCGGTGAGTGTGTCTGCTAGTGTCGGTGAGTGTGTCTGCTAGTGTCGGTGAGTGTGTCTGTGAGTGTGTCTGCTAGTGAGTGTCAGTGAGTGTGTTACTGTGTGTCTCTTACTGAGTGTGTTTGTGTGTGTATTAGTGAGTCTGTTTGATGTCTGTTAGTGAGTGTGTGTTTGTCAGTGAGAGTGTATGTTTTGTAAGTGAGTGTGTATGTATGTCTGTCGCTGAGTGTGTCTGTCAGTAAATGTGTGTCTGTTAGCTGGTGTGTATGCATCTGTTCGTGAGAGTGTGTGTGTGTCTTCAGCACTTACCTTTCTCTAGCGCCGGACTCCCTTGGCGCTGGGGATCCCTCCGCCTCTCAGCTCCGAATGCTCTTGCCGCGCACGCATTGTCAGTGAGACATCCACTAGAGGCTGGATTAACCCTCGGTGAAACATAGCAGTTTCTCTGAAACTGCTATGTTTTCAGCTGCAGGGTTAAAACTAGAGGGACCTGACACCCAGACCACTTCATTGAGCTGATGTGATCTGGGTGTCTGTAGTGGTCCTTTAAGTGTGTGTGCATCTGCATGCACTGGCGTACATACCGCGGTCGCAGGGGTCACAGCCCTGCAACCCCTGCGACCAGGTGACCGCCGCCATGTGTTGCGGCCTCGGCCCGCGCAGAGTAAGCGTGGGGTGGGGGGGGGGCACGGATCAATTTGCGCACTGGGGCCCCATGGGTCATGTGTACGCCACTACACCTACCCTGGTGTCTGCCGCAGGCTGTGTGGAGGGGGCGAGGATATGAATGACATCATATCCCTGCTCCCTGTGTACCACACAGCGCGGCTGGCGCCCAGTGATGGGGCTGGGCTGCAGGACAGGACTCCAAGGAGCCAGACAGCATGCATCCAGGGGACAAGATTGAACTGATGTAAGTATGTAATTGTGTATGTCTCTGTATGTATGTATGTATGTATGTATGTCTCTGTATGTATGTATGTATGTATGTCTCTGTATGTATGTATGTAGGTCTCTGTATGCCTGTATGTCTTTGTCTGTATGTTTCTGTATGCCTGTATGTCTCTGTATGTACAAATGTATGTGTCCGTATGCCTGTATGTCTCTGTATGTACAAATCTATGTGTCTGTATGCCTGTATGTCTTTGTACGTATGTGTCTGTATGCCTGTATGTCTCTGTATACCTGTATATATGTATGTGTCTGTATGACGGTATGTCTCTGTATGCGTGTATGTGTCTGTATGCCTGGATGTCTCTGTATGTATGTTTCTGTATGTCTATGTATGTATGTATGTGTCTGTATGATGTTATGCCTCTGTATGTATGTCTTTATATGCCTGCATGTCTCTGTATGCATGTATGTCTCTGTCTGTGTCTGTATGTCTCTGTATAATTATTTCTGTGTTTGTATGAACCTTATTTTAAACGAGGGTGGGGGGGCACCAAAAGGCATCTTCGCCTGTGTAACTAAAAATCCTAGCACCGGTCCTGTCTCTACCCTATGATGCCATCCTTGCCTCAATAACTCAAATTTGTTCTGCAGAACTACTTCCGTAGCTAATGAAAGCTATCTTTTTCATTAACCCCTAAGTTGCCTCCAGCGCTGGTCTCCAGTCCTCCCCTTGCAAAGAAATGTACCATTTTAGTGAATAGGGAGTCACTGATTGGCTGAGAGCATCAGCTGACCGCTCTCAACCAATCAACGGCGCCACCTCCCGGCGACACTCCACTCTTCCTCTAAGTGAAAATTCTGAAGCTGGATGCCGCAAGGGGAGGAGTGGAGACCAGCGCTGGAGGCAACTTAGGGGTTAAACCATTCGAGAATGGTTTAACTCCTTGAGAAAAGAAGGCCTCATGGCACTAAAACAACTTAATTTAGAAGAAGTTGTTTTGGTGCCTGGAGTGTTCCTTTAAGTAAAATGTTTCAGCAACATTCCTGCTACATGCTGCAAGCTCAAAGACGTCTTCTAGAATCTGTCCTAAGTGTAAACCTACCCCCACCCCTCTTCATAATAAGGAAAACAAATGTAAACCAGCAAACAACTGAAGAACAAGCTTGAACATGCTTGGCTTGCAAATCACTGAAGTGGTCATGATGCCTGGAATAACCATTTAATGCTCTTGGTAAAGCAACTGTATGCATTCATTTATTTATTTAAACTAAATGTTATTTTGTGTATAAGTCCGTGTCACTGACTCCCAGCACTACAAAAATAATTAGTAATGTATTTGTTTTCTATACACTTCTTTATAAAAAGTGTTTATGTGTTACTGAATTAGAATGTAAATAATATGAGCCTTTGATGGGAGGACCCTCTAATATGTTTACAGACCCTATACCATGTATGTCATGAAGTTGTCTCTGAAATAGTTAATTATACTTGTCATGTTTTGCATGCTCCAGAGTCAAGACACTCATTGTTAGACAGTTAGGATGACAATACGTGCTGTCACTGCTGTACTAAATAATCACCGGAATTTATTAGGGTGAATATATGAAAGTCTATGAACATCTATGATTGAAGTACGGGGTGGTGACAGCTTATTAATAGTTATGATGAAAGAAATAACTAATAAGAAACAATCTTGAAAGAGCTGAGTAAAGGCGAAACCCGCTGTAAATCCAAAGTTATCAGCCTATAACCTTTCCTTTTAGATTTGACTTTCTCTTTAACCATGTCAGCCCCATACGTAAGGAATGCACTCACTTGGCAGACATAGGGCTTTCAAGGTAAAATCTGCAGATAACCATCCAGTAGGTAGGGTTTGGGTATAAGCTAGAGGATTAGCAAATCCATTCATCCTCTGCACTGGTCTCCTAGTCTCCACATCTAAAAGCAATGCTAACGGGGCTTGCAAGGACTTCTGCCACCATAGGCAAAGATCCATTATTCATTCTGTACCATCTTCTCCGGTCTCTTTATATCATTAATCTGTGCCATTGTTGTGAGTCCTTCTCTTAAGGTTTCTTTAATTAAGCAATTATCAATTTTTTTCTTCTCTATTTCCTGTCTCCCCAAAATCTTGTCTTTTCAACCCTTACATCTGTTTCTTTCTTTCTCATCCTCTCCAACGGACGTTTCTGTACCATAATAGTGTTTTCTGCGTCTTACTTCAGCTTCCATACACTCCTTGATGGCACCATGTCACCACAATGGAACACTAGCCTTGGCTCTTTCTCAGAAGCCCTTTTTGATCCTTTAATAATCCACCACAGTGCATGACTACATGTTTATCTACTATAGCATAGTCATACTAACCACAAGCCTTGGGCCCGGAGATAGAGAGGGGATCTGGCTCCATGAGGATACTATTTATGAAGGACAGACTTCACCATCTCTACACTAGAGTGAAGGAGGTACCCAAACTGGTAACCTGCCTAGTACCCTGTGAGGTCCTACTCCTTCTCTGCCTTAAAGTCACCATCTAGTATCCAGGAATTAACGTTAAGACCTGGAAGTCTGGTCAACAAAAAGTCTTGTTTAATCTTACAGCTATGTACGGCTTTGCACACGATGTAGGGTTCTTTTGCCATACAGCACGAGTAAATATGCTCTGAAATATCGCTTTTGATTTTCTTCTACAGGAACTTATTGCAATTTGCAAGCATTCAATCTTTATTGATTTAAAACATTTTCACAATGTAACTGAATTTCATACAAAACATATAAGAAAGCAGAAAGCATGAATTTTACATTAAATGGGCAAAAGTGTAGATGACTTCTTCCAGTAATACATATTCCATTGCCTCTCGATCTTACCATAACTTGACTATTCCATCTAGGCCCTATTATACGTGATAGGTGAAATACCGATTTTCAGTTCAGCTATTTTGCCAGCAATAATTCAGACAGGAGGAAAAATGTGTGATTAGGTCTCCTATTCTACTTTGAGATCCTTCCACAAACAACTCTTTTATAAGGCACAACCAGAGACTTGTTGTCCTAAATTACAGGGGCACTGTCTATCTTATCTATTGATACGTTGTATTGCAACAAGACTGGCATAGATCCAAACCTGGGATGTCCCTGTTGCTGTTATACACTGGGTGGACTTGAAGAGCAGTCTTAGAGTGTAAGCTGGGACACAATTTAATAGTCTATGAGTGGTAGAACATTTGTGAGGCAGAGTACATGGTTGTAGTTTCTGTAGAGCTGCAGGAGCGATGTTACAATGTTCATTCCTGTTGATATGGAACACTATTCAAATACAATTAAATCATATGAGCAAATCACCCACATAGCTGTGCTTGGGGAGGTTTTGGGAAACGTTTTGGACCAAAGTATGTTACTTACAGTGCTGCAAAGAACAGTAGACCTTTGTTGTTGGACCTTCCATTTGTTTTAACTACTGGACATCTTTACTACCTTGGAAAACAACCTAATTAGCACATTTCTACTGGTGGCTAGACAAACACGAGCAGAAATATGACATAATGTGGACACTCCACCTTTGCTTTTTTTTTAATCAACTGAGAGACACCTTCCTAGTGGAAGAGCTAACAACCATTGTCTGAGAAACTCTATTCTTATGAAACATTGTGGTCTTCATGGGTAGAATATGTGTCTTGCGGTGTGTAATGGAAGATGAGGGGCTCCCCAGTTTGTTGTGTTACTTTTTTGTTTTATTACATTTGTTAATCTGGGTGGAATTTATTCTGTATCATAGACTGTATAGATGGAATTTGATGTGATTTTATTTGGAATCTTTTATGCAATATGCATGTGATTTGGTTACATCAATATAAATAAAGTGTTTAAAACATATTTGATAGGAGCAGGGCCCATTGAAGTTTAATCTCTTTATCCATACTACTTGCTCACTTTTTATTACATCAATTGCTCTCTCTACATTGATACCTTGAGGATAAGAAGAATCAGGAATGCATTTCTAAACCCTCTGGCAATCAAGGGGTTAGGTCAACACATTTTGATCCAACTTATCATATGGCCTCTGGCTTCATAGCTCCTTTTTCATATTACATGGTTTAAAAAACACAAACTGCTGAAAATATTTGGCAATGTAGACTAGCATGTATAACTGACATCGCCTTCAAAAATGATGCACACGATTATAAACTTATATATTACTTCTTTAGGAAAGGATATCAATTAAACTGTGAACAGCTTTCCCTCCCCGCACCCTGATTCCTCTCCTGAAACTGTCATCCAAACAAAACACTAAGCCCTCAATGAACACAATCTTAGCAACCTACTATTCTACCCTACCTTTTCTACCCTACCCTACCTAAATGTGACCTTTTGTGTCACATTACCCCATTCCCTCTAGAATGTAAGCTCCTTTAGCAGGCCCTCAACCCCGCCGTTCCTGTGTGCCCAGCTCGTCTGGTTACAAATACTTGTCTGTTAGTCCACCCATTGTACAGCGCTACAAAACTTGTTGGCGCTTTATAAATAACAATAATAATAAGTTAAATGAACAACTGACATAATCAGCACAATATTCCATCATTAGAGGTCCCTGGAGAAGCCATAAAAAATGGTTAATACGACTTGACCATCCAATGCCATTGAGGCGTAATCCAATCTAAGAAATACTGAGGGTTTTTATAAAACTTTAACTTCAACTGTCCTAATTCGGAATATGTCAGCTGAACATTTTTTTCTGTTTTTGAATTGTTTTCAGTCTTGTACAATTCGATGTTTAGTAAATACATTTCAAAGAGTTTCTGGGATTCTGATAAGACTATTTGGCAAAAAAAAACGTAATCCATGTACATTTGTTATATATGCAGATGGACTGGTATAGGAGAAAGATTTCAATACAAAATCTGGATGATTATAAAATGTGAACATCACATGATTCCACCAGGTCCAGTGAATTCTCATAAATCACTATAAAGACCATGTAATTAGATTGTATAGTCTAATGATAGCTCCAGTGCACAAGATACGGCAGCTGCACAAATGTAAGGCTGTGATTTAAGTCAGTGCCCACTGAAGGATGTTTAACATATACTGGAATATATGAATATATAATATACGTTAATCTATTTTTTGGACTGTGATTTTTCCATTAGTGACTGTGATTCTTTTCTAAAATGTCTTACACCCTACACTGTCTTATGCCTATTCACTTTTGCATTTTGCTTATCACGAGGTTTATACAACAAATTCAGAATTGTAGTGATTTGAAAACTGAATTGCAAAACCTAGGCTAAACTAGGCATACTGTGATTATAGCTGAGCTGAAGGATTCTTTAGTCGAAATTTGGCAATACAGTGTTTAGTAGATACACTCCTATGTGTCAGCCAGTTTATTAAATGTATTAAAGTGTGATTTGGGAATTCAAAGAGAATTTCAAATTTAAGGTAGAATACAATGACAAAACTTCCAATGAAATAGGAATATTTGGCAAGCTTTCAGGACACCAAAGTCACTTAATTGGGGTCCTTAGTGTTCCAAAAGCTTGCAATATATATATAATTTTATAACACATATAACACAATCATTATAAATTTAATACAATAATAAACAAATTGGACAAAATGACCCAAGTAAGCTGTGTTTTAGTTTGACTTTTATTGGCTAAAATATGAAATTAAATATGAATTATCTTTGAATAACAATTCACACTTTGCTGAATGTAGCTGAGTTCAGAACTAATGTTAAGTTAAATTTCACATTTTGTGTCTGTAGATCAACATCTATATCTAATTTACTAATATTTAAGTGCTATCAGTATGCTTTAGTTGGCCTTCTAAGGGTTCTTTTTGGTCTTTTAAGATGTAATATTTAGCCTGTGATTAGACTTTGTTGAATATGTGCTGTGTGTATCATTTAGAAGCTATTGGGGTAATTCCTTAACCAAAATTTATTTTTTAATTTTTCCCCTTCTTTCAAAATGTTTGTTCCTGGGTTTCCACTTTTGACAACATACTTTATTAATGACGTCCTGATATAGTGAACACCCTGGGTAAATACCTATTTATTTCCATGATTAAAAGAACACAACATTTTTTGGAATTTACCCCAGCACCTCCTTTTTCACATAGATAATGTCTCAAAAATAAATATGTGAGTGAGACATATTGGTAATATTGAAAACCAAAATAACTTTCCACTGCTAATACTCCCTGAAGTAGTGACTTAATACATGCTTACTATTTAATATCAAAATAGACAATAGTGTTGAATATAGAGGGGATATGTTAAAGTGACACTCCACTGCCAAAATCCATATACAAATCACTGTTTAGTAGATATGCCCCGATGAAACCATGCATGCCTGTAATTATTCATTTTATCATTGGCTGCCCAACAGACTTCCAAATGCAGCTCAATGAGAAGTTTTTGCAAGGCAGGTGCTCTGAGTAATTTTCTGCCTTTCGAGTTTAGGTCCAGTGAGTTAATCAATCCAGGAAGTGACAGGACCAGTTGTCTGATTGACAGCAAGGGGGTGTAACCAGGTTAATTTCTAAAAGTGCCAGTTTCTATTGAAACCTGCACTTTTTGTGAAATCGAAAAAAAGAAAGGACACACCATTCACACATAAAGCACTTCAACAATTTGAAGTGCTTTAAGGGGTCTGGAGTATCCCTTTAAATACCCCAGCAGATTTAAGGATACAGATTCTTGTTGCCTTTTGTGGTCATTTTGGAAAGGCAGGAATAGGCAATGAGGTGGCACATTTGGTGCGTTGTGAAAAAGCATGAACATTTTGAGGATGTATTGTATCCCATATAAGTTATCTGACTTTAACATGCATCAACATTCCCAGATATCTCTCATGTCTCTTTAATTTCCCTATAAAGCGTTACATACGTATTCCAAAGAATGATTGCAAAGGCAAATCCATTTTCATCCATTTTAAGCTCGCCTTTAGTCCTGACAGGGAGTAAATTGTTAATGGATTCTATTACTTTTCTTTATTTGGTGAAGATTGTAGTATAATTGCTGTAATGACCTGTGTGTCTGAATTTACTAGACAGGCGTGGCTCATAAATAGAAAAGCTCTGAAAAAACGTAAATGTTACAATTCAATTTCCTTAAGGGAGCAAGTACCAGCTACCTGGATATTTCCAACACATTTAATAGAACCAAAAAGTTTTCACAAATTGAAAAAGCTCATTGTCATTTAAGAAACTCACATACTGATAGCAAATTATACGTACTGTGCTGCAAATGTAGAAATGTAGATATCATATTGCTGAAGGGAAATCTAGGAGGTGCTCCTCTGAGCAATAAAGACCCTTTTATGTTTGGAAGAGTCAAATTAAAGGACACTCTACTCTTAAAAATCAATATATAAATTAATAAAAAATCACTGTTTAGTAGATATAGATTTAATGCAACATACATGTATTTAATTATGCATTTTTTAATTGGGGGTATACCTAAAAACAGATTGCAAAAGCTGCAGATCTCTTGTCTGAAGCCTTTGCAAGCCCTCCTCTTCTAACCCCGCCCAGACTTTCTGTGGCTGTCCAATCACAGACTTCCCAATGCAGCTCAATGAGAAGTCATTGCAAGGCAGGTGCTCTGAGCAATTGCCTCATAAAACGAGGCCCAAAGAAGGCCAAAAAGAGCAGCCAGGGCTACTGTATCTCTCGTGCAGAGGGAACTTGCCAGCATTTCGGATCTAAACTCCCCTTAGAAGGATCAGTCTGATACGTGTGCAGTATTTGCTCTGGGTTTTCCTTGTCTAAACTGGATTACGAGGTAAGTTGTTAAACTGTTAAAATTGATTTTCACCCCGAAAATAAAAGGGAAGCGAATCCTCAGAAAGGATTACCAGAATAAACCCAAATAACGCCCCAGTGAAAGACACCACACTCTACCGACCTAGAGACACCGCTAAAACCCCTACCGCCGCGCCTCACCGACCTGTACATCTTTTCTTCTATAGCTTACTTCCTCTCACTCACTCTGTACTACTCTTCTATACTATTCTTTTATTACCCCTGTAATAGACTGGGCAAGAAGCAACCCGCATTAAAGCAAGCAAGCAATGAAGCACTAGACCGGACCGTAGTCCTCCTATACAGGACGGGTGACGGTATCCCAGCTGGGGTAATATACTGACGAAGGGCTACATAAGACGTTATAAGTGACACCACAATTTAGGAGAACCACGTTTACTAGGCTTATGGTATAGTTTAAAGTTCGTTATATATATATATATATAAAACAAGTGATTAGTCTTGTCAACTTGAACTGCGGAAATATAATGACCTAATAAGAGGATATTAGACTGTTTAACTGTCCCAGAGTTATTAACGTTGTTACTGAAATGTACACCTTGCATTGTTACATGTATTTTGTGCACCTGACTATTACTAAATTCTAAAGTATTAAAAAAAACTAGATTTCTAATGTGTTTTTCAATTATGTAAATTCCCAAAAGTGACAGTTCCCTATTACCAAATGCAGTAATTTTGAAGCACGTAGATTGCATAAATTCCCCTTTATTTCCCTCCTATACACCTTGCACCCTCCGTTCTTTTTTATTTTTATGTATATGTTCACATAGAATCATGTAACCCTCTCTTGATTCATCCCACCCTACTTGAGCATTGTCCCTTTTGACTACTCATTTCCCTGCATCTGAATAATTGAATCATTCCTTCTTTCCCCATTCTACCCACTGTTCACCTCTCTCCATTCATATCCTTTTTTCTCTTTTTACCTCCCTTTGTTTGAAACCTTAGCTCTTATGTCAGAACACGTCCCTAACCCCTCCTAATGCCTTAGATCCCCTTTACTATAACCGCTACTGTTATTGTTGAAACTTCATGTTTTGCATGTAATCCTGTTATTTATATCAAGCAAATTACAGTCTCTTATTAGCTGCCATTTATACGTGCCACTAAACTTCCTTCACATCTGTGTTTTGTTGAAATTGTCTCAGTGCTATATGGAAATTCACCCTCTGCATTGTCCTTGGTGAAAGTTAGATAAGATTTTAAAAAATCCAATTCTTTAAGTGGACAGGCTGGAGTCGTTTTACTGTGAGAAAAATATTATTGAGAGATTACATACCAAGCTCCGAGAAAATGTTATGATTAATGATATATTGGATTTAGAGTTGAACACCTATTAACATGTCAGTCCTCTTTTGCAGACCCGTCACATAGATTAACGTGTTACAGAAGACTTTTTTCACATACTTCACACAGCAAGGGCCTTATCTTTTTCTCAAGCCAAAAACCAATGCAAATCTATATAGTCACCAGGCATTATGGGAAAGAAAGCTAGGCAAGAAATTTAGTCACAAGGAAATAAATAAAATGTTTATTGCATAATCTAAATTCTCCACTGGCACGCTGTTCTCCGGCACTGCCATGCTTAAAATTAGTGTGAGGAACTAATTTAGCCTTTCTCAATTCTTAATCTAACCCTAACACTAGAAGTAAAGTCAAAGTTACAGGTGCGTTAGGGGTAGGGTTTAGGGTTAAGGTTTAGTGTTAGGAGTTAGGGTTAAGTGGTTAGGTTTTAGGGGTTAGGGTTAGGGTCTGAAATACCGAAGTTCCAAATTGACAATGCTCCAAATTGGCGAAGTGCCAAATTGCTGAAGTGGCAAAATGACGAAATCATGAATTTCGGAATTGCCGAGCCGAACCGAATCGAATGCCATTGGTCCGAATTGCCGAAGCAGACAATTTTTTTTTTCTTACCCGAATTTCCGAACCGAACCAAATTTTTTGCCCATGCACATCCCTACAAAATATGGTTTATTTATAATATGGAAAATCTGATTGCATAAGTAATGGAATATGGGATCCATGGATGACTAAATACTCCCAGAAGAGTTGCCTTTAGCACACTTAAGAACATAAATAAAGTTAGATTTACCCCCATTTTTACACTGTTATAAATTATTTTTTTTTTCAACATCTTGAGCCTCCACCAGGGCCGGACTGGCCCACCGGGATACCGGGAAATTTCCCAGTGGGCCGCGGCACCTGGGGCTGGGCTGACAGCCCTAATCAGTGATCAGGCTCCTGTGATCCCGGCCGGCCATGTGTGAGCTGTGCGGCCGCACAGGACCCCATGGGAGCAGGGGGAGCCAGGTGGCCGGCACAACTCACACATTGCGGCGGGGGCAGAGCTAGCGTCCGGCGAGGGCGGGGCCTATCGTGCGGCAGGGGCGGAGCTTAGAGTGCGGCGGGGGCCCTGGTAACTGCGAAATGGGAAGCAGGAAGGAGTCCCTGCTTTCCCAACAACCAGCCTCCAGGAGCTCCAAGGGATGTGGAGGTAAGAAGCAGATCAGTGTGTGTGACTTCCTGTGAGTGTGTGACTGTCTGTGTGTGTGACTGTGTGTGTGTGAGTGTGACTGTCTGTGTGTGTGACTGTGTGTGTGTTTATATATATGTATGTGTGTGTCTGTCTGCCTCTATGTGTGCGACTGTGTGTGTGACTGTCTGCGTGTGTGTGTGTATGTGTGTGACGGTCTGCCTGTGTATGTGTGTGTGAGACTGTCTGCCTGTGTGTGTGACTGTGTGTGTGACTGTCTGTGTGTGACTGTCTGCCTGTGTGTGTGTGTGTGACTGTCTGCCTGTGTGTGTGACTGTGTGTGTGTGACTGTCTGCGTGTGTGTGTATGTGTGTGACTGTCTGCCTGTGTGTGTGTGGCTATCTGCCTGTCTCTGTGTGTGTGGATGTCTGCCTCGGTGTCAGTGACTGTCTGCCTCTGTGTGTGTGGATGTCTTTGTGTGTGTGCATCTGCTAGTGAGAGAGCGAGCGAGCTTCTGTGTGTGTGTGTGTGTGTGTGCGCGCGCATCTGCTAGTGAGGGAGCCTCTGTGTGTGCGTGCCTGCTAGTGAGTTTGTGTGTGTGTGCCTGCTAGTGAGTGAGCTTGTATGTGTGTCAGGGAGCTTGTCTGTAGGGATCATATGTGTGTGTGCGTGTTAGTGAGCTTGTCTGTAAGGAGCATGGGTGTGGTGAGCATGTGTGTACAGTGAGCTTGTCTGTAGTAAGCATGTGTGTGATTGTGAGATTGTCTGTAGTGACCATATGTGTGTCAGTGAGCTTGTCTGTAGTGAGCATGTGTGTGTCAGTGAGCTTGTCTGTAGTGAATCTGTGTGCACAACGGTCAGGAGTAATTCTTGACCATTCCTCTTTACAGAACTGTTTCAGTTCAGCAATATTCTTGGGATGTCTGGTGTGAATCGCTTTCTTGAGGTCATGCCACAGCATCTCAATCGGGTTGAGGTCAGGACTCTGACTGGACCACTTCAGAAGGCGTATTTTCTTCTGTTTAAGCCATTCTGTTGTTGATTTACTTCTATGCTTTGGGTCATTGTCCTGTTGCAACACCCATCTTCTGTTGAGCTTCAGCTAGTAGACAGATGGCCTTAAGTTCTCCTGCAAAATGTCTTGATAAACTTGGGAATTCATTTTTCCTTCAGTGATAGCAATCCGTCCAGGCCCTGACGCAGCAAAGCAGCCCCAAACCATGATGCCCCCACCACCATACTTCACAGTTGGGACGAGGTTTTGATGTTGGTGTGCTGTGCCTCTTTTTCGCCACACATGTTGTGTGTTTCTTCCAAACAACTCAACTTTGGTTTCATCTGTCCACAGAATATTTTGCCAGTAGTGCTGTGGAACATCCAGGTGCTCTTGTGCAAACTGTAAACGTGCAGCAATGTTTTGTTTGGACAGCAGTGGCTTCCTCTGTGGTATCCTCCCATGAAATCCATTCTTGTTTAGTGTTTTACGTATTGTAGATTTGCTAACATTCGCTAGCATTTGCCAGTGACTTTTTGTAAGTCTTTAGCTGACACTCTAGGATTCTTCTTCACCTCATTGAGCAGTCTGCGCTGTGCTCTTGTAGTCATCTTTACATGACGGCCACTCCTAGGGAGAGTAGCAGCAGTGCTGAACTTTCTCCATTTATAGACAATTTGTCTTACCGTGGACTGATGAACAGCAAGGCTTTTGGATATACTTTTATAACCCTTTCCAGCTTTATGCAAGTCAACAATTCTTAATCGTAGGTCTTCTGAGAGCTCTTTTGTGCGAGACATCATTCACATCAGGCAATGCTTATTGTGAAAAGCTGTCAGGGTACCTGAAGCCTCTACCTCCGAAAGAGGTAGAGACTTAGTAGTTTACTCCTCCAGCAGGTCGGCTTCCTCCATCCCTCGCGGCTCCCCTAGACACTCTCACGCCGGCTGCGAGGGATCCGTCTCATTTTATGACGTCACGCACGCTGCCCGACGTCATGACGTCAGTCCGGACCGATCTGTCACTCAAGTGACTGGAAGCCACTCAGGACTCGTCGGAGGCGGGTATACTCACTGTAACCAGGGTATTTAAACCTGTTTCTCCCATTCACTCATTGCCCTGTCGTGGTTCTAGCCTGTCTAGTCACACAGTGCTCTGGCGATTTCAGTTATTCCTTTGGTTCCGACCCGGCTAGTTTGACTTACTCTGTTTCCCTCTGGTATCCTTGACCCGGCTTGTTCCTCGCTCACCTGTCCTCTCGTTCCCTCGACCTCGGCTTGTTTCTGACCATTCTCTTTACTCTCCGTATGTTAGTCCGGCCATTCTAAGGTCCGGTATACGTACCCTGTCCTGTTTGTACTTTGCGTGTTGGATCCCTGTCCCGATCCTGACATTACGACAGGGCCAATGGATCCTGCAGGTACAAACAGTCAGGTTGGTCCCTCTGATTCCAGGTTTGACACCATGGAACACAGAATGGACCAGATGGCACTAGCACTACAGGCGCTATTATCTCGTGCCAATAACCCACCTGAGGAGATCCGTACTACTTCCATCTCTCCTGTAAGTTCTGGTCTAGAGGTAGCCACTGTAGGTGCCTCTTCCCATATTACCCCACCTGTACGTTATGGTGGTTCACCGGAGAAGTGTCGTGGTTTTTTGAACCAGATTAGTATCCACTTCGAACTACAACCTCGCTCCTATCCCACAGATAGGGCGAAAGTTGGATTTATTATCACCCTACTCATTGAGAAAGCTCTGAGATGGGCCAACCCACTATGGGAGAATGAGAACCCATTGGTATATAATTATAATGCCTTTGTAGCTGCATTTAGAAGAACTTTTGACCCTCCTGGTAGGAAGGTTAATGCAGCCAGATTACTGTTGCGCCTGAGACAGGAGAACCGAACACTTGTGGATTATGCACTAGAGTTCAGGTCTCTGGCGGCAGAAGTCAAGTGGAATGAGCAGGCTTATATAGATGTATTTTTGAACGGGCTATCAGATATTATCCTTGATGAGGTTGCTACTAGGGAGCTTCCTGAGAATTTAGAGGACTTAATTTCGTTCATTTCTCGTATTGATGAGCGTTTAAGAGAGAGACAGAACACTAGAGAGAGGAACTTCAGACCTGCCTTTAAATTAGCCCCTACATTTCAAAGTCCTGATTCCAATACCTCACTGTATCCTGAACCTATGCAGATAGGCAATACTCGCCTCTCTGAAGAGGAGAGGCAGTACAGGAGAAGGGAGGGTTTATGTATGTATTGTGGAGCCAGAGGTCATTTGCGTCTGAATTGTCCTACTCGCTCGGGAAACGCCCGCACCTGAGTTTCTCTAGAGGACAGGCCTTGGGTGTTTCTATTTTGTCCTCTACGCATAATTATAAAGATCACAGGCTTCTGCTACCAATTTCTTTAACGTGGGAGAAGGGAATGCTAAAGACCATGGCCTTGATAGATTCCGGAGCTGCTGAGAATTTTATCGACCAAGTCTTTGCTACTAAACACACTATCCCATCCCAGTTAAGGGATACACCCTTGGCCGTTGAGGCCATAGATGGTAGACCTTTACTTGAGCCTGTTATCTCTCGTGAGACTATACCCATTAACTTAACTATTGGTATCTTACACGAGGAGAACTTATCACTTATGCTCATTTCATCTCCTTCTGTTCCCATAGTCCTGGGCTACCCATGGTTAAAGAGACATAACCCTATTATCGATTGGGAATTAGGGGAGATAATCTCATGGGGCCAGGGTTGTCAGGAGAGGTGTTTACGCAGGGTGTCTCCATTGGCTATGATTAACACACCAGATAGTTCTACCCAGTCTACAGGGAGACAGATACCTCCTCTGTACATAGACTTAAAAGCAGTGTTCGATAAGAAGAACGCTGATACACTACCCCCACACAGGACCTTTGATTGTAAAATTAATCTTTTGCCCGGCACCATGCCCCCCAGGGTTAATGTATATCCTCTATCCATTAAAGAGAATTCTGTTTTAGAGGAGTATATTCAGGAGAATTTAGACAAGGGATTCATTAGGAGATCCTCTTCTCCCGCCGGGGCTGGATTTTTTTTTGTTAAAAAGAAGGATGGCTCACTCAGACCATGTATTGATTACCGAGGTTTGAATAAAATAACCATTAGGAATGCCTATCCGATCCCCTTGATTACCGAGCTCTTTGATCGGCTAAAAGGTTCTAAGATTTTCACCAAGTTGGACCTCAGAGGGGCATATAACTTGGTGAGAATTCAACAAGGTCACGAGTGGAAGACTGCGTTTAATACCCGCTACGGGCATTATGAGTACACGGTCATGCCTTTTGGCCTTTGTAACGCACCGGCAGTATTCCAGGATCTGATTAACGAAGTTCTTAGGGAATTTCAACAGGATTGTGTTATTGTATACCTGGATGACATTCTCATACACTCTAGAGAGATTGAGACCCACCATAGACAAGTCAGAAAGGTATTACACAAACTTCTACAACACGGCTTATACTGCAAATTGGAGAAATGCAGCTTTGACCAGACCCAGATAGATTTTCTTGGATACGTGTGTTATGGGCAAATGCAAATATTACAAGTTTTAGAATGAAATGTTGTATTTCTTAAACTGTGTACTTTGTCTTTAAGAGATATTGCAAACTGACAAGGTGTTAGAAATGGAACATATTGTTTTTCATAGATGTTTCTTTAAGCAATAACCCCAGGTCATTACATGTTTGCGCCATTTTGCCCCAGACGAATTACAATAATAATGCATAAACAAGCTTCAAGGCTATACTAAGACTCTTTCAGTACACAATATACTGTGGTAACCCCAAGTTAATGGAACTTCCCCAAATCCGGGAATCTCCCACGACTGTGCACTTACGTCTTAGTATAAACAACAGATAAGCTATTCAGACTTTGGGAAGCCATCTTGTCTCTTGAACTTGATGGAAGTTCCCCAGGTCCGGGAGTTTCCCATGACGTGTGCACTTGCTTTTAGTTATGGACTTTTTCATATTTGAACTATGGTGACTCTAAAATGACGACACTTAAGGTATAAATAGGTGTACTTTTAAAATGTTAGGAAACAGAGGAGAGACTTGGAGACAGACGCTGCTCCATCTTAAAATGACTGAGAGGCTGACATGATGACATGTTCAGAAGGGTATGTTAACCTATTAATGATATTTGCAAGCATTTAATTTCATCTTATAAACTCTGCTATAATGGATGTTATATGTCTATATTTATATTTTTATATAATAAATATCTAAAAGACAAAACTATTGCTTCCAAGACAATCCTTATTTTATATTGTATTCTCAATTATTTACATATGTTAAATAGAGGATCTCTTACTAACTATATAACATTATGGCTAAGATATCTGTATGGTTAGCCCTGCTAAGTTCTATGCTTTAAGACATTATAGAGGTAAATAAGGGAACCGCAAGCGGTTACAGTTGGCGACCACGAAGGGACTTGTACTTGGAAGCGTTAAATAAAAAATAATAAATACCTAGGTAACCTCTTATACGTAAGAGAAGACACAATACTTTGTCATGGCACAAGTCTTGAAATATCAAGAATCTATTGAGCTATTTGCAGCCCAGACTCAGAGAGATCATCATTAGAGATGATTTTAATGTGAACTTGTACAATGCACTTTAAGTTCTGGTGACAGGTACATTGTAATTAGCATACAATGCTGAAATTGTGGATCTTAATATCATAAGAGAGCACTGCACTGAAAAATATACTTAAACAATTAAGATTCACATTGTTAAGCATCCAATGTCACGAACGTAACTTTCCACAATGGCTGTCAGATCTTGGTAAAAAATAAAAATAAAATTCAATATTTGGGTGTTTCTGGTATTTTAAGCCACTAATAACTGTAGTTATTATATTAAAAAACCGTAACTTAGGGAATAAGTTGTCTTCTCCCTAACAGGACAAAGAAAGATGAATAATGTCATATTTCCAATTATCAACTATTCTAAATATATTGAGACAGTTTGAATAAAAGAGTATTTTTATCATTTAAAGAGAATGTAATTTTACATACCATTGTGAACAAAGGCGGTAAATACTGTTTCATATTATCCTTATATCTCTAAATCATATACAATGGTTTATCTTTAAAACAAAACACTATAAAGATTAACTATGTTACTATTTCATCTATCATTATTATACAAAGTATAACAACAAATGTAAAGATTTTTCCACAGATTTTACCTGTTAACATTTTTAGCACAACAGCACCTAATGTCATTGAGATGTCTATCACTGAGATGTTACAAAGATTCCAATCCAGCAAAAAGAGGCATTCTTGAGAATCCACTTCGATTGCTGTATCAACATAACATTTACTATAATGGGATCCATGTCACTTAAGACAATGTCTTGGAAATGCTGTAAATTAATTTATTCCGTAAAAGAATATTGGAGAGTATCCAATCTATACACATCATAAACGGTGTAAAAATGTTTCATGAAAAAAACAAAATAAAAAAACAAAAGACAAAGACAAATACCAACACCATCACCACAGTGATAACAGATAATGCTGATTCAAAATCTGCAACCAATTCTAGCCAAATATTTGGAAAGCTGGACTCTACAACCTATACTCTACAACAAATACCCGGGTATTCTACAAACACAACCTCCAGCAATATATCTAAGGAATGTAAACTTCTACAGGCCTTTACAGACTTTGGATTACAAATACAATTACTACTTTTAACTTTGGATTACAATTCGTATCCGGATCCATCCAAGAATATCTTACTCTGGAACTTGGTGTTCTTTTCAATTCTTTCCTAGACAAAAGCTTTGCTCATTTTAATCAACCACCTTTACAGGCAAAGATCACACTACGGATGTTTTACTGTTACAACAATGATCAAAGATGCTGGGAGCACAAAAAAAACCTAGACTGTTGGAGAACTTTGGTTCACTAATTTAAGGAAGAAATGGTCTACAATGCCCACAGTTTAATGGAGAGGGTGTTATGGGCAAATGCAAATATTACAAGTTTTAGAATGAAATGTTGTATTTCTTAAACTGTGTACTTTGTCTTTAAGAGATATTGCAAACTGACAAGGTGTTAGAAATGGAACATATTGTTTTTCATAGATGTTTCTTTAAGCAATAACCCCAGGTCATTACATGTTTGCGCCATTTTGCCCCAGACGAATTACAATAATAATGCATAAACAAGCTTCAAGGCTATACTAAGACTCTTTCAGTACACAATATACTGTGGTAACCCCAAGTTAATGGAACTTCCCCAAATCCGGGAATCTCCCACGACTGTGCACTTACGTCTTAGTATAAACAACAGATAAGCTATTCAGACTTTGGGAAGCCATCTTGTCTCTTGAACTTGATGGAAGTTCCCCAGGTCCGGGAGTTTCCCATGACGTGTGCACTTGCTTTTAGTTATGGACTTTTTCATATTTGAACTATGGTGACTCTAAAATGACGACACTTAAGGTATAAATAGGTGTACTTTTAAAATGTTAGGAAACAGAGGAGAGACTTGGAGACAGACGCTGCTCCATCTTAAAATGACTGAGAGGCTGACATGATGACATGTTCAGAAGGGTATGTTAACCTATTAATGATATTTGCAAGCATTTAATTTCATCTTATAAACTCTGCTATAATGGATGTTATATGTCTATATTTATATTTTTATATAATAAATATCTAAAAGACAAAACTATTGCTTCCAAGACAATCCTTATTTTATATTGTATTCTCAATTATTTACATATGTTAAATAGAGGATCTCTTACTAACTATATAACATTATGGCTAAGATATCTGTATGGTTAGCCCTGCTAAGTTCTATGCTTTAAGACATTATAGAGGTAAATAAGGGAACCGCAAGCGGTTACACGTGATTTCTGGGGAAGGCTTTAAGATGGATCCTGACAAACTCCAGTCTATTCTAGATTGGCCATTGCCTAAGGGACTCAAGGCTATCCAGAGGTTTATTGGGTTCTCCAATTATTATAGGCGCTTCATTAAGGGTTACTCTTCTATTATTGCACCTATTACCAAGACTTGGTCTACTGAAGCTCTCGTTGCTTTCAAAAATCTCAAAGAACTTTTTGCTTCTGCTCCAATATTAGTCCATCCTGATACGTCCTTGCCGTTCCTACTTGAGGTCGATGCCTCTGAGACAGGAGTAGGTGCCGTTCTCACACAAAGGTTGGGGGTGGATAAACCGTTACATCCTTGTGTTTTTTTTTCCAAGAAACTTTCTGGGCCTGAAAGCAGGTATGACATCGGAGACAGGGAATTGTTAGCAGTCATTAAAGCCTTGAAAGAGTGGAGACATCTATTGGAGGGCACCTTACATCCGGTTACTATTTTGACGGACCACAAGAACTTGTCCTATATTGGGGAGGCTAAGCGTTTGTCCTCTAGGCAAGCTCGTTGGTCCTTATTCCTGACTCATTTCAATTATGTGCTTACTTACAGACCTGGCTCTAAGAACTCTAAGGCCGATGCTTTGTCTCGACAATATGAACCTTTCACTGTATCTGAACCGATTCTTTCTTCTATAGTTCCTAAATGCAAGATTGTTGCTAATACGAATCTCAGGATTCATTCCCCGTTACTGGCCGAGATCATTAAGCTGCAACATCTAGCACCTAAACAAACTCCTGAGGGTCGACATTTCGTTCCTCCTACTCTTCAACTGGAGCTGTTGCAATGTTTCCATAACAGCAAGATGGCGGGACATCCTGGTATCCGCAAGACGTATGCGTTGATTTCTAAAGACTTCTGGTGGCCTGCTTTACGTAAAGATACTAAAGATTTCATCGCTGCGTGTGAAGTGTGTACTAAGACCAAACAACCTCATACGCTCCCAAGTGGATTCCTGCATCCCTTAGAGGTACCAGAGAAACCATGGTCTTGTTTGGCCATGGACTTTATTGTCGATCTACCTATCTCTAAAAAACAGACTGTTATCCTCACCGTGGTTGACAGATTCACCAAGATGGCCCACTTCATTCCCTTGCCTAAACTTCCATCCTCCCCAGAGTTGGCAGAGATATTCGCGAGGGAGATTTTTCGCTTACATGGGATACCTTCCCAAATCGTATCTGACAGAGGGTCCCAATTTGTTTCCCGTTTTTGGAGATCCTTTTGTTCTCAACTAGGTATTAAATTAAATTTCTCTTCTGCCTATCATCCCCAGTCTAACGGAGCTGCTGAACGTACTAACCAAAAGATTGAGCAATATCTACGTTGTTTTGTTTCCGAACACCAGGACGATTGGGTCAGTTTGATTCCTTGGGCGGAGTTTGCGCACAACAATCTTGTTTGTGACTCTACTCATTCAAGCCCCTTCTTCATGAACTATGGCTTTCATCCATCTATTCTTCCCTCGGTTTCTCCTTCCCAAGGTGTACCGTCGGTTGATGTACATGTTGCCAATTTGAGGAAGTTGTGGGATCAGACTCGACAAATTCTTCTACACAATTCTATGCTGGTTAAGAAACACGCCGATAAACGTAGAAGGGTGGCTCCGATTTTCGTTCCAGGCGATAGAGTATGGTTAAGCACTAGGAATATTCGGCTTAAAGTTCCTTCCATGAAATTCGCTCCTCGATATCATGGGCGTAGGAACCGGGGGGGATGGGGGGGACGCATCCCCCCCAGCAAATCATGCGGGGGGGACAGGTATGGGGAAATCCCCCCCAGCTCCGCCGCCCCCCCCCTGATGCTGCAGCCGCCCGAGCGCTCTGCAGAGAGCCTCAGGCGGCTGCAGCTTTGCCCGGGCTGGTGCGTCCATGAGAGCGCACCACCCGGGCGCAGCATGAAGAGAGGAGCTGACAGGAGGGAAGCGCTCAGCGCTCCCTCCTGTCACTCCTTCACTGTAGCGTAGCCGAGCGCTGTATAGTCCGCCGGTACAGGGAGCATCTGTCTCCTGTACCCGGCCGGACTAACAGGAAGTGCACACTGAGTGTGCACTTCCTGTTAGTCCGCCGGGTACAGGAAACAAAAGCTCCCTGTACCGGCGGACTATACAGCGCTCGGCCACGCTACATCATAGGTAGGGGAGGGAGAGAAAGAAACAGGAAGGGGGGAAGAGGGAGGGGGGGGGAATAAAGAAACAGGGAGGGAGGGGAAATAAAGAAACAGGGAGGGAGGGAGGAAGGGGAAATAAAGAAACAGGGAGGGGAGGGGGGGGGAATAAAGAAACGGGGAGGGGAGGGGGGGGGAATAAAGAAACAGGGGGGGGGGGGAATAAAGAAACAGGGAGGGAGGGGGGGAATAAAGAAACAGGGAGGGAGGGGAAATAAAGAAACAGGGAGGGAGGGAGGAAGGGGAAATAAAGAAACAGGGGGGGAAGGGGGGGGAATAAAGAAACAGGGAGGGAGGGGAAATAAAGAAACAGGGAGGGAGGGTGGGGAAATAAAGAAACAGGGAGGGGGGGGGAAGAAGCAGGGAGGGGGGGAGAAAGAAGCAGGGAGGGGGGGAAAGAAGCAGGGAGGGGGGGGGAGAAAGAAGCAGGGGGGGAGAAAGAAGCAGGGGGGGGGAGAAAGAACCAGGGGGGGGAGAAAGAAGCAGGGAGGGGGGGGAGAAAGAAGCAGGGAGGGGGGGAGAAAGAAGCAGGGAGGGGGGGGAGAAAGAAGCAGGGAGGGGGGGAGAAAGAAGCAGGGAGGGGGGGGAGAAAGAAGCAGGGAGGGGGGGAGAAAGAAGCAGGGAGGGGGGGGAGAAAGAAGCAGGGAGGGGGGGAGAAAGAAGCAGGGAGGGGGGGGAGAAAGAAGCAGGGAGGGAGGGGGGGAGAAAGAAGCAGGGAGGGAGGGGGGGAGAAAGAAGCAGGGAGGGAGGGGGGGGAGAAAGAAGCAGGGAGGGGGGGGAGAAGGAAGCAGGGAGGGAGGGGGGGGAGAAGGAAGCAGGGAGGGAGAAGGAAGCAGGGAGGGAGGGGGGAGAAGGAAGCAGGGAGGGAGGGGGGGGAGAAGGAAGCAGGGAGGGAGGGGGGGGAGAAGGAAGCAGGGAGGGAGGGGGGGAGAAGGAAGCAGGGAGGGAGGGGGGGAGAAAGAAGCAGGGAGGGAGGGGGGGAGAAAGAAGCAGGGAGGGGGGGGAGAAAGAAGCAGGGAGGGAGGGGGGGTGGAGAAAGAAGCAGGGAGGGAGGGGGGGAGAAAGAGTGACAAGGGAGGGAGAGAGATTGACATCCACCACACACACACACACACACACAATCACACAATCATACCACCCTTACACACACAGAAACACACAATTCATCCTTACACACACTCAATGCACCCCGTGCACACACACACACACACTCACACAATCATGCAACCTTACACACTCAATGCACCCCGTACATACACTCAATGCACCCCTTACAGACGCACACACTGCATCCCGTACATACACAGAATCACACCTTGCAGCCCTTACACATACAAACACAGATTCACACAATGCATTCCTTACACACATATCAGGACATCCCCTACACACTCCACCCCCTGTGAACAAACTCATTGGTGGAACATGAAGGTGGACCCTGGGATCCAGACCTTGAGCTGTGTAAAGGACCCCCAAAAAATGGAGCTGCTTCCCGTTCTCACAGAACATTGATTTTTGTGACCACAGTTACAAACAGCCTCCAGAGAGCCTGTTCTACACCAGACCAGTGGAGCCAGACTGCAGCTAGAGCCCATCATCATCCTCATCTGGTTGTAAGTAGGCAATCTAGCATATTATTCGTTGCACTAATCTCTAATTTACCTCACATTAAAGAAACACTATAGTCCCCAGAAGCACTGCAGCTTAGTGTAGTGGTTCTGGTGTCTATAGCCTGTCCCTGCAGGCCTTTTAATGTAGGCACTCCAGCACTGGCGTTAGTTAACATGGCAGAAAAATAATTGGAAAGGGTTAGGGGGGCTACTAATAAGGATAGGGGAGAGGGGTAGGTAGAAAAATAATTGGAAGGGTTTAGGGGGGCTACTAATATGGATGGGAGGAGGGGGTAGGTAGAAAAATTATTGGAAGGGGTTAGGGGAGTACTAATATGAATGGAAGAGGTAGAGTGGGTTCTAATATGCATGGAAGGGGTTAGGGGGGTACTAATATGCATGGAAGGGGTAGGGAGTTAATGTGCGTGGAAGGGGTAGGTGGAGTTCTTTTGTGCATGGAAGGGGTAGGGGTGGTTCTAATATTCATGGGAAGGGTAGGGGTGGTTCTAATCAGGAGGATCCCGGCGCTGTATCCGGGTAAGTAAAACCCCTTCCCTGTGGTGACCCTTTAATGTTGTTATTATTTAATCATTTATATAGCGACTGCAAATTCCGTAGCGCTGTACAATGGGATAAACAACTCCTAGTTTACGGAATAAGAATATACTCGGCGAGTAAAAATGCTATCCCCCCCAGATTTTTTTGGGTTCCTACGCCCATGCTCGATATATTGGTCCTTACAGGATCTTGACTCGAATTAACCCAGTGGCGTATCGTCTAGCTCTCCCAGCAGCCTTACGCATCCCTAACTCCTTTCACGTTTCATTGTTGAAACCCCTAGTCTGTAACAGATTCTCCTCCACGATCGCCCCTCCTCGCTCTGTTCAGGTGGAGGGTCAGGAGGAGTATGAGGTTAACTCCATCATTGATTCTCGTATCTCTCGGGGGAGAGTACAATATTTGGTCGACTGGAAGGGATATGGTCCTGAGGAGAGAAGTTGGGTACCACAAGAGGATGTTCATGCTCCTCGCCTTCGCAGGGCGTTTCACTCACGCTTTCCGTCTCGTCCCGGTTCCTTCCGCCCGGTGGGCGTATCTGAGAGGGGGGGTACTGTCAGGGTACCTGAAGCCTCTACCTCCGAAAGAGGTAGAGACTTAGTAGTTTACTCCTCCAGCAGGTCGGCTTCCTCCATCCCTCGCGGCTCCCCTAGACACTCTCACGCCGGCCGCGAGGGATCCGTCTCATTTTATGACGTCACGCACGCTGCCCGACGTCATGACGTCAGTCCGGACCGATCTGTCACTCAAGTGACTGGAAGCCACTCAGGACTCGTCGGAGGCGGGTATACTCACTGTAACCAGGGTATTTAAACCTGTTTCTCCCATTCACTCATTGCCATGTCGTGGTTCTAGCCTGTCTAGTCACACAGTGCTCTGGCGATTTCAGTTATTCCTTTGGTTCCGACCCGGCTAGTTTGACTTACTCTGTTTCCCTCTGGTATCCTTGACCCGGCTTGTTCCTCGCTCACCTGTCCTCTCATTCCCTCGACCTCGGCTTGTTTCTGACCATTCTCTTTACTCTCCGTACGTTAGTCCGGCCATTCTAAGGTCCGGTATACGTACCCTGTCCTTTTTGTACTTTGCGTGTTGGATCCCTATCCCGATCCTGACAAAAGCAAACCCAGAACTGGTGTGTGTTTTTTTATAGGGCAGGGCAGCTGTAACCAACACCTCCAATCTCATCTCATAGATTGGACTCCAGTTGACTGACATCTCACTCCAATTAGCTCTTGGAGATGTCATTAGTCTAGGGGTTCACATACCTTTTCCACCTGCACTGTGAATGTTTACATGGTGTGTTTAATAAAAATATGGCAACATTTCATTCTTTGTGTGTTATTAGTTTAAGCAGACTGTGATTGTCTATTGTTGTGACTTAGATGATGATCAGATCACATTTTATGACCAATTTGTGCAGAAATCCATATCATTCCAAAGGGTTCACATACTTTTTCTTGCAACTGTATTTGGTGACTGATTTAAAATCAGTGCTTTTCACATCCGAATCTTTACACAATATAGGATCCAGAATAATGGCAAAGCACTAGTTGTATACAAAATCAGGACCAAATGAACCCATAAAGTTATTTACCTTACCTTTGCCTATATACTGTGCTCTTGATAAGCATTTTGAAGACTGAATACATATCACATTAATTACTGTAATTGTAATCATGTTGTTCTAGATATAAGTACACCACGATCCTTGGACGTACTTATTTTACTTGTCCATATGCCGAGCTTGCGTTAACAGCTTAATTAGTGTTGTCTTTTCAAAAGAAACAAATTGCTCTCATGTGTAATATTTTTCTTCCAGCGAACAATTAATAAAACACCGTTGTTTTGTCTCACCATTGTGTAATTTACATTTCACACTTATAATTTGATTCATAGAAAAAAAAAAATGATTATATACTCAATTATCAAAATCATTCCTTATCATGATCAATAGTTACAACCTATCCCTAGCGTCAGAGGAGCAAATCTGATGCGTATTATTTGTTACCAAAAAGTGCTTCAGAATCTACTTCTGGAATTTGCTAACAAATAAAGGAGTCAAATACTGTATGCTGTAAAGCTGGGGTGCCTAAAAGGTAGAACCCAAGATGTTTTAAAACTACCGCTTCCATGATGCTTTGGCATTCTAAAGCAGGCTTCCCCAAACGCCGGCCCTCCAGATGTTGCTGAACTGCAACATCTAGATAGGCTAAGAATCATGGGGGTTGTAATTCAGCAACATCTGGAGGGCCGGAGTTTGGGGAAGCCTGTTCTAAAGGCATGCAAAGCATCGTGGGAGTTGTAATTCTTCAACATCTGGGGATCTACCGTTGTGGCACCCATGCTAACCTGTTATTTCCACTATTTCAGCTGTGTGATGCATTATAATAACTATGAAAGAGTCTAGGTAAGTCAGGAAAAGAAAACATTGTGGAAAATAAAACACAGTTGCAAAATAAATCAGTATAAAGGCAGGGTTAAACAGGAGGTGGGAATGACAGTGTATATATAGCTTGAGTGCTTTAACCCAGGGTTAAAAAAAGAAGGTAGACGATAGGGATAGTTCAACAGGTTCAAGGAAGATGTAAAACATGAAAGAAAGCGATAAAGCAGAATAAAACCAGATACGGATATATAGTGTTAAACAAAATGGCTGGGAAAGAAGGACGACAGCGAAAGCTGAGAAAGGGTTAGAAGACAGCTAGGAAAAAAACAGGATTAAAAATTAAAAGACATGATAAAAAAAAATCACTATGCAAATACTGTGCTAAAAAAAAAAGGTTAGGAAAAAGAACTGTTTAAAAAGACAGGGAAATTGGTTTACATGGAAAGATAAGGCTAGGTTTTGTTTTTTTAAGCAGATTCTGAAGTAAAATTACATTGTAGAAAATTGCAAGGATAACAATGGAAAGCAAGTAAAAGGCCTCTTGGTTTAAAAAGGAAATAGAGTTAAAAGGAAAGCTGCTAAAAAAAAAAAGAATGATGAGAGAGTGCATGTGTATGTGAATGTTAAAGGAACACTTAAATCAAAAAAATCCTTTAAAAGTAATCTCTATTTAGTAGATATACTCCCAATGAAAACATGTATTTTTTTTTTTGCTGCATGTTTTTATTGGTGGTATATTTTTTTAAAAAAGCTTGCAAAAGCTGCAGAACATCTGACTGCAGCGTTTGCAAGCCTTCCCCTTTCAATGTGTGCTAGGGAATTGACCAATCAGAGGCTATGAGTCTGAGCCATAAGAGCTCGCAAGGCATGGGGTCAGGTAGCACACTGCAGGCGAGGAGGAACAAAGAGAGCCACGGAGGACCAGGTACAATGGAGTAATGTGGATGCACGCTCACTGGCACTCTTTTGGGAAAAGACCAGTAAAGATAGGGAATCTGGGTGGACTTGGTATTGTTAGATATGTTAATCCCAAATAAGGATAGCACATTAGGGAGTTATCTACTAAGTAGATGAAAGAGCAAACTTAATAAAATGGCTTTTCTTCATATCGCTATTTAAACTGTTTAGTAGACAGTTCACTAATTTGGTATCCCCATTGTCATATAAAAGGATACCAAATTAGGTAGTTATCTACTAAACAGTTGAAAGTGCAAACTTGGATGATCATGTTGGTAGAAGGCTGTATGTGGAGTCTCTAGTTTTTATAACAGGGGTTCCCAATGAATTTTTCCCATGGAAGAACCCTTTGACATAGTGTATCAACATCGTGGAAACCCCCTCTCCCACCCCCCAAAAAAATGGTGCCGTTTTTTTTGTATGTGCCGGTGTGTGTCAAGGTGTGTATATATGTGCTTGTATGTGCATCTTGACACACAGTGTGTATCTGTGTGTGCGTGTGTGTGTGTATGTATGTATCTATGGGTGTGTCAAGGTGTGTGTTTCTGTGTTTGTATGTGTCTGTGTATCAAGGTGTGTGTATCTACGTTTGTATGTGCCAGTGTGTATGAATCTGACACATAGATACACACACACTGGCAGATAGTGGCACACAGATATTGACACACATTGTGCATCTGTGTGTGTATGTATCTGTGTGTCAAGGTGTGTGTATATGTTTCAAAGTGTGTGTATCTGTGTTTGTATATGCCGTTGTGTGTCAAGGTGTGTATATCTGTGTTTCTATGTGCCAGTGTGTATCTGTGTGTGTATATGTATCTGACACACACACACACACACAGGCACATAGAAACACACTGATACACACTGGCACATAAGCACACACACACATACACACACTGACACATACACAAACCTTGACACACAGATACACACACTGACACACTCAGACACACATACTGTTTGACAGACACACATACACTCTCGCTGAAAAGAACAGACACAGTCTCACTGACAAATACATACACTCTCACACACACACTGACAACTACACATTCACTCTCACTGACAAACACACATATACTCTTTGACAGACACACAAACATATACAAACTAACTAACAGACACACATACAATTATTATAATTTTTTTTACATTTTACTCCACCCAGCCCCCCAAACTTTAGGAGTGCTGGCATGGAGTCCCTGTGGTTCAGTGGGGCTGCTGGGTGGCTGGCATGGAGTCCCTGGGGTCCAGTGGGGCTGCTGAGTGGCTGGCGTGCAGGCGGCGCGGGAGCAGTGATCTCCCTGCTCAGCTCCCTCACGTGCCTCTTAGTGATGCCGGAGTGACGTCATATTCCGGCTCAGGATCACTGCTGTGCGCGCGAGGGAGCTCAGCAGGGAGATCACTGCTCACTGCTCCCTCGCCGCCCGCCAGGGTTCCGCGGAACAACAATTGGGAAACGCTGCTCTATAAGAAGCATTTGATTGGACATCTAGACAGCTCCAGGGAAGTCAGACAGGGGGAATGCCAAACAGTGCTGGCAGCTTCAACTGTAATGGATTTCACGTAAGTTTCAGCTTAATTTACCATTTTATAGGGCAGAGGCCTAACCACAGCACCACCGCAGGTGTTCTATGTCAGTTTTCATTTTTCCACCACTCTAAATATGGTGACCTTTTCGTAAATTAACTGTTATGCAAAATATTTAGAGCAATCTAATAAATGCCACACAGTATGAAACGTACATCACCTAAGATGTTTTAATTCTGAAAAATGATGAAATATGAAAAATACTTGCAGAATGCATATGAAAACCCTGTCACAAAGGAACTTTTTATTATTTCTTATCATTTCTTATTATTTGATCATTTGCAGCAAAAAAAATCTCTTTACTATTCTGTAGTCATGTGATCTATTCCCCAAGTGTCAGCAGTGTGCCTAGCGCTGTGCTGTGCATGCGAGGTTAAACGGGACTACTATTTGCGAGCTGAGCATTTGTGAACTTTGTTATGTTGGTGCAATCATTATTTAGCCAATTTCAGCCACATATAATGTTATACACTGGACTCAATGAATAGCTCTGTTTAAAAAAAAAAAAAAAAAAAGTATTTGCTTGTTAGTTGGAACAGGTCTAGTCTTGCATGGACAAGTACATTTAATATAATTTCAATCAGAACCACATCCACATGATGAATTGTAAATGCATTTTGCATATTTTAATGCTAAGTGAATATCATGGACCTTAATGCTCAGAAACTCAATTAAGACCCATTACATATTACGAAATAACAGGTACCAATTAAATCAGACTATGTCTTTCAATGTCTGTCTGTCTACTACAATTAACATAAGTTGATTAGCTTAACTTTCTTATTGGAACAATTCAGTTCAAACACCTTCATTTTGATCAAACAGCTCCCCCTGCTGAATATATTGGCCACTACCTAGGAGTCGTTGGATGAATGGTAAAAACTAGCATATTAGTCACAGATTACTTTACTGGCGTTTGCGTTATGGAGTTTATTTAACATGGACCACTATGACCTGTGTACCAATTTTATGTGATAATTATAATTTCTGCACTGATTCTAACATATGTCTAGATGATTTTCAGTCTGATGCTGGTTATAAGATTGTGCCCTTTCCCATCACTCTGAGTATATAGTGAATTGGTTCAACTTTGGACAAGTATATTTCATGATGTCCAGGGCAGAAGTTCATCTCCTGAGCGCTAGGCTACTGCCTTAAGTTGTCTTAAAGTTTGGATATGGAACGAGGGACTCTGTTGCTGTAAAGTGGCTCTGTCATGCACACACTAGCACAATATTTAATAGAGAACAACAACAAAACGTGTCTAACTTTTATTAAGAGATAACTGGAAACAAGATGGGAGAAGATTTGCACCACTATTCCAGACCCTATTTCCTGTTAAGGAACACTTCAGACCCCTAAACAACTTTAGCTTGCTGAAAAGCTTTATGTGTAAAAGTGTGTCCCCCCCCCTTTGTTTGTTTTGGAAATAGTGCAGATTTCAAAAGAAATACAAAAAGAGAAGTCCTGCGCTTAAGCAGCAAGGACTACAACACACATCAGCCCCAATATATAGTAAAAACCAAAGAAAAGAAAATGTTACTTGCGCTTTCTCCTTAATCCCTATGTATATTTAGACAAATGGAGGTCATTTAGTTGCTCCAATGGCCATTGGAGGGATGCCCGCCTGCCAACGTCAAGGCAGACCCCCCTAAGCGGGTCCTAACACTGACCCTTCAGCCTGCTTCCTTGAGCTTCTGGCAAAGATATCTCTAATGAGACAGAAAGGGGTATTTTTATATACACCCCTTTACTTATTAACCCTTAATAGGGAACACATGGGATGGGTAGCAGCATTGTAACCAGGCTGTGTGATACAAAGTAAATACAAATACAAAAAGAGAAGTCCTGCGCTTAAGCAGCAAGGACTACAACACACATCAGCCCCAATATATAGTAAAAACCAAAGAAAAGAAAATGTTACTTGCGCTTTCTCCTTAATCCCTATGTATATTTAGACAAATGGAGGTCATTTAGTTGCTCCAATGGCCATTGGAGGGATGCCCGCCTGCCAACGTCAAGGCAGACCCCCCTAAGCGGGTCCTAATAAGCGGGTTAATAAGTAAAGGGGTGTATATAAAAAATACCCCTTTCTGTCTCATTAGAGATATCTTTGCCAGAAGCTCAAGGAAGCAGGCTGAAGGGTCAGTGTTAGGACCCGCTTAGGGGGGTCTGCCTTGACGTTGGCAGGCGGGCATCCCTCCAATGGCCATTGGAGCAACTAAATGACCTCCATTTGTCTAAATATACATAGGGATTAAGGAGAAAGCGCAAGTAACATTTTCTTTTCTTTGGTTTTTACTATATATTGGGGCTGATGTGTGTTGTAGTCCTTGCTGCTTAAGCGCAGGACTTCTCTTTTTGTATTTGTATTTACTTTGTATCACACAGCCTGGTTACAATGCTGCTACCCATCCCATGTGTTCCCTATTAAGGGTTAATAAGTAAAGGGGTGTATATAAAAAATACCCCTTTCTGTCTCATTAGAGATATCTTTGCCAGAAGCTCAAGGAAGCAGACTGAAGGGTCAGTGTTAGGACCCGCTTAGGGGGGTCTGCCTTGACGTTGGCAGGCGGGCATCCCTCCAATGGCCATTGGAGCAACTAAATGACCTCCATTTGTCTAAATATACATAGGGATTAAGGAGAAAGCGCAAGTAACATTTTCTTTTCTTTGGTTTTTACTATATATTGGGGCTGATGTGTGTTGTAGTCCTTGCTGCTTAAGCACAGGACTTCTCTTTTTGTATTTGTATTTACTTTGTATCACACAGCCTGGTTACAATGCTGCTACCCATCCCATGTGTTCCCTATTAAGGGTTAATAAGTAAAGGGGTGTATATAAAAAATACCCCTTTCTGTCTCATTAGAGATATCTTTGCCAGAAGCTCAAGGAAGCAGGCTGAAGGGTCAGTGTTAGGACCCGCTTAGGGGGGTCTGCCTTGACGTTGGCAGGCGGGCATCCCTCCAATGGCCATTGGAGCAACTAAATTACCTCCATTTGTCTAAATATACATAGGGATTAAGGAGAAAGCGCAAGTAACATTTTCTTTTCTTTGGTTTTTACTATATATTGGGGCTGATGTGTGTTGTAGTCCTTGCTGCTTAAGCGCAGGACTTCTCTTTTTGTATTTGTATTTACTTTGTATCACACAGCCTGGTTACAATGCTGCTACCCATCCCATGTGTTCCCTATTAAGGGTTAATAAGTAAAGGGGTGTATATAAAAAATACCCCTTTCTGTCTCATTAGAGATATCTTTGCCAGAAGCTCAAGGAAGCAGGCTGAAGGGTCAGTGTTAGGACCCGCTTAGGGGGGTCTGCCTTGACGTTGGCAGGCGGGCATCCCTCCAATGGCCATTGGAGCAACTAAAAGATTTCAAAAGAAATTGACACTTTTATAACGTATACTGCTTACACCCACCCGCTGGCTTTTCAAGCAGACAGCAGGTCCTGATACTTCCTGGTTTAGATAGCTTATTTGCACTAAACTCAAGAGGCAGCAATTGCCCAGAACACCTGCCTTGCAAAGAATTCTCATTGAGCTGCTTTGGACAGCCACAGAAAGTCTGAGCGAGGTTAGAAGGGGAAGGCTTGCAAAGGCTGCAGACAAGAGATCTTCAGGTTTTTCAAGCTGTTTTGAGATATTTCCTCATTAAGTCTTTTGATTGTTTCTGCATGTTCCACATCATCATTCACAGCAGGGTAACTCTGAATAATCTTAATGCTTCTCAATAAGAAGCATTGGAATAATTCTTCTCTATGAGAAGCATCCAACTGGCTGAGTATGGCTATGTGGTTTGTGCGCCCTAGGCCTCCAAAGTTTCTCTATGAGAAGTACCGGATTGGACCGGAGTTCATCATTTTGATGATTTCACAGCAGGCAGAGGGCATGCTGGAATGAGCTTTATTCATTTTTTCATGCTTCTAAAGAAGCATTAATTTACATTTTGAAAGGAACCCTCCTAAAGTGCTCCTTTAAACACACACTACTCTGAGGTTGGACAGGTGTCCTAAGCAGGGACTGCCTCCTTGGATCAGACATAGCTGAGAGATATGCAAGTGTTAAAAATGTTAAAGGCTAGAAATTGAGCAATCAGTAAGTAAAACCTGTGTATACGGTGGGAAATATATTCCCTTCCCAGCAGCAGCGGCAGGATATATCCATGTTTGCTGCTGACTAAATCATTCACAAATTATAAAATAAGATATATAATCATGTTTAATCAATTAATGACCTTAATGTAAGTTTTTGTTTCAGGTGACTTCACTAGAACAACAACTTTAATCTACAGTGATTTCTACATTTGTTTACCACCGCTGAATGCACCTGGCACTTTCATTAATCTACAGTCTGAGTGCAAGGAATATCCAGAAAAGGTATGTGTATATATATATATATATTATATATCCTTGGCATTCACCCCTTTACTGATGCTTGTTAGAAATCTTGCCTTGGTGCAATCTCAGCGTACAAATATATTCACAAAAAAGTAGGTGCACTCACAACTTTTTTTCAAAATGTTTCTTGTTTATTGAAGATTAAATATACATTGTCCTGATCGACGTTTCGACCCTGCATGGGCCTTTTCCTAATATATATATATATATATATAAAGAGAGCCTGAGCAGTATCTTTGTTATATTTTCCAAGGAATACAGTTTCCAATGCTTGTTGAGGCCTAGATGTTCGTAATGATAATTGATTTTTTCTGTGCTTTTCTAAGTGCCATTCTCCTGAATCATACACATTCTAAGTTGTCTGAGAATCATATGCTTTAAAAACCTATTTGTGCTAATGGTAACCCTCACTTCTATAGAGAGATTTGGACACAGTGGGGAACCTAATGGAGATGTTTTGATGTCCAAGTATTAGGGGACATCACAGCAAATGTGCTGTGGGAGTAGGTTCCTCTAGAACAGGGGTAGACAACCTTTGGCACTCCAGATGTTGTGGACTACATCTCCCATAATACTCTTACAACCATAATGTTAGCATAGGATCAGGGGAGATGTAGTCCACAATATTTGGAGTGCAGAAGGTTGCCAACCCTAGAAACAACATTGGGTCATATAAACAAGTTCTCCTTCTTCCAATCCCTTGATGGCAGATTAGGCTTAGGAGATCGGGTGGAAATTGGGCTTAGATATCAAACTAAATATATGCATATCTAACGTGCCCAACTCCTCTGTACAGAAAATAAAAACTGTATGCAAGAGTAAATAAATCTATATAAAGCTTTTTTAGAGAAGATACAATGCTTGATAGTATCCCTGGTGACCTGATCACTCAGTTTCTGGCCATTCTTTGATAATGTAGGTAATTTTGCCCTTTGCATCCACTGCTATCACCTTGCATGCTCCATCAACTATTCATGAGCCATTTACATTGCACCTATATTTATTATTTCAACTTGTAGCATTAACATGGGTGTAATTCATGCACCAGTTCTCCAATAGACCATTAAAGTCTAATCCCTTCTAGTTCAATGAATATGAGATCTGTAGTGATAGTAAGCAAGTTTAATCTGGTCTTAGACCTTGTGTTCACTGTTAGGATGGAGAAATAACACATGCACTGTCGGGGAAGATAAAGTTCATATGGCAATGAAGTCATATATCTACATTTCAGTTTCCTTTAGCCTCTAATGTAATGTACCGGTAATTTATACTAATATTTTTCTATTCCCATAGAATGTGCATTAAGAGTGTTCTGTGATATTTGCCCACGAAGGGAAGGTTCCCAAGTTAAATATATAATAGCCCCAACTGTTGATGGCCAGTGTGATGGTCAGCACACCAAGGATGTTCAGAAGAAGTCCAGCTTTTGCCTATGAGAAAGCAAAAATGAATGAAGAAATGCTAGATTACGGTGATTTATATACAATACATTTCATAATACTAATAATAGTAATTTGTATATGTAATACCCGAGGGAAGCAAGCTCTAGATTTTTGAAAAGTATATTAATTATCAATAATTTTTACCCACTTTAAGACTACATGAACCAAATAAAATATTATCCTGTCCCAATGTAATGTATTAATGTAATGTAGCCCAGTGAGGTTTAGTGAACAGTAATGTAGTCTGTCCAGGTAATACAGAAAGTACCATAATCTAAATGAAAAGTTTTAAATATTGAGTATTGTTTGAGTGACACTGAAACAGGGCTATATTAGAAGGAGCACGTGATGTTAGAAAGAGTCATTAGAGTCATCATACAGAATTAGAGACCAGTTCAGTGAATATAATACCCCAATAACTGCAACAAAAAGAGTGACATAAAGTATCTTTTTATGACTGGTGGGCACATTAGATAATTTTCCTGATTAGAATCCAGCTGAGCAGAATAATTAACACGTGATAGAAGTGATGCTTACTTACCATGTCACTAACCCTGAGTTGTCCATATGAGAAGGCTATGGCATTGGGTGGTGTGGCCACTGGTAGCATGAAGGCCAAAGAGGAAGAAAGAGTGCATGGGATCATGATGTACAATGGATTGATTTTGATTACTTTAGCCTGAGGAAAAGAAAAGATAATCAGACGGAACCAATACATCAGACCATTTTCTAAAGAGTTATATATAAGGTTTGATGGAATTATTTTTTCTTCCTTACATTTTTTTTTTGTACTTAGTACAACTTTGTAACCAATTCTGTGATTTGAAGTAGTAATGGTGTATGGAGTCTATATTGCACATACCGAGATTAACCCTTCTGCTGCTGTAGGTGTAACTTCATTATCGGCTGCGTCACAGAGGAGACATCAGCCAGCCTCGAACAAGACCCCTAGGCTGGCTAATCTTAATTCTTGGCAGATGTTGATGCACAGACGCTCATTGATTGACTGATAGTGGTCAGCCGACACTCTCAGCCAATCTATGTGTGCCAGGATTGGCATTCGACTTCTGCAACTCTGTAGCGGCTGGATGTTGGAAATCTGCCTACAAAAAAAGATGATGAGCCTGGTGCCGGTGGTACCCAGATTACAAAACAGTTTGCTGTAACGAGGCTGTGGAACCACTAGATTTAACTAGATTTTGAGAATCTTTGTAGTTCAGTTATTTTTGTCCTAAATTTTAAAATTCAGTTTGCATTCACTTTCAGTTCTTGGCAATCCTCACTTTAGTGAAAAACTAAACTAGAGTGATTATATCATCCTTTATCTGTTGACAATGCATGAGAAATTCCTGGAATATAAAACTTTGATATCGCTTTTGACTTTATTTTAATAAACATAGAATCTTCATGAAAAATTAACCCTGTTAGAATTTCTGAATTTCAATGCAATCAAACTATATTATAAGACAACTACTTTCTCTAATAAAGGAACCAATTTGGGGTAAAATGTAGTAAAAAATTCAAAAATTCAAACTGTTTCCATCTGCTTCATTTTACCCTTTTCCTCTCCACTGACATTCAAAATCACAGACAGTAAAAGGCAACTTCTCGATGTCGAAAAGCTTTATATCAGGGGTGCCCAAGATATAGATCCCCAGGTGTTTTAAAACTACAGCTTTCATGATGCTTTGTCATTCTAAAGGCATTCTAAAGGCATGCAAAGCACCATGGGAGTTGTAGTTCTACAACATCTGGGGATCTACCTTTGGGGCACCCTTTCTCTATATGGTGTCTTATTTTGCATGTGTGAGACAACTTGTAAGATATTCTGTAGATCATGGTTTTAATTATGACTCCTGATGGCTACCTTTGTAGTTTTTAGAGAGATATTTTCACCATTAGGGACTAAGGGGGAGCTGAGCTGTTCAGGGGTTTCATAGTTGCTTGGGAACTGATCACAACCATAATTTCTGCAGCCTCTACCCAAACATTTATTTCTCAGTTATCAGAGACTTTGGTTATCATACATGATAAGCTTATCCAAACACTACAAGAAATGCCTAAATCCTTGAAACACAGGCTATAAATCAGCTAAACAATTGGACAAATATGACTAACACAGAAACAAATCAGTGAGAGAAGGTATTCTTAGCAGCCAGTAGGGCAATTAAAAACGCATTTTATTGATACATTTGTTAACCTGGAAGTATTAAATCTGAGTTGAGGACTTAAAGCTCTGGGAGCATAGCACAGAAAGTGTGCATAACACAATTCTGTTCTGTGTTTCCCATAGTTGGCCCCAAGCTATAAAATAAATGATATATGCTAAGCCAATGTATTTTCTTGCATGCAACGCTATATCCTATTATCAGAGGTCTTACCATTGAAGCCAGGATGGGCAAAAACAAAGTAGTAGTGGCTACATTGCTGGTAAATTCAGTGAATGCAGCAACCAGCAGACACAATATGAAGGCTGTAGCTGCTGGAGGCAGGTTTTGCAATGGTGTCAGTTTCTCCCCAATCCATAATGACAATCCTGATACCTGAAAGACATGGAACCATGAGTGCATCCTGCTTTGAACGCTGTGACTTGCTTGTTAAATGGTTACTCCAACCATCATGACCACTTCATTGATTTTAATTGTTCATGTTGGTAGTAGTCTGTCTGTATGTGCAGCATTTCTGCTTGAAACACTGTACCTGCAGAAATATTGGCACTTGTATGCTGGGGACTAGCTGCAACCCTGGCACATGTGACTTAAGCAGCCTGGAACCATATTAAAGGGTAGGGTTTGCCAAGGGCCACAGACGTGGCATCAGGCAGATCATGCATTGTGAGGTTTGGCAGATTGTAAAAGGGGAAAGAGGGGTGTGAGAGAGAGGGTAAAGTGGGAGGGAGGGGGCAAGAGGGGGTGAGATAATGAGGGGAGAAGGGGATAAAATGGCCAGTAGGAGAGTAGAAAGATGTGTGGGAGAAAATGGGTTGGATGAGGAAAAAGGGTGGAAGGGGGGACTATCCCTCTCAGTTGGGGTGACTAGTCTGCTTTTACACATCTTGTTCTGTCATATATGATGGGATTGATTAATGTTGCATGAGATGCGTGTCTGTGTAAACAGTGTTAATGGCAACCTGTGCCTCATTGCAGGCTGTGGATTCATCTCTCAGGTAGTTAGTATCACATAGCAAGAGATAGCGTGACAAAAGTTCACAGTCATAACCTGGTTTCAGCACCAGTGAGCCCGCTGGTCTGGTGTGCTTCTGGAACTTGCTGGTGGTGTGTTGCAGGCTGTGTCAGAGGCAAGTTTGGTAGGTGTAGGTAGTCCTATGGTGGAGGGATGAGGCTCAGATTTGTGTCAGAGTTATCTCCATGCAATGTAATGATTTTGTCAGTGGGGAGCAAGTCTCTTTGTATAATAAGGACCATAGGTGATGAAAAGCAGTCATCGTGCTCCTCCAGTAGCTCTGCTTCGGGATCTGGTCCCAGACATAGAAGTCCGGGGGGTCTGGCCATCTCATATTAATTACCAGGAGCTATAGACTATGGCTTAGTGCTACAACGTTTGCATGGGAACAGATCAATTTACGACCTGAGGGGTAAAGACCTATCGGCATCTACCACCAGCACCTTATTCGTTGGCCAAGCAACACCTGTGTTAGGAGCTACATGGCCCTTAACTAGTCCAAGATTGCAGGGGATACATCTGGGAGTAGCTGGATTACGGATTCCCAAAACTGGATGAACGCTGGCTTTGCAGAGAATATCTCCTGTTAGCCCATAGTGGACCTGATAATAAATTATGTCCCAAGGTGGACCATAAGTTAGACATTTCGGGTGGAGGACACAGTGTGCCCTTACAATCTCTAAGGGATCGCAGGTTGTCGAAGATGAGGTGGAGGTGGAATTGGATCGGGAAGTCTTCAGCCTCTGGTAGGCTGTGGAGCCTGATGTTATTTTGGCATTTGTGGTTGATAAGTGTAATAAGTGTTGCTAATATTTCATGTCTCACAATAAGCCTTATTTCTTAAAGGACTCAGATACATGTAGCTCATTGACTTACCTCACTCCCTTTGGCCAAAGCAAACCCTCCACCCAGCAGGATGATAATGCTCCAAGGCATCTTCTGGTTAATGGTGGCCCAGTCTAGTAGAGGAGGGGGGACTTTTATACTGGCCTTCTCCCCTATAAATGAATACAAATGGAATTTGAATGCATAACATGAACTTTTACAAAATCCCTCCCTACATGAATCATCAGGAAAACAGAATAGAGTTTTGACACAATGTGTTTGCAAGATTGTTAATATTTGAATACATTCTTTCTGGACAGATGCTTTAGTGGTGATCATTTTATGGGTTTATGCTTTAATGGACTTGAACTCTCAAATTACAGCATTGTAATTGAATCATCCAAAGATTATGGAACATGTTTTACACACTTTAAGGATAAGTATTATAAAGTATTATAGCTCGGGACATGAACATAGTTTCATAAAGTGATGAATCTGCAAAAGGCTTTGGATCTACACTATGTAGGAGATGATTCCCTCAATGATACAAACAGTGCAGTAACGTCTACATTGAACAGGATACGTTAGCTATTTTCAGTTCAGTATGGAAATGTGTCTTCATTCTAGAAGCAGTGTATTCTCACCATGTACAACTGGGATTGGAAGCATGGCAAAGAAAGCATTATTAAACTCTCCACTGTCCTCGAGTTAGTTCAAGACGGAATTATGGCTTCATCCAGCTATTTGTCCATCACAGAGTATCAGGACCAAATGAACAAAGGGCTTTGCTGCCAAATATGAAAATCTACTGAAGTCATTACTTATGAACCAGAGAGGACTCTGTAAGAAATATAAATTCCTGCAAGGCAGGAATATTATAACAACAAAGATCTGCTTCCCCTTCAAACAGATGACATTGCACAGAATCAAGTGGTGGAAAATGTCAATAAATCTCACTTTTTTGCACCCTGGTTCAGAACCCCAAAACTTTGCACAGAATGAATGCTGGCAATGCTGGGGCATGAATGGTGGGTATAAACTGTCCTTTCAGCTGGAAGATATGTTATTATATGGCACATGCCTTTATAATATAGGAAATCTTCCAGTTGCTGCTATATCTCACTTTCATCTATAACAGACTCAAGGAGCTCCAAGCATTAATCATTTTGTAATGGTCCTAAGTGCTTATGGTGCTTGGATTGACCAAACATCCTCAGATGTTGTAGAACTGCACCTTCCATTATGCTCTGCATGCCTTTAGAATGCTTTAGCATGACAAAGCATCATGGAAGCTGTAGTTTGAAAATATCTGTGGATCTACCTTTTGGGCACCACTGGTCTTAGTGGTATAAACATGTAAACTTTAAATAGAATATGTGTTAAATCACACTTTCAGCATCCGATACTTGAATTCCTTCCTGAAGATTCCCAGTTGTTTAGTCCCAGCTGTGCTGTGTAAATGACCAGAAAGCATTATTTAGTTGTTATAATCCTACGATTACAAGCAATAATTATAACGTGCTGAATGTAAGCTAGAGAGCAGGTAATAAAATGCTCCAGAGTAAAAAAACTATTGGCTCTGATTTCCTATCTTTTTATGTGTTAAAGATTATATCTGTTGCGCAATAAATACCAGAGATGAACAGATTGCTGAGCCATGAAGTTTAACCTTTACATGTGAACACCATGCTCTTGGCGCAGGTATAATAACATAAAATATATTTGTTTTCTTTTACAGATACCTACCTTGTAAAGTATATATCATAGTAAATGATTTAAAAGTATATGATATATGCATATTGTTAAGTGCTATAATTGTTTATGAGCTGTCTCTGACATTTGGTTTTCAAATACATTGCTGAGGATAGACTGGGATCTACTTATGATTGCACACTAATAAAAAAAAATATATATTAGGAAAATCTGTATATTCTGTGTATACATTTATGGCTGTACTGTATGTAACTGTGTATAAATTTGGCCTAAAAGAAACTTGACATTTTCCAACATGGCAAACTTATGGACCTATTCCTTAAAGGCACACTATAGGCACCCAGACCACTTCAGCTCATTGAAGTGGCCTGGGTGCAGTGTTTCATGCAGTAACTGGGTGCAGTAACTGTAATAATTACCTTGGAGGGTTAACTCCGCCTCTAGTGGCTGTCTACCAGATAGCCACTAGAGGCACTTCCAGGTGGATATTGGACTTTTAGTCTGCTAACTGACACTGGACATCCTCACACTTTGCATGAAAGGGAATAGATAGACTGTTTGTAGCAATTTGCCAAGCTGAAAGCATTGATGACTGAGATAAATTTCCCAGTTTGGCTACTTTGACCTTAAATTTTTAATTCACTTTCAATTTTCACTTTGGTGAATAACCCCATTAGTGATTTTTACTGTCGGGGCAAACTTAGATATACACAATCCCAATTTTTTTCTATCCTGGCAGAATATTGCAAAATAAACTTTGGTTAGTCCAGAACACTTTCACAACTTTATCTAGACCAGTGGTTCTCAAACCAGTCCTCATGGCCCATCAACAGTCCAAGATTTTTGTATTTCCCTGTTTTATTCCAATGGAGATACTAACAAAACCTGGACTGTTGGTGGGTCTTGAGGACTGCTTTGAGAACCACTGATCTAGACATAATCTTCATGTCTTAACACAAATAATTCATATAGTCTAACACGACATAAACTATATATTTACCTAACTGTCCTGTGTCCTGACGCTTCAATGAGGGCATCTCCGATGGAAAGAAAAACATTGTAAGAGAAATGAACATAGCAACTGTTGTATCTGTAACAAAACTGGATAATAGGAAGAGAAGTCAGAATGAATACATGAATATAATGTCTATAAAAAATATAAGCTAATGGTGATTGCTATAATGCAATGTCAATAACAGGATAGAAGTTGAGTATTTACTATAACGCAGCTATAGAGAAGGGCAAAGCATGCTTGATTAAGGAGAGATGTATCACTGGCCCATTTACCCTAATGTTTTATCTAATTCATCATTACTGTTATTTGGCCTAATATATTCATTTTTGTAATCCTACTAGTATTATGTTGGCTTGGTTGAACCCTGGTAAATAGATATTGTTTTATGCCTGTATGAGTATGTCTGTGTCACCCATTTAAGCACATATTATAAGCAGTGTCTGTCAACCATGATCTGTTTACACAGAGCCGTAGTAACGCATGGGCACATTGGGCAGTTGCCCGGGGCCCCCAGTGCCCCACAGGCTTGCCATCTTTTCAGTACATTATTCCATGAGTTTATTCAAAACCTTCAAACCCTTAAATGTTAAGGTGGACTAATCACTGTAGTATCACCTGTTATCTGTACATGCGATCATAATGGTGCAAGTACATGTCTTGACCTTGACAAAATCATTGTACACACACTAATTGTACCTAAGCAAAACATAATCAACAATCAACGATATTTTGAAGCCATAAAACTATAATAAAGTTCTAGCATCCTGAAGACCATTGACTTCAAGCCAATTATAAAGCAATTCTCTGCAAAGACATTTTATCGATAATTTGCATTGTTATTCCTCTGAGTGGTTGTGTGAGGCAGAGCCCCTGTGCACTGCTTTGAACGAGGGCCTATAATGCTGTTAAGAAGGCCCTGTGTTTACCATATATTTACCCAAATGCTTGCAATCTGATCATTCTCTACTCGCTAAGACAGAGCGATCAACAAATACCTTGAAAGAGAGGATGCCATTGCAAACCTTAATATGGCTGCTCCTTTTATGATGTGGCATGTCTCTGGAGCTCCGTTGGTGCTGATGTCTGCTGCAGCTCCCATGCATATAGGGACCTCTTTCTCCTTGCCACAGCATTCAGAAGTGGATCGGTGGAAGGAAGGCCCGTTATGTGTGTGGGCCGTGCACACTGAAATGCGGCAATCGCCATATTAACTTAGGCCTCTTGCATAAGTGTGTGTTTTTTTTTAACCCCTACAGTGACATTTTGTGTATAAGACAACCCCCATTTTAGACAAAAAAATTTTTTTTAAAATAACATAGTCTTATACATGGAAAAGTACGGTAGGTCTCTTTTATTTTGTTTCAATACTCACCCTTTTCCGCCCTTGTTAAAACTGATTGTTGCCCAGCCAGGCATAAAACCTGGATCCATTGTGAACCACAGAATCACTAACAAAACAAAGAGAACCAGAACGCAGACCTCCGCAAAGCTCATAAAGCCCAAATTTCGGTATTCCGAGGAAATCACCCCATAAGCTCTTCTCTCTTTTTCCTTTTGTTCTGGTGTCCCACCACAACCAAAATTTTGTTTAAAGCTTGGAAAAATACATAAAGCATTTATTATTGTGAGAATGGAATTATTATATCACAAATACTAATAATATTAATTAAACTGTCTTGCATAACATTGAATAACGTAATTAGATTTTTTTGTAATTCGATGGCACCATAAATGTGTGGAGACCTAATGTGAACTGTTATATTTCCATTGTGCCAGCTTTCAACGTACATCCATGATCTAGGCTTGGTCAGTGTCCCCTTTGGAACAAATTTGAGCAAATGTCTTATCCTGGACTGGTGGGGTACCTAAAAGTCTGGATTGAGAATCACTACCCTCAGGCACATTAGGAATTTGCTTCAATTAGTACTACCACTACTTTGTGTTTTGTTTTGTGTAAAAGACTAAATGAGTTATATCTCACTCTGCCTCTGCCTTTGTCTATTCAAACAAAGTCCGATATTTGCAAAACATATTTTTGGGTCAGTAATTGCAGTTGTCTTTATTTTACTTGTTTATTTTTTACCCATACTCTGCCCACATCATTATTTGTTGATTTCCTACACCCGTGTTCGTCACCAAAAGTTGGTAATTTATCAATGCAGCTGCATATCGTTAACATATTTGATCAAAATCACAATCATGTACTGAACACCTGAATTATGATTCACAGAAACTATCCCAATATAACTTGACTGATAATTATAAATATTAATCACACATTACTAGGTGATGCCTAGAAAACAAATAGTAAAGTATCTATACTTTACTATGTACATTATACTTCCATTGAACTGACAGTCTTGTCTTGGTCAGTTGGATATATAAAGCCATTTAATAATTCCCTGCTATTGAAAATGTTAGTGTATTATTATATTGCTTTTAATGCTGGACTATTTTAAAGACAGCCCATCCACACATGTTTTGTTTCTCTACATGCCACGTAAATTCCCATAATTACTTCCCTCTGCACAAAGCAAGGGCATGTGAAGAGTAGTAAAAAAAAAAAAAAAAAAGCTTCAGCTCCTTTAGCCTCTATGACACTCTAGACCCGGACCTCTTTGATCAACTACTTACTTAATTCCAAGAAACATAATCTGAAGCCAGATCCACGTTAAGGCAAGTAACACAACTGTTGCTGGAAAGGCGAATCCAAACCAAGAAGCAAAATTGATTGCGTTATCGTTCCCTGGGAACACCCTAGAAAACACGTTTCATAACTAAAGCAAAGATATATTTTTTTGTATATTACTAATTACACTAATAGTGATCTCATTTATTCAATACAATTCACAATAACATATTATATTACAAAAAAAATCAACTAATTCCAAATATTTTTTTTTTTTTAAATATGACTGCAAGTGTTTTTGTTTTTGGATTTGAAGAGAATGACTAGGTACAAATGCATTTGTTTAACAGGGAAGTTAAAATAAGAAAAATATGAATATACCGTATATACTCGAGTATAAGCCGAGTTTTTCAGCCCATTTTTTGGGCTGAAAAACCCCAACTCGGCTTATACTCGAGTCAGAGTCTGTATTATGGCAATTTGCATTGCCATAATACAGACTGGGGGGAGAGGGGGGCTGGCAGAGCTGTACTTACCTTTCCTGCAGCTCCTGTCAGCTCTCTCCTCCTCCGCGCCGTCCGTTCAGCACCTCGGTCAGCTCCCAGTGTAAGTCTCGCGAGAGCCGCGGCTCTCGCGAGACTTACACTGGGAGCTGACAGAGGGAGCTGCACAGACCGCGCGGAGGAGGAGAGAGCTGACAGGAGCTGCAGGAAAGGTAAGTACAGCTCTGCCAGCCCCCCTCTCCCCCCCACTGAACTACCAATGCTGGACCACCAGGGAAGGAGAGCCCCCCTCCCTGCCATATATCAAGCAGGGAGGGGGGACGAAAAAAAAAAAATATAAATAAAATAATAAAAAAAAATTAATAATAAAAAAAAAGGGGGTATAAGGACCACTATGGGAGGGGGGGGGGGGGTATAAGGACCACTATGGGAGGGAGGGGGTGGGTTAAGGACCACTATGGGAGGGAGGGGGGTATAAGGACCGCTATGGGAGGGAGGGGGGGTATAAGGATCACTATGGGAGGGAGGGGGGGGGGGTAAGGACCACTATGGGAGGGGGGGGGGTAAGGACCACTATGGGAGGGAGGGGGGGGGATAAGGACCACTATGGGAGGGAGGGGGGGGATAAGGACCACTATGGGAGGGAGGGGGGTATAAGGACCACTATGGGAGGGAGGGGGGGATAAGGACCACTATGGGAGGGAGGGGGATAAGGACCACTATTGGAGGGAGGGGGGTATAAGGACCACTATGGGAAGGAGGGGGGGTATAAGGACCACTATGGGAGGGGGTGGGATAAGGACCACTATGGGAGGGGGTGGGATAAGGACCACTATGGGAGGGAGGGGGGGTATAAGGACCATTATGGGAGGGAGGGGGGGGGGGGTATATGGACCACTATGGGAGGGATGGGGGGGGATAAGGAACACTATGGGAGGGAGAAGGGGGATAAGGACCACTATGAGAGGGAGGGGGTGGGATAAGGACCACTATGGGAGGGGAGGGGGAAGTAAGGACCACTAGGGGAGGGGAGGGTAAGGACCACTAGGGGAGGGGTGAGTCAGGACCACTGGGGGGGGAGTGAAGGAACACGGGGGTGGGGAGGTAAGGACCACTGAGGGAGGAGGAGGGGAAGTCAGGACATATGGGGGGGGGAGGGGGCGGCAAAAAATGTTTTGCCTACGGCGGCAAATATCCTTGCACCGGCCCTGCACACACTGCATTCACACACTGCATTCATGCACACACACACTGCATTCATGCACACACACACTGCATTCATGCACACACACACTGCACTCATACACACACTGCACTCATACACACACGCTGCACTCATACACACACACACATACGCACACACTGCATTCATTATACACACACTGTAAATAAATATTCAATTAATATATTTTTTTTAGGATCTAATTTTATTTAGAAATTTACCAGTAGCTGCTGCATTTCCCACCCTAGTCTTATACTCGAGTCAATAAGTTTTCCCAGTTTTTTGGGATAAAATTAGGGGCCTCGGCTTATATTCGGGTCGGCTTATACTCGAGTATATACGGTATTAGATTTTCAAACACTTATATAATTCCCTAGAATTCTTCCTCTTCTGCAAATTCTACAGCTAAGCTGATCCACCTCATATTTGCCCAGGATTAACTTCCCTGTTCATGGTGGACAATGTCCATTCAAATGCTTCTCACAGAAAAGTATTTTGGACATAGGAAGCATATAAGAAGCTATGGAAAATATATGCATACATGAATGTAGGTATTAGTAAAACAAACATATATAACATGTATAACATTAGTTCATAAGTAAATATTGGATATTTTGCAGGATATACACTGATCAGCCACAATATTAAAACTACTTGTCTAATATCATACCCCTAGTGCTGCCAAAATAGCTCTGATGCATTGAGATATGGACTCCACAAGATCTCTGAGAGTGTCCTGTGGTATCTGGCACCAAGACATTAGCAGCAGATACTTTAATTCCTGCAAGTTCCGAGGTGGAGCCTCCATGGAACTCTTTGTCATGTTCCTCAAATGATTCCTGAACAATTTTTGCAGTGTGACAGGGTACATGCTGAAAAACGCCCCTGCTACCAGGGAACATGAAGAGGTTTACTTGGTCTGCAACTTCTCTAGGTAGGTGGTATTATTCAAAGTAACATCCCCATGAATGCCAGGACTCAAACTTTCGAAGCATAACACTGCCGAGAGCAAAACACTGCCTTTTCTGGCCTGCCTTCTTCCATAGTGCATCCAGATGCCATCTCTTGCCCATGAAAACTACGCACACACCCCACCATCTACCTGGTGTAAAAGAAAACATTATTCATCAGGACGTTTCTCAATGGCCTAGTTCTGATGCTCATATCCCCATTGAAGTTGTTTTTGGAGGTGGACAGGGATCATCATGGGCAATCTACAATACATGTGCGTTCTAACACATTTCTATCATGGCCAGCATTAAGTTGTCAGCCATTTGAGCTACAGAAGCTCTTCTGTGTGCTCGAACCATACAGGATTGCCTTTCCTCCTGACATGCATCAATGAACCTGGGGCACCCATGACCTTAATGTCCAAGGCTACCAGGAACACCCCACATGATTTGCCATTTTAGAGATGGTCTGACCCAGTCATTTAGCCATCACCATTTGACCCTTGTCAAGGTCATTTAGATATTTTTGCTTGGCTACTGTTCATGCTTCCAACACATGAAAGTCAAGAACTGGCTGTTCACTTGCTGCCTAATAAATCCCACTCCTTGATAGGTGCCATCATAACAATATAATCCATTGTATTCACTTCACCTGTCAGTGGTTTTAATGTTGTGGCTGATCAATGTATATATACAAAATACAATGTTCACATTAAGCTAGAGTAGAAATGTGCTTCTTTGATTCTTGTTTGTTCCTATGAAGCTCTGATACCTTTATATAGCCTAACACAGGAGGCTACTGGCAGTGCTATTTGCTAGTCAATTAACAGAGCAGGAAAGAAAGCACACTTTGTGAACTCATTGAATGAAAGATAGATTACAAATGAACATAGAATGTGTGTAGGAAATCTGTGTGAGTCACAGGAGAGGTGTAGCTAGTAATGCAGAAATAAATGGGGTTAATACCAAAACAGCAGATAATTTAGCAGTGAGGCTACAGAGGCAGCATTTATCAACCAAAACCACTTCATTAGACTTGAGAGTTTTAATGCTTAGACTGACCATTTTTGTTTATTTCTTATTTTTTTTTGCAAAAACATTGGGGCAGGGCTAGCATGCAAATTTTGAATCCTGCCCAACCCAAACTAGTTAATATAATTAAGCATCCCATTTTAGAATACACACTTGTGTCAAGTTCGAACCATCCTAATACCTACTCTTCTATTTGTCCTTTCAATACAAGGTTTGGTGGGGTACCCGTGAGAGTAGCAACGCCTCCGATACTGGCAGAATAACACACAGAAAGACTCATGCCCTTGCAGAGATTTAAGTGCTTTTGTTGCCTGTTCTGTTGTTTGGTGTCACTTGGTTTACCATTATCTAATGCAATCATGGTGGGGCCAGCATCTGCAAACACACGTTACAGAGCACAAAATGTCAATATAAACAAGATCTTCACGTTTGTTTATAGAATGTTAAATAATGTTCAGAATGTATGGCTGTATTAAAACTTACATTTACATATATCTATGAATATGTGTCTTGAGATTCTAGTTATAAATATATATAAGTAATGATAAATAATTACCGGTAATAAAATAATAATATTTATTTCAACAGGTTATGCAGATTATGAAGGAGAATGACATGAAAAACATAGTTAATAATTGAATTATAGGAAAGATTCATTTAAAGTGACACACAATAAACCAGGGATCTTCCTGGACTCCAAGGAAATCATAGTGACACTTCCACATTATCAATGTCACTTTTGTCCAACTTGGGCTGAGTTATTGGCTGATAGTGTAACAGGCAGGTTAGATAGGCTCTCTCACATCACCACCATATAGGTTGGATATAATTAACTCTTAATTCTTAATTCTGACTGCTGGAAAGAACTCCAGTTTTTTTTATAAACATTCCTGCAGTAGTTATGCTGCTTAAAGGAGTTAGGAGATACATTGCTGATTGTAGCATGATCTTAGCGTGTAACCAAGATGGTGGAACACAGTCTTTACACATCTGGTCTGCTAGTTAAACATAACAAACATTCTCCGCAATCCTTATGTAGATAGAGAATATATGCAATTGTCCTTAGAAGTCTTGTAATATATAACCTGCTTCTCATGTCCAATCAGCAGACAATCTGATAATTAATAGATGCTCATTTAAAATTATTTCAAATAAAGAACTTGGCATGTGGATTATGGAAACTTTCAGAAGAAAGAGAGAGATAATAAAATAACTCTCATAGTATCATAACCACTATGGCTGTAGTGGTTATGATGCCAGAGGTTCCCTTGTGCCATGCCACCATGTTCTGTCAAACCATATTTGCATGGTGTGATGTATACCTGGGTCCCTTGTGGCACCCACGCTGCTTCTGGCCTTCCTAAGCAGGAGAGGATGGATGCCGATATTGACATTTGTTCATTGGCCGAGCGCATCACCTGAGTGATCTCAGTCAGTGAATGAGTTAAATGATTTCCTGTATTGAATAAACCTGACATCTGCTAAAACAGTTTGACAGATTATGCTAACAAGACACCTGGGCACTCTTGGAACCATAACCACTACATATGGCTTTAATAGTCACCGTGATTTGAGCATTCCTTTAAGCACTCATGTATCTTTTAGCACTAGTCACATGACTTTTGTATTCAATTTGACTGCAGTCATGTATAAATAATGTACATATATACAAAGCCAATGACTTATATACATTGTATGGTCATCTTTAGTTAGTTAAGAGTTCTGTAGTGAGGTTGGAGTTTCTAATGGGATTTAACTCCCTTGGTAGATGCTGTACCCTTGCTCATGTATTATTTATCATCGTCCCTGGAAAGATACGATCATAGGATTATTCCTCTCCACTACTTACTTTTTGGTTTCAGAAGTTCTAAGAGGTCAAGGTGCCATAGCGTTTTCTAGGACTTGGTAATTCCAGGTGGTGGAAAAAATAAGGAAATCTCCTTGTTCTATTCATGTCCACCTACCAAACCTAACAACCATGGTAGCAGAGTAGGGGCAGCAAACATTCACAATGGAAGTGGTAGCCCATGCAGAGAGTTTCTTAAGAAATAATTTACCTGTTGAAAATTCACTTTCCTTCTCGTGATTGACAAATGCTGGATCTAAAGAGCCCTTCCCTTTCATTTCTGAGGAATTCTCCAGTTGAATGTCATATGGCTGATTTTTCATGTCATCTTCCACAATTTCAGTAAAGTCATCCATGGACTTCTTTAAGGTGTCGCCAAGATTCTCCAAATAATTATCTTCTAGCTTCTCCTCTGAGTTATGAAGCTGATCTAGCACCGCCTGGGATATAGGGATCATCATGGCAGTTGTGGCAGTGTTACTGATCCACATAGACAAGAAGGCTGTTACTATCATAAATCCCAAAATCAAGCTATAAGGAAAGGAAACAGGATTGTGACTTATGAGAAGTTGTAAGTGTGTGCTTTTAATTTCATCTTTTTATTGATTATCACAACATTACAAATGACACCATGATCCAGAATTAAACTAAATATTTTTATATCTATAACATATACTCGTTATTACATATAAACAACATTAACTAATATAATTAATATAAAAAAAGTAAAAAATATATACAATAAATATCTTACCAAATCCTAAACTGCTCCAAAAAATAGGATATTTATCTAGGGACATTTTAATACTTTTAATTGAACAATGTATCACAATTTATGTCTGTGAAACTATCTGGTTACATTTACTTTATCACAAAAAAAAATATGTGATTGGATTTTAACGCTACAGTAAATGAAATAAACAAAACCAAAAATTATAATGTTTGGAGTATAGCAATAGGACTTGATAATTTTTGGAATGAAATATAGCCAAATTAGGGAAATATCCATTTTTAGCAAATAAAAATTAATTTTGTTGAAGCCCCATAACTCAAATAACCTTTGTGGCACATTATTTTCATACCATTTCCCTTGGAGTATTTTATACATTTTATGTGTCCACTTAATTATGAACTTCGGTCAAATTACTGATTATGTTTTTCTTTTATGCATTTGGTGTGCACACTTTGCAATTTTTCTGTGACTTTCATTATACTGACATACATACATAAATTTAAACTAAAAAAAGAAAATACACACACACTAGTGAAAATGAAAAACATGCTTTTGGCTATGTCCCCTGATTACATCAATATCTAAATCATCCCTAAATGTTACCTGCAGTAACTAAATAGAAAATAATAAGAAAATTACAGTCCTCCTGCAAGTGATCACTAGATTACTACATCTAAGTGATCTAACACGTATTAACTAATTCAATTTGCTGACTTATTGCTGACAGAGAGGATACTTTTTTTCTCGATTCCTTGGGCACTCTTCAAACACAGTAACCTTGTTCGTTCATTCCCTGTCAGACATAACAGTCAAACATCCAGCAGTAGCCCAGCCTTGCCTTGATCTTTGACCAGGAGACTGAATGAAGCATATGGGGTTTATTCATTGTCACTAAAGCAACATTGCATGCATGTCTGTTATCACTTTGTTGATAGCTGTGGATAATCATTCTCTACCAGATGGCATATTATGTGTGGGATGTGTGTGACCTATGTGAGATATATGTTATATGTGTTTAAACGTGACATGCGCTTTAGTGTGTTGAATGTGTACATGAATTGTATACACAGGGCCGGATTAACATAGGGGCTGATGGAGCTGCAGCTCCAGGCCCAGGCCCATGGAATAGGCCCATTGTAAAAAAAAAAAAAAATTTTTTTTTTTACATTTTGTTTTTTACAGACTACTCTTAGGTTTACCATGTGATTGATATTTTAAGGCACAGCTGGTATTGGAGGCTGACTGGCCATGACGGTACTGAAGTAATACCAGCAATACAAATGCAAATATTTTTCTCCTTATAAACGGAGATTACTCTGCAATACCAGCACCGGCCAGTAGGGGTCACTGTGTGTGGAGAGAGGCAGGGATAGAAAGTTACAGCATCTCCCTGCCTCTCTCTACTCACTGATCCACGGGGGAGCAGCTACACAGCACAGAGAGTCCAGACAGCAGCTCCCAGTCTTCAGAGACAGACTACAGCTCAGGTATGTGAAGGATGGGGGGAAAGGCAGCAGGGAGACATGTGGACACATGTCTCTCAGTGTCCCCATGTCTCTCAGTGTCCCCATGACTCCCAGCCAGTGTCTCAGTGTCCCCATGTCTCCCAGTGTCCCTATGTCTCCCAGCCAGTGTCTCAGTGTCTGTGTCCCCAGTGTCTCAGTGTCTGTGTCCTTAGTGTCCCCATGTCTCCCAGTGTCCCCAAATGTCTCAGTGTCCCCATGTCTATGTCCACAAGTGCCCCATGTCTCCCAGTGTCCCCAAGTGTCTGTGTCCCCATACCTCCCAGCCAGTGTCCCTAGTGTCTGTGTCCCTATGTCTTTCAGTGTCCCTAGTGTTTTAGTTTCCCCAAATGTCTGTGTCACCATGGCTCCCAGTGTCCCCTAGTCTCCCAGTATCTGTGTCCCCATGTCTCTGTGTCCCCGTGTCTCTATGTCCCCATGTCTCCCAATGTCCCCATGACTCCCAGCCAGTGTCCCCATGACTCCCAGCCAGTGTCCCCATGTCTCTGTGTCCCTATGTTTCCCCGCCAGTGTCCCTAGTGTCTCAGTGTTCCCATGTCTCCCAGTGTCTGTGTCCCCATGTCTCTGTGTCCTTAGTGTCCCCATGTCTCCCAGTGTCCGCAAATATCTGTGTCCCCATGTCTATGTCCACAAGTGCCCCATGTCTCCCAGTGTCCCCTTGTCTCTGTGTCCCCATGTCTCTGTGTCCCCATCCATGTCTCTGTGTCCCCATGTCTCTCAATGTCCCCATGTCTCTGTGTCCCCATGACTCCCAGCTAGTGTCTGTGTCCCCATGTCACCCAGTGTCCCTATGCCTCCCAGCCAGTGTCCCTAGTGCCTCAGTGTCCCCATGTCTCCCAGTGTCTGTGTCCCCATGTCTCTGTGTCCTTAGTGTCCCCAAATGTCTCAATGTCCCCATGCCTCCCAGTGTCCCCATGTCTATGTCCCCAAGTGCCCCATGTCTCTCAGTGTCCCCAAGTGTCTGTGTCCCCATGCCTCCCAGCCAGTGTCCCTAGTGTCTGTGTCCCCATGTCTGTGTCCCCAAATGTCTGTCTCCTCATTTTTTCCAGTGTCCCCAAATGTCTGTGTCCTCATGTCTCCCAGTGTCCCCATGTCTGTATTCACAAGTGCCCCCATGTCTCCCAGTGCCCCCATGTCTCTCAGTGTCCCCGGGTCTCTCAGTGTCCCCATGTCTCTCAGTGTCCCCTAGTATCCCAGTGACACGGGACACACTGAGACATGGGGACACTGGGAGAAATGGGGACACAGACACTGGGAGACTAGGGGACTGGGCGACATTCGGACACTGTGATACATAGGGACACTGATGCCAGGCTGGCCTTCCAATTCTTTGGACAGACATGCCCCCTTTTTGGGCATGTTCGCCCCTTTTGGCAGTTCTGGTCACGTGATTCGTGTCAGTGGTGCACCCTTTTACCCCGCCCATGGACACTGGTGTTATGGGGTATGGATTTACATGAGAAGATGAAAGCATTAATTAGATATAGATATTAGCATAGAGTATGTGTTTTCTTAAAGCTGCATCCTTTGAGTTTCCCTCCAACACCAACTCCATCAGATACTTGACTCTTTGGAGGTATGACTGTTTTAGTGTTTTTGGTCGATAAGTTTCTGTAATTAGGCCCAATCATAATGGTCAGCACCAGGCTCTTAATCTGGCCCTGTGTATACAGAGTGGGTATGAATTGGGCATCATTTAGGAGACGGTGGAGATAAAGAGGAAAATTACAAGAATGATAAAGCAGTAAAAAACTTCTGAATGGGTAAGAGTGGAGGAAGCAAAATAGTTAAGAAGCATGGGGGCCACCTGAAAAACAAAAAATAATCTGGTTTGTAAACCATTGGGTGCATCGTATGTGTAGTTTTTTTACAGCTGAAAGCACCAACAAATTAATTGGTCCCTTAACAAGCTATTTTACACCATCAAGCAAGTCTGAACTGACTTTATTGTTTTTTTTTTAAATTCTTTATTTTAGTTGTGCATAAGGAGAACAGTAAGCGCTGGTGCGCCACAATAGCGACATCAGAGTATAGTTATAAACAATTGCTTTACAGGTTGTGGTCATCAATAATCATGCACATTTTTAGTTAGAAGAAATAACATAAGATTCAACGCTGATTACGTAGGCAGGCTAGTGCTATAAATGCATAAAATGACATGCAGGCTAGGTCTCTTGCGATTACTTTAGAAAAGTTGGTGTTGTCAACGGTAAGGTAAGTTAACTAAAGCAAATGGTCATCAATAGTCATGCACATTTTTAGTTAGAAGAAATAACATAAGAAGATTCAACGCTAATTACTTAGGCAGGCTAGTGCTATTAATGTATAAAATGACATGCAGGCTCTTGCGATTACTTTAGAAAAGTTGGTGTTGTCAACAATAAGGTAATTTAACTAAAGCAAGTGGTCACTAAGATAAACAAGTTAGACTAAGCATTTTTCAGTTTTAAATGGTTCACATGCTGGTGTTGAGTATGTCGGTTTACGTTAAGTCGTACATTAGTTGGGTCATATCGATTAGATGCATGAGGTATGCCTAGTCAGAATATGCACATTAAGCTACAAAAGAACAAGAGTACAAAAAAGCAAAATAACATTACTGTGGTTAAACCTCTGAGAGTCTAATTTAGATGCACATTTTAGAGGGTCATTTAATTGTTGAGAAGGGGTGCTGGGGCAGTTACTCTGTGCGGGCTAGGCCGCTAGGTGGTCTAATAAGAGTAAGGCCTACATGGAGGGGGGTGATTACCCTATGCCTACTGGTCTGCGTAGCCTGTCCAGAGGTTTGACAAGGGACTGGGTCACCTCAATGCAACCCCACCAGACCCAGTCTCCAGCATAGTCCCGCACTTTTGCCTCGCTGGTCAGTTTGCCTCCCAAAGTCTGTACGGAGTATCGGGGCCCTGCTGTGTGTTGGTGGCGTCGTCGTTGTGTGGTGAGTATCGTGGGTTGCAGGCTGTGCCCAAGGATGCGTCTCCGTGTGTATAGAGATCCGGGAGGTTGCTGGCAGGTCTTTCCATGTAGCTCGCTTGGAATGGCTTGTTTGGGCCACGTGTGTGGGTAACCCGGTGGCTGGTGTGGTCGGTGCATAGACCGCGTTCTTTGCCGCTGTTGGACCCCAGGCGTCCCCAGAAGCCCCTTCCTTCTTCGTGGAGCCAGTCGGCCCGCAGGGTGTGGAGCCTTTGGTCGACTGTGTAGTTGCTGTTTCTGCCCTGGAGGGTTAGCTTTGTGTAGTGGGGCTTGTCGATGTAGCCTGCGTTCCAGCTGTCTCCAGAACCTTTCAAAGTGCTGGTTCAGCTTGGCTTGGAGGTCGTATGCAGCCTCAGTGGGGCGCTCTGCCTCCGCAGCGTCGGCCATCTTGGTTGAAGCTTTGCACTCCCGCTTTACCCCCGAGGCAGTCTGTAGTGCTTCACCCTGCCTGGGGTAGCCTCCGCTTGGTGGACCGGGATCTCCCCCACCGGTCCAAAGGGGGGGGTGACGGGGCTTGCTCGCTTTGTGCGTGTCAGAGTGCCTCCTGGTCGGGAAAGCGGCCGCCTCCGGCCGCCTCCCCCGCCCGTTGTGTGCTAGGCCGCACTGTCTGTCCCGGTGTCTGCGGGTTTCGAGCAGGTCTCACATCGTCCCACTGCATGCCCTCTGTTGTGAGGTGATATCGATTAAGCAGTACCTCTGTTAGTCTTTTTGGATGCAGCCTTATATTGCTTATTTTGTCTATTTTGAGCGGGAGCTCTTGGAATGCACGTCTGGTCGCCATGATGGTTAGGCCCCGCCCCCATGAACTGACTTTATTGTTCTCAACTCTAGAACTGGTGAGATTCCACCATTCTAAGCATTTTGCAACATCATCAATGTCACAAGGACCAATGGATCCTACTCTTAGTTGGCCACATTTGTTGTAATAATATTAGTGATACAACTTAAATATATTGTAAGGTGGATAGATGGCACTCTGCATAACTACTTAGGGTCCCTTATGCAACATAGAATGGGGCGATAAAGATCTCAAAATAAAACTAAAAAAATATTTGCATTCTGTCCTCACAAAGCTGTTGACGTTATCTAACCTGGCATGAGAAAAGATCGGAAAACATCTGACTGCTAAAACTCACAAAGCAGGTTTGACTCCAACGATCAGAAGCACCCTCAGGGCTATACGCTTGTGTAAATTCCATTTTTCAACTGCTATTGCAACCAGGAGCCCCCCAACAAACAGCATGTTGGTGTCTTTCAGGTATTGACTGCACACCTGAAATATAAAGAAGAAGAATGTGTAAGTTTCCAAGGTCTCAAAGCTTCCCTACTGTTTTTGTGTCTGTCTGGTACATTAAAAAAAAAAAAAAAAAAAAAAAAAAGGATTGCACTCAATCATAAACGTCACTGGGTGCTAACTGAGCATGGGAAAGCATAACCCATAAGAGCAGGTATAAAATAAAAAAAATCTCAAGCACTCACTGTGACAGATTTAAGCAGGTTTATTAAACACCTCAATGTTTCGACCTGTACCCAGGTCTTTATCAAGCTTGATAAAGATGTGGGTACAGGTCGAAACTTTGCGGTGTTCAATAAACCTGCTTAAATCTATCACGGTGGAACTCACAGAATAAACACAATTACTTACTCATCTGTGGTGATTCAGTCATATGGAGATTCAGATGAGTAATTTTGTTTATTCTGTGAGTTCCATCCGTGGTGCAAGAAAAAGGGGGAAGGAATGGAGATGATTTTTTTTGTAATTGCAGTACAATAATTTTTCGAGAAATAATTGCATGGGAAATTTGTCCAAACTGAAATGCCAGCTAGATGAAATTGGGTTCGACTGAACCTATTTTTTTTTTTTATTACTCATCTGTGGTGATTCAGTCATATGGAGATTCAGATTTAGGAATTAAGACTAATCACAGATCACCCAAAATCCTGATTACATTTAGTTTCTATGATTTCCTCTGGCCTGCAGATACTGACACTTTCTAAAATCTTGCAGTAGGTATCATTCTCAGTCATGTGAATTTTGTAAATTTTTTATTGAGCTTCATAAAATAAAGTGGACATTCAATCCAAAAAAGTTATCTCTGCAGCTTGCAGGGTGAGAAATTATGTGATTAAATACACTATTATTACTAATAAGACAGCTGCATTCTGTTTCCAATCTTGATAAGTGCATGTGTTTCTGGTAGCTGGTTAAATGCCATTGGAAAGATTACCATAAAGCGATACAGTTTTAATTCACTCTATGTTTTACTTTCTTAAAATCATTGCTTTTATTTATCTGGTAAGTTTTGATGTTAGCACTTTAATTACCTTTTCAATCTATCATACTGGTATTTTTCGGCTTACAAAATTCTGAAATCAGACTGTCAGTGGAATGTCCACCAGCTAAGCTTAGATAAAGAGCCAGATTTATTTGCTTTCTTTCATTTCAATCAGAAATCTATACTTTATAATCAGTATACTTTTCTGCATTTCCTTATTTTTGGAACCCTTTTCGGTGTTGGTTCCTCTCTATGGCTCTTTGCATTAATTTGTAGTTTAACACCGTTTCTCTACATCTCCCTTGATGCTTTGCCAGCATTATGGCATTAAGGGACCACTATAGGCACCCAGACCACTTCAGCGGAAGTGGTCTGGGTGCCAGGTCCCCCTAATTTTAACCCTGCAGCTGTTTACATTGAGGGTTAATCTAGCCTCTAGTGGCTGTCTCCCTGACTGCCACTAGAGGTTGCTTCTGAAAATAGCAATAAGGACACGCTGACGTCCATTGGAAAGCATTGCGTAATGCTTTCCTATGGGCGGTTTGAATGCGTGCACGGCTCTGGCCGTGCATGCGCATTCGGAGCTAACGTCGGCAGGGGGAGGAGAGATCACCAGCGCCGAGGGAGCTTATGGTAAGTGGCTTACCCCTTCAGCCCAGCGGGAGGGAGATCCTGAGGGAGGGGGGGACCTAGTAACCGTATAGTGCCAGGAAAACGAGTTTGTTTTCCTGGCACTATAGTGCTCTTTTAACATAATATCTATTTGGTATTATGCTTTGTTGCCACTGACTTGGCAGTGGCTGAATACATTTTATATTCATTATTTTTCTCCGTCATTCTATCGCTTTTGATTTAAATAGACTGTATTTCTTTTGCTGGTTCTACTCATTCCCAAAGCAATAGCTGTAGGTTGTTTTTAAATATTAATTTACTCGAAACTAGATTTTTTAAAGTGATTATTGTAATCTCTGTTTTTTGGGTTTTGCTAATCAAAGTAAAGTTAAGTTTTAAATCTTTCTTGAGGGATTGTGTGTGTGGGAATTTTTTTTTTTTTTTTTGGTGTTGTAGTCCAATTAACCTATGGGCTATAACTCCGTCCTTTTCCCTGTACCACAGTATAAACTCCTCTGTTTGTTTGTCTGGTTAAAGGTCATACCTGTGATGAAACACATGATAAATGAGAAATGCCTCTGTATAAGGCCAATTTTAACTGGTATAGAAGTAGCTAGAGATAATTCATTATGTGCAGCTGTGTTTGCAATAAATAATTATTCTCCTATAAGAGAGCAAGATGAGATATGTATGAGAATTAATCAACTTATACATAAATGACTCAATATATAATTGGAATAAAGCTGTGTTTAAAGCACTGTTTAATTTCCAAATAATGAAAAGAGATTAGTCTATTGGAAAACCACAGTAAATGCCTCTTTCAAGCTATTTGTTCTGACACCTTTGTTTTAAAGAATATGAAAAGTCTCTAAATACCCTGACTGTCCTGACATATTATGAAGGGACATTAATAAAGCAGGAAGTCCCTTAAAGGACCACTATAGTGCCAGGAAAACAAACTCGTTTTCCTGGCACTATAGTGCCCTGAGGGTGCCCCCACCCTCAGGGTCCCCCTCCCGTGGCGCTGAAGGGGGAGGAAGGGGTTAATCACTTTCCTCTTTTCCAGTGCCGGGCTCCCTCGGCGCCGGGACTCTCCTCCCTCTTCTTCCGTCATCGGTTGAATGCGGATGCGCAGCAAGAGCCGCGAGCGCATTCAGCCAGTCTCAATGCTTTCCTATGGACGCTGGCATCTTCTCACTGTGAAAATCACAGTGAGAAGCGCCTCTAGCGGCTGTCAATGAGACAGCCACTAGAGGCTGGATTAACCCTATTATAAACATAGCAGTTTCTCTGAAACGGCTATGTTTACAGCAAAAAGGGTTAAACCTAGATGGACCTGGCACCCAGACCACTTAATTAAGCTGAAGTGGTCTGGGTGCCAATAGTGGTCCTTTAAGAAGCAATATTCATTCATTCTACAGGGCTAACCTTGTTCTTCATGAGCCAGGTGACGCCCTCGACCATGGACCATGGACTGGAGACTCATTGAAATAATTGGTATGTACTAAGCTAGCCATACTGTGTTCAGGGCAATATACATAAGATTGACATGCACTAATAGACCAAACAGCAGATTCCCTAGAGCAGCAAACACTGAACAAGGGGAACTCCCTCAGTACTCCACAAGAAAAACAAAATACAAACCAGAACAGGTTACTCCTAATAGCAGAAAAATACTGTTTTATGAAAGAGTACAAAGGACACAGTTCAGAATTTTGAGTAGTCACCAAATGACCTTGCTTCTTACAGAGTTTGATCTTTAAACCATGGATACATGTTGAAAAAAAGCAAAGAAAATAACTGATCGTTCAATATTTCTCAGTAGCTGAAGACACACAGCAATTACGTGTAAATCTCCCACTAATTGGAAGAAAAGGCTGCAGGGTTAGATGCAAATCTAGCCCTGGAGCAAAATTAGACGAATGGAGTAGGAAGGGCTTAACCCAAATGGAATCAAGATGAAAATAAGTATTTTGAGTGATAGTCCCCTAAAATCTCCCACTAACATGGTATGGAGCTTCAAACAAGCTCAAGACACAATAGCATGCAGTAGTATAATTGTTTGAAGCTCCATACCATGTGAGTGGGAAATTTACACGTCTTTACTACTGAGAAATATTGCACCATCGGTTCTTTTCTTCGTTTGTTTTTACAGGTACCCACAGAAAAAAGATCCAGCTCTATGTGAAGCAAGGTCAATTTGGTGACTACTCAAAATTCTGGAATGTGTCATTCAGACTCTCACAACATTTTATACGTAAATACAGCATTTTTCTGTGATTAGGCACAGCCTGTTTTGTTTGTTGTATACTGTGTTCAGGGGCTTTGTTGAGCACTAAGACCCAAATGGTTCCCTTTATTGTTGTGTGATAGAAATACCTCTCCAAACCAGACCACGCATTAAGCAGCTGCATAGGCTTGGATTAACCAAGTGCCTTGGTTAACTCTACCCTTTGTATTGCCACACTGAGCTGGGAAGAAGGGATTTGAATAATTTTCTACCAGAGCTATATGAGGGAGACCAGAATCAGCTCCAACTGGATCCAGTGGAGACAGACATCAACGAACTACTCCAGCCATACTCCAGTATGTATCTGTGTTTGTATATGTGACTGTGTATCTAAATGGCAAAATGTGTGACAATGTGCATCTGTGTTTGTGTGTGTGTATCTGAGTGTATATTTTAGTGTGTATCCTTTGTGCATGTATTCTGTATCTGAGTGTGTACATTATATTTTTTGGGGGAAGTGTGTGTCTAGTAAAGTATATCTGCTTGAATGTGAATGTGTGTCTCTGTCATTGTTTGACAGTGCATAATAAGGGGTAATGGGTCACACAATATCTGATGCTAGCCCTGATGAGGACAGACCCCAGGTAGAAAATGCTTTATTATTCAGTGATTATTTTTCTGTTTCTCTCCAGCCAATATGAATACACTAATATGTGACAAGGCCATGGGGTGGCCCAGCACCTGGTTTGCATATTTTAGGCGTTCACCGAGTTTTTAATCCCTCATGGGAAAAGTCCAGGGAATCTTTGGCTGCATGGGTAAGGCAAGAAAAAACAGGATCAATTTTTTTTGGCCTAGATGGCAAGAATGAAGTAAATGTCTAAAATGTCAAGAGAAATTCAAAGAGAAAGACAACAGACTTTGGATGAGTGAACTTACCTCAGTGGAATCCATGATGCCCATCATAGGGAAAAGAACAACTGGTAGGAGAGCAGTAACAGCCAAGGGGAGAGCTTCAAAACACCAATATAATGCCATGATAATGATTATAAATCCACAGTTTGCTTCCTGTCAGTAAGAATAGAACAGTCATTTCAAGAGCAATGTTTTAAGACCCACACATAGTCATATTTATAGCCGTATACATGTAAAACATTGCCTTTTAAATGCCTTGATTGAAACGTCCCTCAGAAATAGGGTAATGCAATTGTGATACTATTGTATGATCTTTATTTTGTTAAAATGCATTGCCATAAATAATGTCCTAAAGATAGTGATACGGTTGAGAGAATTTAGGGTTGAAATAGCCATTTAGGGTTGAGATGTTTAGGTAGATTTAAAGGCAATGCTTAGAGGTGCTTAGGTTTAAGGATATTGAGGGTTGGAAAAACTAAGGGGTAGCAGGCTTAGGCTAATAAGAAATTTAGGGTTACAGGCCACCTGACTTCAAGGTGCAGTGGTTTGTACCTCCCTGATACTCAATACATAGAAAGTAAATATCCCCTAACATATGCTAAGACATAAACTCATTTAAGCCTTAACACCAGCTAACTGTAAGTCCTTCTCAGGGCCAGGTTAGGATAGGGTTATTGGCAGGGCCAGGTTAACATAGGGGCTGATGGAGCTACAGCTCCAGGCCCATGCCTATGGAATAGGCCATTAATAAAAATAAAAAAATGAAAAATCAATAAATAAAATGTTAAAAAAAAATGTCACTACTCTTTACATGCTCTTGCTTAACTATGGAAACTTAAGAGGGATGTAGGGGTGGACTGGCTGACAATGAAATTAGTTAAGGTAAAGCTCACTTTGCACACTATGCAAATGCTTTTGCTGCTTCAGTCTCTCTAACACTGTGGCATGTTCCCTTTCTTCTACACTCACTACATACAGCTTTTCTCTGTCCCAGACTCTATAACAGGAGCTTGTGCCTCATACTAAGAAGGTTAGGAGAGGAGTGGACCAGCGAGTACTGGGGGACAGTCCTTAGAAAGTGTAGAGCTAGCGCATCATTAGACTCATTTATGCCAAACTCAGGATGCCGCCTGCATAGTATGTCCTTGGTTGGTCATCCTACATGATTGATAGGCAGGCTGAAGTGCATTCATGCCAGGCTGATCATCTAGTTCTTTGTCCAGACACCCCCCCCTTTTTCGGTATGTTTGTCCCTTTGCGCAGTCCTAGTTACGTGATTCACATCACATTACCGGACACTGCTGTTAGAGGGTATGGATTTACTTGAAATATGAAAGCATGAGATTAGCATAGGGTGTGTGTTTTCTGATAGTTATACCCTGTGAGTTTCCCTCCAGCACCACCTCCACCAGATACATGACACTTGGGTGGTATAACTGTAATTAGGCCTACCATAATTGTCGGCATCAGGCCCAATGGGCTCTTAATACATCCCTGGCTAATGTAGTGGCAGATCAGGTCACTACTAAACAGCTATAATATAAATGTTAGGATTTTTTTTTTTAAATCAATTGGTTTAATCAATTCATATCTTTACAGCACTTAACCTTTAGTGTTCTGGAGGCTGGGTTTTACATTGCATGCACAACCTAAAAAGGCTCCGATATCTTAGTCATGCAATTGGAAGAGGCCAATAAAACATTTCCGCTCCAGGCCATGTAACTCTAAATACAGCACTAGTCCTTCAAAAACCTACAGTGCCAACTTTAACTTGTTCCTTTAATACCGATTCTATATTGTGGTGGTAACATTGGTGAAGAGAGGGCATAATGCTAATCCCTAATTATCTGGCTTCTTCTGGCTTCTGGTCAGAGAGAAACAGAGCATTGCCTTGTTAACTGTTAACATGTAGAACATTTTAAATACAATACATGTATTGCTCCAGGGTCCATCAGCAATTGAGTCAAGGAGATCTCAGATAACATAGGTCTTTCATAGGTTAGCTGGGGAGTTCCTATAAATTTCCCCAGTCGGCCAGGGCCCATGGACATTACAGTCCTTTAAGCAGATACATTGTTTATCCAATGGCCAGCAAGGGAAGATTTCCTTCTGTAATCATATAATAATAAAGTATTTAACCAGGAAAGGTACATTCAGATTACTCTGGTTTTTAAGTACGTCATGGGGAAGTTACCTTACCCCAACATCCAGGAGATATTACTATTACCAAATTTAATGGTACGCAGGAAGGATGAAGGGCCGAGTCAACCTGCGACCCAAGGGTTGAACAGATTCTACTGATGATGCATTAGCCCACAGAGCTATCTCACCAGGTTTGATGCTGTGATACATTTAGTTTCTTAATGAGGATTACATTATCATCTGCGTACATGTTGCGGAAATGTTGCAAATCATGGGTAGTATATTTACAAATAGGGAGGATAGAATGTTCTCAGAATAACCCTGAGAGATTCCACTTTGAGTAAGTTTACTATGTATATTAGCATAGTGCTATCATCAACACTATTTTACGAGGCTTCTGTCTCTCTCTCTCATTAATCTGAACATGCATTCTTTGGTAAGCCACGCATATGCACCAGCATCTCTAATAGCATATGAACTCATCTCACTACTACATGAACAACCTTGCATGGTCCTAGCTCCCTTGTGAGGTGTATTCCTCAAAGCTGTTTTGGTTTGACTCAGCTAACCATTTGAATACTCTTTCTTATGAATTCTAACTAATAGGAAGTACTTTGGACTGGATTTGTTTGCCTTCTTTTGGATCAACAGCAAAAATAAATCAGAGAAAAGCTGAACTTGATGGACACATGTCTCTTTTCAGCCTTTGTAACTATGTAATTATGTAACTATATGGACTAGAAGCTGGCCTCGTGTCAACAAGAGCATAATCACAAAAGGTAATAACTCTCCCAGATGCTGTAGATCTTGTTACCAGAACTCACTCAAAGTAGATTCACCAAGATCCAATTTGTGAGACAATTCTATTTTCCCTATCTGTATACATTCTACCCATTACTGTACTTTTGCCTCCAAAGTCCCCGACTGCTACTACAGGTATCATCAAATTTAGTAGTAGAATCTTTGGATCCATAACACTATGCAGAAGATCCCAATAACAGTGTACATTTCTTCAACAAGGGTTCTATTCAATTTTAGGTCATAGTCAGGTTTTATGGTCTCCCTCATTATTGGCTGTACACTGGCATGGACAAATCTTATATGGGACAATAGCATACCCATAGAATATAACTATGTGTAATTCATTTGCGCATTCTTTTTAATATTTGATATCCCATGCAGAGTCAAACCAGCTGACAGATCTCAGTTGAATAGACAAGGGGTGAGGTCTGCTAGGATTGTGCATTAGAATTCGAATTGGCAGATGAAATCAAGTACAAGAGAAGGATTAGAGTCTAACAGGACCCAAGCCAGTTTACTGGTTTGCGCCCCCCCCCCTAACTTTATTCTTTACATAAAAGAGGTGAATGGGGTCAAGCAAAATCATGGTTCCAGTGCCCCTGTGTAACCCTTGGACTCTAAGCAACTGCCTAAGTTCACATAATTGTTAATCCTGCTCTGTCAAGGATAAAATAGCAGCAAAAGATGTTCCAACATGACCACTGTTACTCATACTGACACATGTAAACGAGAAAAGCAGAACATGACAGATATAACTCCATAGCGCAAGTCATATTCAGTAATCCTGAACATAGTAGCACCTTACCTGATGTGATTATTTACAGAACACTTGTCCATCTGTCTGAGGCTGAAAACCAATATAGCTATAGAAAAAGGTTACACTTTACTCTTGGCAGAAGAGTTCTTTGCACAAGACAAGACAAGGCTTGTGCATAAATGTGTTACTTGTTATTTGTCCAAACAAAATGCCTGTTAATTCACACCAGAACTAATTAATTCCAAACCTCTGGTAAATCTCCATTAAAGGTTAAATAATTTGGAATCGATTAGTTCACCGATCACCAGCACAAAATAATTTTGCATTAATTTAACAAAGACCAAACATTTTCTGCACCTAAGGTCTATTCGGCACTGACCTTACATGCACTCACTCAACATTTAAGATATTTTCTTCAAAGGCAAACCGTTAGGATTTTAGAACTGACGTAGTCTTCACTTATTCTAGATTTTCCGTAAAGCTTGACAAACACTTGGTGGAAAAGCTACCCCTCTGACCCTTGAGGCTATTGTTGAGAGACCATTCTAGTTCACATGAGCCTCTTGACAGCAAACGATCATCAGCATCTGAGTTATTGACCTTCCTTTTTAAAATATTTTGATCAACAGTGTCCAAGCTATAGGCTTGTAATATAGGAAAAAATTTACTGTACGTTCAGATTGTTAAGGGGCTGTTATTATTTTAGAGGCATCTGTGATAAAGTCTATGAGTAAGTCAGATTTAAGTTCATACTACCTGCAATGTTGCATAAAGGTTCATTATTCTAAGAGATTGGTTAGTGCAGTGAATAAATACATATGTGTATTATTTAGTGTAACGTTATTATCTCCCTTTTTGCAGATTGCTCTATTACTGATTTCTAAACCTTAGGTATATAGTTACACAATATAAAAGCAGTGATTAAGGCTGAAATGGCAGAACATATTAAAGTAGTTGTTGGCAACCCATTGCCCCGTGGGCCTGACCCCTGCAATACACCGACCCATCACTTTATACCTTGAAATACAAGGCATCCAGCCTGCCATCTACCACACAGAGTCGTACAGTTTTGGGCGGCTCACTCTGTAGTGATGAATGATGTCACTCCAGAGTGGGTCATGATGAGCTATGTGTAGAACTAATACAAGCTGATACTCGTGGCTCCAATGTGCCAACAGATGAGTGTGTAGTAGAGCTGCAATAATAAAAGAAATGTACAAACTTTGTCAAAACATAACAATGTGTACGTGTCTGTATGACTGCTTGACTGTATGACTGTGTATGTTTGCCTGTATGAAAATGTGTATGTACACCTGTATGACTGAGTATGTGTGCCTGAATGAGTGTGTGTATGTACACCTGTATGGCTGAGTATGTGTGTCTTAATGAGTGTGTGTATGTGTCTGTATGAATGTGTTTGTGTGATTATGTGTTTGTGCACTGATTTGTGAGCTCTCTCTGCTCAGCTCCCTCGGGCGCCGCAGGGTGATGCTGGGAGCCGGAATAAGGGAGCTGAGCAGAGAGAGCTCACAAATCAGCACTCCCTCGCTGCCCACCTTGGAACTCAGCTAGCCGCCTGCCACCAGGGACTAAATTTAATTTTAAAAAGCATATGAAATAATAAACGTCTATACACAATTCTTGTAGTAAAAGGGTTAAAAATCACTATGGTGACTACTGATTTTTGTGTTAATATCCATCCTACATTAATCAATTAAAATAGATGGAGGTATGCTATGAGTTAAGTGCCACTCATCTTGAAATGCTCATAAACACAATTCTCACAGATTAAACAAACGTTATCAAAATCATATTGTCTTCTTTCGGCTTGCAACACCTCAGCTGTGCACATGATCAGACCATATAGACCCCACAACATGCATGCAGATTACATCATGATTTACACTAAGAAAACAAACCTATATCTTCAAGCAGTTTTACAGCAAACTTATTCTGAGGTTGAGAAATGATCTTTAACCCCTTAAGGACACATGACGTGCCTGACACGTCATGATTCCCTTTTATTCCAGAAGTTTGGTCCTTAAGGGGTTAAAATGAAACTGTGTAGAACAAAGAACAACTTTTCCGAACTAATGTATGCCCAATTAGAAATCAAAACATATCAAAATGATATTTTGACCCCCATTAACACATATGTACGTATCCTGGAATGTGACTAAATCCTGACCGCTTATTTGGACAGTATAACGATAAGTTATCAACTGAACTCTGCTCTAAAATAGGTACTCTGACCAAAACAAACACTGTTTAAATGATAGAGTTAGGAAACACTTAAATGCAAAAATGTTTATATCATTCATTGATTACACTTTTGTAGTATATGTATCCACTTCCAGTAACATATTTTCCATTCTGTGTTAGAACATATAGAAAACATCCACAAGCTAAAAAGAATCTCTTTCTATAATCACATTACACCTTTAACAGGTATCTATCTAAAGCAGGGGTAGTCAACCTTTTTCTACCTAGAGTCCACTAATGCATCTTTCTTGATGGAAAAATTTCCTTACTGCCCACCAGTTTTTCGATTTTCTTTTTTTTTGCGCAAGTGCAGAATATATTTTAGAAAGGAGGGTGTTTAAAAAAAATAAATGTACTTACATTTATCTTTTTATTTCTACTTTATGCATGTTTGTAATGTTTTTTTTAACTTTATAAGGTTCTTTCTTCTATTCTACAAGTACTCTGCTCCTTCTTTCTCTTTTTTTACAAGTACTCTACTCCTTCTCCTATTCTACAAGTACTCTGCTCCTTCTTTCTCCTATTCTACAAGTACTCTACTCCTTCTCCTATTCTACAAGTACTCTGCTCCGTCTGTCTCCTTTTTTACAAGTTCTCTGCTCCTTCTTTCTCCTATTCTACAAGTACTCTGCTCCTTCTCCTATTCTACAAGTACTCTGCTCCGTCTGTCTCCTTTTCTACAAGTTCTCTGCTCATTCTTTCTCCTTTTTTACAAGTTCTCTGCTCCTTCTTTCTCCTATTCTACAAGTACTCTGCTCCTTCTCCTATTCTACAAGTTCTCTGCTCCTTCTTTCTCCTATTCTACAAGTACTCTGCTCCTTCTCCTATTCTACAAGTACTCTGCTCCGTCTGTCTCCCTTTTTACAAATTCTCTGCTCCTTCTTTCTCCTTTTCTACAAGTTCTCTGCTCCTTCTTTCTCCTTTTTTACAAGTTCTCTGCTCCTTCTTTCTCCTTTTCTACAAGTTCTCTGCTCCTTCTTTCTCCTTTTTTTACAAGTTCTCTGCTCCTTCTTTCTCCTATTCTACAAGTACTCTGCTCCTTCTCCTATTCTACAAGTACTCTGCTCCTTCTTTCTCCTATTCTACAAGTACTCTGCTCCTTCTCCTATTCTACAAGTACTCTGCTCCGTCTGTCTCCTTTTTTACAAGTTCTCTGCTCCTTCTTTCTCCTTTTTTACAAGTTCTCTGCTCCTTCTTTCTCCTTTTCTACAAGTTCTCTGCTCATTCTTTCTCCTTTTTTACAAGTTCTCTGCTCCTTCTTTCTCCTATTCTACAAGTACTCTGCTCCTTCTCCTATTCTACAAGTACTCTGCTCATTCTTTCTCCTATTCTACAAGTACTCTGCTCCTTCTCCTATTCTACAAGTACTCTGCTCCGTCTGTCTCCTTTTCTACAAATTCTCTGCTCCTTCTTTCTCCTTTTCTACAAGTTCTCTGCTCCTTCTTTCTCCTTTTTTACAAGTTCTCTGCTCCTTCTTTCTCCTTTTCTACAAGTTCTCTGCTCCTTCTTTCTCCTTTTTTATAAGTTCTCTGCTCCTTCTTTCTCCTATTCTACAAGTACTCTGCTCCTTCTCCTATTCTACAAGTACTCTGCTCCTTCTTTCTCCTATTCTACAAGTACTCTGCTCCTTCTCCTATTCTACAAGTACTCTGCTCCGTCTGTCTCCTTTTCTACAAGTTCTCTGCTCCTTCTTTCTCCTTTTTTACAAGTTCTCTGCTCCTTCTTTCTCCTTTTCTACAAGTTCTCTGCTCATTCTTTCTCCTTTTTTACAAGTTCTCTGCTCCTTCTTTCTCCTATTCTACAAGTACTCTGCTCCTTCTCCTATTCTACAAGTACTCTGCTCCTTCTTTCTCCTATTCTACAAGTACTCTGCTCCTTCTTTCTCCTATTCTACAAGTACTCTGCTCCTTCTCCTATTCTACAAGTACTCTGCTCCGTCTGTCTCCCTTTTTACAAATTCTCTGCTCCTTCTTTCTCCTTTTCTACAAGTTCTCTGCTCCTTCTTTCTCCTTTTTTACAAGTTCTCTGCTCCTTCTTTCTCCTATTCTACAAGTACTCTGCTCCTTCTCCTATTCTACAAGTACTCTGCTCCTTCTTTCTCCTATTCTACAAGTACTCTGCTCCTTCTTTCTCCTTTTTTACAAGTTCTCTGCTCCTTCTTTCTCCTATTCTACAAGTACTCTGCTCCTTCTCCTATTCTACAAGTACTCTGCTCCTTCTTTCTCCTATTCTACAAGTACTCTGCTCCATCTGTCTCCTTTTTTACAAGTTCTCTGCTCCTTCTTTCTCCTTTTTTACAAGTACTCTGCTCCTTCTTTCTCCTTTTTTACAAGTTCTCTGCTCCTTCTTTCTCCTTTTTTACAAGTTATCTGCTCCTTCTTTCTCCTTTTTTACAAGTACTCTGCTCCTTCTTTCTCCTTTTTTACAAGTTCTCTGCTCCTTCTTTCTCCTTTTTACAAGTTATCTGCTCCTTCTTTCTCCTTTTTTACAAGTACTCTGCTCCTTCTTTCTCCTTTTTTACAAGTTCTCTGCTCCTTCTTTCTCCTTTTTTACAAGTTTTCTGCTCCTTCTTTCTCCTTTTTTACAAGTTTTCTGCTCCTTCTTTCTCCTTTTTTACAAGTACTCTGCTCCTTCTTTCTGCTTTTTTACAAGTACTCTGCTCCTGCTTTCTCCTTTTTTACAAGTACTCTGCTCCTGCTTTCTCCTTTTTTACAAGTACTCTGCTCCTTCTCCTATTCTACAAGTACTCTGTTCCTTCTTTCTCCTATTCTACAAGTATTCTGCTCCTTTTTTCTCCTTTTTACAAGTACTCTGCTCCTTCTCCTATTCTACAAGTACTCTGCTCCTTCTTTCTCCTATTTTACAATTACTCCACTGCTTGCTATCGTGTATCCGCCTACCTACTCCAACTCCTCCCCTTTCAATACCCGCGTGTTACACTCGTTCACGAGTGCACGCGTTCGTACATGCTCACGCGTTCATACGTGTGCACACACGCATGTTCCGGGGGCACATGCGGGTTCGGGCACACACCCGCGCAAAAGAAGGATAGAGCGTTTATCTCTCTGGATGGAGGGAGGATTCTGTTACTGCCCACCTGAAATCCTGAAATGCCCATTAGTAGGCGGTAGGGACCAGGTTAACGACCCCTGGTCTAATGTATATGACTAATATAATAAGTCACTGCAATAAGTCTTTTTTTCTTAATAAAACGTTTTCTCAATAAATAAGTGTATGGAGGACTCAGCAAGTATAAAGACCACATTTTATTTGCTTGCAAATGATTTTTGTACATAAAAGGAAGAAATATGTGCATTCCCTCCTGGGCACAGTTGCTCTGATAGTCATCATTTTATAGACTTGCATGAGTGGCAAGAGGTCACGGTGATAAATGCCTAATAATACGACATCATACAAATTAAGGACCAATGCACCAAAAAGAAAAATTATTAAATGCATTTAAAAATGCAGTTTGAAATTTTGATAAGATGTGCCCCAATTCCCCTTTTTTCTGTGTAGATTTGGAATCCAGACCAGATTCCTTTTGGGCTGAGCACCCCACACATCCACTATGGGTGCCCCTTAGGAGTTGACCACAGAAAATCTTAAATCGTGGAGAGTCTCTGGAAGCAGTTTAGCCAGAAGTTATTGCAGTAAGCATGTTCATTTACTATGTTAAAATTAGTTTAGGCAGAAAGTATTGCAGTAAGAATGTTTATTTCACATGTTAAAATTAGTATAGGACCCACCAATATTGGGGTACTGTGACGTAGTGCTGTGCTTAACATAGTATTGCCATATGCTGTAATTGAAACTAAACTGATTTTAAGTAGTCTTGCAAAATGTAAAACTGTATATATTTTTTTTGTGCAGTTCTCCCTAATTTGTATTTTGGATAAATGTTGGTCTTTATGGCAGCATCGCTACTTAGAAATGCATGTTCCGGTGTGCCCTCCAATTCCTCTTTTTTCCAATAATACAACATCAGTCAGATAAAAAAGAAAAGTCTGACATTTTTTAAACAAATGAAGTAGCTTACTTATAAAAAACACACCTATATGTGAAATTGCTTTTACACCAGTGCCTGTATAATTATCAATTATCTTCACATATTCCAATCTCCTGGTTGGAGACCACTTAGTGCTTTAGTTAAAGACTGCTTTTTTTATTGGAAGATCAAATTCTCGCTTCACATTTGAGACTACTTACCGTAGAGGGCACCACCAATGGCAGGGGCAGAAGGAACAAAGGTGTGAGGAAGATGATGAAGTAATTTCGGTTTGCCAAGACCCATTTCCAGACTGATACCATGTTGCCTGCTTTATGTAATAGAGGCTGCTCTCTCCCTAGCAGCTTTATAAGAAGTGCGTAGAATGCAGGTAATTGTGGGTGTTTACGTTTTTTTTTTATTATTATTACTGTACATTTTTTTTCCAGCGGGGAAGTAGGTAACATAGGAAAGTAAACATCATAGATAATGTATAACCTGATGGGAAAATAAACTGTGACCTTATGACAAGCCAATATACATGACCTTTATCTCACTGGAAGTTTTAAAGGTTTTAAAGTTTAGAGGGCAGTGAGCTCTACATTAGCTTAATTATGGCTACATTTGTTATTATTAGCTTGCATTTTTCCAGGAGTAAAGAGGAGCAGTGTTTTCATTAACACTGAGCACATTTCCCTACATGCATTTAGTGGGTTAGAGGTCGGGGCATTAAAAGAAAAGGATAGTCATGAAGAATGAGTGTGAAAATGGAATGGGCAACTTTAGTTACAAACAGTTGGGTTGGCAAACAAATGTCTGCATCCTTGGTGTGACTGACCCTTGGGACAACCCCCACACTGTTCAAGTAAATGTATGTGGTCAATTCCTCCAGTCTGGTATAGATAATGGTCTCTGCATTAACAAGTTGCAAACCCCGTTTTTGTACTATGTCCTTTCTGTTGTCAAGCATGTCTGTAATGTACACATTTACATGTTCTGTAGAACAATCCATCGTTAAAGCCTATGACTTGGTATTTACATTTGATGGTCTAAGCTCCAGCCAGACCTCATTGTGAAACCTTGGACATGTCTGCTGGTAGCCTTCATCTTAACCAGGCAGGTTTCAATAATCCCATGCAATGTGGTCCTTCATTTTCTATCTCATTTTCAGCCTAAGGTAGTTACCGCCATCCTTGTGTATCAGGAGGTTGCATGTCTTCTACGTGGCTTTCAATATTCCTGCTTCCGAATGTCTAAATTGCTGAATTTTGGAATTGCCGAAGTGTGGAATTTCGGAAGTGCCGAACTAAACTGAATTGCTGAAGTGTTGAAGTACCGAATTGCCGAAGTGGCGAATTTCGGAAGTGCCAAACCGAACTGAAGTGCCGAATTTCGGAACTGCCGAAGTGCGTCAAATTTCTGAAAAGTGGCAAAACAAGAGAGGGAGGCAAAAGTATGAGAATGATGACAGGAATCTAGACCAATAAGCTAATTCTTGGCACTGGGTAGCGCTATAGATGTGTAAGTGGTTGTGGTGGCAGTCGGGGGAACCTAACCCTACTCCTAACCCTACCCTTAACTCTACCCCAAACCCTACCGAGTTGCCGAAGTCCTGAATTTCAGAAGTGCCAACCGAACCGAAGTGCCGAATTGCTGGAGTGCCGAATTTTTTTACTTATCCGAATTTTTGAACTGAACAAAACAAAAATGTTTGCCCATGCACATCCATATTGGCTGGCTTGGACCATTAGGGCACAGAAAGTCAAACAGGTTTGAAGACTCTGCTACGTCCTGTAATAAAGTGCATGAAGTTGTCTGTGATGGAGTCTATATTTCCTTTAGATGTTATAGAGAGGCAGTTGATGTTTAACCCCAGGGGAAGTATGTGTTGTGTGCAACATATAAAAAAATATGGTTGGATGTGGGGCCCTGGGGTGAAGCATTCCGAGAGTAGAGCAGGCCGGCGCTCTAATCCTTAGTTTACAGACAACTGGGAGAAATAAAATCCAGGCCAGGAATTCAGACTGTCTCCAACCTACTGCTCAGCTAAAAATAATCAGCAGTAGTAAAGGAAATAAATCCCTCCATGGTAGACAGGTAAGAGAGACTTTTATTTTGTATCTTCTTTAACGACTGGAAATACGTAGCATGAAAGGCTGCAAGTGAGGACTGGGGTGCAAGAAACTGACATTCTATAAAGTTGATGAAACCTGTGTTTTATTTGTAGGAATTTCTTTTGTGCACTGAATTTTGTGTGTGTGAATTTTTCATTGGTTCCACAAGACTGTGCCTATTTTATAACCCAAAACAGGGGTTCACGTACCTCCTGGGGGTACATGAAAATAAACTTGTAATGATGGCGGTGCAGCCGCACTTCACGGGTTGGGAACAAGGGTGAAGGTCTTTCAGGTGGCCCATGCACTTGGGCATGAGGGACCCATTCATGCGCTGCAGTGCTTTAGCACGACCTCTCCCCTTCTTCTCTGCTGAGAGGAAGTGAGCAGGAGGCGGGCATTTGCTTTCAGATCAAGCAGTTACAACTGCGCGGGAAGGGTGGACCGCAAGCTGCTAGTGCCTGCCCCCACCCGCAAACAGTGTCTAAACCCTTTACCGACATAACTCCATCTTGTCCTGAGAAAGCCGGACAGACCGGAGAAATGCGTTGACGTCATTAAGGGGGCAGAGACTACGGATACCCGGAAGCACCACGCTTGTACCACTTGGGCTGCACTGAAGCCGGACCATTAAACTCCGGACACAACAGCAATGCAGAACCAGTGTCTCCAACTCCTCCATATTTTACAAAGCTGGGCAGTGAGAAACGGCGTATGCCGAGCCTACTCACCACTTTCTCTTGTAAGAGACAGCTTGTTTGTTGATTTTTAAACACAGAGTTTTTTTAATACATTTGTTTATACTTTGCCAATATCAGAGTTCCATCACTGTATGACAGATACCTGATCTCCTTACTCTTCCTATGGGAATCTTTATCTACAGTAGTGATGGTGTTGAAAGCCTTTTTTGTTTTGTTTTAAACTATCTGCACAATTATGTGTTTTTATGTATTCCCTTTACATGTGCTGTTGAGCTGTGTTAACTGGGAGCCATCTACTGAACATTGAGTATTACTGCAATACCTTTATGATTAACATTTGGTTTGGGGTTTATCACCTAAACGTCTATTTTATACTGCTCCACTCTTTTCTATTTTTCTTCCTTTTGATTCTGTTTTATGTGTTATTAGTATAACACATTGAGTGTGTCAGCAGCATTATATAAAAATTGTAGATTATGCTAACATAGTGTACAGATAATCTTAATTTTAATAATGACAGGAGGCGAGTATTTTGCATAAACTTTCTTTACTTTATGCCTCCAGCAGCACAAGTCAATCAATCAAAAGAAAAGTTTTAACCAATCAGAGTCCAGCACATCTAGTATATCAGTCCCTGACAGGCTCTCCATTTCCACTTTCTTTGATGTATCCATGCCCGGAGAAAACTTCCAATGATGTATTGAAGAAACTTGAACCATAAAAACTTGATAACTTGCAGGGTAACTGTGCAACCGATTTTCCCTTTTACCATGTGATGTCAAGCTGAAAAACATAGAAAACAAGTGAAAGGTTGTGGAAAACAACTGTTGTCCATACACCACATCTTCTTTAAACTGTCTACATGAAATACTGTAAACATATTATTGTTGAATAATGTAACCTGAGTCTATCGTGTGATACAATTATAATCTGAGAGTGTTGTGTCGGTAAGCTATCATCATGTGAAGTGTCCTTTGGTTCCGTTTTTACCGTCATTCTACAGTATGTGTCCCTCGAGTAATACTTACCAGTGGACACCCTAACAACCACCCAAAAGAATAGGGCGGGAGAAAGAGTGGAGGGAAAATACTCGCCTCCTGTCATTATTAAAATTAAGATTATCTGTACACTACGTTAGCATAATCTACAATTTTATTACATGACAGGAGGCTTCCTATTTTGCATTTTTAACGCTGTGGTAAAAACGCAAAGGACGCGTGCGATGATTGGCGAAAATAAAATACCCTGAAGGTATTTTCTCATGTCCAATCTGCAGTACGTAGAATATCGGTCAAAGAGGCTCCCGTCAAAAAGGCCCTAGATGCCGCTGCCCCCCTGACCGAATGGGCCCCAAAACTAATGTCAATTCCTGCTAACGATAGTAACCATCTTATCCATCTGGCTAATGTAGTTGTAGTAACTGGTTTGTGAGATTTGGTGTATGAAATTAATAATTGTCCGGATCCCGAAGCCCGCAGGGGCGTCGTGACCTCAACATATCTGAGCAGTCTATCGACGACACAAAGACGAGGAACAGTCGGAAAAAAGGGGTAGGACACAGGATTTGAAGTCCGTCTTTGTCCTGCGTGAAATCAAAAACGTAACACCGACGGGGGTTATAGAGAACCCATCTACGTTGAATGCCCGAACATCCGAAACCCGACGAAATGATACTAAACATAACAACAAAGTGAGCTTGGCTGTCAATTGTCTGAGCGACAGGGCCGTGTTATCAGGCCAGTCCCTAATGAAGCGAATAACCACGTCTACATCCCATAGACGTTGATATTTCGGAGCTGGTGGTCTGGCTAATTTTATGCCCCGTAACAGCCTGCACACTAATGCGTCTTGTCCCACTGGGGTACCATTGATAGTGATGTGCGCTGCTGAGATAGCGGAGTGAGTAACATTAATAGATCGGTATGATTTTCCGTTGGAGAAAAGGTGTGAAAGGAAATTTAATATGGCTGAGACAGGTGCTGTAAAGGGATCAAGACACTGTCCCAAACACCAGCGGTCCCATACATTCCATGCTGCCATGTAGCTTCGTCTTGTACCCGGTGCCCATGAGTCCCATAGGAGGTCTTTAGTTGTTTGCGATAGATCTGGGACTGCCCAGGATCCCCTGAAAGAGTCCAGACTACTAATTCTAGACGGTCCTGCATTATTAATGGACGAGGTTCCGCACCCGGGTTTGTGAGAATCGTTGGAAAGGTTGGTAGTACCAGTGGATGGTCCCGTGATAATGCCAGTAGGTCCGGGAACCACGCTTGGCTTCTCCACAGTGGTGTTACTAGTATCAACGATGTTCTGGACATCCGTATTTTGTGTAGGACCCTTGCCAGCATCGAAAAAGGTGGGAAGGCGTAAGCTCCTACCGATGGCCAGCATTGTAGGAACGCGTCTACCGCCTCGCTCTGTGGATCCGGTAGCCAGCTGTAATACCTTGTCAGTTGTGCATTCGTGCGTGATGCGAAAAGGTCTACATGGAGCGGTCCCCTGAGTGTTCTCACCATGTCGAAGATCGTTGTATTCAGCCGCCAATCGCTGTTGTCTCGCCAGTGACGTGAAAACCAGTCCGCTGTGAGATTGTTGAGACCCGGTAAATACTCTGCTCTGAGCGTTATATTGCGTGGAAGACAGAAACGATATATGTCCTTGGTAGCCTCTGTCAAGGCCCGTGACCTGGCTCCCCCCAGGTGATTCACGTACTGAACCGCCGATATGTTGTCCATACGTAGAAGTATGCAACAATCGGACATGTTCTTGGCCAGGCTGCGGATAGCAAAGGAACCGGCTATCAGTTCCAGGCAGTTGATGTGAAGTTGTTTTTCTTCTTCCAACCATGGTCCCCCCGTGGATGCTCCCCAACCCCATAGGCTGGCGTCCGATTCCACAACAAAATCCGGGTTCGGACTGAAGATGGCTCTGCCGTTCCAAGCTTCCATGTGTAGGAGCCACCAACGGAGTTCCGTCCGTACCTCCGCAGTCAATTCGATTTCCTGATCGTACGAGTGTCCCCGTCTGAGATGAAGAGCTTTCAACCTCTGCATGGCCCGGTAGTGCAGGGGTCCCGGGAAGATCGCTTGTATGGAGGATGACAGCAGACCTACTATTCTGGCCAGGAGCCTCAGAGGGACCGTGTCTCTTCGTAGAAAACGTCGTATCTCCTTCCGAATGTTCGCGATCTTCGACTTGGGAAGGCGCAGTGTGCATGACACTGAGTCTATCTCGAATCCGAGAAATTGGACAGTTCTTGACGGGGAGAGTGACGACTTCTCTTTGTTCACTATGAAGCCTAAAGATTCCAGAAAGTGCACTACAGATTTCGTTTGAGATCGAAGTCTGGATTCGCTCTCGCAGAATATCAGAATGTCGTCTAGGTAAATTAGACACCGAGTACCCAATGTCCGTAAATGCGCCACTGCCGGCTTGAGTAGTTTTGTGAAGCACCAAGGAGCGGAACTGAGTCCGAACGGGAGACATGTGAATTGACATGTGCGACCTCTGCAGTGGAAATGAAGGAATGGCCGGCTGGACTGGGCCATCGGGACTGACAGATAGGCGTCTTTTAAATCCAAGCGGGTGAACCAGTCGTGATCCAGTAGTAGATCCCTGAGGAAGTGTCTGTAGGCTACGAATGCATTGAGGTCTCGTAGGTTGATGACGGGTCGGTAGTCTCCCGTCTTTTTCTGGACAACAAACATATTGCTGATGAATCCCGCGTCGTCCGGAGCGAATTCGACCGCTCCTTTGAGGAATAAGGCTCGAATCTCTTCGTCTATGAGCTTGGTGTGTTCCGCTGATGTTCTTATTGGTTGTGGATGGCGTGCTTGGAGTGTCCGTAAAATCTATCTCGTAGCCCCTGATCGTTCTTAGGATCCAGGCGTCTGAAGAAACCTTTTCCCAATTCTGTGAAAAGAGAGACAGTCTGCCAGCAGTTAAGTGAGAATGGCAATGTATTAGTGTTTGAGTGCTCACCTGAGTTAATGCGTCCGCCGCCGCGGGTGCGTGCCCCTCTGGGATGGAAGGTGCCTCTAGTGAACGGTGGTCTTGATGGGAAGAAAGCTTGCAACGTTTGAGTTCTGGGGCCTGTCGGCCAGAAGCGGCTGGTTGCTCAGCCCCGTTGGCGACCAGCCCTGCCAAAAACCCCCCTGAATATTGTGGGTTTACGGAAAACTTGTTTGATCGAAGTTTGAGCTTTGCTCAAAGTGGTGAAGAGGTTCACGTGCTTCTTCAATTCGCCAATGAAAGGTTCCCCAAACAATTGGCCGTTGGCTTGCGGTGCGCAGCTCCTTTTTCCCCAGCTCCAGCAGTTTGGAGTCCATTTTGAGCAGGGCGGCCTTGCGTCTCTCTGTACATAGGGCTGCGTTGGGATTGCCCAACATGCAGATTGCCCGTTGAGCCCATTCCCGGATTGCATGGGCGTCTAGAGTACTGCCCCCAGTGAGGACGTCATCGGCCAAATATAACATCTTTGCTAGTGGGCCTAGCATGTCTAAAAGCTTATCTTGTGACGCTTTGAGGCCCTTCTCGATGCCTTTGCGTGGGTCACGGCCTGCTCGTGACATGAACAAGACTACCGTTGCGTCAAATTCTGGGGTATGAGCAATCTTGTCCGGAAGTATGGGTCTCGGACATTCGGCCTTTAGTCTTGCGCGTACTTCTCTTTCCATTGGCTGTCGTAGCCAAAAATGAATGAGTTGGGCCAGGAGGTCCGGGAGACCCCACTCCGATGACCTTGGGTGGCGTATTGTGCGCGGATCAAACATCGGCGTGCCTGGGGATCCAGGAACGCACCGTCTTCCGATCCGTCTGCCCGAATGCGGGGTTTCCTCAGTCCATGACGGGTGTCTCTGTCTTCATCTGGGTCCGACCCAGGGTCATCTTGGCGTGTGTCCAACCAGTCTTCCTCCTCGGACGGTGAATCCTCCCATGATAGTGGGAGGTTAGAAGGGTCTTGGTGTTCTGCCTGGCGACTCCTTTTCAGTGGAGCCTTGCCCTTCGATTTTCGTGGGGCTGGGCCATTACCTTTCCAATGTCTCTTGGATGAGACCAGATCCCCTGTAGACTGTTCCAGGTCTTTGGCATCAGGATTGTGGCGAAACCGACCTCGCCACGTGTCCTTGGAGGGGGCTGCTTGCCCGCCTCTTGCCTTTGGACTATGGACCAGAATTATGTGAATGTGTTAACCCAGATAGCTATACCATGGAGCCTATTCATATAATGAAAGACTATGGGAAAGACTTTAGCTCCATGGCAATTGTACTGTGTGAATAGGATCTGCGCGCTATTCGGTAGTTTTGTGCGCTCAGATCCCAGCTATCTGGGGATATGTGAAATGTCTGTGTGTTATGGGTAAAAAGTAACTTTCTGTATTTTAAAGTGTTTTATGTCTTTCTGTAACCATGTGGTTAATGGAGTCTGCTTCTAGCCCTGGATAATTGGATTACTTCCCCCCATTGTCTCCAGGATATAGGCCTCTGTAAAACCTGTGTGAGCCAGATTTAGCCATGCTGACAGGGGTTTTAAAAGATACTTTAGTAATGCCATTTTAGTAATGCCATTTTTTAATATGTTGTTCCCCTGAATGGATTGATTGTGGATATGTAATTTTGTGTGAATGTGGTGTATGGTTTTAAAGTTATGGAAGTTGTGTAAAAAGTATATTTTAAACTGTATGCATAATTGGATTATGTGTCACACTAAGGGGAGGGGATGTGTGGGTTGCACCCGTGATACTATTGGTCATTTTATGCCTCCCCCTGGGTGTGGCCTGTATGTGTGAGATGGAAATAAAAGCCAGGCTGGATGAGCCAGTTCAGAGTTCCTGTTTAACCCTCAAAGTGAAGTGTCGTCTCATTATTGGGGAGGATTTATTGTATGCTGTTCCAGTTTGACTGCTAGGAGTGCAAACCTATTCGTATGGTTCCTATTCGACTGTCTACAGCATTCAGAGGCTGTAGAGGATTCATATGCTTCTCTGATACGGTGATTGTGGTGTCTGCCAGAGTTCTTGGAGTCCTCAGGAAGCGCTAGGAGCATCCTTCAACGGAGGTACCAAGTCGGGGTGCCAGGCGATCCGTTACAAGGATCCTCGCCTGAATTATGGGCCCATAATTTGGCTATAGCCTTCTCCATGGAGGCCGCTACCGCAGAGTTAATCATAGACTGAATGTCTGGTTGTGTGGGTTGAGAGGATTCACTCATAATGCCACGGTCGGCCTGTGGGAGATAGGACAGGGTCAGTTACCGAAATACTGGAAAGTAAACGGTAATGAATATTGCGGCCTTCCACTTACGACTGGGGTTCCCCAGTGTATAAAAATGGACCCAAACGGTTCGTAGACCGGTCCTGTATGTGTTGCACTGCTGGCTGTAATCATGGGCTGGTGAGGGGGTCACCCTCTGTGAGACCGGGATGAGCGGTCATAAATTAACAGGTGAAGTTCGTTCAGCCTGTGTCGTCCGATGATAAAGTTCTAGGACGTGTCCCAATAATGATAGCCCAATGGAAATCTATTATCGTAGAATTCGCCTCCGTTGTCTGGAGGATTTTTACGGGTCACCCGAGTCATAATGTGGAGGGTGCCGGTATTAATATCTGCAGCTTATGAATAGGGGGGTCACCCCAATAATTGTTACAGCTTGGTGCAGTGTCAGCACACGTCTGGGGGTCACCCAGTGCAGGGGGGTCACCCCTTTAATTACAATAATCAGTGTGCTTGCGGGGGGTCACCCCGCTAAGAGGGGTCACCTCTGGAGAGTACACTTCTACTGATCGAATCAGAGTGTGTCTCTTTAAATATATTTATTATTGTATTGTTTCAATTGTATTTCCACAGATCAACTTGTGTAAGTTTGCAGTTCAGAAATATCCAGTTGCCTGTCTCTTTAAATGTAGAGCGACATGAGGTAAGCAAAAGTATGTGATTAAATGATTTGTGAATGAAATGGCCGACCGTTTGAATTGACGGTTTGCCAGTAACAAAGATGGCCGACTTGGATCTCGCGGTCTTCCGCGGGATCCAAGATGGCCGTCGTTCGCGCCAAAATGCTGAGCGGTCCGCGGTCGCGGTGTTAGCCGCGATCGCGTCCGTCAGCCATAAACTACAGAAAAAATCGGATCTCCCCGCTCCCACCTCCCCACACGAATCCCCCCCCAGAGGTAATCCCTGCACCTAATGTTAAGCGAGATCGCGGCAGCTACCCGCGATCGTGCAGCCAGCAGGGAAATGAAGGAAAAACAGGGAGGGGAGAGGCAGAAAGGGAAAGCAGGGGAATAAAATTATATAGAGAAAACAACTATATTTAAGAAACTGAAATTAAGTTTTTAACACTTAATAAAGACAAACTAATGAAAGCTATATTGTTTAAATAAAAATTATGAATAATAGCAATGTGAAATGAATAAATAGTAGAATCTAGCAGAAGAAATCAATACTCTGACCTGTGCCTTGGCTGGAGCAGCAAAGAAAGAGGAAATGGAGAGCCTGTCAGGGACTGATATACTAGATGTGCTGGACTCTGATTGGTTAAAACGTTTCTTTTGATTGATTGACTTGTGCTGCTGGAGGCATAAAGTAAAGAAAGTTTATGCAAAATAGGAAGCCTCCTGTCATGTAATAAAATTCATACCAACTCTAGGTATATGAAATTTTTAAAGAACGCTCCAAAATTAAATTACTTTATCATAACTCCATCTCTGTCACAACTCCGCCCCCTTATCGGCACAACCCCGCCTCAATGTCATTATAACATTGCTAACAGAACCATGTGTACATGTACATCATTACTCCTTACCATGTACGTTGACCCAGCCTCTATTACATTTATAGCTCCCTTACCTTTTTCTGCCTCCTAAATCCCACATGGAGTGAGAAAGCCGCGTCAGATAAGAGGGCGGAGACTGATTCCGTATACCCGGAAGTGGAAGAATCGGAGCTGAAGACAATCTGACAGGTCAGTTCTGACACAGATTGAGGGTCTGGGGGAGAGACACATAGGGGTGCTGGGGGAGAAACAAATGGAGGGGCTGGGGGAGAGAAACATGGAGAGGCTGGGGGGAAGAGACACATGGAGAGGCTGGGGGGAGAGAAACATGGAGAGGCTGGGGGAGGGAGACCCATGGAGGGGGTGGGGAGGTGAGAGAAAGACGCATGGAGAGGATGGAGGAGACACATGGATGGGCTGGAGGGAGAAAGACACATGGAGGGGCTGGGGAGGTGGGAGAGAGATGCATGGTGGGAATGGGGGAGAGACACATGGAGGGGCTGGGAGGAGACAAGTGGAGAGGATGTGGAGACACATGGAGGGGATGGAGGAGACACATGGAGGGATGGAAGGAGACACATGGAGGGGATTGGGGGAGACACATGGAGGGGTGGAAGGAGACACATGGAGGGAATTGGGGCAGACACATGCAGGTATGGGGGTGACCCATGGATGAGATAGAAGAAAAACATAGAGGGCTTGGGGAGGGTGGGAGAGAGACACATGAAGGGGATGGGGGAAAGATACATGGATAGACTGGGGGGAAAGACACATGGAGAGGTTGGGGGGAAGAGACACATGGAGAGGTTGGGGGGAAGAGACACATAGAGAGGCTGGTGTAGAAACACATGGAGGGGATAGGGAAGAGACACATGGAGGGGCTGGGGGAGACATATGGAGGGGATGGGGAGATGGGGGAGAGACACATGGAGAGGATGGGATGAGATACATGTAGGGGATGGAGGCAGACACAAGGAGGGGATGGGGCAGACACATGGGGTGGAGGCAGAGGGTATGGGAAGATGGGGAATGAGACACATAGTGGGGCTGGCGGGGGATCTGACACATGGAGTGGCTGGTAAGAATGAGAAACATGGAGGGACTAGTGGGAAAAAATTAGACACATGGTGAGGCTAAGGGGAAGAATGAGACATATGGATGGGCTGGGGGAATGAGACACATTGAGAGGCTGGGGGGAACACATGGAGGAGATACGGAGAGACACATGGAGGGTCTGGGAGAAGAGAGATATGGCGAGGCTGGGGGAGGAAGACACATGGAGGGGATGGGGAGGTTGGGAAAAAGATGCATGGATGGGATTGGGGACACACATGGGAGGATGAGGAGAGACATGTGGAGGGGCTGGGGATGTGGAAGTTAGACACATGGATGGGCTGGGGAGAGAGACACATGGGGTATGGGGGGATGACACACATAAAGTGGCTGGGGGGAATGAGACACATGGAGGGGCTGGGGGAAGATGAAACACATGGAGGGGCTGGGGGAAGATGAGACACCTAGAGGGGCTGGTGGGAAGAATGAGACATATGGAGAGGCTGGGGGGGTAACACATGGAGGAGATAGGGAGAGACACATGGAGGGGCTGGGGAGTGAGACATATAGAGGGGCTGGGGGAGAGATATATGGCGAGGCTGGTGGAGGAAGGCACATGGAGGGGATGGTAGATGAGGGAAAGACACATGGAGGGACTGGGGAGGTGGAAGAAAGATGCATGGAGGGGATGGGGAGACACATTGAGGGGATGAGGAGAGACACATGAAGTGGCTGGGGGTGAATGAGACACATGGAGGGGCTGGGGGAAGATGAGACACATGGAGAGGCTGGGGGAAGATGAGACACCTAGAGGGGCTGGTGGAAAGAATGGGACCCCGGGAAAAATAGAAGAGCTAGATAATCTTCTAGTAGAGGAAATAGCTAAAATGACAATAAAGGGGAACGTTATCATCATGGGTGACTTTAATCTTCCTGATGTGAATTGGAAAACCAAAATAACTGCTTGTGCCAGGAGCACACATATTCTAAACTTCCAACTGGGGTTGTCTCTAAAACAAGTCGTTGAGGAGCCAACTCGTAAAGAAACCATACTAGATTTAGTGTTAACAAATCAGATATTACTGTAGGTGAAAGTTAAGGATCCAGTGATCATCAGTCAGTGTGGTTAAATATAAGAACAGTGACTGAATCACACCACACAAAAACAAAAGTTTTAGACTTTAAAAAAACAGACTTTTCTAAAATTAGAATATGTGTAAAGGAGTCATTATCAGACTGGAGCAATTTAAATGGAGTCCAAGAAAAATGGGATTATTTAAAAGTTGCACTGCTGAAGGCAACAGAAAATTTCATTAGGCTTGTCAGTAAAAGCAAAAAATGCAAGAAACCACTGTGGTATTCTGCAGATGTGGCCAAAATAGTAAAAAACTAAAAGTTAGCATTATATAAAACAAACAAACAGAGTGAGGAAGACAGAATGATCTATAAGATTAGCCAGAAAGAGGCTAGGTAAGTTATAAGAGCTTCCAAATCACACACAGAAGAGAAAATAGCACAGTCAGTAAAAAAAAAGGGGACAAAACATTTTTAGATACATAAATGAGAAAAGGAAAGTAAAGCAAGGATTAGTTAGATTAAAAACAAAAGAAGGAAGGTATGTAGAAGAGGATAAAGGTCTAGCTGACTGCCTCAATTAATATTTTTGTTCAGTATTTACAGATGAAAATGAAGGAAAGGGGCCTCAGTTAGGAAAAAGGACAAATAAGTCATTTGTGACATGTGAGTTTACAGAGGAAGAGGTTATATTTCAACTGTCAAATGTAAAGACAAATAAGTCAATGGGACCTGATGGAATACACCTAAAGTTATCAAGATAGCTTAGTGGTGTACTAGCAAACCCATTAACAGATTTATTTAACCAATCATTGTTAACAGAAGTAGTCCTAGAAGATTGGAAGTTAGTAAATGTTGTGCCCATTCACAAGAATGGTAGTAGGGAGGAGTCAGGCAACTATAGGCCAGTAAGCCTTACTTCAGTAGTGGGGAAAGTAATGGAAACCATGTTAAAGGATCGGATTGTTGAACATCTAAAAACACATTGATTTTAAGATCAGAGACAACATGGGTTTACTTCAGGGAGATCATGCCAAACTAATCTTATTGATTTTTTTGATTGGGTAACTAAAATTATAGATCAGGGTGGTGCAGTGGACATTGCTTACCTCGATTTCAGTAAGGCTTTTGACACTGTTGCACAGGGCCGGACTGTGAACTAAAATCAGCCCTGGAAAAAAATTCTATACCAGCCCAATAATGCGTCGCGCCAGCATAGTGTGCTGATATAGAGGGTGAAAAAATAACTTGAAATTGAAAACTCCAACGAATAAACGCATATAGGACTTAAAAATAAACAAAAGAGCACCTTTATTTTAAAGGACCACTATAGTGCCAGGAAAACATACTCGTTTTCCTTGCACTATAGTGCCCTGAGGGTGCCACCACCCTCAGGGTCCCCCTCCCACCGTGCTGGATGGAGAGGAAGGGGTTAAACTTACCTCTTATTCCAGCACCGGGCGGGGAGCTCTCCTCCTCCTCTCCTCCTCTTCGGCTGAATGCGCATGCGCGGCAAGAGCCGCGCGCGCATTCAGCCAGTCTCATAGAAAAGCATTATCAATGCTTTGCTATGGATGCTGGCATCTTCACACTGTGAAAATCACAGTGAGAAGCGCGGAAGCCCTCTAGCGGCTGTCAATGAGACAGCCACTAGAGGCTGGATTAACCCATTTATAAACATAGCAGTTTCTCTGAAACTGCTATGTTTATATAAAAAAAAGGGTTAATCCTAGCTGGACCTGGCACCGAGACCACTTCATTAAGCTGAAGTGGTCTTGGTGCCTATAGTGGTCCTTTAAGTAGATGTACATTTGCATGTAATCAATGTTTCAGTACAACTACTTTGGCCTATTAAGGACATTTTAGTAATGGTACTGAAATGCTGAATGTCTGCAGTTGCACAACTAAAAAAATGAAGTGATCTGGTTAATTTTGAAGTTCTATGGGTGCGCTCTTCACTTTGAATATGTTATTGTGCATGAGTATGCAACTAGAAACAAGACAGGGCCAATACGTGCTCATTACATATATATATATATATATATATATATATATATATTAATGACATTTATTTGAGTATTATGCATATATAAATGTATATTACTATATGTGTAAATATTATAGGTAGTGATGCCGCGACCATAAAACTTCCGCAAATGTTCGCGAACGGGAGAACCCAGCGAACCACCATAGACTTCAATAGCCAGGCGAATTTTAAAACCCACAGGGACTCTTTCTGGCCACAATAGTGATGGCAAAGTTGTTTCAAGGGGACTAACACCTGGACTGTGGCATGCTGGAGGGGGATCCATGGCAAAACTCCCATGGAAAATTACATAGTTGATGCAGAGTCTGGTTTTAATCCATAAAGGGCATAAATCACCTAACATTCCTAAATTGTTTGGAATAACGTGCTTTAAAACATCAGGTATGATGTTGTATCGATCAGATAGTGTAAGGGTTACGCCCGCTTCACAGTGACAGACCAAACTCCCCGTTTAACGCACCGCAAACAACCGCAAACAGTCCATTTGCACAAGGTTGGATACCAAGCTAGCCATGTCCCGTTCCTTGTCCTCACTGATGTAATTGAAGGTCTCTTCCTCCACCCAGCTACGTACAACACCAAGGGTCCCCGAAAGGTGACAACAAGCCCCCCCCTTTTTTTTAAATGTACACTACTGTTACACCAGATATGAGTTGCACTGGTGTGACAATGTGCCCTGGCAGGCCCTGAAACGCACACGTGTGAAGGAAACTGACTGCTATTATATTAGTCAAAAAAGTATTTTTTTTTTTTTAAATGCAAGCTATTGTGACACCTGATATGAGTGGTGGCACTGGGACCACCTTAAAAATATTGGATATCGCTAAAAATCATGATCACTATATACTTTCTCTACAAACCTCTAAAACGAACCAAACTACTCATCCATCCACTATACCACTTTATCCCACCTAGAACTAGTGCCCAGTTAAAATACTTGACTCTTACTTACCCACACTCAGTCATGCCACACACATTTCACCACTACTCTCACTGAATCCCTCTGACTACGGCTAAATTCATCTTCTACATTAGAACACTACTCCTAAGATTGGGTTGTATCCATGTCTCGGGTCCTTCATTTAGAATAGGGGCAGCTTCGGTCTCCTTCAACACTGACACTCCAGTGCATATTATTAAAAGATTGGGCAGATGGAAATCCTCAGTCTACAACCGATATATTCCTCATCCCGAGAAAGAAATGAGGAAAGCTTTTAAAAGTTTGGCTTTGTAAATTTGATGCAATAAGTGTATTTTTCTTTAATACCTTTTCACCCTCTTTACATATATTACTAATATGTTTCTGAACATATATATTATATTATTCACTCACTCACTCACTCTCTGGGCCGGCCTAAGACATCATGCTGCCTAGGTCCAACGATAAATGACTATGGGGGATAATGTATAATAAACACAGGTTACTGGCTATGGGGGGATAATGTATAGTAAACACAGGTTACTGGCTATGGGGAGGATAATGTATAATAAACACAGGTTACTGGCTATGGGGGGGATAATGTATAATAAGCACAGGTTACTGGCTATGAGAGGATAATGTATAATAAACATAGGCGTGCGCACGGGGTGTGCCGGGTGTGCCTGGGCACACCCTAATCCCCGCGGCACGCCTATGGATTAAGTCCTGCAGGAACGGAGTTCCTGCACTTTTTATGAGCAGGAACACCGTTCCTGCAGGCATTTAGCGCCCCCAAATGCCCCCCTTCCTCCCCCTGTCATGGGGGGGGGGGGCAAGAGGTGATGGACCCCAAACCCCCCTCCTCCCCCGGTCGGGCGCCTGTCTTTATCTCAGCCGCGGCGAGGGAGCTGTGTGCTCTCTGCTTCCTCTCGCCGCGTGCTGTTTGCTGATGCTGGGAGCCGGAATATGACGTCATATTCCGGCTCCCAGTTACAGCAGACAGCCCGCGCGGTGAGAGGGAGCAGAGAGCACACAGCTCCCTCGCCGCGGCTGAGATAAAGACAGGCGCCCGACCCACTGGACCCCAGGGACAAGTCCACGCCAGCACTCCAGGTAGGGAGGCTGGGTGGACATTTTTTAATAAAAAAATGATAATTTGTGTGTATGTGTGTGTCTGACTGAATGTGTGTGTATATGTGTGTCTGTGAATGTATGTATGGGTGTCTGTGAATGTATGAGTGTGTGTCAGTGTATGTGTCTGTGAATGTGTGTGTGTGTATATGAATGTGTGTGTATATGTGTGTCTGTGAATGTATGAGTGTGTGTCAGTGTATGTGTCTGTGAGTGTGTGTGTGTATATGAATGTGTGTGTATATGTGTGTCTGTGAATGTATGTATGGGTGTCTGTGAATGTATGAGTGTGTCAGTGTATGTGAATGTGTGTGTATGTTTGTCTGTGAATGTATGAGTGTGTGTGTCTGAATGTGTGTGTGTCTGAGTATGCGTGTCAGTGTGTGTGTGTGCACATATATATATATACATATACACACACACACACATTGGAGTGTATATTATTTTTTTTGGTGGGGGGAATCTTGGGAGAGTTCCCACACTTTATTCCCCAGGACTTTATTCTCCCCTGTCGGCTCACACAGAACCGGCGCTATCTGAGTGCCGGCTCTGCTCTAAGCCTCCATGGGCCGGCGGGGAGATCAAAGATCTACCTCACCGGCCCACAGCAGCATGGAGGGAGGCAGGAGAGGACCCGGGGAACTCCAGACAGCAGCTCCGCCAGGTTCCTCTCGCGATATCTTAGCGTTGCCATGGCAACGCTCAGATCTCGCGAGAGTTAACTCTAGCCCCGCAGGCTAGAGTTAACTCTCCACTGGACCACCAGGGATGGCACATGGCAGCAAGGATCCCCCCTCCCTACATAAGGTACGAAGGGAGGGGGGATATTTACTAATCTGCCCCCACCTCCACAATCCCTCCAAACATACAGAACACACACACATACAGCACCCACACACAAACAGCACCTACAGAAATACAGCACCCTCACACAAACAGCACACACACAGCACCCACACACATACAGTACACATACAGCACCCACACACAGCACGCTCACACACACAGCCCGCTCACACACACAGTACACTAACCACACTCTCACAAACACACAACACCCTCACACACAGCACACTAACAGCACCCTCACAAATACACGACACCCACACACATCACACAAACAGCACCATCACACACACATCACACAAACAGCACCATCACACACACATCACACAAACAGCACCCTCACACACACATCACACAAACAGCACCCTCACACACACACAGCACACTAACAGGACCCTAACAAACACACACACCCTCACACCCAAACAGCACCCTCACAAACACACACACACAAACACCCTCACCCACATAGCACACTACCAGCACCCTCACACACACATCACACTAACAGCACCCTCACACATACACACACACAGCAGCACCCTTGCACACAGCACACTAACAGCACACACACACAGCAGTGTGTGTATATATACATATATATATATATATATATATATACACACACATACACATGCGGCGTGTGTTTGTGCTTTAGGGTGCACACCCTAATGCAATAGGCTGCGCACGCCTATGATAATAAACACAGGTTACTGGCTATGGGAGGGATAATGTATAATAAACACAGGTTACTGGCTATGGGGGGATAATGTATAATAAACACAGGTTACTGGCTATGGAGGGATAATGTATAATAAACACAGGTTACTGGCTATGGGAGGATAATGTATAATAAACACAGGTTACTGGCTATGGGGGGATAATGTATAATAAACACAGGTTACTGGCTATGGGGAGGATAATGTATAATAAACACAGGTTACTGGCTATGGGGGATAATGTATAATAAACACAGGTTACTGGCTATGGGAGGATAATGTATAATAAACACAGGTTACTGGCTATGGGAGGATAATGTATAATAAACACAGGTTACTGGCTATGGGAGGATAATGTATAATAAACACAGGTTACTGGCTATGGGGGGATAATGTATAATAAACACAGGTTACTGGCTGTGGAGGGATAATGTATAATAAACACAGGTTACTGGCTATGGGGGAATAATGTATAATAAACAGAGGTTACTGGCTATGGAGGGATAATGTATAATAAACACAGGTTACTGGCTATGGGGGGATAATGTATAATAAACACAGGTTACTGGCTACTGGCTCTTTAAAATATAAAGAGCAGGGCTCCCTGTCTCTCTCCAGCCCCCAGGTGCTGCGGCCCACCGGGAAATTTCCCGGTATCCCGGTGGGCCAGTCCGGCCCTGCTGTTGCACATACAAGTCTTATCAATAAACTGCAATATTTAAGTTTGGATTCCAATATTGTTGAATGGGTAAGGCAGTGGCTGAGTGACAGGCAACAGAGGGTTGTAGTCAACGGAGTATATTCAAAGCATCGGCTTGTCACCCGTGGGGAACTACATTGATCTGTACTCGGACCCATTCTCTTTAATGTTTTTATTAGTGATATTGCTGAAGGTCTTGATGGTAAGGTACGTCTTTTTGCTGATGATACTAAGATATGTAACAGGGTGGATGTTCCAGGAGGGATAAGCCAAATGGTAAATGATTTAGGTAAACTAGAAAAATAGTCAGAGTTGTGGCAACTGACATTTAATGTGGATAAGTGCAAGATAATGCATCTTGGATGTAAAAACCCAAGGGCAGAGTACAAAATATTTGATAGAGTCCTAACCTCAACAACTGAGGAAAGGGATTTAGGGGTGATTATTGCTGATGACTTAAAGGTAAGCAGACAATGTAATAGAGCAGCAGGAAATGCTAGCAGAATGCCTGGTTTTATAGGGAGAGGTATTAGCAGAAGAAAGAGGGAAGTGCTCATGCCATTGTACAGAACACTGGTGAGACCTCACTTGGAGTATTGTACGCAGTACTGGAGACCGTATCTTCAGAAGGATATTGATACTTTAGAGAGAGTTCAGAGAAGGGCTACTAAACTGGTTCATGGATTGCAGGATAAAACTTACAAGGAAAGGTCAAAGGATCTTAACATGTATAGCTTGGAGGAAAGACGAGACAGGGGGAATATGATAGAAACATTTAAATACATAAAGGGAATCAACACAGTAAAGGAGGAGACTATATTTAAAAGAAGAAAAAGTACCACAACAAGAGGACATAGCCTTAAATTAGAGGGGCAAAGGTTTAAAAATAATATGCGGAAGTATTACTTTACTGAGAGGGTAGTGGATGCATGGAATAGCCTTCCAGTTGACGTGGTAGAGGTTAACACAGTAAAGGAGTTTAAGCATGCATGGGATAGGCATAAGGCTATCCTAGATATAAGATAAGGCCATTGACTAATGAAAGTATTTAAAAAATTGGGCAGAGTAGATGGGCTGAATGGTTCTTATCTGCTGTCACATTCTATGTTTCTATAACTCAAAAAAATTATTTTATTTTAATGTTTTGACGTTTTGACTGACTGAGATTTACCAGACATAGACAATAATCGTAAGGAGTTCTATTGTTCATATATTAGTTATAATCATGCGTTTGCCATTATACACATTTGGTTCAAATCAAAATTGTGTCTGTTAATGGTATTTTTCATACCCTTTCATGACAATAATTCTAATTGCTCCCAACTCGTGCAATTCACAAACTGCACAACACATTGAGATGCTATATTGATCTTGATAAAATGGAAGTGCTTTTCATCCAGTGTCTATCTGTTCATTGTTATTGTGGAGGCAAGTATCCATATGTTGAAATCTTACATTTGCTCTGACATTAATGTTTATCCATGTATTCTAGATTGAAGGTCGGTTAAGGTTGTACTGTGGTATTTGCCCATGAAGGGAAGGTGCCCACGTTGAACATATAATATCCCCAACTATTGATGGCCAGTGGGATGGTCAACACTCCAAGGATGTTCAGAAAAAATCCTGCTTTTGCCTATAATAGGAATGCAAAATATCTGTTACTAATATAGTGCAGATATATGTGTTTGTAGTTCATGTCAGTTAGCACTAGGGGGTGGTAGAACACCACCAGTATCTTTTCTAGACGAACATGAAATACATTTCAAACAGGGTTATTTACTAAAGAACTGCAAAGAATAAAGAATTTAGAATTCTAAAAAAAAATTAAGGTCAGAATAGCCACGCTGAGAACAGAATTGACATGGAGATATTTTTCTAATTCGGCTGTTTTAGCTTAAATTTTGGAATTCACTTCAAATTCACTTCAAATTCCCAGCAATTCTTTAGTGAATACTCTTTATAGTGTAACAGGCACTTTATCATCCCCTGCTACAGCAATGAAATAGTGTTGCATTACTTTTTCCTAAATGTATGACGTGATGGGAGCGGAGTGTGACGCAACGTAAGCGCACGCACCAGGTGGTGGAGCTCAGGGGCGTAACGAAACGGGGAGGAAGATGCAGCCACGAGGGAACGGCATCTACCTTACCTGGATTACACCGTTTTCGGTCACAAGGACCACGGACAATCTGCTGGTAATCGGCTGGTAAATACATCTTGAATAACATTGGAAAAAACAAAATAAGATTAAATCGGAAATAGGAAATTTAGAAGATCGATTAAATCAGATTGAAGAAAGAATGAGAGCGAGAAATATAAGGATAAAAAAATTTACCAGAAGCTATTTCCTATGATAAAATTAAAGAGTACTTAACAGATTTCTTTGCAGCATTAAATTTACAAGTACAAGCTTCGGCAGTATGTACGGAAAATATATATAGAATTAAAAAACCTCAAGGAATTCAAAATGCTTATCCCAGAGACACAATTGTTACTCTACATTCCCTGCTTTTCAAGCAGCAAATAATCTATGCTATAAGAAATAAGAAATTTTCAGAAGATGACAAATTTAAGGATATTCAGATCTATCAAGACCTTTCTAGATCAGGAAGAATGGGGAGAAAAAAAGTATTTTGATGCTTTGAAACCATTGAAAGAAAGAGACATTGGATATCGATGGGGTCCAGGCAAAGCTATTACAATAAATTGGAACGACACGAGAAGAGTATTCTTGAACCCCAAGGAATTAGAAGATTGGACAACACAACAATTTAAATAATAAGAATATAAGGAGAAACAGAGAGTAATCGGAAGAACTGATGGAGTTTTTTTTTTCTCACGAGGATATGAATAAGTATAGTAAATTGGGTCTATGGATGATATATAGGATAATGGGCACAAAGTTGGGGGTAGGAAGAAGCTAAAATTATGTGCCCGATTGGATATGATGAGAAAAAAAGAAAAATGTATATTATATTGCACAAGCTGGAAATTAAGAAAATATATGTATTATACATGTCGGAATCTCTTAAGAGAAGTAGCAACTTGATAATAAGAGTGTATAATAGATCATCTGAAAAGGATGGTCCGATCATTATAGTTTAATATAAAATTTAGTTTTTGAAAAAACACTTATAAAAGGGCGTACACTAGATAAATAATAATGGGTAAATTGATAGTCGTAAGAAAGAGTTTATATATTGTGCACATTATTAAGTTAATGCTGGTAGATATGCAAAATACCTATATACTTATTTACTATATTGAGAAGGAGAAAGAAAAGAAAGAGAAGGGGATTTATTTTTTATTTTTTTTTATGATATGAGGGTACGAATAAGTAGATTTAATTGGTTTACGATTGATATGTATGATAATAGGCATAAATGTGGGGAAAGGAATGAAGGTAAAATAATATGTCTAATTAGTTAAAATGAGATATGTATATTATATTTCACTAGTTGGAATGGAAGAAATTACATGCATATATGGTGGGATTTTGTAAGGGAAGTAGAAATACACGAGAGGAAAAAGGAAAGGGGTAAATAATTTAATATAATGGTCATAAGATTGTTGCACTATTTGGAGAAACAGAGTGTATAATAGTTTGTAAAGATTGGTCTGATCACTATATTCTAATATAAAAGTTAGACTTTGAAACAATAACATACAAAAAGGTTTACACTAGATAAATGATAAAACAGGTATAAGGAAAGGGATAGGAATGAGAGCCCTTAGTAATAATTCCGCACAATATTAAGTTTATGTTGGAATTTATGTAAATACCTTTTTTTTTTTTTTTTTTTTTTAAAGAAAGTACATTTCTGTCCTCGGGCTTATATGATGAATATATAAATACATAAACCGTTTTCGATTGCCCCCTATGATCTTAGCCCTAGACATTATACGAGATATTGTCAAGGCTTACAGATTGAGGAGATGTTTTGTCACCTCAATAGTAAGTATGAGTGTGTATGGGTCTCTCTGTATTATGAGAGCTCAGATGTGTGGGATTGATGTGGGAGGGATGGCAGCAGAAATAGGGGTAACATGACAATGAATAAGATCTGAAGTGGATTTCACTAAATGTTCAGGGGTTAAATACCCCATATAAAAGAATTATGTTGAAGGAAGTGCTAAAAAAAAAAGGAATAGATATAGCGATGTTGCAAGAGACACACTGGAATAAAGTAGACAGGATCAGGTGGAAATACGAGGGATATGAAATAATTTCACAAGCGTCTTTAAATAAGAAAAAAAAAGAGGGGTGGCTATTATTCTCTCGAAAAGAATAAGTAAAGAAGTCATATATGAAGAAGTAGATATAGAGGGACGGTATCAGATATTAATATGTAAGATGGAGGAGAAAGTCTATACTCTGGTAAATATATACCTTCCAAATGTGATACCAACTAAATATTTTAGAATGATTATGGAAAAAGTAGACAAGGTCTCGGGAGATTTCAACTGTGTGCTAGATACAGACCTAGACAAAAAAACTAAAAATAATAAACCGATAACTAAACATCTGATAAATCAAGCCAGGATATTGAGAAAAACACTTCAAGAAAACAACTTACTAGATATATGGAGGGTATATAACCCAGAGGAAAGAGATTACACGCATATTTCAAAAGTACATTCTTCTCTTTCTAGAATAGATTTTATACTGGGTGAAGCAAAGCTGGTAGACCAAATAAAAGATATACATATGGAAGAGAATATATGGTCAGACCATAACTATATTATTTTTAATATAAAAGTTGATAAAAAAATATAGATCTAACACGACCTGGCGCTTAGATGATAATATTTTGAACAATAAGATAGACCAAATACAAATTGGGGAATTGATTCAATGGTATTTTAAAGAGAACATTTCGGAGGAACTTTCGGCAGCCACAATATGGTGTGCATTTAAAGCGGTCGTACAGGGGTATTTGGTTAAACTTAAAAAAAAGATTTAGAGAGAAAGAGGTCAGACCAGAGAAAAATTATATATAGAATACTATTTGCAGGCTAGAAGAAATAAAAGGTTGCTAACTACTGATTCACTCAAACAACTTTCAGAGATTAAAATGAAAATAGAGAAAATAGAAAGAGAAAGAATAGAAAAAAATATGGAGAGGATGAAAGTAAACTTCTATTATGACAATAATAAGATCAATAAATGGCTAACTAAAAAAATAAAAATAAAAAACGGCAAGAATAGGATCAGCAGTATCAAAAAAGGATTTAATGTTATGCAAAAAAACAGAAAGTATAGCCAAAGCTTTTCAAACATATTATGAAGAGCTGTATAATATACCTAATCAACCAAAAGAGGAGATAATAAAAGAGTATTTGAGGGAAATAAACTTTCCAAAGCTTTCAGAGGAACAAAAAAAAAATACTTAATGCCCCCCCTTCAAAAGATGGAATTTACAGCTGCCATCAAGAAACTTGTGAGATATAAAACCCCCGGTCCAGATGGTCTGACCAATAGATTTTATAAAATATATGGAGATATCCTGGCAGAACACTTAACTAAAATATATAATGAAATTTCATTGAAAGGTATAGGCCCTAAAGAATTATTACACGCAAATATAATCCCAATACATAAAAAAGATAAGGATCCTCAAGAATTAAAGAATTACCGTCCAATTTCGCTTATTAATGTGGACTCCAAACTATTTTCATCCATACTGGTCGACAGGCTAAAAAGAATAGTTATGGATTTGGTAGATAGAGATCAAATAGGGTTTGTCCCCACTAGAAAAGCGAGTACCAATATAAGAAGAATGATTAACGTTCTGGATTGGGGTGATAGAACTCGGATTCCTCTCCTGACCCTGTCACTGGATGCAGAAAAGGCCTTTGACAGGGTCGGGTGGGGATTTATGATGGGGGTTCTGAAGGCAATGGGTATAGGTGACTGGATGTTGACAGCGATAGGTTCTATTTATCAAAATCCGATGGCGAGGGTGGTGGGTATAGACTTATGCTCAGATTGGTTTCCATTAAAAAATGGCACCCGACAAGGGTGCCCGTTGTCACCAATATTATATATCCTATCTATGGAAGCTCTTGCAATTAGAATAAGAGGAAACCCTGATATTAGGGGGGTACCAACCCCTGATAGAGACCTAAAAATTAGCATGTATGCTGATGACACTTTTCTAACTCTTACAGATCCAACTAAATCAGTCATTTGATGAAGGAAATAGAAGCATATAGTAATATTTCAAATTATAAGATAAACACAGAAAACAACTATAGTGATGTTTAAAAATTGTAAAAAAGAATGGAAGAATGAATTTATAAAGACATATGGTTTCACGGATGCTAATGGTAGCTTTGAATATCTGGGAGTATTAATATCGGATAATATAGAAAAAATGGTAGAGATTAATTTTACTAGGCTATTAAAATCCACTAGGATATCGTTAAAAAAAAAAAATGGAATCATATGTTCTTTAGTTGGATGGGAAGGATAAACATAATAAATGCATATATAGTCCCAAGATGGACCTACTTCTTTAGAATGGTTCCCTTAAAAATTCCCTTACCATGGTTGGAAAGGCTAGTTAAGAAGTTTATTTGGAAAGGGAAAAAGCCTCGGATTAGTTTAGACCAATTAACGAACACCATAAGGCAAGGAGGGGTAAACTTTCCAAATATTATACCGTAAGTCATTATGAAGCCACTATTATATACCATACCCAGTTATTGGGCAAAAAAGTTTCTGAAAAAAACTGGCTGGTTTGGACTAGAGACCCAATCATTGAATAGGAAGGAATTAATTAAGTATCTTTGGCAACCCAAGAATACTGGGAAGGAAGTTAAAAATATAATTTTAAATCATTTATTTAATAATTGGTTCATGATAAGGAAAAAACTAAACATTTTGGGAAATATTTTTGGCTTTATGGAGATAGAATTATTGGAGGCTTTAATGCCCGGCTTAAAAATAGATTCCTGGAAAGATCGGAATATTCAAATCCTGGATGATATAATAATAGGAGACAAAATGAAAGATTTTTTAACTTTGTCTAAAGAATTTGGCCTTCCTCAAGTACAGGCCTTCTGGTATTTAAGAATAAAGCATTTTGTAGGGAAATCTCTTGCTAAGGGTAATACAACTAGTAGTGGTCTTATAAAGCAAATTTTTGGAAGTGAAAGTCCCAGGAAATATATGGCTAATTGCCACGCCTTGATAAGATCGGCTCCTAAAGACATAATGTCTAAACAAATAAAAAGATGGGGAAAAGAATGCAATTTAACCCCTTAAGGACACATGACATGTGTGACATGTCATGATTCCCTTTTATTCCAGAATTTTGGTCCTTAAGGGGTTAAAAATTGATTTCACGATCTGAGGTAATATGATGTTAAAGCTAAAAAAAAATATTCATAATACGATTTTGTTTGAGACGCATTATAAAATATGCTATCGTTGGTATTTAGTGCCAAGCAGACTAAACAGAATTGACTATAATGAGTCTGACATTTGTTGGAGATGTGAGAGTGAAACTGGAAGCTATATCCATATTTGGTGGAGTTGCAAATTAATTAACAAATTACGGGATGAGGTTTTTAAAAGATTATATGTTTGGGATAAAATTTTGATAGATCAATCTCCAACTTCGGTGCTTCTACATCTCCACTGGCCTGATTTACCTTTATACCAAAAATGTTTCTATGGTAATTGATTGTAAACATTGGGAGAAACAGCTGTTGTCTCAAATTAAGAATGAAACAGGTATATATAGGGGGAAAGATAATGTACAGAAATATGAGATGGGAAAAAAGTGTTTACAAATTCTAGAAGACTATGAGTAGTTCATTAATTCACTTCGGATTTCTGAAATGTTTAACAATAAGAGATATATAATGTATCCTACGTATGCTGTGTCCTTATCCCACTTTCTATGTTTATGAATGATGTATGTTAGAAGTAAGTGTAGAGATTGAATGTTAGATATTTATTGTGGTTTTTGTTTTTATTCTTGTATGAGACATTGTAAATTACTCTTTGTTTAAAATCAAGTGAAGAGTTATACTAAAAAAAAAGAAATAGTGTTGCATTAAAAAAAACACACTCTGTTAGAGAGGCAATAACAATAGTGTAGTATATAATTATGCAGTTCTTACGGTTAAAGCAGTAGAGTAACTTAGGTTTGGGTGGCCTATAGGAATAACTGAAACTAGAGATTATTAAGGAATAAGGTTAAAGATGATTTAGGTTTTCTGTCCTTAATGCACAAGCCTGCAGACTGTATCTTATATGAATCTCATCTGGAAATAGCATTTGATGAGTCAAAATTAGAAAGTTGGCTTGTGCTAGATCATGTAGAGCATGAGGACATCTAGCATCATTTAAGGGACTTCAGAGTCCAGTAAACTCCGAAAAATGCCTCTTGTTCAGGGCCGTCCCGTCCATAGACCGCGGTGGAGCGGCACTCTGACAGGGGCGGCACTTTGCACAACATGCACATCAATTTAATAGAGAACAGCTCCGAAAAAATGGGAAAACAGAATATCCAAATATATAGTAGTTAATTTATTGGGTATCAACTTGTTGACGAAAGGAGATATCTGACTTGGTGGCTTTTCCATTTCTAGGCAAAATTACAAATTGATTCTAATTGGATTTCTTATGTGTATGTTTAGTTCTGATTTGGAAATCAACTCCAATGCAGCTCTAATTCAAGTATTGCTAATTTAGCTCCCTGATTGCAACTGTTTCATTATATTTCAGGACAGCTTAAACTTAGACGGACTGTCTCACTCTCCCAATTTAGTTCCCAGTCAGCGAACTGCACTCAGTTAGGACAGCCATAGAGCAACATTAATGCAACCACATAGGACCTTCTTATGGGTATTGACAATGATGCAAGTCATGTCACTCATCGATGCCCTCTTAGACCCACTCACCAGCCCAGATTTCCATATCTCCCAATGTTCTGATGTGTGCAGGTGATGCATTTGTCCATTTAAAGCCCAGTTGTTATTTAACTGGACTACCAAAGGAAAAGAGATGCTTACCATGTCAATGACCTTGAGTTGTCCATATGAGAAGGTAATGGAATTAGGAGGTGTGACTACTGGAAGCATGAAGGCCAAGGATGATGCCAGAGTGCATGGAAGCATAATATAGAGTGGATTCAGTTGGACGGCCTTTGCCTGGGGGAAAAAAATAGCTTTGTCAGAACAAAACAGATTATTAATTTACCTTATGAAGGTAGACAGTTACTGGTAATTTTCTCCTGTATTGCTGTGCTTATTGTAAAGTACAAGTAAAATTGTACAGTGAGGGTAAAAAGTATTTGATCCCCTGCTGACTTTGAATGTTTGCCCATTGACAAAGAAATGATCAGTCTATAATTTTAATGGTATGTATATTTTAACAGTGAGAGACAGAATAACCAAAAAAAAACCTAAAAAACCTCATGTCAAAAAAGTTATAAATTGATTTGCATGTTAATGAGTAAAATAAGTATTTGACTCCTTCGACTTGGTACTTGGTGGCAAAACCCTTGTTGGCAATCACAGAGGTCAGATGTTTCATGTAGTTGGCCACCATGTTTGCACACATCTCAGGAGGGATTTTGTCCCACTTCTCTTTGCAGATCCTCTCCAAGTCATTAAGGTTTCGAGGGTGACATTTTGTAACTCGAACCTTCAGCTCCCTCCACAGATTTTCTATGGGATTAAGGTCTGGAGACCTCCAGGACCTTTATGTGCTTCTTCTTGAGCCACTTCTTTGTTGCCTTGGCTAAGTGTTTTGGGTCATTGTCATGCTGGAATACCCATCCACGACCAATTTTCAATGCCCTGGCTGAGGGAAGGAGGTTCTCACCCAAGATTTGACGGTCCATCATCCCTTTGATGCAGTGCAGTCCGCTTTGCAGTAAAACACCCCCAAAGCATAATGTTTCTACCTCCATGCTTGGGGGAAAGTGTTCTTGGGGTCATAGGCAGCATTCCTCCTCCTCCAAACACGGCAAGTTGAGTTGATGCCAAAGAGCTTGATTTTGGTCTCATCTAACCACAACACTTTCACCCAGTTCTCCACTGAATCATTTAGAAGCTAACTGGCAAGCTTTAGACGGGCCTCTACGTGTGGTTTCTTGAGCAGGGAAACCTTGTGGGCGCTGCAAGACACTGTGGACACTACTGATTTATTTATTTTTTGTTTGACACACTGGTGTTTTTGGGTGTTGACTCTCTTTTACATATTAGAAATGTATCATTAAAAGTTAAGTTTTCAATATTCACGCATTAAGGTTGCACATTAAGTCACTATAATGTCATTATAACACACAACAACAAAAAGAAAAAAGAAAAAAGAAAAGGGGCCATGGGAGAAGTAAAGAAAGTCATGCTAGTGGTATATGACAATGTGCGCAGAAAAGATATTGGAAAGGCAGATTGAATAATTAATCAGTTAGTTAAAACTCAAAAGAAGGAAGGAGAAGGAAAGGGAAGGATGCAAAAATGGGAGGAACACGTGTAGAAAGCAGAAAAATCCAACCCTACAGTCTTTAATGACACATAACCTGGAAAATAATAAAAGAACGAGGCAACGGTAGCAGTTTCAGAAGTGAAACAGGTTATGCTGGAATGACAGGGCATGTATAAGAGAATGTCTAGGTTTCTGATAACTCTAGGTGAAAAACAGAGACAGGTTTTGAGGTTTTGAATAGACATTGCTAGCTGCTAGATGCTATAGAGTAGCCAGAGAAAGGGGTTAAATACCCCATATAAAAGAATTATGTTGAAGGAAGTGCTAAAAAAAAAAAGGAATAGATATAGCGATGTTGCAAGAGACACACTGGAATAAAGTAGACAGGATCAGGTGGAAATACGAGGGATATGAAATAATTTCACAAGCGTCTTTAAATAAGAAAAAAAAAGAGGGGTGGCTATTATTCTCTCGAAAAGAATAAGTAAAGAAGTCATATATGAAGAAGTAGATATAGAGGGACGGTATCAGATATTAATATGTAAGATGGAGGAGAAAGTCTATACTCTGGTAAATATATACCTTCCAAATGTGATACCAACTAAATATTTTAGAATGATTATGGAAAAAGTAGACAAGGTCTCGGGAGATTTCAACTGTGTGCTAGATACAGACCTAGACAAAAAAACTAAAAATAATAAACCGATAACTAAACATCTGATAAATCAAGCCAGGATATTGAGAAAAACACTTCAAGAAAACAACTTACTAGATATATGGAGGGTATATAACCCAGAGGAAAGAGATTACACGCATATTTCAAAAGTACATTCTTCTCTTTCTAGAATAGATTTTATACTGGGTGAAGCAAAGCTGGTAGACCAAATAAAAGATATACATATGGAAGAGAATATATGGTCAGACCATAACTATATTATTTTTAATATAAAAGTTGATAAAAAAATATAGATCTAACACGACCTGGCGCTTAGATGATAATATTTTGAACAATAAGATAGACCAAATACAAATTGGGGAATTGATTCAATGGTATTTTAAAGAGAACATTTCGGAGGAACTTTCGGCAGCCACAATATGGTGTGCATTTAAAGCGGTCGTACAGGGGTATTTGGTTAAACTTAAAAAAAAGATTTAGAGAGAAAGAGGTCAGACCAGAGAAAAATTATATATAGAATACTATTTGCAGGCTAGAAGAAATAAAAGGTTGCTAACTACTGATTCACTCAAACAACTTTCAGAGATTAAAATGAAAATAGAGAAAATAGAAAGAGAAAGAATAGAAAAAAATATGGAGAGGATGAAAGTAAACTTCTATTATGACAATAATAAGATCAATAAATGGCTAACTAAAAAAATAAAAATAAAAAACGGCAAGAATAGGATCAGCAGTATCAAAAAAGGATTTAATGTTATGCAAAAAAACAGAAAGTATAGCCAAAGCTTTTCAAACATATTATGAAGAGCTGTATAATATACCTAATCAACCAAAAGAGGAGATAATAAAAGAGTATTTGAGGGAAATAAACTTTCCAAAGCTTTCAGAGGAACAAAAAAAAAATACTTAATGCCCCCCCTTCAAAAGATGGAATTTACAGCTGCCATCAAGAAACTTGTGAGATATAAAACCCCCGGTCCAGATGGTCTGACCAATAGATTTTATAAAATATATGGAGATATCCTGGCAGAACACTTAACTAAAATATATAATGAAATTTCATTGAAAGGTATAGGTCCTAAAGAATTATTACACGCAAATATAATCCCAATACATAAAAAAGATAAGGATCCTCAAGAATTAAAGAATTACCGTCCAATTTCGCTTATTAATGTGGACTCCAAACTATTTTCATCCATACTGGTCGACAGGCTAAAAAGAATAGTTATGGATTTGGTAGATAGAGATCAAATAGGGTTTGTCCCCACTAGAAAAGCGAGTACCAATATAAGAAGAATGATTAACGTTCTGGATTGGGGTGATAGAACTCGGATTCCTCTCCTGACCCTGTCACTGGATGCAGAAAAGGCCTTTGACAGGGTCGGGTGGGGATTTATGATGGGGGTTCTGAAGGCAATGGGTATAGGTGACTGGATGTTGACAGCGATAGGTTCTATTTATCAAAATCCGATGGCGAGGGTGGTGGGTATAGACTTATGCTCAGATTGGTTTCCATTAAAAAATGGCACCCGACAAGGGTGCCCGTTGTCACCAATATTATATATCCTATCTATGGAAGCTCTTGCAATTAGAATAAGAGGAAACCCTGATATTAGGGGGGTACCAACCCCTGATAGAGACCTAAAAATTAGCATGTATGCTGATGACACTTTTCTAACTCTTACAGATCCAACTAAATCAGTCATTTGATGAAGGAAATAGAAGCATATAGTAATATTTCAAATTATAAGATAAACACAGAAAACAACTATAGTGATGTTTAAAAATTGTAAAAAAGAATGGAAGAATGAATTTATAAAGACATATGGTTTCACGGATGCTAATGGTAGCTTTGAATATCTGGGAGTATTAATATCGGATAATATAGAAAAAATGGTAGAGATTAATTTTACTAGGCTATTAAAATCCACTAGGATATCGTTAAAAAAAAAAAATGGAATCATATGTTCTTTAGTTGGATGGGAAGGATAAACATAATAAATGCATATATAGTCCCAAGATGGACCTACTTCTTTAGAATGGTTCCCTTAAAAATTCCCTTACCATGGTTGGAAAGGCTAGTTAAGAAGTTTATTTGGAAAGGGAAAAAGCCTCGGATTAGTTTAGACCAATTAACGAACACCATAAGGCAAGGAGGGGTAAACTTTCCAAATATTATACCGTAAGTCATTATGAAGCCACTATTATATACCATACCCAGTTATTGGGCAAAAAAGTTTCTGAAAAAAACTGGCTGGTTTGGACTAGAGACCCAATCATTGAATAGGAAGGAATTAATTAAGTATCTTTGGCAACCCAAGAATACTGGGAAGGAAGTTAAAAATATAATTTTAAATCATTTATTTAATAATTGGTTCATGATAAGGAAAAAACTAAACATTTTGGGAAATATTTTTGGCTTTATGGAGATAGAATTATTGGAGGCTTTAATGCCCGGCTTAAAAATAGATTCCTGGAAAGATCGGAATATTCAAATCCTGGATGATATAATAATAGGAGACAAAATGAAAGATTTTTTAACTTTGTCTAAAGAATTTGGCCTTCCTCAAGTACAGGCCTTCTGGTATTTAAGAATAAAGCATTTTGTAGGGAAATCTCTTGCTAAGGGTAATACAACTAGTAGTGGTCTTATAAAGCTAATTTTTGGAAGTGAAAGTCCCAGGAAATATATGGCTAATTGCCACGCCTTGATAAGATCGGCTCCTAAAGACATAATGTCTAAACAAATAAAAAGATGGGGAAAAGAATGCAATTTAAAAATTGATTTCACGATCTGAGGTAATATGATGTTAAAGCTAAAAAAAAATATTCATAATACGATTTTGTTTGAGACGCATTATAAAATATGCTATCGTTGGTATTTAGTGCCAAGCAGACTAAACAGAATTGACCATAATGAGTCTGACATTTGTTGGAGATGTGAGAGTGAAACTGGAAGCTATATCCATATTTGGTGGAGTTGCAAATTAATTAACAAATTACGGGATGAGGTTTTTAAAAGATTATATGTTTGGGATAAAATTTTGATAGATCAATCTCCAACTTCGGTGCTTCTACATCTCCACTGGCCTGATTTACCTTTATACCAAAAATGTTTCTATGGTAATTGATTGTAAACATTGGGAGAAACAGCTGTTGTCTCAAATTAAGAATGAAACAGGTATATATAGGGGGAAAGATAATGTACAGAAATATGAGATGGGAAAAAAGTGTTTACAAATTCTAGAAGACTATGAGTAGTTCATTAATTCACTTCGGATTTCTGAAATGTTTAACAATAAGAGATATATAATGTATCCTACGTATGCTGTGTCCTTATCCCACTTTCTATGTTTATGAATGATGTATGTTAGAAGTAAGTGTAGAGATTGAATGTTAGATATTTATTGTGGTTTTTGTTTTTATTCTTGTATGAGACATTGTAAATTACTCTTTGTTTAAAATCAAGTGAAGAGTTATACTAAAAAAAAAGAAATAGTGTTGCATTAAAAAAAACACACTCTGTTAGAGAGGCAATAACAATAGTGTAGTATATAATTATGCAGTTCTTACGGTTAAAGCAGTAGAGTAACTTAGGTTTGGGTGGCCTATAGGAATAACTGAAACTAGAGATTATTAAGGAATAAGGTTAAAGATGATTTAGGTTTTCTGTCCTTAATGCACAAGCCTGCAGACTGTATCTTATATGAATCTCATCTGGAAATAGCATTTGATGAGTCAAAATTAGAAAGTTGGCTTGTGCTAGATCATGTAGAGCATGAGGACATCTAGCATCATTTAAGGGACTTCAGAGTCCAGTAAACTCCGAAAAATGCCTCTTGTTCAGGGCCGTCCCGTCCATAGACCGCGGTGGAGCGGCACTCTGACAGGGGCGGCACTTTGCACAACATGCACATCAATTTAATAGAGAACAGCTCCGAAAAAATGGGAAAACAGAATATCCAAATATATAGTAGTTAATTTATTGGGTATCAACTTGTTGACGAAAGGAGATATCTGACTTGGTGGCTTTTCCATTTCTAGGCAAAATTACAAATTGATTCTAATTGGATTTCTTATGTGTATGTTTAGTTCTGATTTGGAAATCAACTCCAATGCAGCTCTAATTCAAGTATTGCTAATTTAGCTCCCTGATTGCAACTGTTTCATTATATTTCAGGACAGCTTAAACTTAGACGGACTGTCTCACTCTCCCAATTTAGTTCCCAGTCAGCGAACTGCACTCAGTTAGGACAGCCATAGAGCAACATTAATGCAACCACATAGGACCTTCTTATGGGTATTGACAATGATGCAAGTCATGTCACTCATCGATGCCCTCTTAGACCCACTCACCAGCCCAGATTTCCATATCTCCCAATGTTCTGATGTGTGCAGGTGATGCATTTGTCCATTTAAAGCCCAGTTGTTATTTAACTGGACTACCAAAGGAAAAGAGATGCTTACCATGTCAATGACCTTGAGTTGTCCATATGAGAAGGTAATGGAATTAGGAGGTGTGACTACTGGAAGCATGAAGGCCAAGGATGATGCCAGAGTGCATGGAAGCATAATATAGAGTGGATTCAGTTGGACGGCCTTTGCCTGGGGGAAAAAAATAGCTTTGTCAGAACAAAACAGATTATTAATTTACCTTATGAAGGTAGACAGTTACTGGTAATTTTCTCCTGTATTGCTGTGCTTATTGTAAAGTACAAGTAAAATTGTACAGTGAGGGTAAAAAGTATTTGATCCCCTGCTGACTTTGAATGTTTGCCCATTGACAAAGAAATGATCAGTCTATAATTTTAATGGTATGTATATTTTAACAGTGAGAGACAGAATAACCAAAAAAAAACCTAAAAAACCTCATGTCAAAAAAGTTATAAATTGATTTGCATGTTAATGAGTAAAATAAGTATTTGACTCCTTCGACTTGGTACTTGGTGGCAAAACCCTTGTTGGCAATCACAGAGGTCAGATGTTTCTTGTAGTTGGCCACCATGTTTGCACACATCTCAGGAGGGATTTTGTCCCACTTCTCTTTGCAGATCCTCTCCAAGTCATTAAGGTTTCGAGGGTGACATTTTGTAACTCGAACCTTCAGCTCCCTCCACAGATTTTCTATGGGATTAAGGTCTGGAGACCTCCAGGACCTTTATGTGCTTCTTCTTGAGCCACTTCTTTGTTGCCTTGGCTAAGTGTTTTGGGTCATTGTCATGCTGGAATACCCATCCACGACCAATTTTCAATGCCCTGGCTGAGGGAAGGAGGTTCTCACCCAAGATTTGACGGTCCATCATCCCTTTGATGCAGTGCAGTCCGCTTTGCAGAAAAACACCCCCAAAGCATAATGTTTCTACCTCCATGCTTGGGGGAAAGTGTTCTTGGGGTCATAGGCAGCATTCCTCCTCCTCCAAACACGGCAAGTTGAGTTGATGCCAAAGAGCTTGATTTTGGTCTCATCTAACCACAACACTTTCACCCAGTTCTCCACTGAATCATTTAGAAGCTAACTGGCAAGCTTTAGACGGGCCTCTACGTGTGGTTTCTTGAGCAGGGAAACCTTGTGGGCGCTGCAAGACACTGTGGACACTACTGATTTATTTATTTTTTGTTTGACACACTGGTGTTTTTGGGTGTTGACTCTCTTTTACATATTAGAAATGTATCATTAAAAGTTAAGTTTTCAATATTCACGCATTAAGGTTGCACATTAAGTCACTATAATGTCATTATAACACACAACAACAAAAAGAAAAAAGAAAAAAGAAAAGGGGCCATGGGAGAAGTAAAGAAAGTCATGCTAGTGGTATATGACAATGTGCGCAGAAAAGATATTGGAAAGGCAGATTGAATAATTAATCAGTTAGTTAAAACTCAAAAGAAGGAAGGAGAAGGAAAGGGAAGGATGCAAAAATGGGAGGAACACGTGTAGAAAGCAGAAAAATCCAACCCTACAGTCTTTAATGACACATAACCTGGAAAATAATAAAAGAACGAGGCAACGGTAGCAGTTTCAGAAGTGAAACAGGTTATGCTGGAATGACAGGGCATGTATAAGAGAATGTCTAGGTTTCTGATAACTCTAGGTGAAAAACAGAGACAGGTTTTGAGGTTTTGAATAGACATTGCTAGCTGCTAGATGCTATAGAGTAGCCAGAGAAAGAACGTGGAAACGGGACTTAAATCTATATGGCAAATGCAGGCCAGTTTAATTATAAGTCCCTGATATCAAGCACAGAATCATTGATGCATTGTGCTCCCCGCTGCACACAAAAAGTTCTGTTCTGCATTGAAACCATTCATTTGGACCTAGCAGTGGAGCTGTATCTCTATCTTCAGACTTCTTATCTATGGTCCCTTACAGTCTTTTTGAGTAAAATAAGGAAGCGATTCATCCCGGTACTGATTCCATTACTGAAAAATGTCAAGGAAAGCCGTATTTGCATCTAGTCATGCACACACATTTATACACAGACCCCTAGCATGGGGTCTCTATTCAGAACATCCTAAGCCAATCCTGGCGTCTCTGTGTCTGGAAGATAACTGAGTTTATTCTCGGTAAACTCATTATCTCCTGGATACAGAGAGTGTAATATAGAAATATCTCCAAAACACACATTAAACAACAACGTATCCCCACATGTCATACATCCCCTGAAAGGTCTTATACGAGCGCCCATTGGGAAATAGCGCTCAGATCCATGGGATACTGTTAAAACGCCATCCTCTCAAAGATTTAGCCAGTGCTTTAACGGTAGGTATATCTCCTCGGGGAAAGGGAGCTCCCTGCTGGTTATAGGGAGGAATTGTATGTTTTGAGGAACTGTACTTTCTGTCCAAAAAAGGTAGGAAAACCATGTCCCATAATGACTGGGAAAAACATGGGTACATTACCGAGCTGGAGTTCCAGAGCGAGTTTAGGTTGATCCTGCTGATAGTTCCTGGACACTACAGCTCTCTGAGAACGTCTTGTGGGTTAGGAAACAGGGGCATTTAGGCAGGAGCTTTGTGGATCATTTCTTATAGAGGGAGTTCTTCACAGGCTGACATTTGTTTTCCTGTAATGACTGTTTCCAGTGGGAAAGAACACTGAACTATCATGTGTTGACCCAAAGGGTAGCTAGAATAAAACTCCATTCTTTGCTTCTTTAGTGTAACTATAATGTAAAAAGTGTAGTGGAAATAGTCAACATACACAATATTCAAAGTGGTAGAAAGGAAGGAGTGCCAGCTGACGAAAATGTCACAACTGGTACAAGCACAAACTAGAAAGGACGCTGGTCTGGACTTGGTTCCAACAAACAATGTTAAATTCTGACCAACATTCAAGTAGGTGAGCACTTGGGAAATCATCATAATATCGTGTCCTTTGAAATAAACTCAGAAAAATCAAATAAACATGGGGTATACTAAAACATGTAATTTTAAAAAGGACAATTTCAATAAGATAAGGGCTGCTTTACAATATATTGACTGGCAAAAACACGTTAGTGAAAAACCCTGTAAAGGATCAATGTAATATATTTAAACACATATTAGAAAGCTGCATTTCTCAGAATGTACCATTGGGTAATAAATGTAAAATAAACACATTGAAACCAATTTGGCTTAGTGGGAAAGTAAATCAAGAAAGTCAATATAAGAAAAGGGCATTTAAAGCATTTAAACTGGACAAATCAGAGGTATTCTAGAGAAGATATAAGGAAGCCAATAACACACGCAATAAAGGCAATTAGATTCACTAAACTACAAAATGAGAACGTGATAGCCAAAGAGAGCGAAAGCAACCCCAAAACATTTCTAAGCACATTCTAAAAAAACAAAAATTGAAAGTGTAGGTACATAAAACCAACAAGGGGGTGTTACCGTATTTATCGGCGTATAACACGCACTTTTTCCCCCTGAAAATAGGGGAAAAATCGTGGGTGCGTGTTATACGCCGATATCCCATAATTACTTACCTGTCCTGAAGCGTGGGCCGGCTTCACAGCTTGCACCGCGGTACAGGAACTTTAATTTCATGTTCCGGTTTCCGGCGGGACTGAAAGGAAGTGTGCACAATAGTGTGCACACTTCCTTTCAGTCCCGCCGGAAACCGGAACATGAAATTAAAGTTCCTGTACCGCGGTGCAAGCTGTGAAGCCGGCCCACGCTTCAGGACAGGTAAGTAATTATGGGAGGGAAAGTACACTATGGGAGGGGAGGGGAGGGGGGGAAGTACACTATGGGAGGGGAGGGGGGGGAAGTACACTATGGGAGGGGAGGGGGGAAGTACACTATGGGAGGGGAGGGGGGGAAGTACACTATGGGAGGGGTGGGGGAGAATACTATGGGAGGGGAGGGGGAGAATACTATGGGAGGGGAGGGGGAGAATACTATGGGAGGGGAGGGGGAGAATACTATGGGAGGGGAGGGGGGAGAATACTATGGGAGGGGAGGGGGGAGAATACTAGGGGAGGGGAGGGGGGAGAATACTATGGGAGGGGAGGGGGGAGAATACTATGGGAGGGGAGGGGGGGAGAATACTATGGGGGGGGAGAATACTATGGGAGGGGAGGGGGGGGAATACTATGGGAGGGGGAGAATACTATGGGAGGGGGAGAATACTATGGGAGGGGAGGGGGAGAATACTATGGGAGGGGAGGGGGGGGAGAATACTATGGGAGGGGAGGGGGGGAGAATACTATGGGAGGGGAGGGGGGAGAATACTATGGGAGGGGAGGGGGGGAGAATACTATGGGGGGGGAGAATACTATGGGAGGGGAGGGGGGGAATACTATGGGAGGGGGAGAATACTATGGGAGGGGGAGAATACTATGGGAGGGGGAGAATACTATGGGAGGGGAGGGGGAGAATACTATGGGAGGGGAGGGGGGGAGAATACTATGGGAGGGGAGGGGGGGAGAATACTATGGGAGGGGAGGGGGGGAGAATACTATGGGAGGGGAGGGGGGGAGAATACTATGGGAGGGGAGGGGGGGAATACTATGGAAAGGGGGGGACACTATGGGATGAGGGGGGAACACTATGGGATGAGGGGGGAAATTTCCTGGAATTTCTTTCTAAAAATGAGGTGCGTGTTATACGCCGGTGCGTGTTATACGCCGATAAATACGGTAGTTAATGAGGACCAAGAAAAGGCTGACATTTTTAATATTTAAATATTTCTTTTAAGTATGTATTAAGGAAGAACTTATGGCTAGATATTTGCAAACGATTGCTGCAAAAAAACTTGCAGAAAAATTGTGATTGGATGACTTTAGTACAAGGTGCTGCAGCAACTAAAGAAAGTTAATATAAACAAAACACTGGGATCCTAACGGTATTCACCCACGAGTTAAGTTTAGAAATAAGTGAACCTCTGGTTTTAATCTTTCAAGATTCTTTTCTTACAGGTGTGTTCCGGAGGATTGGAGGAAGGTAGATGTGGTTCCTATATTCAGAAAGGGTTCAAAATCCATGCCTGATAATTATAGACCTGTGAGCTTAATGTCAGTGGCTGGGAAAGTAGAGGGTTAATATTCAGGAATTCATTGAGAAGAACATTGCTATCAGCAACAATCAGCATGGTTTTATGAAACATGGGTCATGTCAAACTAACTTAATTGCATTCTATGTAGAAATAGAGATCAGGCTGTTGCAGTGGATGTGGTCTATTTGGATTGTGCCAAGGTGTTTGAAGCAGTTCCATACAATAGATTAGTTTTCAAACTCAAAGAAATTTTAGGTATGAAAAAAGGTTAACAAATTTAAACCTCTTTAGTTTGGAAAAACGTCACCTCAGAGGGGATATGATAGCATTATAAAAATGTATTTGGGGCCAATACAAATCGTTGTCTGGAAATCTATTCATAAACAGGGCTATACATAGGACACAAGGTCACACATTTAGAAAGTAGATTTAGTCTAAAACAAAGGGAAGTTTTTTTGTTACATTAAGAACAATAAGGATGTGGAATTATCTGCCTGAAGTGTTTGTATCAGTCTGCACAGATGTTGAAACAGCAACTGGATGCATACTTGCAAAACCATAATATTAAGGGATATCACTTTTAATTTGTTAGTTAATAGCTTCTGATCCAAGGATAATTTTCTAATTTAAATAAAGTGAAAGATGTGTGGAGTGCAGTGAGAAAACCGAGTGCATGCAAGCCTCTGTGAGGAGGTCACTCCAACCACAAATATATACACCGAAAAACAGAAAACACAGGGCGCCACAGTCACTATATCGGCAATATAAAATGGGGGTAAAAAAAAGGGAAAGGGAAGCAAAGATAAAAAATAGCAAGAATTTATTGATAACAAAGTATCCACACTTGATAGCACAAAACATGTGCAATAAAAAGTATATATAAATGAGAAGGTCACAACAGGACAAAGACCCTTAGGTACAGCAGCTTAACACAACATAATACTGGGCTGATTGAACAAAGTGCAAGTGCCAAAGTGCAAGTAGAGATAGAATGAAGCCCATGGATCAGCGCAGTCAGGGGAATGGGCCTTGACAGAGCCAAGGAGTAGGCAGGTGGAGCTATAGATTTAGGGGTGGGGAATTAGGGTGGAGCATGTTAAAGGGTGTGAAAAGTGCAAGTATATTAAGCGGCCATTTTAGCAAGTGGCCATTTTAATCAGAATCTGCACTTACCTGTTAATTGTTTTGGCAGGTTGTGTGGTTTCTTTTCTTCTGTTTTTCAGATGGCTTCGCTTGAAGAGATCCTGGACGGTGTGAGAGCAGCCGTGAGAGATAGGGGGATGGCATGGCTGCAGCAGCAACTGGCGGTTCCTGGGACCAGCGGTAACCCCCCGGCGGCTGTTGAGAGGCGCGCGGTGCGGAGGGCGAGACCGCCCCAGCGGCTGAGCCCGGGCGTGATGCCCGCAGCGCGTCGGAGACGGAGTCCATCCAGAGAGGCGAGCGGCTCATCGGTTGGGGAAGCAGGCCGGTCGGAGCTAACGCAAACGCCGCCAGCCCCGTCTGTGCGACGCGGCGCCGGTAAGGCAAGGGCGGTGGTTAGGCCTGGCATGGTGTCGCGGCCTACCACGAGGAGCGCTGCTCGCAGGACGGCGGGCGGCAAGGCGGCAAAATTGGCGACGGCCTCCGAGGAGACCGGGACCGCAGAGGATGTCGGAGGTGTGGATGGAGCCCAGACACGTCCCGGTGAGTCTGCCGCCGGTTTAAATACCGGGCGGCAAGGAAAGGCACAGGGGACTGGGGAGGACGGGCTGACACCACCTCAGGGGGCCGCAAGGGACTCCAGTGGAGGGGGAGTTGATCATGCGGGCGAGACAAGGCCCAGGCAAGGCAGCGGGGGGACGGCGGGACAGGTCACCCAGCTAGGGCAGCAGGACCAAGCCAGGGCGGCAACGGAAGGGGCTTCCGCTTGTCAGGGTCAGCGCAGCGCTTCCCCGGTGGACAGAGGAGCGGACAGTGAGGGACTGTCACAGGGGTATGACACACATTCTGACAGCGGGGTTAGGAGTGGACGGGAGGGCCATAAATGTTGCTCCCGGGGACGGCAGGACTACAGAGACAACCCTAGGCCTGCGGAATACAAGAGGCGGCGCGGGGCAGGCGCCAGGCAAAACAGGGCAGGGTGTGTCAGGGAGAGGAGCCCGTCTACTGACGGGTACAGTAGGCGGGGATCAGTCTGCAGGGCCAGGAGGAGAAGGGAACGGCGCAGCGAGTCTGGGTCCTCCAACGGGAGCACCCAAGGACGGCCGGATAGTTCTTACGGCCTAGAGGGCCTGGTTACTAGGCGGGAGAGGCGCAGGGTGGACGACAGGGAACGTAAGGAGGAAGGGCGGGTAGACGGGCACTCGAACAGACTACCCAGGTGTTCTTCTCCTTACAGGTCGCAGAGCGGTACACCTACGGTCCCACGGCGGGATCCGGCGGAAGGGAGTCGGCGTCAACTGGACACTCCGGAGCCGCACGCGGCGGATGGAAGGAAAACGACCCCGCGGCCCTCCGCGGCCGGAGGCTCTGGCGGTGAGTTGCCTGTTACATCACATTCTGATTCCATGTTAACTTGCCTAAAATCGTTGTTAGATTCATGGGTCGGTGGGGAGGGGGCTTCACCGCAATTTTCGAGGGTATGGGTTCCGGAAGCGGGTTCTGGGACAACGGGACAGGCTAAGGGGGCGGTGAGTGGTGTCTCCGGACGGAGTACGCCTGAAACAGGTGAGAAGACAGGCTTAGGTTCGGTCGGAGGAGGGGAGGTTTCCGATGCGGCGCGGCAAAATGTGCATGTCTCTTTCGCGGGCCCCTTGGGATGTCACCTGAAGTCTGAGGTAAAGGACAGGATTTGGAAAGGTGAGTTCGTAGAGGTTTTTTCTCTCCTTCCTCTGGAGGAGTTCCTCGATCTAAAGGATGAGGATAAAAAGGATGCGAAGAAGGAGGAAGAAGAGAAGAAGCGTAGGTATCGGAAGATCCCCAAGACGTTTGCGAACTGGCTGCGGGCTTTTTGCATACTGGCCAGCGTCATCGGGGAAAAGTTTCCCGATCGCTGTTCGCAGCTTTTTTGCTACTTAGACGGGATAGGGGACGCTTACCGGACGTACGGTGGTATTGCATGGTGGAAATACGATGAGCAATTCCGCCAACGTTTAGCAGCGAACCCGAGCATGAGATGGGATCAGATGGATCTGCCCCTGTGGATGCGGCTCATGATGGCGCAGAAGGCTGCGCCCTTTCACGGGGCGGCCGGTGCAGCACCTGGAGGAGCGGCGCCGGCCGGACAAAAGAAGGGTTTCTGCTGGCTCTTCAACGAGGGCCAATGTAAATGGGGCTCGTCGTGTAGATTCAAACACGAGTGTTCCGGTTGCGGCGGTGCGCATGGAGTTAATAGGTGCTTCAAGAGAGGCAAACCGGCTAGCGGGGGAGGTCCCAGCGGCGCCACGGCTCCTGCCGCTGCCACTGGGGGCAACTCCAGTGAAGGTAGGCGAGATGCTGCCGTGGCTAAAGCGCTACGCTAACCGGGCTGACGCGGAATTTTTGAGGAAAGGATTCACAGAGGGGTTTATGATACCGTTCAAAGGGAAGGGGCCAGGGACTTTATGTTTGAATTTACGATCCGTTCGGGATCACCCAGGGGTGGTGCGGGAAAAATTGATGTCGGAGGTACGGCTTGGCAGGATGGCGGGACCTTATGTGGTCCCACCTATGCCGAACTTGAGGGTGTCTCCGTTGGGGGTGTTCCCCAAGAAGGAGCCAGGCAAATTTCGGTTGATACACCATTTGTCTTACCCAAAAGGGGCTTCTGTTAACGACGACATTGACGCGGCCCTAAGCTCCGTTTCATACGCATCATTCGATCAAGCGGTCGAGTTGGTACGGAGAGCGGGGCCGGGAGCGTTGATGGCGAAGGTGGACGTGGAGGCAGCTTTCAGGTTGCTTCCTATTCACCCGACATGTCACCATTTATTGGGATGTTTCTTTGATGAGGGTTTTTTTCGTGGATTTGTGTTTGCCCATGGCTGCTCTATTTCTTGCTCGTACTTTGAAAAGTTCAGCTCTTTCTTTGAATGGGTGGTGCGTCAGGAGTCAGCTGGGGGTGCAGTAGTGCACTATCTGGACGACTTTTTGTGCGTAGGACCGGCAGGGTCCGATCGTTGTGGGCAAATACTGGGGGTGTTACAATGGGTGGCACAGGTCTTTGGGATCCCGTTGGCGGCTGAGAAGACGGTGGGCCCGACGGTATGCTTGAGCTTCCTAGGGCTGGAGATAGATTCGGTGAAGGGTGAATGTAGGTTACCATCGGATAAACTGACAGCGCTCCGCCAGCGGGTGGGGGTAGTCAGGGGTTCGAAGAAGGTGACCTTGAGGCAGTTACAGTCCCTGCTGGGGAGCTTGAACTTTGCTTGTAAAGTGATCCCTATGGGGAGGGTTTTTTGCAGGCAGTTGGCTCGAGCAACTTGCGGTGTGCGATTACCAGGTCATTATATCAGAGTCTCCGCTGCGATGAAGGCGGATCTGGATGTTTGGTTGTGTTTCCTGCAGGAGTTCAATGGTCGGGTGTATTTTAGGGATGAGGCAGCCTCGTCGGAAGAAATCGGATTATTTACGGATGCTTCCGGGAGCGTAGGTTTCAGTGCTTACCTGGCAGGGAGGTGGTGCGCGGAAGAGTGGCCGGAGGCGTGGAAGGAAAGCTCCTTGATCAGGAACCTGGCCTTCCTAGAGCTCTTTCCTGTGGTAGTGGCGGTATCTTTATGGGGCGAAGAGCTCGCGAACAGGAAGGTGATCTTTCACTCCGATAACATGGCGGTGGTGCAGGCAGTTAATAATATCTCGGCCTCTTCTCTGCCTGTGGTACGGTTGTTGAGGCGCTTGGTGCTGCTGTGCATGTCTTGGAATATTGTGTTTAGGGCAAAACACGTCCTGAGATTGTTGAATGTTGTCGCTGACGCCTTATCTCGTTCACAGTGGGAGCGTTTTTGGGCAGCGGCGCCGGGAGCTCAGGAGACGGGTCAGGCATGCCCGGCGGAGATGTGGCGGCTCGGGACGTCTTGCTTGGGGGCTTTATAAGAAGTTCCCTGGCGGCCGGAACGTGGACAGCGTACACCAAGGTATGGTATGAATGGGAGGAGATGATGGGGCAGTCTGGAGGGGCGAATTCGCCTGCAGGTAGGTTGGACACGCTCTTATGGTTGTTGTGTCGGTTATTCGCGGGAGGGGCTTCTCCCGCGAAGGTGGACCGTTACATGTCAGCATTGGCATTTTGGTTTAAGTTCACGGGTAAGGAGGATATTACAAAAACTTTTTTGGTGAGGCAGGCGTTACGCGGCTTTCGTAAAGGACGAAGGACTGTAGACTCGAGACGGCCTGTGTCGTTTAACATTCTACATGGCTTGACAGAAGGGTTGCATGACGTTTGTACATCCCCGTTTGAAGTGCTCTTGTTTACCGTAGCTTTTGTTTGGGCGTTCTTTGGGGCGTTCCGCATCGGCGAACTGGTCAGCTCTAATAAGTTCGGGGCGAACGGGATCCGGTTCGAGGATGTGGTGCTGGGGCAGGACAAAGTCGAGATACGTCTGAGGTGCTCCAAGACGGATGTCTTTGGGAGAGGTAAGACAATAATTTTGTTTGCGTTGCCAGGGTCGGAAGTCTGCCCAGTAGCATGCGGGCACAAATACTTAGGCGTTCGCCCTCAAGGCTTGGGGTGCTTCCACGTTCACAAGGATGGTCTTGCGCTGTCGCGCTTCCAATTTGTCAGGGTCTTTCGCATGGGGCTGCGGCAGTTGGGTTTGCATCCCATGCAATTTGGGATTCATTCATTTCGCATAGGGGCAGCAACGGAAGCAGCGCGGCTTGGACTCGGGGATGACCGGATTAAACAGATAGGTCGGTGGGAGTCCGCGCGTTTTAGGACATATGTACGAACGGATAAGTTGGTTTGAAGGGGGGGTTTGGTTGGGTTGAGGGTGTGGTGTCAATGCTCTGCTAGTTAATAACTTGTGTTTCTTTCTAGGTCGGGTTGTATGGTTGGTGGGTCACTCCTACGTTTATTGGGCGCAGAAGAGGGCCGCAGTTCGGAGGAATGGATCACAACTTGGCTTTCTTCGGGACACTGTGCAGTTACAATGGTTTGGTTTTCGTGGTTTCAGCTGGCAGAGCATTAGTGGAGTGATTTTTGGAAAATTGTTGGAAGGAAATCCCCCGGACGTAATACTGATACATGGTGGGGGTAACGATTTGGGGCTTATCCCTCAGAGGGAGCTAATTCGGAGGATGAAGCGGGATTTGGATCGCCTTCGGGAGCGGGTGCCGGGAGTGGTTATAGTATGGTCTGAGATGGTGCCTAGATTTAATTGGAGACACGCCAGGGACACAGCTGCGGTGGCGAGGTGTCGGGGGAAAGTTAACAAGGCCATGTCTGTTTTCGTTAGGAGGTCAGGTGGGGTCCCGGTCAGGCATTGGGAGCTAGAGGGTATGTTACCTGGGTATTATCGTAAGGATGGGGTGCACCTTTCGGAGGTTGGTTGTGACTTGCTTAACCTCGGTTTTCAAGAGGGAATATCCCGGGCCCTATTTCTGTGTGGTGGGGGGCGCTCGAGACATTAAGGGATCAAGTCTCGGGCTGTGGCGGGATAGGGCTAGGGTAATTGGGATGGAAGTGGATTAGCAAGTGGCTAGGCTAAGCTTAGGTTGAATTAGGCCAGAGTTGGAAGTGGTCTGTTGGTTCGAGCTCATCGGTGGCTCCGAACCTGGTGGTGTAGGGGTGTCTCGGTACACCCCTACAGTTAATAAAGTTATAATTATGGGGCCTCTTTGGTAGGCCGTGTGTTATATTTATGTGTTATTTATATTGTTATATATTGTTTATGGTATGGGGTCATTGTCTGGGTTAATGCTGTACAGATGGGGGTGGGGGTAAATTAATTTTATTTGGCAATGACCCCAATTTGTTATCTTGTTTATTGAAAAATTTAAATAAAGCTGTGGACTTTTATTTTCCAACAGAAATTGGTGTCTGTGTTTATTGGTGGGTTATGGGGATCAAAATGCCACAAGCCGAATAACGACTGTGCGCATGTCATGAAGCCCATGGATCAGCGCAGTCAGGGGAATGGGCCTTGACAGAGCCAAGGAGTAGGCAGGTGGAGCTATAGATTTAGGGGTGGGGAATTAGGGTGGAGCATGTTAAAGGGTGTGAAAAGTGCAAGTATATTAAGCGGCCATTTTAGCAAGTGGCCATTTTAATCAGAATCTGCACTTACCTGTTAATTGTCCCTCCCACCCTCCCTGGTTTTTTAGCAGGTCCCGTTTGGTCACAGCGGCGGGATAGGGCTAGGGTAATTGGGATGGAAGTGGATTAGCAAGTGGCTAGGCTAAGCTTAGGTTGAATTAGGCCAGAGTTGGAAGTGGTCTGTTGGTTCAAGCTCATCGGTGGCTCCGAACCTGGTGGTGTAGGGGTGTCTCGGTACACCCCTACAGTTAATAAAGTTATAATTATGGGGCCTCTTTGGTAGGCCGTGTGTTATATTTATGTGTTATTTATATTGTTATATATTGTTTATGGTATGGGGTCATTGTCTGGGTTAATGCTGTACGGATGGGGGTGGGGGTAAATTAATTTTATTTGGCAATGACCCCAATTTGTTATCTTGTTTATTGAAAAATTTAAATAAAGCTGTGGACTTTAATTTTCCAACAGAAATTGGTGTCTGTGTTTATTGGTGGGTTATGGGGATCAAAATGCCACAAGCCGAATAACGACTGTGCGCATGTCAAGTAAAGTGCACAAAGTTAACCACTTGGAAGTTCAAATGAACTAAAGGCAAAATATTGCACAGACAATTAAAAACCAGCATATATGCAAATAAAACCGCTGATACCAAACTGCAGGGTCACAGAATATGCTCAACGCATTTCGTTTTGCGACTTCGTCAGGAGCGTCTTCTCTCTTCAAAGCCTTCTTCCCTTTTGAATCCGCCGGTCTGTGTAGTCATTCTCAATGCACGCGCCGCGCCACGTGCGTCGTCATATGTCATGATGCATGCGTGATCGGCCCTGCGACATATCCCTTTTTTGACCCCCATTTTATATTGCCGATATAGTGACTGTGGCGCCCTGTGTTTTCTGTTTTTTGGTGTAATTTTCTAATTTGTCGCAAAATTGGAAGTGCTTCAAACTGGTATTTTTTCTTTGCCTATTTTTGGATTAACAGCAAAAAACAGATGTGAAAAAGGCTAAACTTGTCTCTTTTCAGCCTATGAAACTATGTAAAAAAAGTTAAATTCTGTTAGTGGAAGGTCTTTATCAATAAACACCAACTTATCTAAACATATATTACAAAAGGGCCACAATAAGGAATGGAGACAGCGATCTCACAAAACAGACAATTTACTTGTGTATCTTGTGAGTGCTTCCATCACCCAAACATTACACAGTTTCTGCATAACAAACATATAAAGCATATTTGTATGGATCTTTCAGGATAACAGTAGAGTCAAAGCTCTTCAATTCATTACAACTTTGTACGTGACCTACACCTGGACTAATAAAAAAAACTACACCTGGCTGTGTTGTATCCTTAAATTTAAATGATGGCATCTCAGATGGAATTAAGAACATGAAAACGGAAATGAATATCGCCACTGTAGCATATGTGACATAGCTGATTAAGGTAACAGAAATGGAGACATCAATGCAGTGCAGTGTCTACCAAAACACATAAGCTAATGTTGTATAGATAATGGTGTTAACACTGGGTTGGGACCATTTTTAAAGGGACACTATAGTCACCAGAACAACTACAGCTTAATGTATTTGTTCTGGTGAGTAAAATCATTCCCTTCAGGCTTTTTGCAGTAAACACAGTCTTTTCAGAGAAAATGCAGTGTTTACAGTACAGCTTAGGGACACCTCCATTTGCCACTCCTCAGATGCCTACTAGAGGTGCTCTCTGGGACAGTGCTGCACAGTGTGCGGCACTACCATTCAGTGTCTCCAACCTCTGCATGGAGACCCTGAACTTTCCTCATAGAGCTGCATTGATTCGATGCATTTCAATGAGGAGATGCTGATCGGACAGGGCTGTGTTTGGTTTGTGCTGGCTCTGCCCCGATCTGCCTCCTTGGCATTCTCAGCCAATCCAATGTTTTCCTATGGGAAAGCTTTGTGGTTTGCTCAGATGACTACTTCTGATGATGTCAGCCAAGGAGGCAGATCAGGAGCAGAGCCAGCAGCAGCACACTTGAATAAAGTAAGATTTTACTATATTTTGGGTGGAGTAGCGGGTGGCAGAGGGGTTTCATAGTGTTTTTAACAAAATAGAGTCAGAAATATATGTTTGTGTTCCTGACCCTATAGTGTTCCTTTAAGCACCCTTATTTTTACAAGAGGTTCGCAAACAGATGATACAAACTTATTATACGCCCATGTAAAATGGTTACATTAGCATAATTTCTTTCCTGAGTACAATTTGCAGTTGTTTTGCAGAATTGTTTTGTAATATATTTCATATAAGATCATAAAACTCGTGGTTGATCGTCTAGCCCGAATGAGTTGCAGAAACACACTTTGTAATTCCTTTCATCACTCCAATGAGTTACAGAAGTGCAAATGCTAATATGTGAATTAACTTAATATTTCCCTGTTGGCAGTTTACTGACACTGACACTGTTATTGTCAATATGTGTGCATCAGTGCAAAATCTTCTTATACAAATAAACCGCAACTAAGAAAGACACCAAGAATTGTATTAAGAAAATAATTTTATGAAAAGGAAAATAACTAAACCGGTCTGAAAAGTAAATAATGATCATATAATTCCTTAATCACTGTGCAATTGCATCTAACACACTGTACCTTCTAAAACAGTACAACAATATTAATGAATTAATAGATAACCAGGAATTTGTTGCAAGCCAAAACAGGTTCTGTTCCAGATGCAAAATTCTAAAGGTTGAGAATCCTTCTATTAGTTCATTTTTTTTTTTTTTTTTTTTTAATTCTTTATTTTTGAAGTGCTTGAAAGTTACAGGTATTCTCACTTTGCCACAACAGCTAAAGCGAGACAGGTTTTGACAATAGGCAGAGCATTAGTGGCATATAGTTGAAACTGCGCACATTTTTGTTTCATTAGGTATCAAGAAAGGTACACATATAAGACGTAGATGCATTGTAACATAGGAAAACAATAAAACAATTAGGTAATATCATGCTCTGACATTTGTTGATTAGCTTGGCAGGAGTAAGCTGTGTATTTTCACTAGTACACAGGATGATGTCGTTATTTACGCATAACCTAAAAAGATTAACATTAGCTTTGCACGTATGAGTGCTTAGTGATAAAGAGTATAGTGACGCATTAGATGTCCCACATGTTTATATCATTTCTAGCCCTTCTCTCCTCAGATATTGTTATGTGTATGATTTATACTTGCTGATCTGTGGGTGGGCTAAGACAGTGTTTGAACTGGACATTGCGTAATACAGGTTATGCATACATATATATATAGCATCATAGCATCAACTGTGCCTACATGCTAGTGCTTTCTAAGTATGTAGGATATACAGGCTAGGTCTTGAGAGATTGTTTTATACTTAAATAACAGGTAAATAAAACTTGCTGGGTTCCAGATTAACAGACTGATGTATTGAGGCGTTGGTGTCACCTGCTTAAGCAACTGAGGCGTACCATAGTGATGTGTTTTAAAAATAAAAGGGAAAATCACTAAGCATAACTTATACCCGCGCTTGAACAGGCTACGATTTCTATGCCTGATAGCTAATAAAGAGAGAGGCTTATCCCGCTAACAGAGCATGTCTGGCTATCGTTGCAGTTGTACATATTTAAGCATGTTGCATAAAAAACACGGTCAGGCTTGTTACTAAACAAGCTTGGTAATGAATAGGTTTGTTATCGATTATAAAATAAAAAGTAAAAAGGTAAATGTAAGTCCCGTGTGGTCCCTCCGAGGGGGGGCTGGGAGAATAGAGAGGTGGTTGCTGACTGTCCCCATTGAGGCGTGCTCGCTCGGAGGCACCGAGAAAGTCCCTTTAGCCTATGCCCATTGCCGTGTCTTGTATCTTGCATGCAGTGTGTGACTCAGGGGTACCTCTGGCCCGGGAATGAGCTCTCCCTGCATTCGGCGGGGTGTGCAGCTTTGCGGCTTCTTGCTTTGCAGCTGTGAGGTGGAGGGGATGATATAGGCTGTGCTGTGCACCGGTTCCTGGATCAGGTGAGTGACTTGTGTGGAAGCCAGGTTTCGTGGTTCCGCTCACCTGTATGTGTGTGCCCGTGTGTTTGCCCAGGTAGCCGGGCGTCGTGTCCCGCTCGTGTGGTCGCTGGCCTTTTCGTGCCTTGGCGGCCTTTCTGGGTGCTTGCGGGGGGTGCCTGTAGTGGAGGCGACGGGTTTTAGGCCGGATCCACGTGGCCACTAGCTTGCTTGCCATTCTGCGAGCCATTCCGCGGTCCCACATCACTGCCCATAGGCTCGCGCAGAGCCGATCAAATTCCAGTAGAGGGTTTGCGGCCTGTCGGGCGTGTGTGCTCCGTTTCTTGGACTTACAATGGGCGGCCATCTTAGCTTCGTCTCTGCGGTCTGGTGCCTTTCAACTGGCTTTTCTCGCTTGTGCGTGTGCCGAGATGTCCCTCAACGGCAGGGGGGGGAAACAGGGGTCCCTTTCACCTCTCTGTGCCGCAGCAGTTTAGGCCAACGGGAGACCGGCCGTATCTTCCCGGCTGCGCCCGCAAGTAGGCCCAAAGAGGCTTCAGGGTGCGACCTCCATTAAATCGGAGAGATGCCTTAAGAAGCTGTCTCCCGTGCTTGCAGAGGTACTCCAACAGAGTTTTTGCTTGGTCTCTCGAGTGGATATTTGTTAATTTTGCGCTTTTAATAAGTTTCTCCAGGAGCTCTCTCTATATGCGACTTGTCTGCATGGCGGTCAGGCCCCGCCCCCTATTAGTTCATTTTTAACTAACAATAACACAATTTATTTTTAACTATGCACGTTCTCACTTGTTAGGTAGCACTCCACTTTGCTTTTGATTTAGTTGAGGTATTAAGGACAGATGAGGATATATACTCTATGGGGTGTGGTGGTTATGGTGGGAACAGAGCAGTGATTATCATAATCGTTTGGGGAGTTTTTTCTGTTTGTCTTTGATATCTATTTATTAATCTCCAATTGGCTGATGTCTAGGAGTTGTTTCCTTTTTTTAGAAGAGACACAGACTATCACCCTTCCTGTGTCCCCTATCACCTCTTAAGTGGAACCCTTAATCTGTTTCCTAGGGCTGACTCCCTCATCCCTGGTATGTAGATATTTGTTCCTATTTAGGACCCATTATTAGAGATGGTAGCTCTATGCTTCTAGGATTATTAAAGATTTTACATATTTTTACTAGTAATCTATTTTAGGTTGTACTAATTCCTATACACCTACCTCAATTTCAAGTAGATGTCTTGGATATTGTTCTCTTTCCTTTTCTACAAAAATAGTAGGTACCTACCTTTGTGGCCACTGCAGAGCTTGCCCTTTCATTCTACATACATAGTGAATACACACTCTTGTGTGTATAGTCAAGGTGTAAACAGCTTTCAAGTATGTACTTTATTAAATTGACGCACAACAAGTGTAATATACCCTTTGGTCTGCTCCTGTGGACTCAAATCAGAAAAACTTTTCAACAATTCAAAAGCAAACACAAATGTATAACCCTTTCGCTGGACATATTCAAGAATGCCATAGAGGGTCAACTAAGGGGATCAAGTATATGGGTGTGGAGCACATCAAACAATCTACCAACCTACTGGGACCTCAAACTCAGAGGTCGTGAATCCTTTTGGATTTATCACCTTAAGACTCTGATTCCACAAGGTTTGAATTAGGGTTTTCCTTTTGCCCCTTACATATGATTTACCCTCGGTTTTTACTTCCGTGACTTTAAGTGACTTACTTTATTTTTTTTGTCATTCTTTATTTTTGTAGTGCATAGTTTAACAGATATGCATTGCAGAGACATTTCATAAGATAATACATCAAAATGACCATAGCAACGCTAATGTGAAAAATAAAGAGCACTGCACTTTTTATAAAAGATAGAGAAATAAAGACGCACAATGCATAACATCTAAGAACCTCTGCTATGGCACATATCAATAAAACAATTGTGGAGTATTATTCAGCACCCAGCCAAGAACCACAGCTGCAGAGACCACCTCAACCCACACCCGTTCGGGAGGCACCAATAGAGGTAACATGGAGTTGATATCCGCCATCCCAGCTCCAGTGGTGACTCAGAAGTAGTTTCTGACTTTGCAGGAGCTGGCCATCAGACAAACCCAGGTAAGTCCTGTGTGCACAGCGCTTCAGCGATTTACCAGTGCTATCCTCCCAATCGGTAGGTAGAGCAGGAAGATATTGCTGTCCAGGAATTACTGAGCCAGCTTGCTGCCCAGGGGAATCCTGGTCTGGAAGTGGCTGTCGCTCTGCTGGTTGTGACTGGGGTGTGCAAACCGGCTGGGGGTATTGGGGGCCACCACTATAAGTAGCAGGGCTTTGTCGTTGCTCAATCTTTGCCCAAAATTTGGCACAAATTAGGTTCGTGCCAATACTTACCATGTCTCTAATATTTAACTACCATGCTTGTAAATTGCCACTCTTTCAATTAAACAAAGTAGATTGTTCTTTTAACTACTACTAATATTCTTCATAATTGAGTGATTTTTTTTATTTTATAAGTGACATGTGATACACTCTAGCACTTCCCCGAAATAGGAGCACTCCGTCTAGTGACCCCCCTCTACAGGATTTTACCATAAGGGATCACTTAAGGGTAGTTTAGTTGAATGGATTGCATTTTTTCACAGTGGGGAGAAAGGAACAGAAGACGCTCTCCCCCTTTCTTTGCCTACCACTGGTATTCTATTTATGATATGTCATTCTTGCCTGTTCCCACTATTACTTTCCTCAACTGGTGTACTTTAATAAAGACACTTTTAATAAAACCTTTCCTTTCAAGAAGGGGTAGGCCTTCTCCCTCATTTGTTTTGTCACCTAATAGTTTAGTTCTCTCTATTGCACCTGCCAGTCTATGTCCAGTCTACATGGTTGCATTGGCAGGAGTCTTCCTTCCCTGATTGAAAGGGGAGTGGTTTTACACTATCACTTGCCACTTGGCTATTCTATTCTCGGCATACCCCTGTACAGTGGGATGCTTAGAAACCTAGGCAGAGGATTGGAGAAGTCATTCTAAGTTGCATTTTCAGTTGAATTTGGGGGAACCACTTGAAGCATTTGTTGTGTTGAGCTATTTCAATTGCTTTTGTTTGATTTGTTCATTGCAAACAGCTGAAAGACTAAATTTTCACACAAAAAAGGAATTTCAAATGGGTTGAATAATTTTGATTGCAACTGTAGATAACGGCAAAAGAAAAGGGCAGTCATGAAGAATGAGTGTGAAAATAGATTGGGCTAATTTAGTTACAAACAGTGAGGTTGGCAAACAAATGTATGGATCCTTGGTGTAACTGACCTTTGGGACAACCCCCACACTGTTCAAGTTAATGTATGTGGTCTAGATAATGGTTTGTACATGAACAACTTTTAAACCCTGTTTCTGTTAGGGATGGGCATGGGAAAAATATTTGGTTAGGTTCGGGACTTCGGGTAGGGTTAAGTTAGGGGTAGGGTTGGGTTAGGGTTAGGCATAGGGTTAGGTTAGGGGTAAGGTTAGGTTAGGGGTAGGCGTAGGGTTAGGTTAGGGTTCGTTAAGGAGTAGGGTTAGAGGTAGGGTTATGATAGGGGTAGTATTAGGGGTAGGGGTAGGCTTGAGGTAGGGTTAGGGAAGGCTAGTGGTAGGGTAGGGTTAGATATAGGATTAGAGGTAGGGCTAGAAGTAGGGTTAGGGGTAGGGTTAGGCCTAGTGGTAGGGGTAGGGTTAGAGGTAGGGTTAGGCGTAGGATTAGGGGTAGGGTTAAGGTAGGGCTAGTTGTAAGGTTAAGGTAGGGTTAGGGTAGGGTTAGAGGTAGGGTTATGTTAGGGGTAGGGGTAGGGTTGAGGTAGGAGCAGGGTTAGGGTTAGGAGTAGTGTTAGGGTAGGGTCAGGGGTAGGGTTAGGAATAGATTTAGGGTTACCCTAACCATACCCCTAACCCTACTCCAACCACTAAACCTGACCCTAACCCTACCCCAACCACTAACCCTACCCCTAACCCTACCGCAAACCCTAACCCCAACCCTCTCCCGTTTTGCCACTTTTCAAAAATCTGAAGCACTTAAGCACTTCGGAAATTCGGCACTTCGGAAATTTGGTTTGGTTCGGCATTCCAAAATTTGGCACTTCGGAAATTTGACACTTCGGAAGCATTCGAATGTCCGAATTTCTGAAATTCGGCCGAATTTGCATTCGGAACTAAACGAATTGAACATGTCTAGTTTCTGTACTATCTGCCCTTTCTGGTGTTAAGCATCCCATACACCTTCTTTAAAGCCCATGACTTGGTAATTATATTTGATGGTCCAAGCTCCTGCCAGACTTCTTTGTGAACCATTGGACACTTCTGCTGATAGCTTTCATCTCAACCAGACAGGATTCAGTAATGCCGGACAATGTGTACCTTCATTATCTTTTTAATTTCCAGCCATCCATGTGAATCAGGAGGTTGTTTGTCATCTACGTGGCTTTAAATATTCTTTAGAGACTAGGCTCAAATCAATTGCATTATAGTGAAAGTCTTCTATATAATTCATTCTAAGTAGGGCCTGGATGCAGCAGTATTCATCCTGAATGGTTGCTGGCCTTTGCTGGCCTTGGCCATTAAGGGACAGAAGATCACACAGGTTTGAAGACTCTACTAAGTCCCTATATGCATCTTGAGCAACCGCAGCTCATGTCTCTTCCGATATCTTCAGGGAGGCTACCTGATCCTCCTTCAATATGTTTGTGAGGCACTGCAGATTAAATGTTGGAAAATTAGCAGTCAGTCAAAAGAAAAATATAGCTGAGTATATCCTGGCAAATGCTATGTTCTCCATAAAAGTTCAAGTGCGGTAATATGAGTATCTCTGGGAAAAAAAGCTGAACAATTTTTTTTATAAACAATACACAAGAATCCTACCCATAATCCCCTTATAGAAAAATAATTACAACTATGATTCCATCAGAAACACATTAAATATGCTCCTTGGCATGTGTATTGACCCATTTTCTATTATTTTTATGTCATTTACTATAATTGCATTATAAAATTGTTTTTATATCAGCAAGTGAATAGTTAAACATCTGCAACTAATTTTTGCAACTTTGTATCAAGCACAGCAGCAGCAGTTACCAACATTCTTTGAGTTACAAAAGAGTAATTACCAGGTATGTGTGTGGAAAGTATAGTGACACCTAATGGAAGTACTGAGCATTGCAGCCAATCATCCTATCATCCCATCATCCCAATATTCTGTTTAGTATGTCCCATTTTTATATTGATTAATATAGTTTTCTTCAAGTGACCCCTTGCTATGATTTAAACAAAAGGTTAAGTACATATCTTTATAGTGTTTATTATGATTTTATCTTTATAATTCAGAAACATTTTTTTTATGACTTTGATGTTTTGACACTTTGAGTGACTGAGGTTTGCTGTGCATAGCCCCTTAGCATCTATTTAAAATAAAAATCTTAAAAAAGAACATCCATGACTTTGGTAACAGTACCAGACCTAGACAATAATTGTTAGGAGTCTTATTGTTCATATGTTAGAATCGTGCATTTGACATTATAAATAAATATACAGCTATTTAAACTGCACAAGACACAAACAGGATCTACATTGGTTCAAATCAAAATTTTGTCTTTTAAAAAGAATGGTATTTTTGATAGCTTTTGATGACAGATAACACTCGCTGATTCATTCTAATTTCTCCCATCTCCTGGAATTCACAAACTAAGCAAAGAAGAGTTCCAATGAACAATACAATGGATCTACAGTGAGTTGTTATGTTGAGCTTGACAAAATGGAAAGACTTTTCATCCAGTGTCCATCTGTCCATTGATATTGGGTAGGCAGGTGGACCTTTAGAGTATCTATATGTTGACACTTTACAGTTGTTCTGACATGTTTATCCATGTATTCTAGATTGAAGGTCGGTTAAGGTTGTCCGGTGGTATTTGCCCATGAGGGGAAGGTGCCCAGGTTGAACATATAATATCCCCAACTATTGATGGCCAGTGTGATGGTCAACACTCCAAGGATGTTCAGAAAAAATCCTGCTTTTGCCTATAATAAGAATGCAAAATATTTGTTACAAGTATAGTGCAGATATATGTTTGTAGTTTATGTTATTCAACACTAGGGGGTGGTAGAACACCACCAGAATCTTATCCAAATGAACATGAAATACATTTCAAACAGGGTTATTTACTAAACTGAGAGCTTCCAAGAATTCAAACTGAATTTCAAATTTAAGTTCAGAATAGCCACACTGAGAACAGAATTGACTTGGAGATTTGCATCTTTTAGTCTAAATTTTGGAATTCACTTCATAATCACTTTGAAATCCCTGCAATTCTCAGTTTAGTGAATAATCCTGACAATATAAGACACTTTCTCATCCCCTGCTATGACACTGTATCTTCCATGAATAACATCTAGGCAATGGTAATAGCATTAAACGAGACGTTAAAAAAATAAAATGTCAAGTAGCTTGTGCCTACAGTGTGTGTGCCGGGAGCTTCAGTTACAATATTATCTGTATTAATATTATTCTGTATATTCTATATTATTCTCGCCCTGGCATTGGGTACATTAATGTACCCTGTGGCAATATAGATCTAATAACAGCAATGATACTTGTAATGACAGTAATATTGTAATGACACTTTATATAAACAGAATTGCAATCATAATGTTGCTCAGTTTCTTAAAGTCAACATTTTCACGTTCACATTTTTAGAATGTAAGCTAGTTTGAGCAGGGTCCTCAACCCACTCTGTTCCTGTGGGTCCAGCTCATCTTGTTGCAAATACATGTCTGTTAGTCCACCTACTGTACAGCGCTATGGAATTTGTTGGCGCTTTATAGCTAATAATAATAAAGTAAATCCAACATGCACATCAATTTAGTAGTGCACAACTCAGAAACAGAATATCCCAAAATATAGTAGATAATATGTGGGGACTGCATGTGACGTGTTTGCCCATACAAAGCCCAGTTGATATTTGATTGGACTAGCAAAGGAAAAGAGATGCTTACCATGTCAATGACCTTGAGTTGTCCATATGAGAAGGCAATGGCATTAGGAGGTGTGGCTACTGGAAGCATGAAGGCCAACGATGATGACAGAGTGCATGGAAGCATAATATAGAGCGGATTCAGTTGGATGGCCTTTGCCTGACAGACAAAATAAACTCGGTCAGAATGAAACAGAATGTTAGTTCACATTGTAATAGGATTGTAAGAATAGACAGTTACTTTTAATTTTATCCTATGTTGTGCTTATTGTAAGGTAAAATTATAAGCATTGTACTAGTCAGATTTTATTCCATATAATTCATTGTTACAATGATTATTATTGTTAAAAATGAAAACCTTTCAATAAAAAATATTTGACAAGGTTGGGCTGTGATGGAGCACATCCGATGCCCCAGAGGGGAGGACTGCCGGAAGTGGGGAACACCGTTATGCTCAACACATCTGGGCCCAACAGAGAAGAAAGACAAAACGTCTAAGTGCCGAAGAGCACACTGATACACTGACCAGAACAATGGGGAGAGTACTGATGTTACACATGTACATGCCATCTTTTTCCCAACATCTTCCTCTGATTGGTATGGGACATTGGGACCATAAAAGATCCTACTAATGTGCAATCTCATTTTCATGTCCATAGATTGACCAGATTCTTACCATTGATGCCAGGATAGGTAAAAACAAAGTAGTAGTGGCCACATTGCTTGTACATTCAGTGAATGTAGCAACCAAAAGGCACAAAATGAGGGCTATCGCTGCAGGTGGGACGTTTTGCAATGGAGTCAGCTTGTCCCCAAGCCACAATGATAATCCTGATTCCTGAAAGAAATATATACATGAATATGTCTTTCTTTGAACTCTGCTGATGATGGAAATAATTATTACATTTATTATTTGTATTACTAATTGCATTTTCAGATTGCTGATATGTTCTGCAGCACGTTACAATTATACAACGGGGACATGTAACATCAGATACAAGAGGTGAAAGTAAAATTCCAGGAGGAAGTGGGGTTGAGGAATACAGATTTGCCAAATTGTCGCAGGCTGTTTTGTTTTCGGTGTTTTTTTTTTGGCATGCGTTATTAAATCTGACGGTTTTTGCAGCCATTCCATTTTCCGTGATCTAGTTATCATTTTCGAACGGATGACATTTTTTGGGTGAAACAATCTTTCTGTCACCTTTCTGAAATGGATATTTTCTGCAACAAATTGAATAATTTTTTTGTACAGAGACACTTTTTAGACCATTTATGTATTTCAGAATATTATAAACGAACAGATTATAGACCAAAAGTAAAAACACTTTGATAAATCTCCTCCGTTGTGAATTAAAAGATCACCAGGTATGATGTCTGTATCTAGTTAAACTTGAGAAGCAAAGTGCTGTGTAAGAGATTTGCAGAGTGTACGCTAAGAGTGCAAAGCAGACGGTGGAAGCACTTGTTATGGGAGCATGGACAGGACTGATGTAGAAAGAGAAAGGCACACAGGAAGATAAAACACTACCCTTAGGAAATGAATTGGAATGGTTCTTTAAATAATGGAAAATAGAATTGATAGAATAATCCATCAATGAATGAAAACTCAAAAGAAGAAGGAATGACAAGGAGGCCTTGATGGAAAGAATAAACGCAAAGAAAGCTGAAAATCCAACCCTACACTCTTAACTTACACAAAATCTGTATAATATAATAGGATAATAAGGTGGGAGTTTAAGAGGGAGAGAGACAGGTTGTAGTTACTGCCACGAGATTTAGGCAGTGCAAAATGAACAGAGAGGGTAAGGGGTAGCAGGTATTTAATAATGTTGTAGTGTAATAAAAAGAGGAAATTAATGCAGGAATGGCAGGGCATGTATAAGAGAATGTCTGGGTTTCTGGTCACTTTGGGTAGAGTGAAAATCAGGTACAGGTTTTGTGGAGACATTGACTGCTGCTAGATGCCGTAGAGCAGGGGGTGGCAACCTTCGGCACTCCAGATGCTCTTACACCCATAATGCTGGCAAAGCATCATGGGAGGTGTAGTCCAAAACATCTGCAGTGCCGAATGTTGCCCTGCCTGCCGTAGGGTATCAAAGGGAAATAAGGTGGACATAAACTGGACTTAAATCTATATGGTAGATGCAGGAAAGTTTCATTTGAAGTCCCTAAAGTCAAGCACGGAATTCTTGATGCCTTGTGAGCACTTTGGCTAATTTTAAAGATCTTTTCTGTATTTAAACCATTCCTTTGGACCTAGCAGAGTTCTGTGCATATATCTTCAGATTTCTTATCTATGGTCCCTTACAGTCATTGTCAGTAAAATAAGGAAGTGGTTAATTCAAGTACAGATTCCATTATTGCAGAATGTCATGGAAAGCCATATTCACATTTAGTCATGGGCTAATCTTCTTGCCTTTCTGACCCTCATGCAGCCACCCACATTGCCCACATACACAATGCACTGAATGATCCCACTCTAACCTGCTTTAAGTTGGGATATGCATCTATCCACCCTCTGTAAGCAATATATATTTCATTACCAGATTTCGTGATTTTTAGAACATGAGATGTGAGATTAACTGACTATGACTAATACTGCTACTGATGCCATTTTCCTCACTCGCAGTCCAATGACTTACCTCACTCCCTTTAGCCAAAGCAAACCCTCCTCCCAGCAGGATGACTATGTTCCAAGGCATCTTCTGGTTCACGGTGGCCCAGTCTAGTAGAGGAGGTGGGACATGTATCTTAGGCTTCTTTCCTTGTATCCAAAACAATGATAGATGTGTGTATCGTTAATTGTTAAGAAACCATTATCACTAATAAAACTCAACTAAACGCAATAATTTGTGCCAAAAAATATGTCAGTACCAACTCAACACATAAAAATATCTTGGTCATTATTAATTCACCACATATTTTAAGGGAACAAAATGTTAGGCTCTTTGACTAGTGTTAATTCTAGTAATAAACAAATCAATACTTTCTCCAACTGGCCAAGAACAGAAAACTTGGTACCAACGTAAAGGGGCACTCCACTGCCCAAATACAAAATAAATAAAATAAAAAAAACACTGTTTAGTAAATATACCCAATATGAAACATGCATGTGTTTAATTGTGCATTTTTCCATTGTGGGTGTATTACACACACACTCACTCACTGGCTCTTACACACACACACACACACACACACACACACACACACACACACACACACTGCTTATACACACACTGGCTCTAACACATACACACACTGCTTATACACACTCAAGGGCTCTAACAGACATACACTGGCTCTAACACACACAGACTAACACACACATACACACTAACTCTTACACACACACACACACACACACACACACACACACACACACACACACACACTAACGCTTACACACTGCTTATACACACTCACTGGCTCTAATACACACAGTCTCTTACACACACACACACACACACACACACACACATATTATCTTACATACCCTGCTTATAGACACAAACACTAGCTCTAACACAAATGCACTGGCTCTAACACACACACACTAATTCTTACACACACACTGCTTATACACACTCACTGGCTCAAACACACACTCAACACACACACACTGCTTATACACAATCACTGGCTCTAACACACAAAAACACACACACACAGCCTCTTACACACACACACTGGCTATTACACACACACTAGATCTTACACACACACACTGACACTTACATACACACACTGCTTATACACACACACACTGACTCTTACACACACACCCACACACACACTGACTCTTATGCACCCTTCTTATACACACACTGACTCTAACACACACACACACACACACAGGCTCTTACACACACTGGCTGTTACACACACACTCACTGGCTCTAACACACACACACACTAACTCATACACACACTGCTTATACAGACACACACGCACACACACTGGCTCTAACACACACACACACACACACACACACACACTGACACCTACACACACACTCACTGGCTCTAAAACACACACAGTCACTTTTACACACACACTGCTCATATACACACACACACTAACTGTTACACACACTAGCTCTAACACACACACTAACTCTTACACACACACTAACTCTTATACACACCCTGCTTATACACACTCACTGGCTCTAACACACACACACACTGCTTATAGACTCACACACTGGCTCTAACACACACACTAACTCTTACACACACACACTGGCTCTAACAAACACACACACTAACTCTTACACACACACACACTGGCTCTAACACACACGCACATACACACACAGTCTCTTACACACACACACAGACACTCAGACACACACTGCGTATAGACACACACACTGTATTTAACACACACACACTAACTCTTACACACACACATACACACACTAATTCTTACGCACACACTGATTATACACACTCGATGGCTCTAACACACACACACACAGTCTTACACACACACACACACACTGTTTCGTATAATTGCTAAACAGAGGTCCTGCTGCACTGTAGTAGCTTTCCTCCACTCTCCACAGCAGTTGGCTGCCGGGATATGATGTCATGTATCCCAGTGGCCTTTAGCCCATTAAGAGATTGCTCCTTGCTGCTTCACCCACCTCCCTCAGTGGCTGCACGTCTTCCCCCCCCCCCCCCCCCCCCATTCCCCATCACACAGCAAGCTGGGTAAATTACTGCTGTGGGCATTGCTGCAGAATGTGATCGGCGGTAGCGGAGCTCTCCGTGCTCTGGCTGGTCACTCAGACATTTTGCACCCCTCGGGTTGGTGCGCCCTAAGGCGGCCACTTGTTCAGCTGTATGGTAGCACCGGCCCTGTTTGCAAGCCCTCCCTTTCTAACCTCGCACAGACTTTCAGTGGCTGTCCAATCACAGACTTCCCAATGCAGCTCAATGAGAAGCAAGGCTTAGCAGCACAAGTGCTCTTGGCTAGTGTTGTCGCGAACCCGGAATTTTCGGTTCGCGAACGCGAACTTCCGCAAATGTTCGCGAACCGGCGAACCGCGCGAACCGCGCGAACCGCCATTGACTTCAATGGGCAGGCGAATTTTAAAAACAACAGGGACTCTTTCTGGCCACAAAAGTGATGGAAAAGTTGTTTCAAGGGGACTAACACCTGGACTGTGGCATGCCGGAGGGGGATCCATGGCAAAACTCCCATGGAAAATTGCACAGTTGATGCAGAGTCTGCTTTTAATCCATAAAGGGCAGAAATCACCTAACATTGACACCTGTCCTCAAAGCCCAGCCCTGATACACACTGACACAGAGCAGAATAGAGACTGTTCCCCCTACATAGGGTCACTTGGCAGATATGGATTGACACCTATCCTAATGATCCCTGATACACACTGACACAGAGCAGAATAGAGACTGTTCCCCCTACATAGGGTCACTTGGCAGATATGGATTGACACCTATCCTAATGATCCCTGATACACACTGACACAGAGCAGAATAGAGACTGTTCCCCCTACATAGGGTCACTTGGCAGATATGGATTGACACCTATCCTAATGATCCCTGATACACAGTGACACAGAGCAGAATAGGGACTGTTCCTCCTACATAGGGTCACTTGGCAGATATGGATTGACACCTATCCTAATGATCCCTGATACACACTGACACAGAGCAGAATAGAGACTGTTCCCCCTACATAGGGTCACTTGGCAGATATGGATTGACACCTATCCTAATGATCCCTGATACACAGTGACACAGAGCAGAATAGGGACTGTTCCTCCTACATAGGGTCACTTGGCAGATATGGATTGACACCTATCCTAATGATCCCTGATACACACTGACACAGAGCAGAATAGAGACTGTTCCCCCTACATAGGGTCACTTGGCAGATATGGATTGACACCTATCCTAATGATCCCTGATACACACTGACACAGAGCAGAATAGAGACTGTTCCCCCTACATAGGGTCACTTGGCAGATATGGATTGACACCTATCCTAATGATCCCTGATACACAGTGACACAGAGCAGAATAGGGACTGTTCCTCCTACATAGGGTCACTTGGCAGATATGGATTGACACCTATCCTAATGATCCCTGATACACACTGACACAGAGCAGAATAGAGACTGTTCCCCCTACATAGGGTCACTTGGCAGATATGGATTGACACCTATCCTAATGATCCCTGATACACACTGACACAGAGCAGAATAGAGACTGTTCCCCCTACATAGGGTCACTTGGCAGATATGGATTGACACCTGTCCTCAAAACCCCTGATACACACTGACACAGAGCAGAATAGAGACTGTTCCCCCTACATAGGGTCACTTGGCAGATATGGATTGACACCTATCCTAATGATCCCTGATACACACTGACACAGAGCAGAATAGAGACTGTTCCCCCTACATAGGGTCACTTGGCAGATATGGATTGACACCTATCCTAATGATCCCTGATACACACTGACACCGAGCAGAATAGAGACTGTTCCCCCTACATAGGGTCACTTGGCAGATATGGATTGACACCTGTCCTCAAAACCCCTGATACACACTGACACAGAGCAGAATAGAGACTGTTCCCCCTACATAGGGTCACTTGGCAGATATGGATTGACACCTATCCTAATGATCCCTGATACACACTGACACAGAGCAGAATAGAGACTGTTCCCCCTACATAGGGTCACTTGGCAGATATGGATTGACACCTATCCTAATGATCCCTGATACACACTGACACAGAGCAGAATAGAGACTGTTCCCCCTACATAGGGTCACTTGGCAGATATGGATTGACACCTATCCTAATGATCCCTGATACACAGTGACACAGAGCAGAATAGGGACTGTTCCTCCTACATAGGGTCACTTGGCAGATATGGATTGACACCTATCCTAATGATCCCTGATACACACTGACACAGAGCAGAATAGAGACTGTTCCCCCTACATAGGGTCACTTGGCAGATATGGATTGACACCTATCCTAATGATCCCTGATACACACTGACACAGAGCAGAATAGAGACTGTTCCCCCTACATAGGGTCACTTGGCAGATATGGATTGACACCTATCCTAATGATCCCTGATACACACTGACACAGAGCAGAATAGAGACTGTTCCCCCTACATAGGGTCACTTGGCAGATATGGATTGACACCTATCCTAATGATCCCTGATACACAGTGACACAGAGCAGAATAGGGACTGTTCCTCCTACATAGGGTCACTTGGCAGATATGGATTGACACCTATCCTAATGATCCCTGATACACACTGACACAGAGCAGAATAGAGACTGTTCCCCCTACATAGGGTCACTTGGCAGATATGGATTGACACCTATCCTAATGATCCCTGATACACACTGACACAGAGCAGAATAGAGACTGTTCCCCCTACATAGGGTCACTTGGCAGATATGGATTGACACCTGTCCTCAAAACCCCTGATACACACTGACACAGAGCAGAATAGAGACTGTTCCCCCTACATAGGGTCACTTGGCAGATATGGATTGACACCTATCCTAATGATCCCTGATACACAGTGACACAGAGCAGAATAGGGACTGTTCCTCCTACATAGGGTCACTTGGCAGATATGGATTGACACCTGTCCTCAAAACCCCTGATACACACTGACACAGAGCAGAATAGAGACTGTTCCCCCTACATAGGGTCACTTGGCAGATATGGATTGACACCTGTCCTCAAAACCCCTGATACACACTGACACAGAGCAGAATAGAGACTGTTCCCCCTACATAGGGTCACTTGGCAGATATGGATTGACACCTATCCTAATGATCCCTGATACACACTGACACAGAGCAGAATAGAGACTGTTCCCCCTACATAGGGTCACTTGGCAGATATGGATTGACACCTGTCCTCAAAACCCCTGATACACACTGACACAGAGCAGAATAGAGACTGTTCCCCCTACATAGGGTCACTTGGCAGATGTGGATTGACACCTATCCTAATGATCCCTGATACACAGTGACACAGAGCAGAATAGGGACTGTTCCTCCTACATAGGGTCACTTGGCAGATATGGATTGACAAATCCCTGACAAACAGCTACCACATGCAAGGAAGGCAGCAGGGGCGCAAATGACCCACTCCCGACGCGGGAAGGTAGTGACGACAAATAACAATACAGGACTCTTTAGAGGCCCTGTAATTGTAATCAGTCCACTTGAAATCCTTTAACTTTGATCAATTGGAGGGAAGTCTGGTGCAGAGCCACTGACCCATGCGCAGGGCCAGGCTTAGGCCTTTGGGCGCCCTGTGCAAGAAATCTTCCCGACACGGGAAGGTAGTGACGACAAATAACAATACAGGACTCTTTAGAGGCCCTGTGATTGTAATCAGTCCACTTGAAATCCTTTAACTTTGATCAATTGGAGGGAAGTCTGGTGCAGAGCCACTGACCCATGCGCAGGGCCAGCCTTAGGCCTTTGGGCGCCCTGTGCAAGAAATCTTCCCGACGCGGGAAGGTAGTGACGACAAATAACAATACAGGACTCTTTAGAGGCCCTGTAATTGTAATCAGTCCACTTGAAATCCTTTAACTTTGATCAATTGGAGGGAAGTCTGGTGCAGAGCCACTGCAATGAGCCTACAGGCATTGCGCATGAGCGTCCAGTAACGTGGCAAAAAAATTTCCAGCTCCCCAGAGGCTGTCCTAGCACCCCGGTCATACAAATATTCATTAACAGCTTTTTCTTGTTGGAGCAGGCGGTCGAACATTAGGAGTGTTGAATTCCAACGTGTAGGGCTCGCGCAAATCAAGCGCCTCACTGGCATGTTGTTTCGCCGCTGGATATCGGCAAAGTGAGCCATGGCCGTGTAGGAACGCCTGAAATGGCCACACACCTTCCTGGCCTGCTTCAGGACGTCCTGTAAGCCTGTGTACTTATGCACAAAGCGTTGTACGATCAGATTACACACATGTGCCATGCACGGCACATGTGTCAACTTGCCCAACTTCAATGCCGCTATCAAATTTTTTCCGTTGTCACACACCACTTTGCCGATATCCAGTTGCTGCGGAGTCAGCCACTTTTCCACCTGTGCGTTCAGGGCGGACAGGAGTGCTTGTCCGGTGTGACTCTCTGCTTTCAAGCAAGTCAAACCCAAGACGGCGTGACACTGCCGTATCCGGGATGTGGAATAGTACCTGGGGAGCTGGGGGGGTGCCGTTGATGTGGAGCAAGACGCAGCGGCACAAGAGGACTCAGCCGAGGAGGTTATGGAAGAGGATGGAGTAGGAGGAGTAGAGGAGGTGGCAGCAGGACTGCCTGCAATTCGTGGCGGTGTCACCAACTCCTCTGCAATGCCACGCATTCCTTGCTTGTCAGCCGTCAGCAGGTTTACCCAATGCGCAGTGTAGGTGATATACCTGCCCTGACCATGCTTTGCAGACCAGGTATCAGTGGTCAGATGGACCCTTGCCCCAACACTGTGTGCCAGACATGCCATGACTTCCTTTTGCACAATCGAGTACAAGTTGGGGATTGCCTTTTGTGAAAAGAAATTCCGTCCGGGTACCTTCCACTGCGGTGTCCCAATAGCTAAAAATTTTTTGAACGCCTCAGACTCAACCAGATTGTATGGTAAAAGCTGGCGGGCTAATAGTTCGGACAAGCCAGCTGTCAGACACTGGGCAAGGGGGTGACTTGGTGACATTGGCTTCTTACGCTCAAACATGTCCTTGACAGAAACACATGACTGTGGGCAGATGAGCGGGAACTGCTCAAGGCGGGAGACGGAGTGGCGGATGGTTGAGAGGGGGCAAGAAGGACAGCAGTGGTTGACGTGGCTGAAGATGCTGGACCAGGAGGAGGATGGCGGCTTAGAGTAGGCGTGCTGCTTGTACTCATGTGTTGATCCCATAGGCGTTTGTGATGTGAGATCATGTGCCTACGCAAAGCAGTTGTACCTAGGTGGGTGTTGGACCTCCCACGACTCAGTTTCCTTTGGCACAGGTTGCAAATGGCATCGCTGTTGTCAGAGGCAGACACACAAAAAAAATGCCACACTGCTGAGCTCTGCAATGACGGCATTCTGGTGGTGGACACAGCATGCGTTGATTGGCGTGCTGTCGGGCTGACCCCGGGTGCCGATGCATGCTGTCTGACTGTGCCACTAGCTCCTTGCGACGACCCCCCCCTGCTTCCAACTGGTCTCCTCCTCCTCCTCTCTGTCTCCCCATCTGAACTTTCGCCCTGTTCTTCTTCTCTTCTAGCGGGCACCCACGTGACATCCATGGACGCATCGTCATCATCAACCGCTTCGCTTGTATCTGACAACTCAGAAAAGGAAGCAGCAGCGGGTACAACATCATCATCATCACACCGTACCTCCATGTGTTTAATGCTGCCTGCCTGATACATATCCCTGTTATCTACATCCTCTAGCAATAATGGTTGCGCATCACTCATTTCTTCAAACGGGTGTGTGAATAACTCCTCTGACATACCAAGTAAAGCGGCTGTGGTGCTAGTTTTGGTGGTGGCGGCAGGCGGGTGAGTGCTATCTTGAGAGGTGCCTGAAGCTAAGCTGGAGGAGGATGGTGCGTCAAGGTTCCGAGCGGAGGCTGTACAAGATTGGGTGTCCTGTGTTAGCCAGTCAACTAAGTCCTCAGAACTTTTCAAGTTCAGGGTACGTGGCTTCTGAAAACTGGGCATTATTCTAGGGCAAAAGGGAATCACAGCACCACGACCACGACGGCCCCTGCGGGGTGGCCTGCCTCTGCCTGTCATTTTTTGGGGGATTTGTGGTACTATGCGTGCAAGCTACTGTGAGACCAGATATGATTGGCAATGTGCACTGGAACAGTTCTGCAGAGCACACACTGTAGGCCTGAGACACCCGCTTGAAGACAAGTAACTGCTATTCAATCTATAACAGTGAAAAACAAATTTTGTTTTTAAAAGCACGCTATAGAGACACCAGATATGATTGGCAATGTGCACTGGAACAGTGCTGCAGAGCACACACTGTAGGCCTGAGACACCCGCTTGAAGACAAGTAACTGCTATTCAATCTATAACAGTGAAAAACACATTTTGGTTGTAAAAGCACGCTATAGAGACACCAGATATGATTGGCAATGTGCACTGGAACAGTGCTGCAGAGCACACACTGTAGGCCTGAGACACCCGCTTGAAGACAAGTAACTGCTATTCAATCTATAACAGTGGAAACAAAATTTTGGTTGTAAAAGCACGCTAAAGAGACACCAGATATGATTGGCAACTGTCAAAGCACGCTGGCACAGGTCTACAGAGCACACGCTGAAGTAGGCCTGAAACACAGACGCTTGCAGACAACTAACTGCTCTTCTATTACAGTGAAAAAAAATTATTTCTTTTAAATCAAAAGCTTAACCAATTGTTAAAACAGATATGAGTGGTGGCACTGGGCTAATAGGCACAGTATCCAATGTGAACCTCACACAGAAGCTGGCAGGCAGGCAACTGCTCTTCTATTACAGTGGAAACAAAATTTTGGTTGTAAAAGCACGCTAAAGAGACACCAGATATGATTGGCAACTGTCAAAGCACGCTGGCACAGGTCTGCAGAGCACACGCTGAAGTAGGCCTGAAACACAGACGCTTGCAGACAACTAACTGCTCTTCTATTACAGTGAAAAAAAATTATTTCTTTTAAATCGAAAGCTTAACCAATTGTTAAAACAGATATGAGTGGTGGCACTGACTGTGCAAATGGGCAAGGCATCCAACCTCACACAGAAGCTGGCAGGCAGGCAACTGCTCTTCTATTACAGTGAAAAAAAATTATTTCTTTTAAATCTAAAGCTTAACCAATTGTTAAAACAGATATGAGTGGTGGCACTGACTGTGCAAATGGGCAAGGCATCCAACCTCACACAGAAGCTGGCAGGCAGGCAACTGCTCTTCTATTACAGTGAAAAAAATTATTTATTTAAAATCTAAAGCTTAACCAATTGTTAAAACAGATATGAGTGGTGGCACTGACTGTGCAAATGGGCAAGGCATCCAACCTCACACAGAAGCTGGCAGGCAGGCAACTGCTCTTCTATTACAGTGAAAAAAATATATTTATTTTAAATGTAAAGCTTAACCGATTGTTAAAACAGATATGAGTGGTGGCACTGGGCAAATAGGCACAGTATCCAATGTGAACCTCACACAGAAGCTGGCAGGCAGGCACCTGCAATTACATTACACAGGAAAAAAAAAAAAAAAAAGCAGCCTGATGTTCTAGCCCTAAAAAGGGCTTTTTGGGGTGCTGTCCTTACAGCAGAGATCAGATGAGTCCTTCAGGATTGTAGTGGACACTGAATACCCTAGCCTAGCTATCAATTTCCCTATGTAATCAGCAGCAGCTAAACTTTCCCTCTTCTCACTAAGCATGCATCTTCCGAATGAATCGAAAATGGATGCTGGGAGGGAGGTTGGAGGGTGTGGAAGGGAGGGAGTGCTGCTGATTGGCTGTAATGTGTCTGCTGACCGAGAGGCACAGGGTCAAAGTTTGCCCAATGATGACGAATAGGGGGCGGATCGAACTGCGCATGTGTCCCACCCGCGGCGAACGCGAACACGCTAATTTCGCCGGGAACTGTTCGCCGGCGGACAGTTCGGTACATCACTACTCTTGGCAATTGCTGCCTCTTGAGGTTAGCTTCACTGATCTTACCAAACCAGGAAGTAAGGACATGTTGTCTGCTTGAAGGCCAGGGGGTGTGACCAGGGTAATTTATAAAAGTGCCAATTTCTATTGAAAGCTGTTTGGATCATTACTAGGCTTGAATGAATCCATACTAGTCAAACAGCCTGACATTTGTTTTCCCAAAATGTAGTGATTTGGCAATGATTCAGACAAATGTAACCAAAATTGGGCCCCTGTGATGGATGTTTCCAGTGGGAAGTCAACAGAACCATCATGTGTTGACCCAAAAGCTGTCTAGAATAGATCTTTAATTCCTGGCTTCTTTAATGTTAAATATAATGTAAAAACTACAGTGGAAATATTCAGCATACAACAGTTTGGGTAAAGTGGTAGAAAGTATGGAGTGCTAGCTGAACAAAAAATAAAAAGTTGGATTCTGTTAGTGGAAGGGCTTAGTCAATAAGCACTGACGTAGCTAAACATATGGTGCAAAAGGTCCACAATTAGGAATGACAGCAGCAATCTTACTAAACTGACGATTGGCTTGTGTATCTTGTGAGTGCTTCCATCAACCAAACATTACACACTTTCTGTAAAATTAACAAACAGTATTTTTATGCATTTTTCAGAATAACATATTCTAACTCATCATAACTTTGTACATGGTTTACACATGGGCTAAGAAACAAACTGCAGCTGGTATTTACCTGGCTGTGTTGTATCCTTAAACTTAAATGATGGCATCTCGGATGGGAATAAGAACATCATAAGGGCAATGAATATCGCCACTGTAGCATCTGTGACGTAGCTGGTAAAGGTAACAGAAATGAGTGAAGACATTAATGCAGTGCAGTGTCTACCAAAACACATAAGCTAATAACGTTTACTATACTGCATAATTAATTGTGTTTAGCCATGGGTTGGGACCATTTTTAAGCACCCTTGTTTTACAATAGGTTCCAAACAGTTGCTACAAACACATCACTTATTCTACGCCCATGTAAAATGGTTACTATAGTTTTCTGCAGAATCGTTTTTGTTTTCTAATATATTTCATATAAGATCATAAAACGCGTGGTTGATCGTCTAGCCTGAATGAGTTGCAGAAACACACTTCGTAACTCCTTTCATCGCTCCGCTGAGTTACAGTAGTGTCTGGAAGAAAATATACAATATAGATGCTGATTATAGTAATAAGCATTGAACAAGGACCAGGAGTTAATATATTAAGATTACCGCCTGTTCTGGACACTGCAAATACTAATATCTGAATTATAGGGACACTATAGTCACCTGAACAACTTTAGCTTAATGAAGCAGTTTTGGTGTATAGAACATGCCCCTGCAGCCTCACTGCTCAATCCTCTGCCATTTAGGAGTTAAATCCCTTTGTTTATGAACCCTAGTCACACCTCCCTGCATGTGACTTGCACAGCCTTCCATAAACACTTCCTGTAAAGAGAGCCCTATTTAGGCTTTCTGTATTGCAAGTTCTGTTTAATTAAGATTTTCTTATCCCCTGCTATGTTAATAGCTTGCTAGACCCTGCAAGAGCCTTCTGTATGTGATTAAAGTTCAATTTAGAGATTGAGATACAATTATTTAAGGTAAATTACATCTGTTTGAAAGTGAAACCAGTTTTTTTTTCATGCAGGCTCTGTCAATCATAGCCAGGGGAGGTGTGGCTAGGGCTGCATAAACAGAAACAAAGTGATTTAACTCCTAAATGACAGTGAATTGAGCAGTGAAATTGCAGGGGAATGATCTATACACTAAAACTGCTTTATTTAGCTAAAGTCATTTAGGTGACTATAGTGTTCCTTTAACTGAATATTTCCCTGTTGGCAATTTACTGACACTGTAATTGGCTAGTCAATATGTGTGCATCAGTGCAAAATCTTCGTATACAAATAAACCGCAACTAAAGGAAGACACCAAGAATTGTGTTGTATTAAGAAAATAACTTTATTAAGAGGATAATAACTAAACTGGTCTAAAAAGTAAATAATGATTACATAATCACTGTGCACTTAGTCACTTTTCAGACCAGTTCAGTTATTTTACTCTTAACAAAGTTATCTTCTTAATACAATACAATCCCTTAGTTGGGGTTTCACTATTATTAACAATGCATTTGCATTTCAGATTAATTAGGTTTTATCCTACTTCTCCTGATTGGTGTATTATTGGGATTTTCTAATTTGCTAAATCGTATTATATCTAATACACTGCACCTTCTAAACAGTACATATTTTTAGATACATTTTTAGATAATTAGTGATATTTTATCAAGGCAAAACAGGTTCTATTCCTGATGCAAAATGCTAAATGGTGAGAATCATTCTATTGGTTTCAATGGCAATTGCTCCTTATTTAACACTTTGCCCCACAACGACAACTGTTTTTGCCCTGATAAATCTTATTGAAAATGTCTGTCATGAGAGATAACTGCTGGAGATAACTGGTTAACTGAATTTCAGAAGATGTAGGGATAGGACTGGTGCACTTCAAACACTCACTCTTTGCCATCTTTGTTAAAACTGATTGTTGCCCAGCCTGGCATGAAGCCCGGTGCCCGTGTGAACCACAGGAGCACTAAAAGAATGAACAGAACCAGCACACAGATCTCTGCAAAACTCATGGAGCCCAACTTCTTGTGTTCTGAGGAGATTACCCCATAAGCTCTCTTCTCTTTTTGCTTCTGCTCTGGGTTCTTGCCACAACCAAAATTCTCTTTAAACCTGTGAGAAACACATATGAGATAACACTGTTATATAATAGTCATCAATAAAATGTTACCTTTTAACATGTGAATGGAATACTGTAATTTCATAGTCAAGACATGTAAGTTAAAATGGAGATGGAAGTTAAACTGTGGTTGAGGAGATGGAAGTTAAAGGACCACTATAGTCACCCAGGCCACTTCAATTCAATGAAGTGGTCTGGGTGCCAGGTCTCCCAGGTTTTAACCCTGCAGCTGTAAACATAGCAGTTTTAGAGAAACTGCTATGTTTACATTGCAGGGTTAATCCAGCCTCTAGTGGCTGTCTTCCTGACAGCTACTTGAGGCGCAGAAAGTCTATAGGAAAGCATTGAGTAATGCTTTCATATGGGCGGTTTGAATGCGTGCTCTGGCTGCGCATTCGCATTCGGCTCCACTTGGGAGCTGACGTCAGAGGGGAAGGAGAGGTCACCAGCGCCGAGGGAGTACGGTGCTGGATTAAGGTAAGTGGCTGAAGGGGTTGAAACCCCTTCAGCCACTTACCTTAATCCAGCACCGTACTCCCTCGGCGCTGGTGACCTCTCCTTCCCCTCTGACGTCAGCTCCCAAGCAGGAGGGGGGACCCTCCTTCCCCTCTGACGTCAGCTCCCAGCAGGAGGGGGGACCTAAGGACTATATAGTGTCAGGAAAACAAGTTTTTTTTCCTGGCACTATAGTGGTCCTTTAAATTATGGTTCAAATACATATTTATTATTTTAACACTTATTATCTAAATAAAACTCATTTCACTATATGTGCATTCTCTGTACCCTAACTAAAGATGTCAAAGCCTAAGGAAAAAAATATTAAAAAGGGGCATAGGACATAACTGTAAACCACTATGTATGTGATCTAATAAGAGGGACATAATGGTAAAAAAAGAGACGCAGGAAGATTTGCATCTCCACCAGTTTTGTTTGTTTCCAAAAGAGGGACAGATGTCTGCTTTTTCCTTGACATGCTGCTTGGTCCAAAGGGTAAGCTAGGGAAATGGTCTACAATGTATTAAGAGATACAAAGTCATTAAGAGACTATGCTAAAAGTGTATTATTATTAACTCAATAAAAAGAGGCCTATCGCATTCATTAATATGGGCTTCATAGGAAAGACATCATCTGCCATTGAAATTACTATGGTATATCTGGGGTACTTCAGTGAAGATTAGTGACATTACAGGTACAAAAAATAAATGTCTTACTTAATTCCCAGAAACATAATCTGAAGCCAGATCCAGGAAAGGGCAAGTAAAACAATCATTGTTGGGAAGGAAAATCCAAACCACGAGGCAAAATTTATTACATTATCATTCTTCGGAAAAAGCCTAGGAAAGAAACACATTTTACTGATGTAGCAAAGAGAAATATAGTTTTTTTTATCTACCGTATTTATCGGCGTATAACACGCACCTGCGTTTAACACGCACCTCATTTTCAGAAGGAAATTCCAGGAAATTTCCCCCCCTCCCATAGTATCCCCCCATCCTCATCCCATAGTGTTCCTCCCCCTTTCCATAGTATTCTCCACCCCCTCCCATAGTATTCTCCACCCCCTCCCATAGTGTTCCCCCCCTCATCCCATAGTGTCCCCCCCTTTCCATAGTATTCTCCCCCCCACCCATAGTATTCTCCACCCCCTCCCATAGTATTCTTTCCCCCCCTCCATAGTATTCTCCACCCCCTCCCATAGTGTGTCCCCCCTTTCCATAGTATTCTCCCCCCCTCCCATAGTATTCTCCACCCCCTCCCATAGTGTTCTTCCCCCCTCCCATAGTATTCTCCACCCCCTCCCATAGTGTTCCCCCCCTTTCCATAGTATTCTTCCCCCCATAGTATTCTCCACCCCCTCCCATAGTGTTCCCCTCCCTCATCCCATAGTGTCCCCCCTTTCCATAGTATTCTTCCCCCCCTCCCATAGTATTCTCCACCCCCTCCCATAGTGCCCCCCCCCCATAGTGTCCCCTAGTGCACTTTCCTTCCCCTTGTCCCATAATTACTTACCTGTCTTGAAGCGTGGGCCGGTGTTCAGCGCGCACCGCGGTACTGGAACTTCAATTTCAGGTTCCGGTTTCCGGCGGGACTGAAAGGAAGTGTGCACACCGGCCCACGCTTCAAGACAGGTAAGTAAATATGGTATATCGGCGTATAACACGCACCCATCATTTTCCTCCTATTTTCAGGGAGAAAAAGTGCGTGTTATACGCTGATAAATACGGTATATCCATATACATGACCCAGTGCTGATAGGCACAGGATTCTCAGACAAATCATTCACTTGCCCCCACCACCAAAAAAATATATAAAATAGGTAAGGTGGTACAACATATTGACGGATATCAACGGAGTTATTGAAAATGGTAAAAGGGCTAAATAATAACAGGTATTGAAAGGAACTATAATATATAAGTAATTTATATTATTTAATATGAATATCATGTGTCAATAGTGTATGAATGTAATATATCAATGAATTAACGCAGTGTGAGAGCATGATTGCAGTGCTAATGAATAGATGCCATGTGAATATATGTAGTGTGTGAATATGTGTGGAGTGTTGTATTTTCATAATTTGATACAGATTTCACCTTTTCTCTTTAGCATGCTTAAATAAGAACAGTGTTCACAACCAATAACACATACACACACAAGGCCTTGATGTAATATTTTTGGATGAGCATTTCAAATGATTTAATATTTCTTCTGAACCATCCTAGTACCTACTCGTCCATTTGTCCTTTCATGACAAGGTTGGGTGTGGTGCCAGTAAGTGTGGCAATGCCCCCAATACTTGCAGAATAACACACACACAGACTCATGCCTTTGCAGAGTTTCATGTGCTTCTCGAGTCTGTCCAATTGCTTGTTTTTGTAGTCATCAAAGTCAACCACAACGGTGCCATTGTCTGCAAAACACAAATAAGAAAATACTGAGTATTCTAGCACTAGACACTAATCAACCAAGGAAAAAGTTATATTAACAATGCATAATTAGAATATATATGTATAATTAGAATACATATGTATATTTAATGACTTCTAAAAATGTATTTCCTTACCAAAAAACAGTGCTGGATCTTAAGCGATTGTTGCTTCAACCCTGGATATGAACATTGACTTAATATTTGTTGCCAAAAAAGTGACCTCTAGAGACATGTATTTAGCAAAAAAAATCACTGAATCGGGGGGTACAATTCCAATGTATGATTACATGTGTGATTTAGCTATAGTTTTTAAAGATACTTACTTTCTTTTTCTTGACTTGTGGTGGTGGTCAGATCTAAGGAGCTGCTCTCTTTCATCTCAAAAACTTGTTCTTGGTTACTATTAGGCTCAAAGCTCTGGTTCACAATCCCATTCAGTGGAGACTCCTTTTTCTCGCTGGTGTTAATTGAATTTTCTTTAGGATTCCTATCCAGTTGTACCTCTGAGCTGTGAAGTTGCTCCAACACTGCCTGTGCTATGGGGATCATCATGGCAGTTGTGGCTGTGTTACTGATCCACATAGACAGGAAGGCTGTAACCACCATGAAACCCAAAATTAGTCTACAGAAGAAAGAAATGGGATTGTAAATGTCTTACTTTATATTTGTAATGAAACCTGAAATGGGAAATTGACACTACAAATGAGCATAGATTCACCACCTATGGTTTGTCTTATATGGATTTCCTATAGCCGGTGGACACAGTATGGTATGTGGATTTGCTTTTAAGATGAGCAGCAACTTTTATAGTGATGGACTTTCTTGGTTCCTCTTGGTTTGGACTATCAAATCTCACACACAAGATGTCATAAAAATAACAAAAATGCTTAGCTCACATCCATTTTCACCTATATATCAAGAGTAAGAAGCAAGTTTTGTACATATATGCTAGTGACCCGGTATCCTCTTTGACATATATATACAAAGTACATTATTCTGGAGTAGACCAACAATGATGCCAAGGGAGGTGAAAAGTACCACGGTGTGGCTTCACTTTGAGTATTTTACTATAATTTTGTAATATCAGTACATCTATACTATCCCTAACCATTGAGCTGACATAAAGGATAGTTATTTTTTAATTGTATTATGATAAAAACAGGATTCTCTCATCATATGCATGAAGATACGGAAGGCCAGAGAGGTCATGTATTTTTTTTATACTTTTCTGATTTGTTATGTTGAGAAAACAACTTGTAATGTTGAGAAATCACAAGTTGCTTTCTATAGAAAACAAGTCATAAAAATATTAAAATACATGGCTTCCATATGAAGGAGTTACCATTAAAGGACCACTATAGGCACCCAAACCACTTCAGCTCAATGAAGTGATCTGGGTGCCAGGTCCATCTAGGATTCACTCTGCCTGCTGTAAACATAGCAGTTTCAGAGAAACTGCTATGTTTAGAAATGGGTTAATCCAGCCTCTAGTGGCTGTCTTATAGACAGCCGCTAGAGGTGCTTCTGCGTTTCTCACTGTGATTTTCACAGTGAGAAGACGCCAGCGTCCATAGGAAAGCATGGAGAAATGCTTTCCTATGGACTGGCTGAATGCGCGTGTGGCTCTTGCCGCGCATGCACATTCAGCCGATGACATCAGAAGAGGGAGGAGAGACCCCAGCGCCGAGGGAGCCCGGCGCTGGAAAAAGGTAGGAACTTAACCCCTTCCTCCCTCTAGAGCCCAGCAGGAGGGGGGCTCTGAGGGTAGGGGGGACCCAAGGACCCTATAGAGCCAGGAAAACAAGTATGTTGTCCTGGCACATAGTGGTCCTTTAATTTTCTTCATTGAATCACTATGAAAATTAGTACTGGGTATGATCAACTGAATTTAAATAATGTAAACAAAAATGTCATAAACTGTGACTTCAAGACGAATAATTCTATAATTTGAGTACAAATTGAGTGATTCATTAAACTTTGGACTTGCCTAGCCATAATTGGTGAAAACAGAGATGTATTCATGCAATTCAGATGCTAAATTCATTCAGCTGAGTTCTGATTTGGAATCAGCTCTAAATAGCTAAGGAATATATCAGAAAGGAAGTCCCATACAATGTATGTATTAATATGACCTACTTTCTGGAATCCATGCATACTTGTGCATCCTTATAAATAAAATAAGTTATAGTGAAAAGAAAGAGAACATTTCACAGTGAGCTAGTTTACCATTTACGGTTTACCCATTTAAAACACATTTTCTCACGAGGTCATGCTAATTAAAGAGGAATGCATCGTCCTGGAAGACTGTGTTTTCCACAATTCTCCACTGAATCACTACTAGCTACAGTGTGGATTTTGGATCAAGTTAAGGAGAGATTACCATATTTTCAGGAACTCTGACAAGGTGTCAATCAATTTCACTTCAGGCTCTTGTAAATCAGAGGTTCATGCCCAGTGTGGTGCCTTCTGTGCCATAGTAAATGTAAATTAATTATGATGATAAAAAGTCTTGAATTTTCAAGTGAAAACAATCATATCAGAAGATTTGTGGTAGAATGGATTAAACTTAAATAAAGGAAATGAATACCGAAAAATCTTGGTTCTGATCATTTCCCTTTAATTTTGTATAAATGGGGGAGGCAAATTTTGTACAAATATTGGTGGAGTGCCTCTGCTAACCTGGCAAAAGGTATGATTGTACAAAAAGTGGCGGCTAAGAGCGGTTGCCTAATAGAAAACTTACAGAGCAGGTTTAACTCCAACGATCAAAAGCACCCTCAGGGCTATACGCTTGTGTAAATTCCATTTTTCAACAGATATTGCAACCAGGAGCCCTCCAATAAACAGCATGTTGGTGTCTTTCAGGTATTGACTGCACACCTGGAATATAAAGATAAAAAAATATAAACCGATTGATTAATTGATTGATTGATTGATTGTTTGTGTCTGTCTTTTAAGATACCATCAAGGCTGTCCATATAGGTTGGAATGTTGTCATGTTGTGACCAAATCGGTCTAGATGAAAATGCTTGTTCTTGGGTAGAACATTGGCTTAAAAACAATGTACAAAGAGTTGTCGTTAATGGTAAATTTTCAAGCTGGACAGAGGTGGCAAGTGGTGTCCCTCAGGGTCTGTTCTGGGACCCCTTCTATTTAACATGTTTATAAATAATCTTGAAGACAGCATTGTAAGTCATGTTTCAGTGTTTGCAGATGACACAAAACTTTGTAAAATAATACAATGTGAGCAAGATATTACTTTGCTATAGAGGGATTTAGATAGACTGGAGGACTGGGCACTCAAATGGCAGATGAAATTTAATGTTGAAAAATGCAAAGTTATGCACTTCGGCGTAAAGAATACACAAGCAACGTACTATACCCTTAATGGAAGCGAATTAGGGATAACAACACATGAAAAGGACTTGGGAATTGTTATAGACAACAAACTATGCAACAATGTGCAATGTCAATCAGCAGTGGCCAAGGCCAGTAAGGTATTGTCATGCATGAAAAACGGCATTCATTCTCGGGACGAGAATATAATTTTGCCTCTTTATAAATCACTGGTAAGACCACATATTGAATATGCTGTGCAATTTTGGGCACCTGTTCTAAAGAAGGATATTATGGCACTAGAAAAAGTGCAGAGACGGGCTACAAAATTAATAAAAGGAATGGAACATATCCGCTATGAAGAAAGGTTAACAAATTTAAACCTATTTAGTTTAGAAAAACGTCGCCTGAGAGGGGATATGATAACATTATACAAATATATTCGGGGACAATACAAACCATTGTGTGGAAATCTATTCACAAACCGGACTTTACATAGGACACAAGGCCATGCGTTTAGACAGGAAGAAAGAAGATTTCGTCTAAGGCAAAGGAAAGGTTTTTTTACTGTAAGAACAATCAGGATGTGGAATTCTCTGCCTGAAGAAGTGGTTTTATCAGAGTCCATACAGATGTTCAAACAGCTTCTAGATGCATACTTGCAAAAACAGAATATTCAAGGATAAAATCTTTCAATGTAGGGTAATAACTGCCTCATCCAAGGAAAAATCTGACTGCCATTCTGGGGTCAAGAAGGATTTTTTTTCCTAGCTTGTTGCAAAATTGTGCTTCAAACTGTTTTTTTTTTTTTGCCTTCTTTTGGATCAACAGCAAAAAAACAAATGTGAGGAAGGCTGAACTATAATTTTTTTGAAAAGGACGCAAGTCTCTTTTCAGCTATGTAACTATGTAACTATGTAAAGAGCTTGCATACCCAATGCCATGGTCAAGTGTTGTTTATTATACCATGTGGGCAAAGTATAGTTGTCTAGCATGTTCTATACTTGTATATCACTTGATATTATTTTTGTCCCTCAGGAGAGATGTGCTTGTAAACAAGCAAAGGCTATGACACTAGCCAGGTGGCACCGTATAACGGGACCCGCTACAGGAATACAACGACCAAACATAGACATAATCCTCCGGTTCCAACATGGGCAAGATCGCACAGCCTTTATGGCTGCAGTCCGCCACATAACACCATTCCGATTTGAGGATCACGATCTCTCCTTCTACCCGGATTTATCTAAGGCCACCATGGAATGGTGAAGATCCCTGCATCCACTAACTCAGGCACTAGCGGCAAGCAAAACACCATACAAATGGGGTACACCTCGCTGCCTACTCATTACCCAGGAAACGGGAATGGTGAAAGTCCGGGAGGCCTCTGAAATAACGAGCATCCTGCTCCAAATGGGAGTAACCGCAACAGCCGCTGAGACCGCAACCCAGTCGACACCGACATCCTGGGACCCAGAGAGGGTCACGCCATTCATACCAGCGGCCCACAGAGGGAGTCCTGCAACTAAGCCGGTGCGCTGAAGACGCTGAAGACCTCCCAGCGGTTTACAAACCGCACAGGACTTAACAGTTTTTGCTTTATGTTTCTAGTTATTATAACCTATAGCTCACACATAGAGGAACACACTCCAGACTAGCATACACCCCCCTGGGGGGCAGACTACAGGCTACACTAGGCCCTTCCAAGCAACCTTCTCTGACATGCATCCTCAATTTCAAAGGGCATAAGAAGCAACACTTTACTTTTACTACACTCATCCCCGTACTAACTATACTACTACAAAATATATAAAATGTGCTACCCTACAGTCGCAATGTTACCTGTTATGTTCATTAACATATCTTTTATTGCTGTTGTGGCGAGATATGCCGTACTGTTATAACTGCACGTCAAAAATAAAGAATTTAAAAAAAAAAGAGAGAGAGATGTGCTTGTAACATGCAGAGCAGTTTTGGGGTCTTTCACTGCATTTTCTCTGTCCGTGTCTCCCAGATTCTTTAAATTTACTTACATGTTGTAATGGAGGTCACACAAAAAAACTAACTAGTTTTAAAATGGGAATTCTTTGGTATTTTGTATTGTACTTATGCTCTTATGTGTTTATTTCAATGTTACACCTTTACAGCAAAATGAATCATCTAAACAAGTTAATATCTTCCAGATGCTTCTAAAATGACCAACATTTATACACAAAGTTTGAGGGAAGAGCACATAGCAAAAATGACTAACATTTATACACAAAGCTTGAGGGAACAGCACATAGCATTTACATTAAATTAACTCTCTAGGCACAATAACCACTTCATCTGATTGAAGTGGTTATGGTGGCTTTAACTCTTTAGGCACAATAACCACTTCATCTGATTAAAGTGGTGATGTTGGCTGTAGTCCCCTGGTACTGTCCTATGGTTTAGTGTAAAACCATTTTCAACTGGACTGACAGTAAAAGGGTCCCTTGGGGCCCATGGCTCAGCCTCCCACTGGGTGCAGGCTTAAAACAAATTGTAAATCGGCATTAGTCATACCAACTCATTCAACCAATTGGCGTGCAGCAAGAGCTATTAGTCTGCTGCCCATTGTTGCTCAGTCTAACGAAGAAACATTAACCTAAGCTGCAGAGAGGGACCTGGCTGCATACACCAAGGGACCCTCAATCAATGGTTATAGCACTTACAGTTTCCCTTACAGCTCTCTCAAAGTGGCAGAATATATTATTAGATACTTAATGTACATTTAGTCAATAGTATTGCCATGGTAGGCTTGACTTGTTGGAAAATCAAAAACGTGTCCGATAAAAAAATGCACAGTTTGTTTTGTCTGTGTTATTCATTTGTATACATCTATAAATCTTCTATATCTTTTGTGTTTGCTAATCCCTTATATTTATCTTTTTTTTTTATGCCATTGAAACATGCTCATTTAGGTTATTTCTTCATTTTCTATTTCTCTATTAGGTAAATTTAAAGCATTACCAAATTTACTCAGATAATCACTGCATCTTGCTATTAGAATAGCTTCAGTAATTCTTGAAATGCTGTCCTACAGTCCTGTAATCTGTGCAAAGGGTTTTAATACTATTCTTCAACACTAAGAGTCTCTAGTTCTTTGTATATCTTCTTAGCACTCTGTATGTCAAAAATCCCCATAATGGTCAAATGATGCTTAAATCATGTATTTAGGAAGTTTGGTTGATTTGATTTTGGAATTCATGAAATCAGTTTTTAATTTGTTTAGCAAAATGTTGGGTAAAATTCTAATCCTCAATACAGAAACGGGGTATACATGTTTCTACATGTTCCATTATACGGCTTCCTCATATGGTCTATGGTCAGAAGATTGGTGGATGCCATTGAATTCTTTATTGCTTTTGGAAATTAGTTGAGAAAATGGAAAGCCATAATAAATGTTCTCTCCTATTACGTTCTTTGGTGAACTTAGAGATTTCCATAAAACCAACATGAAAGTTGCAAGAGAAGCTAAGCATCATTTCACCTAGGGAGCAAATATTCGTATAAGGTTGGCAAACAAAAAACGTTCACACAAGGATAAAGAACCCCAAAATAACCATTTGGGAGGCTGTCATATCTAGGAGGAATTGAAATTTTGGGTTTGGGTTTCCCACATTAGTAGGGAACAATTGGAACTTGCCTCAAACTGGGTTTTCTACCTTTTTTTTTTTTTTTTTAGATCAACCTAGATAACTAGGACAGTAACTACTAGTCAGGCCTTAAAAGTCATATGCAACTGCAAGCCTGGAGAGTCCATGGGCAAACTCAGCACGGGTGAATTTCTTATTTTGACCTCGATTTATAAACTTTCCAAATGATTTAATACTGTTAAAAAAAACTTTCCAATTGATTTGTCTACAGTAATCAGCATTAAAGTATACAGGATTTTTTGTAGATAAATCATTTGGAATTTTTTGTTACTAATCTGTAGGTTAGCTGAGCTGCTATAGAAATTGTGACAGATTGCCTGGCACCCCGACCGGGTACCTCCGTCAATCGCTGCTTCTTAACACTTGCGAGCACCATGCACTGGAACACCATAACCACCGTAAACCCCACAAACCGCCACAGCATGGTTGGGGTCTCGCTGTCCTCCACCCACCCTGGACCCAAGACCAGGATCCAGTTTCCAGTGGGTAGACCTCTCCTAGGCCAAGAGCAATCATTGTGATCCAAGGGAGTATAGTGATTATAGCAATCCCCAGAGTGAATATAGCTCTCCAATGCCCCAAACATGAGCCTAGACTTCATGAAGGGTAAAACGAATCTCAGTTTAATGGTAGCCACAACTGGATTTTTATGACAGTCCCCATGCCAGGAGCACTCCCTCCTGGACCTGAAAGTAAACCACAGTAGAAATAAATACACAATCACATTGGTTCTCAGGTGCAGGACACTCCCATACAAAATAGGTCAATCCCTCCCCTATACCTGGGAGATAATTGAGTCAAGCACTATACTAAACTCAATTATCTCCAAATACAAAAAACACACATATTTACAAATCCCCCCAAATACCTTAAAACATACAAAACCCCCACAAAAGTTACATCCCATGATAGCCCTGATCTGGGTGACCAACATAAAAAATCCAAAAATCACCCAGATCAGTTCAGATGTTCAGGAATTTCCATGAAGTCTTATTTTTAATGGAAGTCCAGCGGTGTTCATGAGTTTCCGTGTCTGATTTTAGTTCCATGAGATTCATGCCCAAACACCGCTGCCTGAATTCATGCAAACAAGATGGCCGCCACCTTATAGTTGTCCATAGGAATTGCGGCCACCCAGACGAATAATTAGAACACTGCGGTGAGAAGTGTTCCAAGGTGTTAATAGGTGTTAACAAGCTCCCGGGTGGTCCCTGGTATGTGCGGTTGTTCGGTAGTCGAACGGGACTGTTAGAATAGGAGGGGAATGCAATCTACCGAACAGAATTGCAAAAAGGCACGAACAAGGTATTTTATGAGCCTTTTCACATGGCCCACAGTCCTGAGGCAGGAGGCTGGCAAAGAGGCCACTCCAAGAACACGTGACGAGGCTCAGTTCGTCTCAGAAATAATTAAGCAGGCCAAAGCGAATGGACGCACACACGGGGAGCTCCGAGCGGTAAACGGAGAAAAAGAACAGAAATATCCCCCCCCACCCCCACCCCCCCGGGACCCCAATAGACGGGCAACATTCCCTGGATGTCATGGGGAAAAAGGGGAACAAAAAATCACCAAACAAGCCCGCCACAGGACTCACGATAGGGCAGATGTGGAGGCAGGCACGAGGAGCAACAGAAACAAACATGGCGGCCCTGCATGGCGGATACTCTGATTTTTCAGAGGAAATGTCGGAGGAGGAGGAAGAGGGATACACACAGCCTACTACCACACAGCCTTCTCATCCACCACCACAGAAGGCAAAACAACGTGGCAAACAAATAGATGCAGAGCCGATCACCACAGCGGTCTTGAAGGCACTACTAATGGACTTGAAAAGCAGTATCCACGAGGATATAACGACACTCCGTGCAGACCTGAAAGGCCTGACAGGCTGCATCTCCAAACTGGAGGGCTCCTTACACTCTCAGGCCCAGGAAGTCACTGCACTACAACATACTGTACAAGACCTGACACAGCAAAACCAACAATATGAACACCGCCTCGCGGCGCTTGAGGACGCCAGGCGCGGCTCCAACATCAAGATCAGGGGAATCCAGGAGGACATCCCAGAGGCCGAACTACCTAAACTTCTGGGGCGCCTGATACCAGCAATTATGCCACCCAGACAGGCCACAACAATTACCCCAGTAGAGGAGTTCCGTATACCTAAACCAGCAAGCGCACCAAGCAAGGCCACAAGGGATGTCATCATAACCCTCCGCAACAGAAAAGATAAGGCGACGATCCTGTCCACCCTCCATGGCAGGACCCCCTTCTGTTTCGAGAATATGAACCTCTCGTTTTACACAGACCGCTGGACAGGCGCAAGTCGCTCAAGCCACTCACCACAACGCTCCGGGCCTACAAGATAGACTACCACTGGCGGTCCCCTAGGACACTGGTAGTCCAAAGAGGAGCAAACGTGCACACCATTAAAGATATTCATGACGCCCCAGCCTTCCTGCAGACCCTGAATCTGCCTCAGGACTCCCTGCCCCCGGTGGGGCTGGAAGGCAACAACAACAGCTCCCCAAATCGCACCCACACCTGGGACCCAGACCTAACCGTCCCATTCATCCCCCGAAGTTCCGCGCCGGACGCATATGCGACAATCACGACCTAGAAGCGAGAAGGTACCCACACGCCTGAGTCTTCACCCCGCAGCACGATGCCGGTAAGGACAAGACACACAAACATGGACGCCACCACCCGTAAACCACCAACAACTGGACAGCTGCCATGCTGCCTCATGCCAGGACCAGAACAGCCAGGAAGAACACTGGAGACCCGACAGCACAGATTCTGGTCTCCTGATACCAACAAGGACTACTACTGCTACCGGACAACCCTGCTCCCCTACCCCTACAGTGTTGGATGAGCAGGCCCAGGTTAAGACTTTTTTTTTCTCTCTAAGCATGTTTTTAACTTATAATGGCCTCAGCATCAGCGAAGAAATAACTGTGCCTAGCATAGAATCAACCTGTAACTACACCCTGACATATATAATCCAAGCTTTGAATTATCGTTGTTTTAATGCCTAGACCAGGTCAGGTATTGGACTGGTTTATATCTTGATTCTTGACATGTTAACCTTGCTAACTATTGCACTCAACACACCTACCTACTTAACCTGTGATCTACTATCATCCTCATGATAAAACATAAAATGGTGCACATGTAGCATAGGGGACCTAACAATGTTAAGCATTCAGCATCTTCTCTAAAGTGGCAGCTAATCATTTGCACTTAACCACATGTCACACACAATATGTCGTCTAGCTGACACACCCTCACTGCTCATGCCTGCAACCAACCTACCTCATGCTTTTATGCCACTTAACGCCCCTGACAATCTCTCCGGTTACACACAGGGCAACTGACATACCCACCATAGCGGCACCCATACAACTGCTCAGCCTTAGGGGCATCACTATACTAGTAGGCTTAAACACACAGAGCACCATACCAGGACGTCATTGTTGCCCCGCAAGGCATCAGCTGACGGCAGAACTACTTAAGACCCTGGGGACTCTCTTTGTTTACTTTCTCAACGCCCATTTCTGTTTTACTTTTTTATGTTTATGCCAGCCTTGCGGTCACCTGCGAACTGGATCACCTATTAGACCATCACAGTCAGTAATTTACATCCCTGAAGCAAATCACCTGTGAATTCACTGCATTGTATAACCTACAGCTATGTTTGAACCACAACATTGATAATCCAATACTATGACACCCCTACCACTCTGTGTCTCTCCCCTGACCCTCCTTTCCTGTTAGGTTCCTCTTGATCCTTATCTGCAGCGAGCATCCAAGCAGTTGTAAATACGGCATACGTATACCTGATTGACCTCCTCAGGAATGTAAAGTCATGTAGTTAACATAATTGTAAACGTGACCAAACTCCTCAGAAGCTTGTCTAGCTTAGCAGGCCTAAACCAACCCAATGATATTATGTAGTTAGTTACTCTCATGTTTTCCTAAAAGAAAAAAGTGCTGTTCAATCTGCCACACTTTAAAATTCCAAAATGTTGTGAAAAAGCCTGTAGCAGCTGTTGTGGCTCTACAAGCCTATTGTTACCTCATGCACAATAAAAATAAAGAATTAAAAATAATAATAATAATAATTAAGCAATAAGCAGGTTCGTAAGTTGATGAGACACAACTATTAATAAATAAATCTGATGTTTACTAATATTTTCAAGCTCCTGGGTAAGTCCTTTTCTTTATTTCTCATGAGTGCTTACCGCGGTTGAGTCCATGATGCCCATCATAGGAAAGAGCAGCACCGGAAACAGGGCAGTGACCGCCAAGGGGAGGGCTTCAGTGCACCAGAATAATGCCATAAGAATGATGACAAAGCCACAGCTTGCTTCCTGTGAACATGAACAAAAAACAATGATTTAGAGAGTATTTTTAGGGATAGACAACAATGAAGGATATTTACTACAGACCTTCACTTACACTGATACTGGCTTTGTTTTGTTTGTTTCAGTTATCACAGTGAGAGCACGCAAGCGTCCATAGGAAAGCATTGTAAATGCTTTCCTATGCGACCGGCTGAATGCGCGCGGGGGCGGAATGGAGGAGGATCGGAGGCAGAGATCTCCCCGCCCAGCGCTTGAAAAAGGTACGTTTTACCCCTTTTCCCCTTTCCAGAGCCGGGCGGGATGGGGACCCTGAGGGTGGGGGCACCCTCAGGGCACTATAGTGCCAGGAAAACGAGTATGTTTTCCTGGCACTATAGTGGTCCTTTAACCCCTTAAGGACACATGACATGTGTGACATGTCATGATTCCATTTTCTTCTAGAAATTTGGTCCTTAAGGGGTTAAATAAAAAAGCATTGCTAATCTGTCTAGTGATCACTTAAACTCCCAGATATCAATGAAAGAGGAGGCGTAGAAAAAGGGACAACTAACCCCTCCTATATTATTATTAATATATAAAGTATATATTAATAATAATAATAATAATAATATTGGAGGGGCTCGTTGATATCTGGGCATCTAAGTGATAGACAGATCAGTAATGCCTTTTTAAAAAAATATTATTTTTCACTGACCATGTATTTTACTAGTACTAGTTACACATTATAAGGTTACTTTCTGTTTTACATTTTTACTAAATTCTAGTTATACTGATGAGATGCTCAATGCACAATGCTCAATGCACAAGAATACAAGAATATAAAGCATTGTGGAATAAGTCATTGTAAACATATTGATGCATGGTGATGGCAAACAAACAAAACAAAACACTTGCCATTTAGATTCATCCTGTTATCTCCAGACCAGGCAAGTTTAAAAAATGTGAAGGGTGAAGGGTGGCTTGGTCCAGGACACAATTCGCTTTGCACCCAACCAATTAAAACTCATGCTGACTATAAGATATGCATGCCTGGCATGACAAATAATCATTGCTGCCAATCAGAACTGCCCATTCATTGAGCCCTGCAGAAGCACTTTCATATGGACTAAAATGCTCTGAATTTCATCCCAGTGTGAATGTGTTTCAATACATCCAGCACTGTAGAACAGTCCTCCTGGTTACAAAGCCAATGGTGATTCACTCAATGGAACCAAAGTACAATTGCACATATCCCATAATCCCTTGCTGTACATGATTTTATAGGAAAGCTAATTCTTCCAAAGCTACAGATTTGAGAAATACATTTAGGGATCTTTTCCAGCGCAATGTGAGCATCTTATTTTATTTATATATGCCTCCATTTAATTCATTATAATCATCATCAAAAAATATTCTGTTCTCCATGGGATGAGGGATCCCCCCTGCAGCGGAGCTGATAAACCACCTCCAGAGAAGGGACTCACCTTTTTTGTGTCCTAGGGACCAAGCCCTGAGATGACATAACACAAATGGTCTGCTGAAATTATTCACGTATTATATTTGCTTTTTACCTTAATTACTGTCTATATATTTTAGTTATAGATCTGTAAAGTAACACGGAACACTGGACCATATAACAATGCAATAGACTACCCATTTCAGCTCTTAAAGTCAATAGGCTATTCGTGCCACAGTGCCCCCACGGGCAAAAGTTCCAAGTTAGTCCCTATTGCTTACTTAATAGCCAAACTGCTGCATTATAGGGTGAATATTAACATGCATACAATTTAACTCAGACAATACTATGCTTATTGGTTTACGCACATCTTACGTTAACTCTCTGCCAGTCGGCGAAGTTGCTCAAAGAACGAGTCTGCATATATGTATACTAGTTTATTTGAAACGCTAAAATGCTCCTAAAGGAACTGAAGTACCCTGTCAATTGCCCGCACAATAAGCTTTTAATGTCGCCGCTCCATTATCATTTATTTAAACGACACAACGACAGAAGGAATACGCTGTCCATTGTGGGTTCCCTAACTAGTCAGGCGGTTGCACTACATGACATATATTAATATACACATAGAACTGGCCAAGCTCATAGAGCCACATATATAGGTTATCAGTCCTGAAGACCAAAAGTTCATTTCATGGCAAGCTAGTTTGGTGATTAATAGGCCGCTGCTATAACGCTGACTGGACTTATCATTGCATCAAGACGCCTGGCTAATGCAATACCTTTACCAAATGTGATTATCGTAACACACGCCTGAGTGGATATACGAGCCTATACGAAGCACATATGGTTGTTCTGAGTTAGTATTTTTCTTTATATCTCCCACTAAGGCATATCTGAGTCCAGACCCATAAACCGCTGTTATAAGGTAAATGACCACGAAGCTTAACAATCACGTGAAGCCAACCTGGTGTGTTGCATTAGCTCAGTATTTGCAGTTTATGCAGTAGTGCGTATAAGTGTATCCCTGCAAAGTTCAAGTACGCCTATATGTTTTGATCAATACGCCTCTGCGCAGGCGATAATCTGCATTTATTCCTATATGCTAACATTTAAGCCTCTATGTAGGCGACTGTTCACTTTAATGAATGTTATAAATTAATGCTTATTGCGCATTTAAGCAAGTATTGCACTTGTTGACAGGGCCGGACTGGGAAAAAAAATGAGGCCCAGGCATTTTTCAATCAGAGCGGCCCCCTTAAGAAGGGGGCAGGGCCAGAGAGGGTGTGTTTTGTCATCACTAATGACAAGCACGACCCCTCTCAAAGTGAGCATGTTGGTTCAATGCGCAGAGCCGCGCTGAAGAGCTCTGGCATTAGAAAAAGGCTCTGAATTTGCTGTGTTTGCTTTTAAATTGTCTCTGGTGTCTCCACAAGTGGGATACCAGAGGACAAAAGGGCCAGGAAAGTGTATGGTGCATGTGTTTGGAGCCTGCTTGAGGGATTGCGTGTGTGTAGAGTCAGGGCCGGTGCAAAGATTTTTGGCTACACAGGCAAAGATTAATTTTGCCGCCCCCCCACCCCCCACACACACACACACAAATAAGATGTATCTTTAGCGGTGTCCCGTATCCAGCCTTTTGAAATCCCCATTTAGTGTATTGTATATATTAGTGTGTCTTACACCCCCTTGTATGTCTCTTACAACCCCCATGTGTATCTCCGCCACCCCCCCCCCCCCCAGCCCCTCTGTGTGTCTTTCTTTCCCACAGCCCTTTTCTGTGGGTCTCTCCCCTGTTTTTTGTGTGTCCCTCTTCCCCTCAGGGCCCTTTGTGTAACTTTTCCCTCCCAAGCCATATAGACATCGATATATAGCTAGACACACATACAGGCACATAGTCACAGAAATATGCAGGCACACAATCAAACAAACACAGTCATACAGGCACACAGTCATACAATCAACACATACAGGTACACAGACATACAGTCATACAGACACACACATAAAGATAAATAAAGACACAGTTATACAAACACAGACATGAAGATGCAGGCATACAGAGACATACAGAACAAAGCATACATATACACACAGGCATGCAGGGAGATATATACACAGAACAAGGCATACAGAGACATATGGATACGGTCATACAGAGACATACAGACACAGGCATACAGTGACATACAGACACATTCAGAAACACACGGACACAGTCATATAGAGACATACAGACACAGACATACATACACTTTCATACACAGACAGACATAGTCATACAGAGACATGCAGACACAGGTATACAGAGCAGGGGCAGATCCAGAACCTAATCTTGGGTGGGGGGGCTGTAAGTGAGTTTTAGTGGTGTAATAGGGGCTCTAATTGAGGAGTTAGGGGCTGTGGTAGGGGGACAGGGGCTGTAGTTGAGAGTTAGGGGCTGTAATTGAGTAGTTAGGGGCTGTAGTAGGGGGACAGGGGCTGTAGTTGAGAGTTAGGGGCTGTAATTGGGGGCTTAGTAAATGTAGTGGGGAATTGGGGCTGTAGTAGGGGGTTAGGGACTGAAGTAGGTTGATGGCTGCAAGTGGGAACAGGGGCTGTAGTGTGGGGGATATGGGCAGCAATTGGGGGAGAGGGGCTGTAGTGGGGGTAAGGACTGTAGTGAGGGAATAGGGGCTGTACTGGAGTTATGGCATGTAAAAGGGAGTGGAAGGGATGTGAAGTAAGGGAGTTAGGGGCTGTAGAAGGGAGTATAGGGGCTGTGGTGGGAGCAAAGGGGCAATGTGGTTGGAAACGGGCAGTAGAGGGGGACACAGGGGCAGTATGGTGTTGGCACAGGCTGTAACGAGGGACATTGAGGCAATAAAGTGGTGTCACAGGAACAGTATGGTGGGGTTAAATGGGAAGTAGAGGGGAGGACGGGGGGAACAGGGGCTGTATAGGGGGTAGGGGAAGTAGAGGGGGAGACAGGGGCAGTAGAGGCGTGTGAAAGGGGGGCAGAGGCAGAGGCAGGGGCAGGGTCTGTAGAGGGAAATAGAGGAGGCACAGGGGATAAAGAGGGGGTCACAGAAGCAATAGAGGGGGACATGGGCAGTATAGTGGGGACAGGGGCTGTAGAGGGGGGGCATGGGCTGTAGAGGGGGCAAATGGGCAGTATGGTGAGGTAGAGGCTTTAGAGGAAAATAGAGGGGCTGTAGACAGGGCAGGGGCTGTAGATGGAATTAGAGGGACTGTAGAGGGGCAGTATGGTGGGGCAGTGGTTATGGAGGGAAATAGAGGTGCTGTAGAGTGGCACATGGGGCAGTAGAGGAGGACAGGATCAGTATGGTGGGGGCAGGGGCTATAGAGATGCTGTAGAGGGGCACATGGGGCAGTATGGTGGGGGCAGGCGCTATAGAGGGACGTAGAGGGGGCATGGGCAGAATGGTGGGGGCAGGGGCTATAGAGGGAAGTAGAAGTGCTGGAGAGGGGCATGTGGGGCAGTAGAGGGGGGCTGGGGCAGTATGGAGGGGACAGAGGCTATAGAGGGGCTGTTAAGGAGCAGGGGTAGTATGGTGGGGCAGGGGCTGTAGAGGGGGCAGGGTTAGTATGGTGGGGCAGGGGCTATAGAGGGGGCAGGGGCTATAGAGGGGGCAGGGGCATAGAGGGGCTGTAGAGGGGGCAGGGGTAGTATGGTGGGGCAGGGGCTATGGAGGGGGCAGGGGCAGTATAGTGTGGGCAGACGCATAGAGGGGCTGTAGAGGGGCAGGGGCAGTATGGTGGGGCAGGGGCTATAGAGGGACATAGAAGGGCAGGGGCTATAGAGGGGCTGTAAAGGGGGCAGTATGGTGGGGGCAGGGGCTATAGAGGAAAATAGAAGTGCTGTAGAGGGGCACATGGGGCAGTAGAGGGGGCAGGGGCACTATGGTGGGGGCAGGGGGAGTATAGTGGTGGCAGGGGGAGTATAGTGGGGGCAGGGGCAGTATGGTGGGGGCAGGGGCAGTATAGTGTATAGTGGGGGCAGGGGGAGTATAGTGGGGGCAGGGGCAGTATGGTGGGGGCAGGGGCAGTATAGTTTATAGTGGGGGCAGGGGGAGTATAGTGGGGGCAAGGGGAGTATAGTGGGGGCAGGGGCAGTATGGTGGGGCAGGGGCAGTATAGTGTATAGTGGGGGCAGGGGTAGTATGGTGGGGGCAGGGGCAGTATAGTGTATAGTGGGGGCAGGGGGAGTATAGTGGGGGCATGGGCAGTATGGTGGGGGCAGGGGCAGTATAGTGTATAGTGGGGGCAGGGGGAGTATAGTGGGGCAGGGGGAGTATAGTGGGGCAGGGGGAGTATAGTGGGGCAGGGGGAGTATAGTGGGGGCAGGGGCAGTATGGTGGGGGCAGGGGCAGTATAGTGTATAGTGGGGGCAGGGGTAGAATGGTGGGAGCAGGGGTAGTATAGTGGGGGCAGGGGCAGTAGAGAGGGGCTGCAAAAAAACAAAAAAAGTTTTGATTTAAAAAAATAAAATAAACAAACATACTAAAAGTTCTTCCCCTCCCAGAGGCTTACCTTGGGCCAGGGAGGGGAGAACCATACCCCTAGTGGTCGGCTGGGACGGGCTACACTGGAGGCTGGAGCTGCAGTCAGGACCGCTGGGGAGTCTGGGAGCAGTAGAAGTCCCGCACCCTTCTGACATCATCAGAGGAGGGCGGCAGACTTCACTGCCCTGCTCCTGCTGTGTGCTGGCTGCAGGGAGAGCGAGGTGAGATTTAAAATCCGATTCTCCAGCCAGAGGCAGGGGATTCAGATTTTTGCGCCCCCCTCCTCTGGCGCCCTAAGGCGGCCGCTTGTGCTGCCTTATGGACGCGCCGGCCCTGTGTAGAGTGTGGTGTGGTATTGTGTAAATAGGTCTATTTCCTTTGTGTTTGTGGTGTAATATGTGTGGCTAGGGGCTGTAGAGAGTGTGTGTATAGGAGGCATAGTGTTATTGGGGATGTAGCGAGTGTGTGTATACGGGCTGTAGTGTGTGTGTGTATAGGTGACGTAGTGTGTGTAGGGGTTGTAGAGAGGGTGTGTTTAGAGAATGTTGTATGTGTTTGCTGACAAGGAATGCAGTGTGTGTGTGTGTGTGTGTGTAGGATTTCTAGTGTGTAAAGGACCCAGAGTGTGAATAGGAGATTGTGTGTGTGTGTATAGAGGATTAAGAGTGCATATAGGGTAAGGGATCTAGCGTGTATCTGGAGCATAATGTGTGTAGTGGTGCAGTGTGAGGGGTGCTGTAGTGTATATATATATATATATATATATATATATATATATAAATATTTGGACGTATTGTATGTGTGAGGGGCGCAGTGTGTGTGTATGTAAGAGGGGTGCTGTGTGTGAGGGTGTTTTTATCTGCCGTCACATTCTAGGTTTCTAATTTTCTTTGTTAACTCACTGAGGGTTATTTTATATATATATATATATATATGTGTGGGAGTGTGCTGTGTGTGTGAGCGAGGGTGCTGTGTGTCTGAGGGTGCTCTGTGTGTGTCTGAGGGTGTGCTGTGTGTGTATGAGGGTGCTGTGTGTGTGTCTGAGGGTGCTGTGTGTGTGTGTCTGGGTGCGCTGTGTGTGTCTGGGGGTGCTGTGTGTGTCTGGGGGTGCTGTGTGCCTCTGGGTGCTGTGTGCATCTGGGTGCTGTGTGCATCTGGGTGCTGTGTGCATCTGGGTGCTGTGTGCGTCTGGGGGTGCTGTGTGCGTCTGGGTGCTGTGTGTGTGTCTGGGTGCTGTGTGCGTCTCGCAAAGTCTATGTACATCCAATTTACTTTATTGCTTGTTTATTCTGACTTATATGCCTCTGCGCAGGCTACCATATATTATTTTTACCGATTCATAAAATGTCTGCCTACGCTTTTTTGTGACTCTAATAAACATATTAAATATATATATATATATATATATATATATATATATTCTGTTTCTGTTAGAAAAATAACTTTTCAAATGATTTATCTACAGAATCTTACTTCTGTAGATAAATAATTTCAAAAGTTTTGTTTTTTAACAGAATGGAATAATTTCTGATGTTAAACAAATTAAATCAAGGCCATCATTTGTAGAGTATCCAATATTTGAAAACGTATTAATGTTACAAAAATGTATTTTTTGCTAATGTCTATTTTAATGTTTTTTGTTTTTTTCCAGTTCACGTGTTATTAATCTTTTTGTACTCAACAGAAACTATATGGGGGTACAGAATAAGACAAGGGGAAGACACACAGTTGTGCTCAAAAGTTTGCATACCCTTGGAGAATTGGTAATGAATGTACCATTTTTAAAGAAAACGTGAGTGAGCAGGCAAAACACATTTATTTTATCTATTATGGGATTCATATTCAACTGTAGGTTATAACAGAATGGCACAATCATAAAACAAAACATCAAAACAACAACGAAAAAAATTAAATGACCCCTGTTCAAAAGTCCCTTAGTTCTTAATATTGTTTATTGCCCCCTTTGGCGTCAATGACAGCGTGCAGTCTTTTGGAATAGTTGTCTACGAGGCCCATAATTCTTGCCGATGGTATAACTGCCCATTTGTCTTGGCAAAATGCCTCCAGGACATGCAAAGTCTTTGGGTGTTTTGCATAAACTGCACGTTTGAGATCTCCCCAGAGTGGCTTGATTATATTAAGGTCAGGAGACTGTGATGGTCACTCCAGAGCCTTCACATTTTTCTGCTGTAACCATATGAGGGTCAACTTGGTCTTGTGCTTAGGGTCATTATCAAGCTCAAAAGTCCAAGAGCAAATTGTCTGCCAGTATTTTCTGATAACATGCTGCATTCATCTTGCATCAATTTTCACAAGATTCCCCATGCCTTTAGAGCTTACACACCAACAAAATATCAGTGAGCCACCGCAATTGTTCACAGTGGGGATGGTATTCTTTTCACTATAGACCTTGTTGACCCCTTTCCAAACATAGCACCTATGGTTTTGACAATAAAGATCTATTTTAGTCTCATCACTCATTACAATGTACCAGAAGCGAGTAGGGGCATGTCTGGTAAACAGTGAGCAGCCTGTGGCTGATCACTGTTAAAAAAAGATAAAAATAAAAAAATAGGGTCCTCCCCCCGGCCCCCACCCCTGAGCGGTAAGTGGGGGCTCTAAATACTAAAAAGGGGGGGCCTAATGTCCTCCCCCTGGCCCCCACCCCTGAGCGGCGGGTGGGGGCCCTACAGTAAAATAAGGGGGGGTCCTAATGTCCTCCCCCCTGGCCCCCACCCCTGAGCGGTGGGTGGGGGCCCTAAATACTAATAAGTGGGGGACCTAATGTCCTCCCCCCTGGCCCCCACCCCTGAGTGGCGGGTGGGGGCCTTAAATTGGAATAAGGGGGAGGGACCTAATATCCTATGCCCTGGCCCCCACCCCTGAGATTGGGTGGGGGCCCTAAATACTAATAAGGGGGGGGGACCTAATGTCCTCTCCCCTGGCCCCCACCCCTGAGCGGCGGGTGGGGGCCCTAGATTGGAATAAGGGGGAAGGCCTAATGTCCTCCCCCTGGCCCCAGCCCTGAGCGGCGGGTGGGCCCTAAATACTAATAGGGGGACCTAATATCCTCCCCCCCTGAGCGGCGGGTGGGGGCCCTAAATACTAATAAATGGGGGGACCTAATGTCCTCCCCCTGGTCCCCACCCCTGAATGGCGGGTGGGGCCCCTAAATTTTAATAAGGGGGGGACCTAATGTCCTCCCCCCTGGCCCCCACCCCTGAGCGGCAGGTGGGGCTCTAAATTGGAATGGGGGGGACCTAATGTCCTCCCCCTGGTCCCCACCCCTGAGCGGCGGGTGGGGGCCCTAAATACTAATAAGGGGGGGACCTAATATCCTCCCCCCTGGCCCCCATCCTTGAGCGGCGGGTGGTGGCCCTAAATACCAATGGGGGGACCTATTGTGCCCCACCTGGCTGACAACCGGGAGCGGCGGGTGGGACCTAAATACTAATAAGGGGGGGACCTAAGGTCCTCCCTCCTGGCCCCCACCCCTGAGCAGTGGGTGGGGGCCCTTAATACTAATAAGGGGGGGACCAAATGTCCTGGCCCCCACCCTTGAGCGGCGGGTGGTGGCCCTAAATACCAATGGGGGGGACCTACTGTCCTCCCCCCCGGCCCCCACACCTGAGTGGCGGGTGGGGGCCCTAAACAAAAAATGTCCCCCCAGGTGTCTAGGGGTATGTATAAACCTAGTTTGTAAAACAAAAATGTGTATTTTGTGTTTCCTTTTAAATTAGTATTTTTAGGTTAAGTTCAGAAAGTAGTTTTACCGCTATCATCTCTTTGACTACTGCAATCCGCTTCTCAGTAGTCTTACGCCTTCCCAGCTGGCCACCTTTCATTAGCTTCTTATGCCAAAATGGGGATGGGGAATAATACTACAATTAATGTATAAATATTTGTTTTAATTGTATTTTTCCATTAAAAACATACCTCACAACCGTTCAAATGGACACATCCATTTTAGGCAATGTGGACAGGTATGGGTTATTCCAGGGCAATTTATGTGATTTATCGACCTATGATAACTACGTCTGCAACTGTGCAATGCAATTTATAAGGAGACCAAAGTCTTATTTACACAGGCTAATTTATAGACACAATTATTGAAGTTTAAAAGACATTAGACTGTGAGTTTTATTACTGTAATATACCAATACATGCGGAAGTACCGGAGTCCTTAGAAAATTAGAAGAGAAAAGAGAGACAGAAGGATTTGAGCCCTAATAAAAACTATATAGCAAAAGTAGGTTGCAGGAGCCGCAAACACTCCAAGCGGCCAAAGGTGCTCCGGAACAGGACCAGCAATCCGAACATGACAAGGCAACGAAACAAATTCACAGGCACTCCAATTGTGAAAGCCGCAGGCAGATTTATTGTCACAAAATGCTCATTTTGTGACAATAAATCTGCCTGCGGCTTTCACAATTGGAGTGCTAATAAAAACCATGTCATAAATCGGGACACATAGGAGTTGTATAAGAAGCTGTTTTTATTATGTACTGATGCAAGCAAAACAATGATATCAATGTTTATTTTATTATCAATGAAACTGTCTTTGTTTACCACATCAACAGCCACAAGGTCACACAAGCTGTTTCTTTATGTTCTAAATAGGTTGTAATACATTCCACACAGAAATCACAGAATTAGGCATGTAGACCACATTTTTATTTTTTTATTTTTTTTGCAGTGCATATAAATGTTACAAGCAGGCTTGAGGTGCCCCGAAAGCAGGGCTGCCATCAGAAATGTTGGGGCCCCTGACAAAGCACAAGGTCTGGGCCCCCCCTCCCCCGCCCCCTCCATCCCGGGCCCGCCCACGCCCACGCCCTACCTAGTCTGCTGACAATGATGCGGGACTGAATGTGGTGTGTATAGTGGAAGTGAATTAGAATGTGTGTAATGGATGTAGTGTTTGTGTGTATTAGATACTGTTTGTGCAGTGAATGCAGAGTGTGTGTTTGTGTAGCGGATGCAGTGTGTATAGTGAACGCAGAGTGTGTTTGAGTAGTGGATGTAGTGTGTGTACAGTGATGTAGTGTGTGTTTGTGTAGTGGATGTAGTGTTTGTATGTACTAGATGAAATGTGTTTAGTGGATGCAGTGTCTGTAGTGGATGTAGTGTGTGTATTAGACGCAGTGTCTGTGTATAGTGAATGCAGAGTGTTTCAATTTGTGGTGGATGTAGTGTGTGTACTGTGAATACAGGATGTTTGTGTAGTGGATGCTGTGTGCACAGTTGATGCAGAGTGTATGTTAGTGTAGTGAATGCAGAGTGTGTGCATAGTTTAGTGAATGCAGAGTGTGTGTTAGTGTGTAATAAATGCAGAGTGTGTGTTAGGGTGTAGTGAATGCAGAGTGTGTCATTGTAATGAATGTAGTGTGTGTGTAAATTTGTAGTGAATGCAGAGTGTGTGTTAATGTGTAGTGAATGCAGAGAGTGTGCTAATGCGTAGTGAATGCAGAGAGTGTGTTAGTGTAGTGAATGCAGAAAGTGTGTTAGTGTAGTGAATGCAGAAAGTGTGTTAGTGTAGTGAATGCAGAAAGTGTGTTAGTGTAGTGAATGCAGAAAGTGTGTTAGTGTAGTGAATGCAGAGAGTGTGTTAATGTGTAGTGAATGCAGAGAGTGTGTTAGTGTGTAGCGGATGCAGAGTTTGTGTTAGTGTAGTGAATGCAGAGAGTGTGTTAGTGTGTAGCGGATGCAGAGTGTGTGTTAGTGTAGTGAATGCAGAGTGTTAATGTGTAGTGAATGCAGAGAGTGTGTTAGTGTGTAGCGGATGCAGAGTGTGTGTTAGTGTAGTGAATGCAGAGTGTGTTAATGTGTAGCGAATGCAGAGTGTGTGTCAGTATAGTGGATGCAGTGAGTGTGTTAGTGTGTAGTGTATGCAGAGTGCATGTTGTATTAGTGAATGCAGTGTGTGTATTGTATTAGTGTATGCAGTGTGTTTGTTGTGTTAGTGTATGCAGTATGTATGTATGTTGTGTTAGTGTATGCAGTATGTATGTATGTTGTGTTAGTGTATGCAGTATGTATGTTGTGTTAGTGTATGCAGTGTGTGTTGTGTCAGTGTATGCAGAGTGTGTTGTGTCAGTGTATGCAGAGTGTGTTGTGTCAGTGTATGCAGAGTGTGTTGTGTCAGTGTATGCAGAGTGTGTTGGTGTATGCAGAGTGTGTTGGTGTATGCAGAGTGTGTTGTGTTGGTGTATGCATAGTGTGTTGTGTTGGTGTATGCATAGTGTTTTGTGTCAGTGTATGCATAGTGTTTTGTGTCAGTGTATGCAGAGTGTGTGTTGTGTTAGTGCATGCAGTGTGTGTTGTGTTAGTGTATGCAGAATGTGTTGTGTCAGTGTATGCAGAGTGTGTGTGTTGTGTTAGTGTATGTAGTGTGTGTGTGTGTTGTGTCAGTGTATGCAGTGTGTGTGCTGTGTCAGTGTATGTAGTGTGTGTGTGTTGTGTCAGTGTATGCAGTGTGTGTGTGTGTGTTGTGTCGTGTCAGTGTATGCAGTGTGTGTGTGTGTGTGTGTGTTGTGTCAGTGTATGCAGTGTGTGTGTGTGTGTGTGTGTGTTGTGTCAGTGTATGCAGTGTGTGTGTGTGTGTGTGTGTGTGTTGTGTCAGTGTATGCAGTGTGTGTGTGTGTGTGTGTTGTGTCAGTGTATGCAGTGTGTGTGTGTGTGTGTGTTGTGTCAGTGTATGCAGTGTGTGTGTGTGTTGTGTCAGTGTATGCAGTGTGTGTGTGTAAATGTGCTGGGGTGTGGGGGAAGGGGGGGGCATTTTAACATAATAAAAAAAAAAAAAAATTAAATTGTTTCTCCCCCCTCCCTGCTTACCTGTGTCTAGGGAGGGGGGAGATTCCATCCCTGGTGGTCCGGTGGCATGGTGGGGCCCCCCGGCTTCCCAGTTACCGCAGAGGGGGCCCAGGCAGCACACAGCCTCTTCTCTTCTCTCCTCCAATAACTCTCGCGAGACCCGCGGAGCGTTGCCATGGCAACCGGGTCTCGCGAGAGTTATTAGCAGAAACGAGAAGAAGAGAAGCTGTGTGCTGCCTGGGCCCCCTCTGCGGTAACTGGGAAGCCGGGGGCCCGGGGCTGCACACATAGATAGCGATATTCGCTATCTATGTGTGCAGAGAGGGAAAGTGGGGCCCAGGACTGCCAGAGCAGTCCGGGCCCCCCAGGGCCGCCGGGCCCGTGACAACTGTCACGGTTGTCACCCCCTGATGGCGGCCCTGCCCGAAAGCAGTCCTCAGGCAGTTCCCTCGCTGAACATGCGGGGTATACGATAAACAAGCACAATTTTATGGTATATTCAAGCTTAGGTAGTTAGATCAGTATAGCTTTGCCTTTAACCCCTTAAGGACACATGACGTGTCTGACACGTCATGATTCCCTTTTATTCCAGAAGTTTGGTCCTTAAGGGGTTAAGTGAAGGTATATAACACAAACAGGCTATGTCAATGCGCATTCTAGTCTAGCAATAGCACACATATTTTAACATTACTAATGTGTCTCTTTTAAGAGTATGGTTATCGCTCGGTTTAGGAAGTCACACTTAACCCACGGTAATGCAATAGATAAGACAAATGGGAACACAAAGATTTAAGAAAAACAGGCTGGTATTAGACGCTAAAAGTAGTGCACAGAATCACACGTTAGGCTGCCAAATGTCATATATTATATGAAAGTGTCTCCATCTAGTGTGGGTCTGTGGGAAGATTGAACTGGCCAGGCCAGTGCTAACCCGTGTTTTGCGTTACGGTCTGGAGCTCCGAGAGAGAGTCACCAAAAGCCTCAGGATGTATTGCCTCTGGAAAGTGTGTCCGAGTAGCGGAGCACCAGAGACCCGGGATGGTATGTGAGCAGCTGCCCCTTTCAGCCCACTCCTTTTGCTGGGATGCACTTAGAGTCCGCCGATGGGCCTTGGAGTGCCGCAGCTGTACGGTTGCAGGTGTGGGTGTCCCTCCAGCCCCGGGCCAGTAAGAAGACCTGCATCTCAATGCCACTAACTTGGTTCCTCTTAGAGTCCGAGTTACCTCCACTTATGGGAGCGCTGGGGGGCCTGATGGTCTGCCGCCATTTGCGGCGCCAGCACCTCCGCGGGTGTGGATGATGCTTCCGGGTCCGAACCCGTGTGGCCTTCGGCCCGGGAGGGCCGCGAAGAGTGAGGGTGGTCGCTGATACAAGCGCTGCGCCCGAGGGTGACACCTTCCTTCCCCGCTGCAGGCGGCCACGCTCGCCCCCGTCAGTAGGGAGTTGCAGTTTAATCTTGGCACTCTCTTCTCGCTCCCGGAGTTTCTCCCAAAAGCAGAGAAAAATTGCCTCCAAGCGCTGCAGGGTGTCTGTTGTCTATTGAGTCGGTAGTCGCCATCTTGAGTCGCATGCGTTGCATGTGCAGCTGAGGACTCGATCCAAGCAGGTTCTCCAGACGCTTTATGGTAGACCGGGATAACCCCCACCGGTCCAAAGAGGGGGGGTAGGATGCATGGAGGCTCTGAGAACGGTGGGCCTCAGGAGGGTATTTTGGGTCCCCAGGTGGTGATTAAGGCAAATCGGGTAGCAATGGGTTCGCCCTGGTGTCCCTTTCTTGCTGGTAGCCCTCCAGAAGGCAGACAGGTCAGGTTTTGGGGGTTATTTTCACCTCATGTTTTACAGGAGCTCAGTCCATGCACGTCTGCTCTGTATGGGTGCTAGGCTCTGCCCCCGTATACCACATTTTATGTACATGAAAATATATTTTTAAAGGGGCACTATAGGCACCCAGACCACTACATCTCATGGAAGTGGTCTGGGTGCAATGTCCCTGTCCCTTTAGGTCTGCAAGAGAAATTGCAATATTTATGTCAAACCCCTTCTGTCACTTACCTGGGTCCAGCACTGATGTCCCTCGTCTAGTATAACATTTATGCTTTTTTAGGCCTCAAATCACCAACAGAGGAATTCAATTTTCACCTCTCCCAGCAATTTCCAGGTACTGACTGAATATATACTATTATATTTTACTGTAGCAATATTATAATTTATACCTGTAGTTTACCACTGTAATTTTCTGTACTTGCGGTTTATAATTTTTATTTTCGTATTTCCCCAATATCCTATGTACATATAGCATACCTACCAAGTGTTCCTATTTATGAGGGACAGTCCCTATTTTTGGACCAAACCCCTCTATTGTTGATGTGTCTAAGTGCATAACAGAGCTCTACAACTGTAATGATATTGATGTTACAAAGTTTTGGAGTCCAGTAGCCAGATCAGCAATGTTTTCTGCCAGAGGTAGCCACTCGTTATCCAGGTGGTTGAGCCCCTGAGCCTTGAGTGGCCTTCTGGTCTTAAGCAGAGATGGGAGACTGGAACAGAGAGATGATAATCGTAGTGAGGCAAGCCGAGGTCAGTGGGAAGGAGAAGCAGCAAAGTCAAAACGGTCCAAAATCCGAAACAGGAACAAGCTTGATTAGAGAGTACAGGAACCACAATAATCTGGCAAAGGTACAGAGACAGGAAGTGGCTTTTATAGGCCAAGAACCAGACACATGACCAGACACAGCTGAAGAGACTTGTCACTGATACCAATGCTGTAGAGTCAAGGTTACCAGATCTGAGGTACATTTGTAAAAGGCAGGCTGGTGTAGTGGTAAGGAAGAGGTTTAGCAGCATGTAAACCAGGGTTCGAAACCCAGCAGAGTCAGTTCCTCACAACAACATTGGCATCTTGAGAAATGGGACGCCAGTGGGAGAGGGATAAACATGCTGCAATTGCATCATTGGCTCCACCCAAAGGAGACAGACCCACCAGAATAACTAGTGAATAACAATGGCACCCCAGTTTGTATGGTTTCTTTCTACTTTACGGCTTGGTGTTGCAATAGAAATACGCCCACACATTTAATCTCTGTGCCTGTTAGTGAATCTAGATGAATATGCATTAACTCAATAACCGTTCAAACCTCATGTTTAATTCCTGCCATGGCTGACTCGGGATTTCAACTATTTGTCTTTGATAAAATAAGATTGAGTAAGGTTTCCTTATCAGTTGCCGACTCAAATAAATCTTTAGTGTGTTCTGTGAGTCCAACTAGGAAAAAAAGCACTATATTAATTGCTGTCATTATTTTTTTTATATCTCCTCTTGACCCTTAATCTATCACATATAAGACCTTTTGCTTTTGTAGTTTAGATTTCCTACAGATCGTGGTTTTGGACATACTGTATCGTGAAAAAAAACAAAAAACAGAATACTGACTGGTGTAGGAAAGGAAATCTTAAAATAATACTTCTACTTGAAACTTATTCATATCTATGTATGTATTTTCTTTTGTTAAAAAGAGGCTAGAAAGAAGTGCTCTAGACATTGTACAGCGCACTTGTGAGACCTCACTTGGAGTATTGTACTGGAGACCGTATCTCCAGAAAGATATTGATACTTTGGAGAGAGTTCAGAGAAGGGCTACAAAACTGGTTCATGGATTTCAGGGAAAAAGGATCTCAACATAGCACGAAGAAAAACTACCACAAGAAGAGGACATGGTCTTAAATTAGAGGGGCAAAGTTTTAAAATAATTTCAGGAAGTATTACTTTACTGAGAGGGTAGTGGACGTATGGAATAGCCTTCCAGGTGATGTGGTAGAGGTTAACACAGTGAAGGAGTTTAAGCATGCGTGAGATAGGCATAAGGCTATCCTAACTAAAAGATAAGGCCAGGGACTAATGAAAGTATTTAGAAAATTGGGCACATTTTATATTTCTATGTTGTATCATATATTTATATATGTTCTTCGGTGTCACATAAAAATATAATGCAATCAGACTTTCCTGATTTTTCTTATAAAAGATGTATTCTTCCTGCATCGCAAATACAAAGTCAGTTCTTATGATGTCATTGATATTAAAATTGTCAACAGCTAATGGTATGTGCTGGGCAATCAGAGTGCCGACACTTTGCCCTGAATGTTCTGTGTCTCATTGTCTCCCTCTTACAAATACAGGGTGGCCCAAACGTAGGTATAAAGCATATGTAATTTTGCATTAAAAGTTCTAAATTCATTTTTCTGCCACACTGATATCCACTATTCTTTTCAACTGCCACACTGATATTTAAATGCCTAAAATGTAACTGCCACTTTGTTTTGTGTCAGTGTGTTTGTGTACCCATCTAATTTGTGATGAATTCCATTGATTCAACTGTATACCTACTTTTGGCCACTCTGTATAATAAATTCTATATAAGCACCATCAAAGTGGGTGTGCAAGCATAACAAGGCAAAGCTATTGATACAATATCCTTGTTGGCAATTCTTATAACCCTATTAGGTCAACCCGTGTTCCATGGACACTCACATATAGAAAAGAGTTTGCAACACGTATTGTCAACTGTTTCTGTCACTCAAAGATCAAAAAAATAGAATATTTTACAACTGGTCATAAAAGAAAAGAGAAAGAATAAGCATATTGATTTAGTAATTAAACTACTTCAGAACGCTTTGAATCTGAAGAACACCATGTACAAATAACAGACCAGAGCAGAACATTCCCTAATATTGCTACACGGCCAAGCAGCATAGGATTTACAAATTACCTTGAAAGACAAGGAGTGTATAATGCAAAGTCCAATTGTCTATCTTTTACACAAATGGCTACAGAAGGGACCTGTGCATTTACAGTAAATGACAATAGCTAAATGTTACTAATTGAGGATTTAATCTAATGTTTTAATAATTGATGACAACTTGCGTTATCATTAGACCACCCAGTAACAAACTGTCCCAAATGCATACAGTTCCAATATTGTCCTTCTCTTGTCCTCCAACGTGGAGTTTTTTTCTTCTGTCCTGTTTCTGGAGTTATCAAAGAAAAGAGCCCAGTGCAGTGGAGTGCGAGCACAAATTGTGTATTTCGTTTTTTAAGCTGCCCTAGGTCCCGCTGTGCTCGCCCCCATCACACCAGTGCTATAGACACTGTCTTAAACACATACACTTAATCAGCCACACTAAATTACAAACACACACACTAACTAAATGACACAAACACATTTGGACAGTAACTAACACACACACACACTAAACTGCACAAACTCTCATCAAATTACAAGACCTTCACACTAAAACACATACATTCACTAAATTACACAAACACTCCCCGACACTAATTATCACATGCACACACACTCAATAAATTACACAAGCACATCCTCACAGTCACATCACATACACCTTGACACTATTTTCCCAATCCACCCCCACACAATATATATTACAAATAATCCCTCCTCTGCTTCAGTTTCTGAGGAGGAGAAGAGGTCTGGTCAGTGTCATCCCTGGTGATAAGAAGGGGTCCTGGAAGGGGAGAACAGTCTGTGGTGTCTAGGGGGAAGCAGAAGAGTGGTGAACATGTTCTTTACTGCTCCCTTTAACGTTATGCTGGCTGACAGAGGATCCCAAGGTTTGTAGTCTAATTCTGTCATTCAGCACCTGCAACCCATTCAAAGAGTATACCACAGCGGCAGGCATAGATACCAGGCGGCACATTAAATATTTAATGATGCATGATGGAATTATTCAGTCATGGTTGGCCTTTCCTTAAGGTCCCGTAACAGAATTATTCCGACATGCAGTATTTTACAAGCAGGGATTTAAATCCCCACAGGCTGTCATGTGGTGTGAGCAGGGTTAAATCCAGCAAGGCATACATCACTTTAAATGGGAATTTAAGTTCCTATAGCCAGTAATGTGGTGTGAGCAGGGTTAAAGCCATGCTCACACCTTGAGATCCAGTTAGTAATCAATACCTGGGGGCTGGAGCTGATTGATGATCTGTATGCAGCAATGAAATTCAGCTCTCCATACAGCTCTTTAAATGCACCAAGAACAACGTGGCTGAACTACCAAGCTCAGTTACGGTGATTATCTGTGAGCTGCTTGCTTGAGAGAGACCCCCAGGATCTGAAGAGATCCTGTAGTGGTCATGTTACCAAGAAACAAACTCATTTCGAAAGTAGTGTGTGGCCAACTCATAGATTTTAGTCCAAAATGTGCAATGCATTCTCAGTCTTTGTCCTCCGGGAGGCATAACCACCTAGCAAAGCTAGTGGGTATGCGGCAGCCTCCCGGAGTCAAATGCCAGAGCTGAAAAGGCTCGCGCTGTGCATCTGCACAGCAACAGCCTTTCAGCCAATCAGGTAATCAGGAGAGCTGTGCTGAGTGCGGGAATCCTGATTACCTCAAGTTTTTAAAATGGCATCATTGATGGAGGACTCTATTTCTGTGTCTGCCACAGATTTAGTGGATGCCTCTCTTAAAGGCAGCCCCATCAATGTTAGAAAGCTCCTTAAGAGAGCTTTCCTTGCCAGGGATCTATCCTCTTCATCATCTGAGGAGGATTTGGTCCCAGTTTTAAATAAAAAGCATAAAGGAAGACAGCAGGTCTCTTCCGCCAGTTCCTCGTCTGAGGAAAACTTCTCCGCTTCTCCTTCCCCTCATACTCGTTTGAGTAAGCAAAAAATTAAGGGGACAGGACCCCAAAAAAGGAATAGCGTGTTTCCCTCGTTTGAGCACCAGAAACACCTTCCAGAGGAAAAGGGCAAATCTCGTTGGAGGTTAGATAGTCCCTCTCCTTCCTCTTCTAGAGCGTTCGCTCACTCTTCCTCCCAAAGCCGTCCCAGTTCCAGATACTGCTCTCCAGAAATAGACTGGGAATCCGACGAAGTGGTTCGTTCAGCAGCTTCCACTGAGTGAGGGAAGCTAAGCAATGTTCAGATGGCCAGAGTAAGTCTCCTAGGAAAGACTCTCCTATCAAAATTATTTCACTCCAGATGGGCTATGGAGCACGATTCTGAGGTTAGAGATTTTGCTAAACTAACCTTCAGATCCCCCTTGGTTAAGGAAGATGACCTTCTCCTCAGGAACCACATCGGTATCCTGGACATTCAGGCTTTGCTGATGCTGTGGGCCCACTATTACTGATGCTGGATAAGGCAGAAAAAGAAGGCAATGCTCAGAAACCTTCCGCTTCACCTCTGTTAGCATCTAAGATGGCCCTTTTAAAAGCGTCTGGCAGGGCAGTGCTAATTATTGGCCAATCCTTTAATTACATATCAAACATCCGCAGATCCCGCTGGTTCCATGCAGCAGGTCTGTCCGACCTAGCTTCCAAATCGCATAAGTTCCCAAATTTGGAGGATTCTTACCTATTCGGTCCCTCGTTCATTCAGGAGGTTAAAGGCCGTTACAAGGCAAGGAGATCCTTTTCAGAACTCAAGAAGACCCTCCCTGGCTACAAAAATCCCTTTCGGACAGAGGGTCGCCCCTATAGGGATGCAGGAGCGTCCCGAGAAGCCTCTCACCAGGCCCAGTACCGCCACTACAGTGGAAGACATAAGCTCCCAGGCGGTGGCAGAGGAGCGCATTCCAGAGGCGGTTCAGCTTCCAAAAGAAAACCCATGCATTCAAGCAAGTGTGCCTCCTCATATGCCACTAAATTGGAAGGATATTTCCTCAGACAAATGGGTTCTAAAGATTTTTCAAAGGGGTTTACAACTCCCCCTTTTAAGGTTCCCAGTCCAGAAATTTGCACCCCACAGAGAGGTGAACCCAGTGCTAGATGCCTCCCTTTCCTTAGCTTTAAGTCAAGGGAAAATAGGGTTGGCAGACATGTCTATTAAAGGATGGGTCAGCCCATTGTTCCCAATCCCAAAGTCAGACGGTTCCTGGAGACCGGTCCTAAACGTGAGGTCTCTGAACGCTTTCATCAAAAGGAAAAGGTTCAGGATGGAGGGTTTATCAGATCTTCCAGGCTTAGTACAGCGAGCCTTTTTCTGCATGAAGTTAGACCTAAAAGATGCATTCCATTCAGTCCCCATAGCCAAGAAACACAGGCGTTTTCTCAGGTTTCAGTGGAAAGGAAAAGTGTGTCAGTGGACCGTTATGGTGTTTGGCCTATCCAACGCACCATACACATTCTCCAGAATTATGAAATCAGTGATAGCTCTTGTCAGACTAGAAGGTTTCATGTGTCTATACTATCTAGATGACATCCTGCTCATGCACCCAGATGGGGAAGCCCTTGCTTCTCAAAGGGATTACCTTGCTTCCCTTTTACAAGACCTAGGATTTGTAGTAAATTTACAGATATCAGTCCTAATTCCCACTCAAAGCATCCTCTTTCTGGGTTTCATACTGAACACCAGGACTATGTCTCTTGGAATCCCTCAAGACAAATGGGACAAATTACTGGTACATCTGAACTCATCTCTCAAGCACCAGAGTTGGTCCTTGAGAGACCTAGCGAAGATTATCGGGAAATTAATAGCTTTAACACCAGCATACAACAATTGTAGATTATGCTAGCTTTAGTGTACCTATAATCTTAATTTTATTAATGACAGAAGGCGAGTAGTCTCTCTTTACTAGAACTCCACAGCAGCACAGAAAACAACCAATCAGAAAAAAGTTAGGTACTATAAAACTCCCCTCCCCATGCATCATTTCCTCTTTCAAGCTGCGACAAAACAGAATAAAAGGCAGAGAAACATCATGGGGAAGAAACGAAGTCCTAGATACGATGAAAATAACGATGTCCATCATCCGAGAGTAACCGTCCTACTAGATAGTGTTGATGGACTGTAAACTGAAACGAGAGAAAAACAGAATCGAACAGGTTGATTATCCAATGAAATGTACTCTGAATAAACATGTAGGTACCCAATGTAGCAACCAAAATTAACCTTAATATGTAGATATCCCAACCCTACTTATGAAAAAACACAGACATAAGGAATAAGCGACAGGTAGCAGAGACAACAAACAGAGTTGCATACGTACCTGATAATCTAAACTATAACATTAAACAAGGGAGGGACAAGAAGGGGTGGGAAATACTCGCCTCCTGTCATTAATAAAATTAAGATTATAGGTACACTAAAGCTAGCATAATCTACAATTTCATAACATGACAGGAGGCTTCGTATTTGCTGTTTCAACGCTCAGTTCACCAATCCAACGCTGTTTGTGTCGCTGGTATCTATTCCAGGAAATTTCAGGGTAATCCTAATCGGACATTCCAAGAACGATAAATGACAGCAGACGGATCAAAGAAGATGCCAGCCGACGAAGCATCTCAAATACAGAAAAAGGCACCATCCGCTGGTAAATCCATTGTACGTGGTGTTGCGACCTGTTTCCTAGCAGTTGGTCCATGAGCTGGCAAGCTGACATGTTAGCCATATTCCTGTAGTTGTATAATATTGAAGGTCAATCTCGGACTTAGGGTCGCGAGGAGAAACTGCCACCATGTCTCAACTCACAATCCGTAAGGCGGCTCCTCCGATTGCTTAAGTCCCCCACCAAAATCGCAACAGAAAAACCGAGGAAGATCTTCCGTTCCTTCCTGTCCTACCCGGTGAGATGTCTCATCAGAGGATAAATTCATAATGCAGGCAAGAGTGTGGCCAAACCAGCCCTACTCTAAGTGATACCAATCTTCCAAATGGACTGTGTAATCCTCGGATGCAGTAGAGAAAAGACTCCATAGGACGTCCATTCAGGGTTCCGAACTGAACTTGTGTGGAGGAAACGGTGGTCGACTACTCTGGGAATAGTGAATACCAGAAATCTTCAAAGGAATGGGAAAAGCAAACTGGAACGCAGATTTCCATCCAGAAATGCCCTCGTCCAAGAGTGAAAGATGTCTGTGTAGGAGTCGGGGCACACCAGGTACCTCCATGAAGTCTCGTAGGTCTCCTCGACGGTAGTTGAAAAGTAGGTTAGCGCGAATCCAACAAAATGGCTCTCGTGAGGGATAAATAGAGCATAGACGGAGGGTCCTCCTCCGAGGAGACGGGGCAGTCCAGCCGTCTTATCCCAAGATCATAAAGACCAGGGAAGTCAAGACAACCGGGGTTTCCGGTCTTACCCTGTGATCCATACGTACGGTTTTACCTTCAGACCGGGAAATAGGCCTTCCATAATCTTGTTACCCGAGCAAGGCAGTGCCTGTTTGCTCCATGATGGTTTCCATATCTCCTGACATCTAGACATGGGAGAAACTGTCTGCGCAGTTTGTTCGTAATGGTCTGGATATCCAAAACAGAAAGCAATCTCTGTATTACATGGTGCAGAATATGCCAAAAAACCTGCGCACTCCTAGTACCGGAGGGCCATCCGTTAGCCGTACCATCTCCAGGAGCGTGTGCAAATAAGTGGGAGATTTCCCCCAGTTATACCTCTGAGTATTTCTTGCGCGTTTTACAGCGGTACGGATCCAGGGATCTAGTCTAAACATGTAATTCTTGCATGACCAGGCAGACCTCTAGAACGAAGTCAGTAGCGTGGAAGTCCGCTCTAATTGAATGCAGGAGGGACGCCCCTCTATGTAGTCATCGATGTTTTGCACAGGTACAAGTCTGTGTGATGAACAAATGGGCGGTACAGTAGAGCGTCGAGTGTATGAGAGAGCCGCGCTCTCTACTACTGTGATCGCATACCGTGAGAGCGTCCGGCTGTTAGCCTGAGCGGGCCGCACCCGTTAGTAACCAACAGCATCTACATCCGTGACCGGTTCTCTCTAAGCGAGTGGGTCCTCCCAACCTGTCCTCTAAATCCAGCCCAGTATCTGGTTGAGGACGAGTGAGGGGCTGCGCCCTCTAATAACAAATCAGTATTCGGTTCTGTATGAGAGGGCTCGCCCTCTGTTCCTGAAAGTAAATATACCCGGATCGAGGTGATGGAGGGCCGTACCCTCCCGTGGTGCAAATTAGAGTCCCTAGAGATTCAGGGTGACCAAACTGTAGGGCGCACCAATTATTAATGTCAGCATAAGGCTGAGGGCAATCTTCGGAAACAACGATGGAAAACTATCAACCGACTATCCGGATCCCGTGCGTGCGCGCGGGGTCCAGGTAGACCGTTGGTAGTCTGAGGAAAGCTGGAGACGTTCTCCTGCGATCCACGAGTGCCTGGGAAGTCGGAGGAGGTCAAGTCAGCCTCACGACGACTCGAGCGACAAGGAAAAGGAAGTCAAGAAAAAAACAAAAAAGCAACAATTAACGTAGATAAGAGAAAATTACCCCCATTCTATCTCTGATAGAAGGCAAACAGCATGCCGGAAGGTAAGAAAAGTAAGTCCCACTGGACAGGGCCAGGAGCTAACCTAACGCAGGAAAAAACTACCAAACCTATAAGGATTCCGGGAGGCAGATATGGAGTAGCTGGTAAAGACAAGGAAAAACACCGCTTTCTCCTGTAGGAGACTGAGTACCGGTCCTTGCCTGTGCGAAGTTCTCCTTGGAGATGTGCCGTCGCTGGTTTGGAGTAAACCGTGGATGTGTCCGGGGTCTTCATAAGAAACTTTGCCCTTCAGTCATGAGGTTTAGGGTCTTCACCCTTCCCACCATCTTCAGATGGCCGTATACTGGTGTCCTCTTGAACACTATGGTAATGGTGTTTGTCTGGACACCTGCCTATCTCCATGTCACTGGTGGACACTGGGATTTCCCCAGTGATATTACTCCTGGCCTGCGGCCAAAAGGGGTTCGCTACCAATAGTGTACCAATAGTGTAGGCCCGTCAGTAGGGCATATGCCCAGCAGGCCAAACGAATGAACACAGAAAGGTTAGCCAGGCATATAGTCACAGACATAGCAGGCCATACAAGTAAGCACCGACATAGCAGGCTATTCAATGGGGCACAGACATAGCAGGCCGTTTAAATGGGCACAGACATAGCAGGCCGTTTTAATGGGCACAGACATAGCAGGCCGTTTTAATGGGCACAGGCATAGCAGGCCGTTTTAATGGGCACAGGCATAGCAGGCCGTTCTTATAGGCAAAGACATAGTAGGCCGTTCTTATGGGCACAGACCTAGTAGGCCATTCTTATGGGCACAGACATAGCAGGCCATTCTTATGGGCACAGACATAGCAGGCCATTCTTATGGGCACAGACATAGCAGGCCAATCAATGAGGCACAGACATAGCAGGCCAATCAATGGGGCACAGACATAGCAGGCCATAATAATATTATTAACATGAATTTATATAGCGCCTTCCAATGCCGTAGCGCTTTACAGTGGGTATTGAATGAGTAACGGGACCTCTGAGTTCGGGTAGAGGTCCCTAAAAACTGTAGATCCTCAGGGTATCTTGTGACATAGGAACCTTAGACAATTAACCCTTTTAGACAGCGTAATGCTGTGTGAGTAACTTGAACCGGGACTGGCAGTCCCTATGTGCCCAGCAGTCAAATAGTGGTATTTCAGCTGTATTGGGTATACCGTATATACTCGAGTATAAGCCGACCCGAATATAAGCCGAGGCCCCTAATTTTACCCCAAAAAACTGGGAAAACTTATTGACTCGAGTATAAGACTAGGGTGGGAAATGCAGCAGCTACTGGTACATTTCTAAATAAAATTAGATCCTAAAAAAATTATATTAATTGAATATTTATTTGCAGTGTGTGTATGAATGCAGTGTGTGTGTATGAATGCAGTGCGTGTGTATGAATGCAGTGCGTGTGTATGAATGCAGCGTGTGTATGAATGCAGTGCGTGTGTATGAGTGCAGCGTGTGTATGAATGCAGTGCGTGTGTATGAGTGCAGCGTGTGTATGAGTACAGCGTGTGTATGAGTGCAGCGTGTGTATGAATGCAGTGTGTGTATGAATGCAGTGTGTGTGTGTATGAGTGCAGTGTGTGTGTGTGTATGAGTGCAGTGTGTATGAATGCAGTGTGTGTGTGTATGTGTGCAGTGTGTGCAGTGTGTGTATGTATGAATGCAGTGTGGTTGGGGGTGGGCAATTTTTTTTTTGTAATTATTTTAATATTTTTTTATTATTTTTTATTATTTTATTTTATTTAATTATTATTTTTTTAATTATTTTTAATTTTTTTCATTATTATTTTGTATTATTTTATTTTATTTGTACTATTATTATTTTTTTAAATTATTAGTATTTTATTATTTATATATTTTTTTTTCGTCCCCCCTCCCTGCTTGCTAGCTGGCCAGGGAGGGGGGCTCTCACTCCCTGGTGGTCAAGTGGCATTGGTGGTTCAGTGGGGGGAGAAGGGGGGCAGGCAGGGAGCACTTACCTCTCCTGCAGCTCCTGTCAGCTCTCTTCTCCTCCGCGCCGGTCCGTGCAGCTCCCTCTGTCAGCTCACACTGTAAGTCTCGCGAGAGCCGCACTATGACCCCGCGGCTCTCGCGAGATTTACACTGGGAGCTGACCGAGGTGCTGAACGGACGGCGCGGAGGAGAAGGGAGCTGACAGGAGCTGCAGGAGAGGTAAGTAACCGCACACAGCCCCCAGTCTGTATTATGGCAATGTAAATTGCCATAATACAGACACTGACTCGAGTATAAGCCGAGTTGGGGTTTTTCAGCACAAAAAATGTGCTGAAAAACTCGGCTTATACTCGAGTATATACGGTAAGTGGAAGTATTCCAGTGACCATCATATCCATGAATGTAAGCAGGGCCGCCATCAGGGCATGACAACCATAACAGTTGTCATGGGCCCGGCGGCCCTGGGGGGCCCGGCCGCCCGGGCCCCACGTGTGGGGCCCATCGGGTGGCCCACACACTTAGGGCCACCCGATGAGCCCCCTTCTTCAGGGGCCCGGTCAGCGCTATGGCCGTTGTATAGCGCGACCGGGCCCCTTTAAAAAAAAAAAAAAGCAGCCGCAAGTGCTGCTGGGAGGAAGTGCTCACTTCCTCCCAGCTCACTCCGCGCGGGAGGAGCGCGCCCGCCCGCCCGCCCAGCCGTAAAGAGGGAGAGCCCAGCAATGAAGAGGGAGCAGCGCCGACTCCCATCATCCCCAGCCACCCTCCTGCAAAGAAAAGGTAAGAGACAGGAGGGTGGCTGGAAAATGAGCTGTGTGTGTGCATGTATGTATGTATGTCTGTGTCTGTCTGTATGCATGTATGTGTATGTCTGTCTGTCTGTGTCTGTCTGCATGTATGTGTATGTATGTCTGTGTGTCTGTATGCATGTATGTGTATGTGTGTCTGTCTGTATGTATGTCTGTATGCATGTATGTGTATGTCTGTCTGTCTATCTGTGTGTCTGTATGCATGCATGTCTGTGTCTGTATGCATGTATGTGTATGTCTGTGTGTCTGTATGCATGTCTGTGTGTCTGTATGCATGTATGTGTATGTCTGCATGTATGCGTCTGTGTATGTCTGTCTGTATGCATGTATGTCTGTCTGTCTGTATGTGTATGTCTGTATGCATGTATGTCTATGTATGTATGTCTGTCTGGATGCATGCATGTCTGTCTGTATGTCTATGTCTGTCTGTATGCGTGTATGTCTGTGTGTCTGGATGCATGTATGTGTATGTATGTCTGTCTGCATGTCTGTATGCATGTATGTCTATGTATGTATGTCTGTCTGGATGCATGCATGTCTGTCTGTATGTCTCTGTCTGTCTGTCTGTCTGTATGCGTGTATGTCTGTCTGTATGCATGTATGTCTGTGTGTCTAGATGCATGTATGTGTATGTATGTCTGTCTGTGTATGTATGTCTGTCTGCATGCATGTATGTCTGTCCGTATGTCTATGTGTGTATGTATGTATGTCTGTGTGTATGTCTATGTATGTATGTCTGTCTGTATGTATGTATGTATGTATGTCTGGATGCATGTATGTGTGTATGTCTGTGTGTATGTCTATGTATGTCTGGATGCATGCATGTATGTCTACGTATGTATGTCTGTCTATGTATGTTTGTGTATGTCTGTATGCATACATGTATGTCTGTATGCATGTATGTCTGTATGTATGTCTATGTATGTGTATATGTATGTCTGTATGTCATTATATATGTATATATGTATGTCTGTATGTCAGTATGAATGTATGTCTGCATATTATTATGAACGTAGGTCTGTGTGTATGTGTGTATGGATGTCTGTATGCATGTATGTCTGTCAGTATGTCTGTATATATGCATGTATGTCAGTCTGTATGTCTGTATGCCATTATGAATGTATGTGTGTATGGATGTCAGTGTCTGTATGTATGAATGTGTGTGTGTGTGTGTGTGTGTGTATGTATGTATGTCAGTGTCTGTATGTATGTGTGTCTGTCTGTCACTATGTATGCCTGTGTGTATGTCTCAGTATGTGTGTGTCAGTATGTATGCCTGTATGCGTGTATGTCTTTCAGTATGTGTGTCTGTTAGTATGTATCAGTGTGTGCGTTTGTGTCTGTGTGTGGACCCAGTGAGCGGTATTTGGAGGCGGGCCCCAGGGGGCCCAGACCCTGAGCTGAGTTAGGGGCCCCAAAATTTCTGGTGGCGGCCCTGAATGTAAGGTACACTGAGCGCTACTGTCCATGAACTGTGGGTAGGTATGCACCTGCACATACGGATCTGTTTTGATAAAACAGTATCGTATCGGTGTAGACTGGTCTCCCATGCCCGTTAGAGTCAGAGCCAAGTCTGCTAACTAAATATCCGCCATGGACAGCAAAATCATATTAGAGTAGTCCCATCTGAAATCTCATAGCTGGGACAGAAAATATATATACTGAGAAGCGAGTGAATTCTAGAGTTAACTAGCACTGGATACCCCTGTACAGAGCCTGCATAACAGTTTCAAAATACCCGAAATACACAGCAATCTGTGATAGAACGCACAAAATTAGTGATATGCACTCTCCGCAAAAACCCTCAGCGATCTGAGGTACACACTGCCAGTAAATACACAGCAACCTGTGATATACACTGGCAGCCAAACACAATCTAGAAATACACTGTCAGTAACAACACACAGCAACCTGTGATATACACTGTCAGCAAAAACCCACAGTAATCTGTGATATACAGCAGTCTGTGATATACAGCAGTCTGTGATATACAGTAGTCTGTGATATACAGCAGTCTGTGACATACAGAAATCCGTGACATACAGCAGTCTGTGATATACAGAAATCTGTGACATACAGTGGTCTGTGATATACATAAATCTGTGATATACATAAATCTGTGATATACAGTAATCTGTGATATACAGTAATCTGATATACATAAATCTGTGATATACAGTAATCTGTGATATACAGTAATCTGTGATATACAGGAATCTGTGAAAAAACTGCAGTCTGTGATATACAGTAATCTGTGATATACAGAAATCTGTGATCTACAGCAGTCTGTGAAATACATAAATCTGTGATCTACACTAGTCAGTAAAATCACAGCAATCTCAGGTATATATGCCATTAAAACTCCTGTCATAGAAAACCAGCAATCTGACAGGTAAGAAATCAGAAGACATAGAGTGAGCCTGAGATCTACACTGCAAGCAAACTAATAGTAATATCTGAAGGAAAACTGGCAAACTGAGGCAGTCCGCCGGGGAACCCCAGAAGGGTGACAAAAGCCGAGCTCCGAACCGAGGACGGAGGGGGGGGGGGCGTGAGTAGGCGCACTCTCCTCCATCCGGTCGGCTGCCCGCGGCTCTCAACAGAAGCTGAGCGCGGCGGGCGGCCACGTGGCGAGCGGGCGGCCACGTGGGTGAGCGGAGCGGCCGTCGGGTACTCGCGTCCGACCGCGAGTACCTCTGCAGCCGGTAAAGTACAAAGGGATTCGGGGAAATCAGGAGACAGCCCGAGGCTAGTCTCCTAAAACCCCAATACAGAGCATGCAGCCCGCGGAAAATGGCGGGACAAATAGAGTGGGGTAGCGAGGGGAGGGGGCGGAAAGCATACAGGAATCCCCAAGAAACTCCCCAAAACACCACAGAAAGGGAAAGGTTTTCCCAAGAATACATGGAAAGCAAAAAATCAAAAAGGCAGTAATTCCAACCATAATCAATCTATCGAAATACAATACATATAACCCACATAAGCAGTAGGAAGGAAATATATACATCACAAAAAATATAAAACATATAAATATATGGAAGAGAAAATATGATACTAAGAAAATAACTAAGTAAATACAAGAAGATATCAAATATAAAACCTAATAAATCACAATAAACCCAAAGCCACCCCCTATAAGCAGGAGGCAGTGGTACTCTGACCTGTACTGATGCGGAGCAGCAAAGAAAGAGGAAATTATGCATGGGGAGGGGAGTCTTATAGTACCTAACTTTTTTCTGATTGGTTGTTTTCTGTGCTGCTGTGGAGTTCTAGTAAAGAGAGACTTAAGCAAATACGAAGCCTCCTGTCATGTTATAAAATTCCCCCTTACTTTGCAGAAGAAGTCAGCTGTTTTTAGGGAACCGACTAAGACAGGGTGGCCATTGGGAATCAAAATTTGTTCTCCCCAAGAAGGTCAGAGAAGAATTGAAGTCCATTCTGGAGTTAGACATTCCACTTCCTCGTCCACTGTTAGAGCAGCCTGAGGCAGTCACTCTGACGTCAGATGCCTCAAGTCACGGTTGGGGTGCGTTTACAACCCAGAGCGCCATAAGAGGAATCTGGTCAGACCAAGAGAGTCACCTCCATATAAACATCTTGGAGTTACGAGCTATAAAATTAGCTCTCAAGGGCCTAGTTCCTCTAAACCAGTCACCGACGTTGGTAAAAGTCCATTCGGACAACAGGACAACGGTGGCTTATATAAACCACAGAGGGGGGTACAAGATCAAGGGGTCTTTGCTTAGAGGCTCTAGATCTTTGGTCTTGGGTCTTAGCAAGCAATGTTCAGGTTTTCGCAGAATATGTTCCGGGAGAGGTGAACGAGCTTGCAGACTCTCTCTCTCGCCAAAGTTTGTCCCTGGCAACGATTCAATTAAAGATTGCTCTTTTCCAACGGATAGAAAGCAATTTTGGCCAGAGACAGGTAGATCTGTTTGCATCCCAAACATCTGCTCAAACTCCCAGGTTCGTCTCCTGGACCTGGACATAGGGAGCTTGGAAAATGGATGCAATGTCTTTCCAATGGACGGATGTTCCAGCCCCTTATGCTTTCCCCCCTCCATCTTTACTGATGAAAGTGCTGGAGAAGATCCGCAGGGACAGGGTGCAGAGCTTAGTTCTCGTTTATCCAGTATGGACCTCCAGACCCTGGTATCCCTTGATCCATCAGTTAGTCAAGGGAACTATGATCCCATTAGGCATGACAGTGGACTGCTTTCAGGGAACCAGCGATCTTCTGCTCAAGCTCCCGCAGCTGATGTGGATCGCAGCCCTGGTAGGCTGTTAACACATCCCCTTTTATCGGATCAGGTCTTGGATATTATTAACTCATCTTTAAGACGTAGAACTAGGGTAAGATATAGAAAGATTATCGAGGAAGTCAAAGAATGGGAGGTTTCTTTTCTGTCTAACACTCAAGGATCTGATACCATTCCATTGGCGTTAGAATTTCTAACCCTTAAGTTCCATTCTGGTTTATCTGTCAGTTCAATCAAGACCTATGGATCTGCCTTAAACTTCCTGATCCCCAACCTTACTCAGGGTGCCCTGTATTTGAGATTACTAAAAGGGTTAGCCGTCTGCCGCCCATATACCCTACGCTACGCTACGCATCTACTTGGGATGTAGATGTCTTATTAAATTTCCTAAAGTCTTTGGATAATGCTAAAATTGATTTAAGATGGACTGCTATTAAGTTGGCTTCTCTGCGGTCCTTGGCCCTGGCAGCTAGAGGAGCAGAGTTAACTCAAATCCATATTTCAGAACCTTGGTTGTCCAGGACCCCGGGAGGTTTCCATATTATACTAAAAGGCAGACAAAAAACATCCCATTTTTCTCCTGGTCCGGTAGAAGGGCCTTCCTCTCCCTACTATCTTAACCCCTTAAGGACACATGACATGTGTGACACGTCATGATTCCCTTTTATTCCAGAAGTTTGGTCCTTAAGGGGTTAAAAGCTGCAAGATGGTTGTCCAGTAAAACCTTTGTTAGATTTTACTGGAGGCCATCAGAAGTTGAACGCCTTCAGTTTCTTAGGAACACCACCAGGTGTGTGCTATTCTACCCACTAGCTTTGCTAGGTGGTTATGCCTCCCGGAGGACAAATCTGAGTTTGCAGGAATCTATGATCTGCAAACTTTCTTTGTCTTAGGGATGAGCATAACCACCTAGCAATAGCGCCTGTCCCACCCTCCTCCAAGTTAAGGGTTTTGCCTGCTGGTGGTGGTTTGTTTTTCTAAAACATAAGGTTATCTGGTGCTTATTTAACCTTTTGATAACTGTTCTCTGTTTTGTTTTTTACAGACTATAGCCGTACTCCAAGACAAGACCAACAAACCAAGGATCCACCTAAGTAGGAGGATTGGATGCAAGTAGTCTCGTCGGTTTAAAATTCTCATGGACTCCCTGCATAAAGAATATGTTTGCTGGGACTTGTTTCAACATTTATTTTCTCTTTATTGAACTTATTTTGTTGCAATTTATGATGAATATTACCAGTGTTCATTTGATACTTTCCTTTGGCATACATTGTTGCCTTGTTTTTCAGCTCAGCTGTTTTATACAAAGTTTCAAGTCTATCTTGTATGTCTTCATGATTTATTAAATATTTTTCTTGTTCCCCTGTACTATTGGCATCTTGAATTGTTTTATTTTGTGTTTAGACGTTTAATTATATTCCTTTACACTGTGGGAAATATTTATCCTTAGTATTTCGTGGCATGTGCTAACCATCCGCAGTTTCCCAATTTTAAAAATCTGAGGTAATCAGGATTCCCGCGCTCAGCATGGCTCTCCTGATTACCTGATTGGCTGAAAGCCTGTTGCTGTGCAGATGCACAGCGCAAGCCTTTTCAGCTCTGGCATTTGACTCTGGGAGGCTGCCGCATACCCACTAGCTTTGCTAGGTGGTTATGCTCCTCCCTAAGACAAAGAAAGTTTGCAGATTATAGATTCCTGCAAACTCAGATTGATTTACAGAATAATCCTATTGACTAAATAATTCCATCATGCATCATTAAGTATCCCCCCTGCCGCGGTGGCATAATGTTAAAGGAAGCAGTAAAGAACATGTACACCACTCTTCTGCTTCCCCCTAGACGGCGATAATAAGTGAAACATTATTTTTTAGAAAGGTGCTCATGGCCCCTACGGACAGAAATCCTGTCATATTTATTTACTGTCTAATAAATTATCTGTTTCCATTATCTGCATGTTTACATGTATACATCGGCCAGGGCCAGGGCAGGATTATTAAGTGCCTGTAAGCACATAATTATACATTGAGCCATTAGAAGCAGGTTAAAATTGCACCGTTTCTAGTAGAGAATAGTTGTTTCAAGATCCTTACAACCATGAGATGGCGCTGTATAGGCTCCACAGCCAAATCCACCAAGCTGGTTAAAAGAATCAGCAGGGCAGGAGAGCACACACACATTTCACAAAAAATAAATACTTTATACACACTCTGCACCTATAATGGGCAGAGGATGACGAAAACATAATTTGGGGACCTACATAAAGTGTCCGTCTTGCGCCCCCAGTGATGGTGATTACCGTTACACTTTGTATATCTCTTGACTGTGTTGGAATTTTAGTGAAATTCCAACACAGTCAAAATGAGTATTTCATAAAGATTATATCTTCATGAAATACTATTTTTGTTAGGGTGGGTAACAGTGCCGCTTTAGCCCTGCAGGAACGGCAATGTTTTTAATTGCGTGGTTAAAATGGGGACAATAGCTTTCTTTGAAACTGAGATGAAGTGGTCTTGGTGTCTATAGCCTTCTTTGAAACTCCAAAAAGATCCTTATAAATGTTGAGACCAGGTGACCTCTAGAGGAAAGGCGCCTGAATGATGATAGAATCCGGTCCTGATTTCAACTGTATCAGGAGATTATTTCATAAACAGAGACTTGGGAAATGAAAAACAAATAAGTCAATGTTTAGGGCAAAATAGCCAATTTGAGAATGAAGCCAATGTAAAATATTTTGGAACTTATCCGTGTTACTAGCAAATATGTTTGTCCCAGCATTGTGTGCTTCTTAGTGAATGAGCCCTATATGAAGCTGCTGTAACTGTAGACAATGTTTAGACTTGTTTCTAGAAATTAACAAAAATAGACCTTGACACAACTGGGTAATCCTGGACTAGCAGGCATGCCTTGAGGACTAGTTTGGAACCCACTGCTCTAAGCTCTAGAACCACTACAGCTTGTTGTAGTTGTTCTGGCACAAAGAGCCTGTCCCTGTAACCTGACAAATGTGTACATTTGTCCCAAAGGCCACCTCTAGAGGCTGTCACTCAGAAAGTTATGGTCCTTTAATCTTGGCACCACCAATGTTCAGCATCTTAATGCAGAGTGCTCCCCATAGAAATGCAGTGATCTGCTGGTTGGCAATTGTCTCAAATGCTTATTGGCTCCCCCATATGCTTCCCTATGTGGAGGTGTTATATCAACTAACATTATCTTTAATTATGATGTCAGCCAGGTGAGGAGCAGCAGCTCTAGCGAGATCAGTGCGCCGGGGGACTAAAGGTAAGTGGCCAAAAGTATATGGGTACCTGACCATCACACCTATATGAATATGAGCTTGTTTGACATTCCATTCCTAAATGACGTGCATTAATATAGAGTTGGTCCCAATTTGCTACTGTAACAGCTGCCACTCTTTTAGGAAGGAATATTTTTTTTAAATTTTCATAAGTGTATATTTAATAAATATATACATGTATATTTTTAATTACTCATTCTGTTTTTAGTTACTTTTAGTTACTATTAGTCACTACTAATTACTTTTACACTCTTGAGATTCTGAACCAAATGGTGTGAAACTGAATATGACATTACGTATATATTTTGCAGCATGCCTATTGACCATTTTTTAGCCCTTTTTGTTCTTCAGATTCGGTTCCCAAATCAGAATCTCGGTTCAGAAATTCTGCCAAGCTGGAACGACATTTGGTCGAAAGGTGTCATGAAAATATTTGGTGAAAAATGGTGAGTTGAGCACAATTTTGTCACCGGGCACAAGTCTAGTGATCAATGAGGTTTAGGTTAGAGTTTTCTGGAGATTACTCTTCCAGAGCAAACTCCTCAATCCATGACTTCCTGGACGTCGCTTTGCAGGGCCCAGGAACAGTTTTTATACTAATCTTTCCTGGCTAATTATGGCAGCATTTAACATATGGGTTTAGCTCCTCCCTCTAACCCTCAGGACAGGAAACACAAACAATTAAGCATACCTTCCCCTGGTATAATAGGAACCCCATCAGCCATCACACCTCAGTCTTTTTTCCTGTCCTCATAGCCCTAGGACAGTTGTTATCTTTTTTTTCCTCCCTGAATTTCAAAAGGGTAAAGTTTTTTTTTTTTTTATGCTCACCTGATCATGCTGCTATGATCTTCACCCTGTGGAGGTCAGCCTCCCTCCACAGGAAGCCCAGGCACATGTAGCCCTTTCCCTCCACGAGCAGGGAACCCCTGGGAGCCATGGTGGGTAGTCCCCCTGGCATCTGGAGCCTGAGTTCGCCAGGATTGAAGCCTCCAGACCTCGATCAGACGATCATCGATCCGGTAAGATGCCCGCGCATGCGCAATGGCCACGGCCAAATTTTCGGCATATTTGCCCTCATCCGAAATGGCGGACCTGCGGACTTGCGACCAATCAGCGAATGCGCGCCTCCTTAAAGGCACAGAGCGGGAAATTTGAAAATGGCTGTATTTCTGCAAATAAGCTGGCGTTTTCAGTTCCCTCTGTTGTACAGTGCTCTCTAGTGCCATATTCTGTCTCTGCATAAGCATGTTAAAGTTTGGATGCATGAAGTTCTTTGTAATACCTTTATTATGCAGCCCTTCTACTAAAATGGATCCAGCATAAGTCTACAAGATCTACAATAGGTCATAGGTGAGCATAATCTATATTCTATTTATTACTTTTAAAAAAGAGTGCATGGAGGGTACAGTCATATGACTTCTGTGTTTTACAGCCCTCAAGACCGGTCTGGCCCTAGATCTCCATCTAAGAGGAGGGATAAACCGGCGGCCTGCCGTGGTAGTGGCGCAAGGCCTTTGGATAACTGCAGGTTATGCCGCAAATGTTTATCCATGATCGCAGGAGAGTCGGAACATCGCAGGTCTCCTCAAGCCTCTACGTCCTCAACTCAGGACATAGCTTATTGGATTAAGCAAGCAGTGGCGGAAGGGATTTCAGAATCCAATAGAGGTAAAAGACCCAGGCGTGAGAGCTTTGGCCAAGAATCCGACCTATCTGAAGAAGACTTCAGACATCCTGCTGGTTCCTTTGATTTGGAGCTTATGTCCTCTAGTGAGGAAGAGTCCACGGAACAACCGTGTTCATTGGACACAAAGGCTATGGAGCATCTAATCAAGGCAGTGAGAAATATTCTATATTTGCCAGAAGAAGTCAAGGAAGTTTCTACTTCTGATAGACACTTCGGAGATCTCCATAAGAGGAAACCTTCCTTTCCAGTGCACAGATCCATTAAAGAACCGATTCACTCAGAGTGGAATGCTCCTGGAAAAAGGATTACAAGTCAAGGTAGATTATCAACATTGTACCCTATTAAGGAGGAGGATTCAAGAATGTGGACAGCGGTCCCTAAGGTTGATGCTCCAATTATTAAAGTGGCAAAAAGATCAACTCTTCCGATTGATAGTAATGCTTCTCTCAAAGAACCCATGGATAAGAGAATTAACGCAGATCTTTCTAAAGTCTTCACTACAGCAGGCTTGGGTTGTCAACCAGCAGTCTCTATCTCTGCTTTGTCCAGAGCATTACGTTCATGGATACTTGATTTGGAAGAGGATATTGAGAGAGGAGTGAGTAGACGTCGCATGACGGACTCCTTGAAGGAGATCAAACTTGCCAGTGATTGGCTGTTGGAATCCTCCACAGACCTAATCAGGATTTTTTCCAAGGTCATGGCACACTCTGTTACTGCCAGAAGGGCTCTTTGGTTGAGATCCAGGGGAGCTGACCTCTCTTCCAAGAATAATTTATCATTTTTACCATTTCTCGGAGAGGTGCTTTTTGGCAGACCACTTGAGGATGCTATTAAAAGAGCGGCTGAGGTCAAGCACATCTTGCTTCCACAAGACAGGCGTCCGAAGAGACCACAACAGGACCATCGTCCTTACAGGGCACAGGGAGGCTATAGAGATAGTAAAACCTATCGACCAGGCAGAGAATTTACTTGGCTCTCCAATTGGAAGAGTGGTCAAACCGGAAAAGCTTCCAGACCAAAGGCTCAAAATTCCTCCTTTCTCCCCACCAGATTCTGAAGGTGGTGTACGCCAGGTTCCCCATGTAGGAGCACGCCTTTCGTTCTTCTGGAGGATCTGGAGTGTGATTCCAGATGCTTGGGTGAATTCCGTAATCACCGCAGGATATTCTCTGGAGTTCGAAGATATTTCCCCTCCACCAAGATTCAGCAGAACAAGACTCCCTGTCGACAGACAAAAAAGAGAAGTCTTGACCCATTATGTTGCCAATCTATTTCTAGAAAGGGTCATTGTTCCGGTTCCTGTGAGAGAAAGGTTCCAAGGGTTCTATTCTCCCCTGTTCTTAGTAAAGAAACTAGGGGGAAAGTGGAGACCTATTCTAGATCTACACCAGCTAGACATCTTCTTAAGGATAAGAAAGTATCGCATGGAATCCATCCGTTCCATCATTCCAGTGATACACCACAGAGACTGGTTAATCTCAATAGACCTAAAAGATGCCTACTTCCATGTTCCTGTCACAGAAAGACATCAGAAGTTTCTTTGGTTCTGTGTAAGAAAGGAGCACTTCCAGTTTCAGGCTCTTCCATTTGGGATAAGTACGGCCCCCGAGAACCTTCTCGAAGATACTGGTCACGGTAATTGCTTTCCTGAGGAAGATGGATGTAGCCATTTACCACTACCTCGATGACATACTGGGAGTGGCCTCAGACTTTGAGATGTTACTCCAACACAGACATCTAGTACTCGAGACTCTCTCTCTCTGTTTGGGTGGCTCATCAACCACGAGAAGAGTCATCTACAACCTTCAAGGGAGCTGGTGTTCTTAGGAGCAAACTTCAATACCCTCAAGGCGATGGTATCTCTCGCCCAAGAAAGAAAGTTGAAACTGCAGAATCGTATTCAGGTTTTTCTTCAAAAGGCTTCTGCTTCCGCAAGGGAGTTCATGAAACCCCTGGGTACCCTGACCTCTACTATAGATCTGGTCAGATGGGCACATTGGAATCTTCGTCCACTTCAACAGTATCTCCTGAAGAACTTCAAAACCAGCTCAGAGGACTGGGAGAGACATATCCACATTCCTCTCACCCTGAAAAGGAAGCTTTGTTGGTGGATGAAAGAAGAAAACATCTCCAGAGGTTTTCCTTTGAAGGAAGTCAACTGGGTAGTCATCACGACAGATGCTAGTCGATTCGGTTGGGGTGCACATCTGGTAAATTCCTTCGTCCAGGCCTTCGAATATAAGAGAATTGAGAGCAACGTTTCTGGCTCTTCTTCATTTTCAGCATCTGATCAAAGGAGCCTGGGTGAAGTTGAGAGTGGACAACAAAGCGGCTGCTACATATATCAACCATCAAGGGGGCACCAGGAGTGTCGCACTGATGAAAGCGGTGTCAGCAATCATGACCTGGGCACAAATACATGTGGAAGGTCTACGTGCGGCCTATCTTCTGGGAAAGGAGAATGTCTTGGCGGACTTCCTCAGCAGACACCAGGTAGAAGCCACAGAATGACACCTGTCAAGAACGGTGTTTCGGCAATTGGTCCAGAGGTGGGGTCTTCTCCAAGTGGATCTCATGGCTACGGCTCAGAACACTCAAGTTCCTTGTTTTGTTTCAAGGAGATTCCATCCGAAGGCGCTGGATCAGGATGCTCTGTCAATCAAATGGCACTTTCGTCTTGCATATGTCTTTCCCCCAGTTCCTCTCATTCAGGCTGTTCTGAGGAAGATTTCCAGAGAACGTTGCAAAGTGATTGCAGTGATCCCCTTCTGGCCAAGACGTCCTTGGTTTCCTCTTCTGAGGAGGTTGGCAATGGAGGACCCTTGGGAGATTCCGGTCTCGGAGGATCTACTGACACAAGGCCCGGTGGTTCATCCAGAACCTTACAAGCTCAGGCTTCATGCATGGCTTCTGAAAGGCAATCCCTGATGAAACAAGGCTTATCGGAACAGGTGGTATCTACCCTTTTATGTTCCAGGAAGATCTCCACTTCTTCTACTTACCACAGAATATGGGAAGCCTTTGCGGTATGGTTGAACTCTTTGATACAGAACATGGGTCCTCCTACTGTTTCTCAAGTCTTAGGTTTCCTACAAGCGGGCCTGGAGAAGGGTCTCAGACTTAACACCCTGAAAGTTCAAGGCTCAGCTATCTCTGCTCTTTCTGGCATTCGATGGGCACTTCATCCTATGGTGGTTCGTTTTTTCAAGGCCGTTTTACGTATTAGACCTACTATCAGACAATTGGCGTCTCCTTGGAATTTGCCTCTGGTGCTGCAGGCCCTAACAGAGCCTCCCTTCGAACCTATTGAGAACATGCATATGCAGATCCTTTCTCAGAAGACTCTATTATTACTGGCTCTAGTCTCTGCCAGAAGAATGTCTGACATCAGAGCTTTATCAGCCGAGGAACCTTACACTTCATTCTTCGATGATAGGGTCGTTTTCCGACCAAGACCTGAATTTCTCCCGTCCGAATCTGGCAAAATGTAAGACTAGATTAAACATGCTAAATTACAATGTTTATACCAGTTATGATATGTTTGAATTGTTACTCATTATGTTTTTTTTTCTTATTCCTGCACGAGTGAGACCGCTACCCAGATCACAAAAGAGGGGACGACAACAAAGACTCCGGAGAGGGAACCCTACGAACCCCAGACAGGTATGGGCCCAACTCTCCGCACAGACACGCAACCCGCTAGACTAGCCATCCCATGGCGCTAAAAATACTATCGATTAATGCTAGGGGACTTAATACGCCCATTAAGCACAGGACTCCCCTACGCGACCTGAAAACTAAAAAGGCTGACATCGCCCTAATTCAGGAGACCCATATGCCTAGGGCCGCACCCGTCAAATTGGGAGAGCGCACATACACAGTCGCCCATGAGGCGAGAGCGATATGTAAGCAAGCGGGAGTGGCCATACTCCTCCACAAACACTGCCCCTTTACCCTACTGCATAAACACACGGACCCAGCAGGCAGATTCATAGTCCTTTCGGGCACATACCATAACACCAAACTACACTTAGTCAATATATACGCACCCAACGAGCCCTACCACGACTTCTGGAACACCATAGAATCACTGCTACTCACCTTACAGGTGGGTATCCTAGTGGTAGGAGGCGACATGAACGCGGTTCCCTGCCCAGCCCTCGACCGCAGCACCAAACCAGGAACACAGAGATCCCAGGGCAGAGGGGGACAGGATAAAATCTTCCACTCCTTCCTCCAACACACTGGATTACTGGACGCGTGGAGGCTACAACACCCAGATACACAAGACCACACATTCCACTCAGCCCCACACAACACATACTCTAGGATAGACAATATACTCCTCAAAGGAGCGGGAATGACCAAACTCATCCATTCCGAAATAAACACCATAACATGGTCAGACCACGCAGACATAACAGTTACACTAGGAAACTTGCAACACCACACCACTTGGACGTGGAAACTCAACACAAGCATACTAGCTGACGAAGACATACTCAACGCAACAAGAAAAACAATCACAGACTACTTTAACGCTAATGACACAGAAGATATAAACCCGACCATACTATGGGCAGCCCACAAATCAGTGTTAAGGGGACACCTCTTACAAGCGGCTACACATAAAAAACGGGCAAAAACGAAATGCCTAATGGAGCTACAGGCAACACTAAGGAAAACAGCTCAACAACACAAACAAAACCCCACCACCACCTTATACAACCAATTGCAAAACATCCGACATTTCATTAAGGAACAAACCATAGCAGAAATAACCCGCTCCGTACTCTGGTCTAGAAGGCTATTCTACGAAAAAGTGAATAAAATGGACACAATGCTGGCACGCACACTCAGACCCAGACAGGAACGTAAACACATCACCAAAATCCGCAACTCAGCGAACCAAATAGACAACACACCGAAAGCCATCAACGAAAAGTTTACAGAATACCTTAGGGCATTATACAACCACACACCTAGAGAAGGGGAAGAACAAGCCCAATGCCTAAGCCGCATAACAGAATTCCTAGCACACACACACTTACCCACAGTAACGACAGAGGACGCCACCGCGCTAAGCAAACCTATCTCACAGGAAGAGGTGGGGGCAGCAATCTCCATTCTTAAAGGTAATAAGGCTCTGGGACCAGATGGGTACGATATGTCGTATTACAAAAAGTGCAGCACGGAGTTACTGCCACACCTCACCAAGCTATATAACCACTTCCTACAGGGAGGCACCCTGGACCGGGACATGGCCATAGCCAACATAATTTTACTACCCAAACCCGATAAGGACGCTACCCTAGCCACCAATTACAGGCCTATCTCCCTAATTAATTCAGACCTCAAAATCTTTGCGAAAATCCTGGCACACAGACTGGCTCCCTTACTACCCAAATTAATCCACCCGGATCAGGTAGGCTTCCTACCGGGACGCCAGCTGTACGAAAACACCCACCGGGGGGTAGACCTGATGTGGCACATGGCAAACACTCGATCACCATCCCTGGTCCTCTCGCTAGACGCAGAGAAGGCCTTTGATCGGGTGCAATGGCCCTTCATGCTGCAACTGCTCCACTCACTGGGCTTCCCTGACCCCTTCATCACAGCAATACGAGCACTATACACAAACACACGGGCACAAACCCTAGTGGCGGGAGCACCTAGAATCCCCTTTGAAGTAGGAAATGGAACACGACAGGGCTGCCCACTGTCCCCATTGTTATTTGCACTTGTCCTAGAGCCATTTTTACATGTAGTTAGAAATGACCCTAATATTACAGGGTACAACTTGGGAACAAACAATTTAAGATAGCAGCATACGCAGACGACGTACTCCTCACACTTACAAATCCATGCCAATCAATGGCTCACCTAGCGGGACTTCTACAAACATATGGGGACGTGTTAGGATACAAGATCAACCTCACCAAATCCATAGCACTACCTTTCCACATGGCCGACCAAGACATACAACAGATCAGGCACACACACCAAATCAAAATTAACACGGAAGCTCTCACGTACCTGGGAGTGAAGCTAACGGCAGACACCAACACACTGTTTCATCTAAATTATACACCCCTATTCGCAAAACTAAAATCCGATTTGGAAAATTGGACAGATAAACCCATCTCCTGGCTAGGCCGCCTACATTCGATAAAAATGAATATCTTACCCAGACTGATGTTCCTATTTCAAGCGCTCCCAATTAAAGTAACCAAAAGCGACTTAAAGGACATACAGAGGGCAGCGGACGGGTTTGTATGGCAGCGGAAAAGACCTAGGATAGCCAGAGCCACACTGTACAATCCGAAATGGAGGGGGGGACTGGGCCTGCCACACCTCCACCACTACTACGTAGCGGCACAGATAGCCCAAATAGCACATTGGCACTGCCCCATAAACCAACGTAGATGGGTGGACATTTAAGCACTAATGACGGGTGCGGACCTCCCGCAGTTTCACATTTGGACGCCAAGGGAACACAGAGTGCTCTTGAGGACCAGGTGTCCGGCCATTCTCAACTCCATTAGCATATGGGACCGATTTGTACAAACATATAAACTAGCGGACATCCCCTCAGCAATGACACCGGTACTGCGCAATAGGGCATCCCCCCCAGGGATAAGGGCACAAGACTTCAAAGGCATAGAAGCAACAGGCTTACAGAGATATACACACCTCTACATGGACGACCACTTAGTCTCATATGAGCACCTACAATCCCTCGCCCCGCTACAAACCCGCGACTTCTTCCGGTACATACAGCTGCGAGATTTTACGCAAACAAAAGAGGTTAAAACAGCCGCGGCGAAACCCCTAACCTTCTTCGAACAAACAAGCCTGAAAGAAAAAATGCCAGCGAATCTAATCTCGCAGCTGTATAACCACATATGCACAGCATCGGGAACATGGGGAGCTCAAACATACATGGATAGATGGGAGGCGGACTTGGGGGAAACATTGGAGGGGACAGACTGGCAGGACATATGGGAGACAAATGCAAAGGTGTCCATCTGCACAACACTGCAAGAACAAGCTTTCAAAATAATGTTACGGTGGTATACCACCCCAGTGAAACAATATCATATGAAACAGAGTCCTACAGACGCATGCTGGCGGCTGTGCGGAGAGAGGGGCACATACATCCATATGTGGTGGCAATGCCCTAAGATACAGGAATACTGGGGAAAGATAGTAGACAAAAGATAGTAATTTTAGAACGACAACTGACACCGGACCCATGGGCATGCCTCCACTCAAGACCCACGGACGAGCTCTACAAACACGACCAAAGACTTCTAAATATGCTCTACCTAGCCGCTCAAAGAGCGATAGCGCAACACTGGATAAACCCAGAAACACCCCCACTCACCCTGGTCAAGACAAAAATTAGGGACAACTACTTAATGGATAAAATGACAGCTCAGGTGAGAAATACCACCAACACGTTCCGGAAAGTCTGGGCCACATGGGAACAATACAACAACTAAGACAAATAGAAATGACAGAACCGGGATAGCGAAATCTCACTCGTGCTTTTGAACTACTTAGTTTTATTTTATTTTATTTTAATATGGTTTATTATGTTATGAAATGTTACACTGTATGTGAAAAGAGAAAAAAGGAAAAAGCTGACAGATACTGCAGCAATAGACACCTTAACCGGCCTCTGCGCAGGTCACAGGCTACGAAACTCAAAAAGGTACCAATAACACTGTATTGCGTGCATTCATACCTACCGTTGAATCACAAAATAGGCTTCTGCGCAAGCCACTCATGTTCTTTTGAAACCGGTCAGCACGAAAAATAAAGAATATATAAAAAAAAAAAGACCGGAATTTCTTCCCAAGGTTGTTACATCTTTCCATCTCAATCAAGAAATTATCTTGCCTGCCTATTTTCTGCATCCTTCTACCCCTGAAGAATCAAAGTGTCATATGCTGGATCTTCGTAGATGTTTACTGATGTATATAGAGGAAATCCTCTCAATTATTCATTATACCTTGGGGTTCTCGCAAAGGTGAAGCTGCCTCAGTCTCCACTCCTCGTTCCTGGACAGTTTCTGCTATCTCCAGGGCTTATGGAGCGTGTGATGTTCCTGTTCCGATAAACATCAGGGCTCATTCCACAAGGTCCATCGCTACTTCATGGGCTGCAGAGTCAGGAGTTCCTGCAGAGAGCATCTGTAAGGCTTCCAATTGGTCATCTCTAAAGACCTTTGTAAATCACTACAAAGTGGATATTGCTTCTCATTCGGATTCGGAGTTTGGCCTATCGGTCCTGAACTCCTTTAATCCGCATAGCTGATTTCTATATTAAACTATTTTTGTAGCATGTATTTCCCTCCCTGTGTTATTATTGGAGTACTGACTTTGTATTTGCGACGCAAGAAGAATAAATCTCTTTTATAAGAAAAGCCAGGAAAGTCTAATTGCGTTATATTTTTAAGTGACACCAAAGAACTATAATAAGCATGATACTAGGAGAGCCATCAAACAATAAGAAATAAGAATTCCCATACATATACTGTAAATGAATAAGTATCATGCAGAATAATTATTCTAAGTTCACATTTCTACAGCATGGCCTAGACTAGAGCTTCATAGCTGGGCTGTTTGCCTTAACAATAATATAACTTACTTTTGACCAGGGCAGATCTAATAGAGTAAACATTTCACAAACTGACTTGTAGCATAGGTGGTATCCTTGGACATTCCATGTTTAAATAAACATGCCAGACACCTAAAGCACTTCAGCTTGCTAAAGTGATTTATGTGTGAACAGTGTGTCCTTTTTTTATTTTTATTTTACCACAAGTGCAGATTTCAATAAAAAAAATGGCACATTTATAAATGTACCTGTTACAACCCCCTGGTTGTCCATCAGACAACAGGTCATGTTACATCCTGGTTGTTTAGCTCAGTAGAGTCAAGAGGCGAGCTAGTGCCCAGAACACCGGCCTTGCAAAGATTTCTCATTGAGCTGCATTGGTATGTGTCTGATTGGACAGACACAGAAAGTCTGAGCTGGGGGGAGAAGGCTGCAGACAATTGAACTGCAGCTTTTGCAAGGTGTTTTTAGATACCCTGATTGAAAAAATAAATAATTAAATGAATGCATGCTTTCATTGGGGGCATAGCTAATACTTAGGGATTTTTTAGAATGTATATTTTTTTTTTATTTTTTTTTGTGGAGTGGTGTGTTTCTTTAAAGCCACTGAGCCTTCAGTATGATCCGTAGAACTTCCAGTGTTTGTTCACTTAGGTTTCATGGCTATGCACCTGTTAGCAGTTTGTCAAGCTGAAACATCTAAATGTGATAATTGGTCCACAGCCTTTTGGCCACATAGTGCATGTGATTTTATGCTTTCATTTAGATACATACTAGTGCTTTGAAAAATGTGCTGATAAAGAAAAAAATCTTTATCTCCGCTGTAGTCACAGCTTGCCTGTTTAAATCTGAGTTTTGCAATCAGGTTTTCATTTCAAAATCCTGAGCTGTTTACTGTATAAACCTCAACGTGAACTGTAGTGAACCGAACTTCAAATTGCAAAACTGAAATCTAAACCAGCCAAGCCATGACTATTTGAGTATTGCTGAGTTAGAAAACACATCTGAGTATTTGTTTTTATATCAGCAAACAATGTATTGAACAGAATTCTCATTGTCTCGATGCAAAGAAGCAAATTTGACATTTCATTGAATTAAATCCTGTCAGTCTTAATTACAGGGAGTGTCTTAGCTTCACAGGGAGTTGGCCAATACTATAAATTGAGAAATTGAATGCAGTGTGTGATTGAACAAATTCAGTGCCAGAATCACCCATACTGCATTTTCGGTTATTCACTAAATAAAACAAACAGCATAATACGGGCAACTGGCCTCAGTAACAAGTGTAATGTTTTTTTCCCAGTACAATTGAATGAAAACCTGTTTAAATCTGGAAAGACGTGTTGTTTTTTCAGAATTTATTCTATTATATATACTAATTGAAGAATGGATTTCCAAGCTAATGACATGCATATAATATGGGATAACCATTGCTCTAAGACAGGCATAGGCAACATTCGGCACTCCAGATGTTTTGGACTACACCTCCCATGATGCTTTGTCAGCATTATGGGCGTTAAAGCATTATGGGAGATGTAGTCCAAAACATCTGGAGTGCCGAAGGTTGCCTACCCCTGCTCTAAGAGGTGTAGGTTATTCTCTAAATGTTAGCAATATGTTGGCAGTATATAAATCATTTTAATGTGGCAGGTGAAATTCAAGGCAGCGGTGCCCGGCTTTCTCTCACTGAGTACCACTAGTAATAGATAATTCCAGCTGTGTTGCAACATTTACTTTATAATACAAAATACTATTAATCTTAAAATGCTATTGCCTTCCCTTGGCCACTTCATATGTAGTCCAGGTTCTATAAAATGAGAAAATGGGGCTCAAATCGCTCCCCATGCTGCTAGCTGGTGTGCAGTACAGTTACCAAAACCCCAGGTAACCTGAAGGACTCTCCGTCACCTGATTATGAATTTCTACGTACTCTTTGACTGTATTCTAGCTTACCCATTGATGAATTTACTGTCTGTGTAAATACCTGGATAAGAGTGCTATAGAAAGCATTGGTCACATAAACAACAAAACCCTTTCTACACAATGTTTCACTTTGCAACAGAGAACATGCCCTTTATATGACTTTGTCTTTGCATTGAGTCTCTAACATCGGACTTCTTACAAAAATCTAATTGTAGATGTTTTGTTGTTTCGGTAACTATTTCATCTGTTTGCATAAGCGTAATGTACGTGGAACCAATATGTGTAAACAAAGAATTTATTTCAAAGAAAAAAAGTTACATGCGCACTATTCCAAATCCCTGTGTATATTTATAGAAAAGAATTATATAAAGAACGATTTCAGTCTAACAATGCGAATGCCCGGTAGCACATTGTTCAAACATAAATCTCTTTTCTTTGTAAAGCCAGCATTTAGGACTACTTACTTTGGCTGGCACCACCAATGGCAGGGGCAGAAGGAACAAAGGTGTGAGGAAGATGATGAAGTAATTTCTGTTTGCCAAGACCCATTTCCAGACTGATACCATGTTGCCAGCAAAATGTTCTGAAGAAGAGATTGCTCTTTGCTAAGCAGCTATTTAACAAGTAAGAGTCACCCAGGCAGTTGTGGGTGTTTTTTTTTTTTTTTCTTCACTGTACAATTGTTTCCAGCAATGAAGGAGGTGACATGGAAAGTCACTCTTATAATAGATAACCTGATGGGAGATATCTGTATCCTAATCATAAATCAATGTCCCTGATCTTTACTTTTTTGTCCTTTTACCTGCCAGACATTGTTTTTCGCCACTCTGATCATTCTGTCTTTGGAATCCAACGCTTGTCATTCTCCCTGTCTGCTCTTATTGTTTGAAGCAAAGCCAACTTGCAGAACATGAACATTTGAAGTCTATGCACTGTATAAGAATTAAAGGATCACTAAAGTGTCAGGAAAACAAGGCGGTTTTCCTGACACTATAGTGCTCTGAGGGTGCCCCCACCCTAAGGGTCCCCCTCCCGTGGCGCTGAAGGGGTTAAAACCCCTTCAGCCACTTACCTTAATCCTCTCCTCCCCCGCCGACGTCAGCTCCCCCGTCCAACGTCAACCGAATGCACATGCGTGGCAAGTGCCGCGCACGCATTCAAAGTGTCCATAGGAAAGCATTTCTCAATTCTTTCCTATGGACGTTCTGCGTGATGGAGGCGAAATATGCCTCCAGCGTCGCAGATGCACCTCTAGTGGCTGTCCAAAAGACAGCCACTAAAGGCTGGATTAACCCCAAATGTAAACATAGCAGTTTCTCTGAAACTGCTATGTCTGCATCTGAAGGGTTAAAACCTGGGGGACCTGGCACCCAGACCACTTCATTGAGCTGAAGTGGTCTGGGTGTCTATAGTGTCCCTTTAATATAAAACGTGTATAATGTGTTAAAATGAAGAAACAAATAATATAAGGTGACACCTTTTGTACCTGAGACCCAGCAAGGAAGTGCTGAATCTCCATCATTTGTAGCATGTAACTTCTGCGAGAACCAGAAAATGACTGATATTATATTCTCTTCTTTTCATTGCTTTCAATAGATATGTACATAATCACTGCCAATGGATGAAACGTGTGGGTCAATAAAAATGAGTAGCTTCAGTAGTGAAACACATCAATTACTTACACCGCAACATAGCAGAAGCAGTCCTCCGATTCTCCTTCGGTCTTCAGTGATTTACCTTGCTTGGGGGCGCTTCCCCAAGAAGGGCAAAGCTCTTCAGTGATGACAACATGCTATCACTCCATTCTTATACTAGATGCACTAGATGCCCCAGCTGGGGAGTTTCCATAGCAACTGCAGCACATGCATTGGACCAGAAGGATTTCCTGTGGGAGATCTTTTCTGCTCTCCTTTCTCAGTCAATGCCTTGGCGTTGAGTGGCTGCCGATGCATTGACTGAGTGATGGGAGGAAAAAACATTTTTGAATAGCACAATGTATAAACAAAATAAAATATTAAAAGGTGTCTAGATGTGTCCTTTAAGTGTCCCTTTAATTCTGCATGATTAAAGCGGCACTGTCATGCCGAACTTACCTTTCCTCAATCTCTTCCTCTTCTCCCCCTCTCTTGGGATCTGTTATTCTTTTCTTCCTGTCTTCTTTAGTTTTCTTTAAAATCATAAGACAAAGTAGGGACTCTTTGCCTTATGGAGGATTCCTCCGCTTGACCAGCTCTGACCAGCGGAGGAGCAAAGTGTGCTTCATTTCCGCTGGTCAGAGCAATTTTCCCATGCTTTCCTCCCTGTTCCCACAATGCTTCCTGTCAGTATTGCCGAACGTCCTTTCCTCCTTGCTTTCCTCCCTGTTCCCACAATGCTTCCTGTCAGTATTGCCGAATGTCCTGTCACTTAGACAATTTTCCCTAGCTTTCCTCCCTGTTCCCACAATGCTTCCTGTCAGTATTGCCGAACGTCCTGTCACTTAGACAGAACGCCGGCAAAACTGCCGAATTGCATCCTAACAGAATGAGAAGAGTTTCTCCATTCGTGTTAGGATGCAATTCGATACTTTGTTCGTATCGGAATTTCATTCTAATGAATGAAACTCCGATCCTATTCATTGCCGCGGCTGCATCTTGCAGCCGCTTAGTAGATAACTCCCTAATTCCCACGGTATCAGGGAGCTATCTACTAAAAGGCTGAAAGACCTAAATTGGTCTTTCAGCCAAATTTACTAATACTTAGTAAAGATTACTTAGTATTAGTAAATAATATACCCCTACTCGCTATATCGCGAGTAGGGGCATGTGTAGTAAGCAGTGAGCAGCCTATAGCTGCTCACTGTAACAAAACAAAAAACCTAATAATCCCCCCCCCCTGCACGGCTGGTGTCCTGCCCCCACCCCTGCGCGGTGGGTGGGGGCCCTAAATAAAGATGGGGGGACCTACTGTCCTCCCCCCTGCGCGGTGGGTGGGGGCCATAATAAAACAATAAGGGGGGGACCTACTGTCCTCCCCGTGGCCGCCACCCCTGAGCGGTGGGTGGGGGCCCTAAATAAAGATAGGGGGGGGACCTACTGTCCTCCCCCCGGCCCCCACCCCTGAGCGGTGGTTGGGGTCTCTAAATAAAGATAGGGGGGGACTTACTGGCCTCTCCCCCCGGCCCCCACCCCTGAGCGGTGGGTGGGGGCCCTAATAAAACAATAAGGGGGGGGACCTACTGTCCTCCCCCCTGGCCCCGACCATTGCGCGGTGGGTGGGGGCCCTAATAAAACAATAAGGGGGGCCTACTGTCCTCCCCCCCCGGCCCCCACCCCTGAGCGGTGGGTGGGGGCCCTACTAAAACAATAAGGGGGGGACCTACTGTCCTCCCCCCTGGCCCCCACCCCTGCGCGGTGGGTGGGGGCCCTAATAAAACAATAAGGGGGGACCTACTGTCCTCCCCCCGGCCCCCACCCCTGAGCGGTGGGTGGGGGCCCTAAATAAAGATAGGGGGGGAACCTACTGTCCTCCCCCCCACCCCCACCCCTGAGCGGTGGGTGGGGGCCCTAAATGAAACAACCCCTCAATCAAGGTGACTAGGGGTCCCAAGCCCCTAGTCACCCCTTCTCCCCCCACCCAAAATAAACTATCCCCTACCTACCCCCTCACCCTAAAAATAGTGAGGGGGGAATAAAATAACTAACCTGTAAAAAAAAAATAATTAAACTTACCATTTGACGTCTTCTTTTTTCTAAAATCTTCTTTCTTCAGCCCCCAAAAAGGCCACATAAAAATCCATCATACCCGTCGCACTTCCAAAAAAAAAAAACGCGAGCGCCAAAAAAAATTAATCCTTGTTCGCCCATCGAGGGCACGCCGCGTACTGAGCTCCGCAGGGCGGGTCAAGGCTTATAAAGCCTTGCCCTGCCCTGCTATTAGGCTTAGAACACTCTGATTGGTTGGTTTAAGCCAATCAGAGTGCTCTGTGTCATTTTACACAGCGTGGGAAAATTCCAAAGAACTTTCCCACGCTGTGTAAAATGACACAGAGCACTCTGATTGGGTGGCTTGAAAGCTTAAACCAACCAATCAGAGTGTTCTAAGCCTAATTGCAGGGCGGGGGAAGGCTTTATAAGACTTGACCAGCCCTGCGGAGCTAAGTATGCGGCGTGCCCTCGAAGGGCGAACAAGGATTAATTTTCTTTGCGACGGGTATGATGGATTTTTATTTGGCCTTTTGGGGGGCTGAAGAAAGAAGATTTTAGAAAAAAAAGACGTCAAATGGTAAGTGAATTTTTTTTTTTTACAGGTTAGTTATTTTATTCCTCCCTCACTATTTTTAGGGTGAGGGGGGTAGGTAGGGGATAGTTTGTTTTGGGTGGGGGGGGGGTGACTAGGGGCTTGGGACCCCTAGTCACCTTGATTGGGGCAGGGAGGATTTTAATTTAGGGCCCCCACCCACCGCTCAGGGGTGGGGGCCGGGGGGAGGACAGTAGGTCCCCCCCCTATCTTTATTTAGGGCCCCCACCCACCGCTCAGGGGTGGGGGCCGGGGGGGAGGACAGTAGGTCTCCCCCCCATCTTTATTTAGGGCCCCCACCCACCGCTCAGGGGTGGGGGCCAGGGGGGAGGACAGTAGGTCCCCCCCTTATTGTTTTATTAGCGTCCCCACCAACCGCGCAGGGGTGGGGGCCAGGGGGGGAGGACAGTAGGTCCCCCCCTTATTGTTTTATTAGGGCCCCCACCCACCGCTCAGGGGTGGGGGCCGGGGGGGGAGGACAGTAGGTCCCCCCCCTATCTTTATTTAGGGCCCCCACCCACCGTTCAGTGGTGGTGGCCGGGGGGAGGACAGTAGCCCCCCCTTATTGTTTTATAAGGTGCCCACACCCATCGCGCAGGGTTGGGGGCCAGGGGGGAGGACATTAGGTCCCCCCTTATTGTTTTATTAGGGCCCCCACCCACCGCGCAGGGGTGGGGGCCAGGGGGGAGGACAGTAGGTCCCCCCCTATCTTTATTTAGGGCCCCCACCCACCACTCAGGGGTGGGGGCCAGGGGGGGAGGACAGTAGTTCCCCCCCCTTATTGTTTTATTAGGGCCCCCACCCACCGCGCAGGGGTGGGGGCCATGGGGAGAGGACAGTAGGTCCCCCCCTCATTATCATTATGGCCCCCACCCGCCACACAGTGGTGGGGGCCAGGGGGGGGAAGGACAGTAGGTCCCCCCCTCTTTATTTTGGGCCCCCAACCACCGCTCAGGGGTGGGGGCCAGGGGGGAGAACAGTAGGTCCCCCCCCTTCATTATCATTATGGCCCCCACCCGACGCCCAGGGGTGGGGGCCTGGGGGGGAGGACAGTAGGTCCCCCCCCTCATTATCTTCATGGCCCCCACCCGCCGCTCAGGAGTGGGGGCCTGGGGGGGAGGACAGTAGGTCCCCCCCTCATTATCTTCATGGCCCCCACCTGCCGCTCAGGGTGGGGGAGGGGGGGAGGACAATAGGTCCGCCCCCCCCCCTTATTGTAATTTATGTAATTTTTTTTCAACAGTGAGCAGCCACAGGCTGCTCACTGTTCAGTAGACATGCCCCTACTCGCGGTATAGCAAGTAGGGGCATTTGGGAGATTTTAATATCCCTTGTGCTATTATGGGGGTCAAATTGACTCCCATAGAGTGAGGGGGGGACATGGGGGGCTTATGAAGTGGCGGGGAGCACTGCTCCCTGCCGCTTCTATCTTTACATATTACAAGGAGGGAGCTGCAAGCCGGTAGCTCCCTCCTTGTAACAAACTGAACGAACAAGCGAACACTGATACTCAGTGTTAGTTTGTTCGTCTGATTTTTCTATTCATTCATTCGTCTGTCTGATGAATGAATGAATAGATGAAATTCCCGTTCGCATGTCCAGGTGTTTCACTGGGCATGTGCGGGAATCTCACAGTCTGTCTAGTGTGGGCAGATGATGTGTCCCACAGGGACTTCACCTACCCACACAAAGATGGCGGCGCCCTGAATATAGATCGGGGCAGAAGATACAGATTTAAAAAGAGGTAATCTGGGGGGCTTAGGGGTATTTGGGGGTGACTAGTGGGCCAATTGGATATAGTGGATGCGAGAGGGGGGTTAAAAATAAAACGGGATTTGGCATGACAGTGCCGCTTTAAAATATAAACTGTCAGACCAAAACAACTATTTCCTGCAAATGAAGAATGAATAATAACCTTATCTTCAATTCAATGGGGAACTGTGACTCAATAAGATTGATGCTATTTGTGATTATTGCATTGTGGCTCTTTACAGGGCCGTCTTTAATTTGGATTGGACCCTGGGCAAGCATTTACTTGGGCCCCCCTGACTAGATATAGATACGCACAAATACAGTACCTGACACACACACGCAGATACACACTGACCGCATATAGATACACACAAGAACATACAGATACACACAGACTACATATAGATACACTGACACACACAGATACAAACACTGGCATGCATGCAGATACAAAGGTACACACAGTGACTTCATATAGATACACCGACACACACACTGACACACATACAGACACACAGATACACAACCTGACACACATGCAGATATACAGATACAAACACTGACACATACAGATACAAAAACAAATGGACAACATACAGATACAGAGACACATTCTGACAGACGTACTGACACAGACAGCCATACTGAAACACACATACACTGACGGACTCACATACACCGACATACAGATACACTGACAGACATACCGACAGACATATACACACAGACAGATGGACATACTGAAACACACATACACTGACGGACATATTGACAAACACAGACATACAGAACCACACGGACACTGACGGACTCACACATAGACATACAGACATTCTGGCACACATACACACAGACAGACAGACAGACATACTGAAACACACATACAGACATACTGACAGACTCACACACACACACACACAGACAGACATACTGACACACTGACAGACATGCACACATACTGAACCACACAGACACTGACAGACTCACACACACAGACATACAGATACACTGACAGACATACTGGCACACTAACACATACACACATACATATATACTGACACACACACACACACTCATGCAAAATTTGATAACCACCCTCCAGTTTCTCACCTTTTCCTGGAGGGTGGCTTCCCTGGGGTCCAGTGGGCTGGCTGGGGTGGCTGGGAGTTAAGCTTTCCCGGCCTGGCCCCCTCCGGAACATCTTCTTCCTCCCACGCGGCTCCTGTTTCTGTGGGAGGAAGTGACGCGCGGCTGTCACTTCCTCCCAGTCGGCTGCCGAAAAGCAAAGGCCCGGTTGCGCTGTTAAAGCGCCACAGCGCCCGACCGGACCCCTGCTGACACAGGCCCACCGGGTGGCCCTAAGTGCATGGGCCACCCGATGGGCCCCCATAGTTTGCGGGCAGAGGGCAAACGGAGCAGCTGTCTTGGGCCCCCCAGCAGGGACAGGGCCCGGGGCAGCTGCCCCGTTTGCCCCGCGTTAAAGACGGCCCTGGCTCTTTACTTTTTAGAGAAGAGAGCATAGTTAAAGCATAGGGTCCAGGGACAGACTGGGGTAAAATTAACAAATAGCTGAATTTTAAGCATTAAATGTGCGTTGAATCAATGCTTCGCTGTGAGAAATTTTAAGATGCTGGACATCTTCATGCAAAACGTGAGGATGTCCATCATCATTCCATGGAGTTAACACTAGAGGTTGTCTTTCCATGTAATGAAAATATAGCAGTTTCTTTTATATTTCAGTGTTTTCACTTGATGTGTTAAAGGGACACTATAGTCACCAGAACAACTACAGCTTATTGAATTTGTTCTGGTGAGTAGAATCATTACCTTCAGGCTTTTTGCTGTAAACACTGTCTTTTCAGAGAAAATGCAGTGTTTACATTACAGCCTAGCGCTACGGAATCTGTTGGCACTATATAAATGGCAATAATAATAATAAAATAATAATAACTGCACTGGCCACTCCTCATATGGCTGCTGTTAGAGATCCTTCCTGGGTCATGGCTGCCTAAACTGCATACAAACATTCAGTGTCTCCACCCTCTGCATGCAGACACTGAACTTTCCTCATAGAGATTCATTGATTCAATTCATCTCTATGAGGAGATGCTGATTGGCCAGGGCTGTGTTTGAATCATGCTGGCTCTGCCCCTGATCTGCCTCTTTGTCAGTGTCAGCCAATCCTATGGGGAAGCATTGTAATTGGATCAGGCTACCACTTCTGATGATGTCAGCAGACTGCTTGTTTTTCTGAGTCTAAAAGCATGCAGAGTTACAGCTTCAAGGAACACTGTAGGGTCAGGCGTGAATACAGTAATATTTTTACTATATTTATGGAGACATGAGGGGCCCAGGGGGGCTAGATGGTAGTTTTAACGCTATAGGGTCAGGAATACATGTTTGTGTTCCTGACCCTATAGTGTTCCTTTAAGGGGATAGGGGCACTCTACCCAGACTAAGTGGACTGGGTGCCTATAGTGACTCTTTAATGAAACAATTTTAAGAGAAGGAGACCTGTCTATAGTTGCAGGTTTAAATAATTTTGGGGGGCTCACAAAAGTCTATTTGGCCCTTGTGTTATCTCCCTTAAATATTGAGCAAGGAAAAGAAATTAGAAATGGAAAATAACTAGTGAATACAAGGGACTCGAGTTATTAGATTAAAAAAGTAAAAGAAAATGTAAAAAAGATAATAGAGTATTATCTAATAATGTAAGTACCCTATTAAGGAGGCGTGTCTGGGACGTTGCATACATTATACTCATTTTTGGTATTGTATTATGTTAATGTTATGATTTCAATACAGTATATACATTTTTATATACTTATTTGGCCATTAAGTTCCTGAATTGCTGAAAGAAGGGAGTTTGGTCCTTAACCCGTGCATTTCTACTGAGCCAACTTATAAGCTCTTACCTTGTGAGTATTTTACTTAATTACAGTTACTTTAAAAAAAAGTAATATATTGGAATATTTATCTCTATGTATACAAGAAGAAGGAAGAGACGCCTATATGATCCCACAAGCCTTCATTCCCAGAGCTAGTTTTTAGCTCTAAAACGTGTGAGTGTTCCATTATTTTAAATTCCCACACTATTTTGTTAATTCTTGTTTTGAAGGTGTATGTACAACCATAATTGTTCAACTTGGAGTATAGAGAGAGAAAAAAAAGAAAAAGGAGAGTGAGAAAAGATTAAAGAAAGAGAGAGAAAAAGAGAATAGATAAAAATGGGGGAAAGGGGTTCTGAGGGAATGCTACAGGTCCTGTATAAGACCTATAAAACAACTTACCATATAGCAGATAAAGGACTGCGCTATCTCTGATACGGAGATACTCTCTATGTATAATATAGACAGAGAGCGAGCTGAGCCTATAACACACTATGCATTGAATCACTTACACAATAAATATTCTAATGTGGTATAAGGATAAAGCAAAGATGAACAATAAATTATGACAAAAATTGGAAATGTATTATACACATAGAGAGTGTCTCCCTATATGTGAGATAGCACAGTCCTTTATCTGTTATATACAATCATAATTGTGTATGAAACAAGAATAGAGTGAAGTTAGGTGTGTTTTTCTTTACTGAGTGCATCACAAATTGGATTTGATTAGAAGTGCTCTGCTGTTTATTGGTATTGAGGACATATATTTATTGTAATTTTTTATTTTTTTATTTTCATTGTGAATGCAAGATATAATTGACATGTCATGCATGGTAGCGTCAATAATAAATTAAATAAAATACAACTACAATGTTGACAGTGCGTATGAAATAGATTACATTTACATTTTCAACCGTAACACAGGCATATAAAGTCAAAACATGAAGAAAAAACAAATATACAACTGTCCAGTCCAACTAAGTTGCAAGTAATGCGCAGTCTGTATAGGCACAATATTGCCCCAGAGAACGTCAGGGCAACATTCCACTTGGTATCACATCGCTTAGTGAGATATTAATCAAAGCTATGTAATCCCTTCAAAAGTGGGTTGGTAAGTGGGTACTTATTCTGTGGGCGAATAGTTAGGGATGAATTTTTGTCCAGGAGATACCCGAGTAGCAGGCTGCAGCATCCCCCACTATTTAAGGCCTCCCAGTAAAGCAACAATATAATCCAGTGTGGCCACACAGACACCACCAAAGCCGCTGGCCTGTGACGTGGCACCAACTCCAGGATCGTATTTTGATAACCATATCCTGGTACAATTTAAGGTATACTGGTGTGTTACAAAAGGAACAATGGTAGAATGGGTTGGAGTTTCAACAAGTTCAACAATTTCTAATAAGTTAAGAAAGAGCACAATAGACAATCCATGGAGGTAGTTGATGATCCAAGAGTGTTAGAAGCCTGTCATGAACTTACCTGTGCTTGGTACCCGCACCGCTCCTCTCCTCAGGCAGAATGCACCGCGTTCATGCAGAACACACCATTACTCCAGTCCTCAAGCAGTGGAGGTATAGCATAGGATTGTACTCACCTTCAGTCCCGCAATCGGCTCCCTCTGCAAGTTCGCAGACCGAACTGCAGCCCCATAAATAAAAGTTATTGCCATGAAGTCACGCCCTTAAAGGGACCGCGAACAGCATGGGATGACATTGACCAATGGGAACTCATATGTACCAATTTAAGGCCTGTTCTGGCCCTTACTCGTTGCCCTATAGTGGTTTCTGTCCTGATTCACGTTAGTGTTCATAGTAGGTCTCTCTAGTTATATCCTGATATTGATCTCAGCTTGTATTTGATTTTGTGTATTTCTGGTACCCTGACCTGGCTTTTAATTCTGTTTATCCATACTTCTATATCCCTGACCTTGGCAATTCCTGGCTCTGTCTTTATCTGAATTAACGTTAAGTCCAGCCACTCTAAGGTCCGGTTATACGTCTATCTAGTACTTCTGTTTGTGCGATTTGCCATTCCTGTAAGTTGGGATGACAAAGTCCCACTTAGAATGTAGAAACTGGGAGACTGGACAAAGTTAAAATCTAACTGAAACTAAACTCAGTGCCGGTTTGCCATGTCACCCTACAACTCTCCAACTCAAATCGAGGAGTTATCTGGAGTTGTTCTTATAAACATTTGAAAATAAACAAGGAATGTTCGTAGGGGTCACGACCCACCACCACCGAGAAAAAAGTTGTGTACTCCAGTGTTTCTCACCTTTGAGAATATAAGATCCCCAAGTCAAGAGAAATTTTCTGGCAAGGAGTTCTTTATTGATCAATATAGTCAGCCAATCCATCTGAAATAGGAATGAAAATTGGATGAAAATAATTGTAAAGTGGGAGCACCCGGCTGGCTCCAGGCTTGGAGGATAGCTTTTCCGTCTAAAAGCTGCTATAATAAGATGGAATATTTTGTTATTTAGGGGGTGATCTGGCATGGATCGCAACAGTAAAAATTCAGGGGAAAGTGGGCATATTCCCATTAACAAAGTATAGCTTCACCTCAGTCCAAAAGGATTGGATTATAGCGCACTCCCACAGACAGTAATATAGGTCAGCTCTCGCATGTGTACATTTGAAACAGGTCGCACATTCTCTCCTAGCCATAAGGTGAAGTCTATGGGAGGAAGAGCACATCAATTTCAAAGAAAACAGAGACTCATGTGAAATAAAATGGTTAGCATGTTAGAGGTGATTTTCAGGGAGGTAGGGAGGCTGAATTTGCCTCAAAAAATAAAATTGTGTGAGTCTGTGTGTCAGTGAGTTTTTGAGTGTTCGACTGTCAGTAAGTTAGTGTCTGTGAGTGTGTGTGTGTGTGTGTCTGTCAGTGAGTGTCTGCCTGTGTGTGTGTGTGTGTCTGTCAGTGAGTGAGTATATGTATGTGTCACGTCCTGCTCTGTTCTGTGGAGATGTCTGGACTTGGCTTCTGGTATCCAGTACTCTTTTTGCTATTCTTGCTTAGTTTTCCTTGGTTTTTTGGTTTTCTAGTCTATGTCTGGTTTTCTTTATGCTGGGATTTCTGGTTTCATTCCTATAGTTCGTCCCTGGATTTCCCAGTCGCCAGGTTTCCTTTAAATGTTTGTTTTATGTTGCCACACCCGTTTGTTTTCCAACATTCCTTTCTGTTTCAGAGTCCTGCAGGCAGCTGCTCAAAGTTTCTGCCCTTTCTTGCAGGTAAGTGCTATATATGTCTACTTAGGATGTTTTAGCATACATTAGGCAGTGTAGGACCTGCCAGTTATGGGGTACATTGGTGTTGTTGGCGGGCATATGCAATGTATGATCATATAGTGTGACTAAATCCCCATGATTTTCATATGTAGTACTTAATTATTTCTCCTCTTGTTTTGCCTATGTTATCCTGTCTTGTTTTAGTTTGTATACCCAGTCCATGTACAGCCCTGTCCAGTCATGCCCATGTTATGTTCATGTTTTCCTCATGTCTTGTGTATATGTTCTGGGTTTAGCTTACTATCCTTCTCTGGCTCTGGGTTCTATTAGTTCTGTCTTGTTTTCATGTTTGGTGCCTATCTCTAGTCTTGCCTTGTTTCTAGTACTGGATACAATCTTGCTGCAGAGCCTCCCTATTCAGCTCCTGGGAGGTCTGCTAATTTCCATGCTCCTAGTTCCTGGTATCCGCTGAAGCTGATTCAGGGTCTTGGTATGTGGCTGAACAAACGCTGGTGCTCAACACCAGGGGGCGCGCGGTTACCCTGCACCAGACCCTGCTAATCCACCTCCACACTGTGACTCCTACTCTGAACATCAGGCATACTGGGTCCCGGTCCTGCACCGCCGCCTGGATAGTGTCTGGGTCCCGGGCACCGGACCGCCACCCTGACAGTATGTCAGTGAGTGTGTGTGTGTGTATGTGTGTGTCTGTCAGTGAGTGAGTGTATGTCTGTCAGTAAGTGTGTATGTCAGTGTGTGTGTGTGGCTGTCAGTGAATGTGTGTGTCTGTCTGTCTGTCAGTGAGTGAGTGTGTGTGTCTGTCATTGAGTGTATGTCTTTGAGTGTGTGTGTGTGTGAGTGTATGTCTGTGAGTGTGAGTGTATGTCTTTCAGTAAGTGTCTGTGTGAGTGTGTGTCTGTCAGTGAGTGAGTGTGTATGTATGTCAGTGAGTGTATGTCTGTCAGTAAGTGTGTGTGTGTGTGTGTGTGAGACTGTCAGTGAGTCAGTGTGTGTCTGTCAGTGATTTTCTGTGTGTGTGTGTATGTGTGTCAGCGTGTGTGTGTCTGTCAGTGAGTGAGTGACATGAGGGGGCGGCAAAAAGGATCTTTGCCTAGGGCGGCAGAAATCCTTGCACCGGCCCTGCTGAAATATCAGTGTTTACTAGACTTAGCGGTTTGGCTAGTCCAAATATCATCCATGTAAAACAATTCGGATTAACCAAAAAAATTTTAAAATTGGTCAATCAGTGTAATGCAAAATATAAATATTATGCATATATTTCCCCCAAAAAACACTGATTGGCGCATGTGCTTGCCATGTGGTTCACAGACAAGTGAGAAAAGTAATCAATAGAGGGGAAAATAGGAGAGCACTGAAATAAAATCTCTCTATTTTGTTTTACTGTTCATGCATTCCGCTCCCCCCTACCCCCTCTACTGGTCACTTCCCACTTGACCTGCGTAAAAAATCAGCGTTTATTGGTTGTTCCCTAACCACCATCAATCCTAACTCTTTTTTTTTTGTGTCATGGATGGAACTCCAAATTGCAAAATGAAATGAACATGCTTGTCCATGCAATTAGTTTGGTTCGATATATGTCCTTAGAACGCTACAGAGTTACGGAATTTATTTATTTATTTTTATTTACAAACAAGAAAAAAATACAGACAATATATGCATTAAGGTTTCCTTGTAGGGTAGAAGTATTAAATAGTGTGCATATATAAAGTAAAAATGACAAACAATAAGTACAGCTGTTGCGAGTGACTGTTACCATTGATCATATCCTTGTTAGTACTACAGCCGTACTCAAAGGTACAAACATTTAAAGTGAAAAGGATGTTTTTGGCATGGAGACCGTCTCTAAGTAGCATACAGATCGGGGCACCGTAAAATAAATATTTAAAAAAAAAAAAAAAAATTTCCCCTTCTCCCTTTTAACAGTTTCCTGACTTCTGAAATCTATAAATCTTTAAATATTACCCTGGTTTTGTTTAGTTAGCCATTGATTCCAAATTCTGTTATATATGAATTGTTTCTGTCTAGCTAAGTAATACCCCTTTTCCATTAAGCATTGGTGAGAGATCTGACTTATAACCCTAGGCCATTGTATTACATCTTGACTTTTCCACTGCCTTGCTATTACAATCTTCGTTGCTAGTAATATTTGTATTGTCAAGGCTTTGTTAGAAAAATCAAGATTGTCCAAACCTAAATGGAATAGAGCCGTTTCTGACGAAACTTGAATTGTTGTTTCCGTCAATTCTGAAATTAAAGCAAATATTTTCCGCCAAGTACTCTTAATGTTATTACAAGTCCACCACATATGAATTAGATTCCATGGTTTATTATTACATTTCCAGCATATTGGGTTTGCAGTAGCGTTGAATTTCTGTACTTTCACTGGATATAAGTGCCACCTATATATCATTTTAAAATGTAGTTCCTGACAGTGAGTAATCTTTCCTATTTGAATCCAACTATCCCACCATTGTTTCTTATCTATTTGAATTAACATTTCCTTTCCCCATGCCTCTAGAGCTTTATATTTTATTGTAGGTAGGCTAAATTCTAACAAATCGTACCAAGCTCTTACGATTTTTTTGGTTCGAGTTGTTGCTTATTAATTTGTCGAATTGATCTTTTATTTTATTTTTTCCAGGTTTCTGATCAGATTGGAACTTAAATAATATTTGATTCTAATTATGGAAAAATTCTCATTCATTGTACTTTCATACTCTTGTTGAAGTTGCCTAAAAGACTTGAGATTGTTTTTAAGATATAGATCTTGAATTCTTAGATTTTTTTTTCTTGAAGGCTTACTGGCAGCAGTAAATCTATAATATTGTATTCCAAAATTTCTAGTGGAGAAGTCTTTGCGCATTTATCCAAGATTCTCAACTATTTCTTAAATTGAGACCAATCTTCCATAATATTAGACAAGACCAAGGAGTTAGCTTTCAGCAAAATTTTGTTCATTTCTGGTAGTTTACACCAGAGTAAAATCTCCAAATTATCTAGTTTTGATGCGTATTGTTCTATTTTATACCATTCTTGTTTTTTTGGGGATATCATTAATATTTGATGAACATGGCTCAAACTGTTGGCAAGTTGATATCTAAATATATCCCGGTAGTTTATGCCTCCCTGGATTTTCTTTTGGTATAAATGATATCTCGATATTCGCGGCCTTTTATTATGCCATTAAAACTTGTCCACCAGTGTTTGGAATTGTTTTATATATTTAATCGGCACTTTCAGGGGAATCATTCTAAAATTATAAGACCATGTTGGTAATATGTATGATTTAATCACATTTACCCTGCCCATCCAGGAAACAAAAGTATCATTCCATGATTTTAATTTCAAGGTTAATTCTTTAATTAGGCGTGAGAAATTTGTTTCCGCTATATTTATTATTTGTTTAGGGATATTGATTCCTAAATATTTTAATCCATTATCTGGCCATTGAAAAGTGTAGGCTTGTTTTAATACGGTCTCTTGGCTTAAGTTTATATTGTAGTATATGGCTTGGGTTTTTCCCATATTTAGTTTATAATTAGACATTTTCCCGATTATATATATATGGTGTTTATCAAAGCCTTTACAGATGTTTCAGGAGATGTAATTGTTAAAATAATATCATCTGCGTATGCGGATAATTTACATTCCAGCTTACATATTTCCACTCCCTTTATATTACCTTTGTGTCTTATCTTTTGAAGTAGCGGCTCTAGAGTCAAAATATAAAGCATAGGTGCAAGGGGGCAACCCTGTCGGGTGCAGTTTTTTTATCTTAAATGAAGATGTTAGAAATCCTTGACCTGAAATTATTGCAGCTGGAGAAGAATAAATAGCCATTATTGCGTCCCTTATTGAATTACCAAAATTAAAAAAATGTAATGTTTCTTGTAAGAATTCCCAGCTGACCCTGTCAAACGCTTTCTCAGCATCCAGTGACAGGAACAGCGTGGGAATACTTTTGGATTCAACATAACTCAAGATATCTATAATTTTCCTGGTGTTATTACTTGCGTATCTATTGTGAATAAAGCCCACTTGATTTTGATGTATTAGAAGAGGAATTATTTCTTTCAACCTCTCTGCCAGTATTGAGGAATATATTTTGGTATCACAGTTGATAAGTGAAATTGGCCTATAATTCTTCACTCTGGATCTATCTTTATCTTCTTTAGGGATGGGTACTATTTTAGCTTGTAACATTTCACTTGGAAAATACTTTTTCATTCTGATTTCATTAAATGTGTCTAACAATTATGGAGCGACGGAACATGAAATTTTTTTATAAAATACATTTGAAAAGCCGCCTGGACCTGGGGATTTATTGTTTTTTAATCTGCCTATTGCCTGTTGGACTTCTTAAATTTTAAATGGAGAATCTAATTTAGTCTTATGTTCTAAATTTAAAGTTGGCAATTTGAGGTCTTTCAGGTATTTCCCGATCTCTGTTTTTTTATTTGTTTCAGCTGGGATATTATAAAGCGAGGAATAGTAATCCAAAAAGGCGTTCCCTATATCCTTTGGAGATAGAGCTACACCTTTCTCTGTAATGATTTTTATGATTCTGGTGTTTGCTTGTTCCTTCCGTAATTGACTTGTTAAGAGTTTTTTTGCTCTGTTTCCCAAATAGTAGCTTTTTTGTTTAAATCTTATCAATAGTCTATTTGCTCTCAGCAGCAATTGTTCTTTAATTACCTCTTTGATTTTGCTTGTTTGATTTGTTATTTCTGTTTCTGGGTTAATTTTATTTTTTATATTCAATTTATGTAATTCTATGTAGAGTCCAGTTTTTTTGTCCTTTCTTTTTATATTGTATCTCCATCTTTATTAATTGACCACGGATGGCACATTTATAGGCACACCAGGCCATTGGTGTATTTATTTAATTATTCCAGTTTTCTTTAAAATAATTATCTGTTCTATCTTCTAATTCTATTTGATTGTTAGGAGGTTCTAAAAGGAAATCTTCAATTCTCCATTGATTCCTATCCCTTGTATATGAGGTCTTAATATTCAATGTAAGCGGCTTGTGATCAGACCAGGCGAAAGCAGGGGCGGACTGACCGGTCGGGCACTTCGGACATGGTCCGAGGGCCCGGCCGGGAGGGGGGCCCGCCATCAGGGGGCCCGGCCGCCCCTTTAAATGCTGCAGCCGCCTGAGCGCTCTCTTAAGAGCCTCAGGCGGCTGCAGCTTCTCACCTCACCTCCCTCCCCTGTAGCGTGACCGAGCTGCACTCCGGTCCGCGGTGCCCGGCCGGAGTGATAGGAAGGTGCACACTGTGCACCTTCCTGTCAGTCCGGCCGGGTACAGGAAATAGAAACTCCTGTTCCGCGTGGAACAGGAGTTTCTGTTTCCTGTACCCGGCCGGACTGACAGGAAGGTGCACACTCAGTGTGCACCTTCCTATCACTCCGGCCGGGCACCACGGACCGGAGTGCAGATCGGTCACGCTACAGGTGGGGGGGGGGGGCAAAAAGAGAAAGGGAGGGGTGGGCAAAAAGAGAAAGGAAGGGGTGGGCAAAAAGAGAAAGGGAGGGGTGGGCAAAAAGAGAAGGGGTGGGGTGGGCAAAAAGAGAAAGGGAGGGGAGGGGTGGGCAAAAAGAGAAAGGGAGGGGAGGGGGGCAAAAAGAGAAAGGGAGGGGGGGCAAAAAGAGAAAGGGGGGGCAAAAAGAGGGAGGGGGCAAAAAGAGGGAGGGGGCAAAAATAGAAAGGGGGGCAAAAAGAGAAAGGGGGCAAAAAGAGAAAGGGAGGGGAGGCGGGGCAAAAAGAGAAAGGGAGGGGAGGGGGAGCAAAAAGAGAAAGGGAGGGGAGGGGGGGCAAAAAGAGAAAAGGAGGGAGGGCAAAAAGAGAAAAGGGAGGGGAGGCAAAAAGAGAAAAGGGAGGGGAGGGGGGGGGCAAAAAGAGAAAAGGGAGGGGAGGGGGTAAAAAGAAAGGGGGATAAAAAAGAGAGCGGGGTAAGGGGAGGGGGTAAGAAGAGAGAGGGGGTAAGAAGAGAGAGGGAGGGGGTAAGAAGAGGGGGGTAAGGAGAGGGAGGGGGGTAAGAAGAGAGAGAGGGGGGTAAGAAGAGAGAGGGGGGAGTAAGAAGAGAGGGGGAGTAAGAAGGGGGTAAGAAGAGGGGGAGGGGGTAGTAAGAAGGGGGTAAGAAGAGGGGGAGGGGGAGTAAGAAGGGGGTAAGAAGAGGGGGAGGGGGGAGTAAGAAGAGGGGGGAGGGAAGAGTAAGAAGGGGGGAGGGAAGAGTAAGAAGAGGGGAGGGGGGTAAGAAGAGGTGAGGGGGGTAAGAAGAGGGGGAGGGGGGTAAGAAGAGGGGGGGCGGGAGTAAGAAGGGGGTAAGAAGAGGGGGAGGGGGGAGTAAGAAGAGGGGGAGGGGGTAAGAAGAGGGGGAGTAAAAAGAGGGAGGAGTAAGAAGAGGTGGGAGTAAGAAGAGGGGGAAGGGGGGGTAAGAAGAGGGGTAGGGGGGAGTAAGAGGAGGGCAATTGCCCCCTCCCCTGTCCGCAGGCACCGTGCGGGCAGCCGGCAGGGGAGGGAGGAAGAGAGGACCCGGGAGCTCAGCCTGCAGCTCCTCTGGGTCCTTCTTGCGCAAGCACAGATCGTTGCCGCGGTTACCACGGCAACGTTACGGCTCTGGCGAAAGTAAACTCTAGCCCTGGAGCTACGGGCTAGAGTTAACTCTCAACACTGTGACCACCAGGGATTCCTGGTGGTTGCAGTGGTGAGAGTGAACTCTAGCCCCCACACACCATACACGTTCACACACTGCCCCCCATACACACACACTGCCCCCACACACACCATACACATTTACACACATTGCCTCACACACACACATACACAGCCCCCTCATACACACATTGCCCCACACACCCTACACATTCACACACAACACCCCCTCACACACACTACACCCCCTCACACACACTGAACCTTTCACACACACTGCACCCCTTACACATTGCACCACTGCTCCTATACCCTACAACAGCCTCATATCCCAGCTGACCCCAGGTAAGTTGTCAAACTGTTCTTAAACGGTTTGACTACTTACTCTGGGAGGGGGGCCCGGCCCTCCTGGCACCATAACGATTACACAGAGCAGTAGTGGTTATTGTGCATGGATTATTTCTTTAAATAATCTCCAAGTGCCCCAGTAGCCAGCAAGCCAGCCCACAGGCTGGCCGCTGGCCAGTAGCCAGCCAGCCAGCCCACAGGCCACCAGTTAGGCTTACAGCCAGCAAGCCCACAGCCTGCCAACCGCAGCCAGCAAGCCACAGCCTGCCAGCCAGCAAGCCACAGCCAGCAAGCCAACAGCCTGCTAGCCGCAGCCAGCAAGCCCACAGCCTGCCGGCAGTAGCCAGCAAGCCCACAGCCTGCCAGCAAGTCCACAGCCTGCCAGCCACAGCCAGTAAGCCCACAGCCTTCCAGCAAGCCCACAGACTGCCAGCCAACAACAGTAATTAAGGTAAGAGGAGCCAACTTGGCCTAGGTATCAGCGAGCTATGTTGTATTGCTATATTGTGAATAGGAACCAGAGTGTTGGAGAGACCCCCCTCCAGGCCCCATTAGACTCCATTGTAGTCTCTAATGGGACCTGGAGGAAATTCTTTCTAACACACTCTCTAAAGGACACTGAGATAGCCTCTGCTAGAATACTCCCCCCCCCCTCCATGGCCCATTAGCCCTCAATTGTAGTCTCTACTGGGGCCTGGAGGCGACTGTTTCCAGCAGGGACACTGAGATGGCCTCTGTTAGAAAGACCCCCTTCCAAGCCTATTAGACTCCATTGTAGTCTCTAATAGGGCCTGGAGGGGATTCTTTCTAACACACTCTCTAAAGGACACTGAGATAGTCTCTGCTAGAAAGACCCCCCTCCATGGCCCATTAGCCCTCAATTGTAGCCTCTACTGGGGCCTTGAAGGGATTATTGCACTTTTGTTCCTTGTGTCTAAAGATTGTGTAGGGTGTGGCTGGAGGCGGTGCATGGAGGCGGGACATGGGTGGCGCTTGCTGCAGAGTATGGGTGGGGCCTGTAAAGGGGCCCTTGATTTATTTTGCCCGGGGGCCCTGAGGGTTCTCAGTCCGCCCCTGGGCGAAAGAGCTTATATTACTATTATGGCAGATCTTTAAGTCTGCAGTGGTTAAAAACATATCCAACTTGAATAAGATTGGTATTGTTTTGAGAAATATGTAAATGTAACGAGTATATACCCCTACACGCAGGATCCAGCCTAACAGAAGACAGTACAGAGGAGAGATGCGTCTACCGGACCTTAGAGTGGCCGGACTCGACGTAATAGGATAAGACAGAGTCAGGAACGATCCGAGGTCAAGGGCACAAAGAGACAGCGTAAACGAAAACTAGCCGGGGACTGGTACACAGGAATCAGCAAGCCGGCAAACAGTACAGAATAGGATAAAGCGAAAACGAAGTCAGAATACAAAGCCACGGTCAAATACGGAGAAACACAACTGAACACAACAAGCACTAAAGGGAACTGTAGCAGAAACCACGATAGGGCAAGGAACTAAGGGAAAAGGGTAAGTATAAGTAGCCTTCAAACTAATGTGATTGGCTCCTGTCACTTCCACTCCCCCAACAGGTAAGTGTATGGGGTGATTGGCATGACAGGAGCCAATGGGAGCCTTTTTGCAATTTAGGCTCCCACTGTCTCTTTAAGAGCGCGCCCGAGATTCGCGGCGCGCTCTTAGCTGCAGGCGGGACACGTGACCGCTTCTCGCGGTCACTGCCCGCCTTCCTGTCTGAACAGTCGGACGAGCCGCGCGCGGCTCGTGCAGCCGCAGGACCGCGCGCGGCTTGAAGAGAGGACCGCGTCCGGCCCCCGGATAAGGTAAGTACCGCTACAGTACCCCCCCCTGAGGACACGCCCTCCGGGCGGGCAGGACCAGGCCTGGCAGGAAAACGCGAATGGAAAGAACGTACAAGGCGGGGAGCATGAACAGCATCCGCAGAAATCCAACTGCGCTCCTCAGGCCCATAACCCTTCCAATGTACCAAGTACTGAAGCCGACCCCTGAGAAAACGAGAGTCAATAACAGCAGATACTTCGAACTCCCCATGACCCTCCACAGAGACAGGAGGGGAAGGGGGAGTATGCCGGGTATAGCGGTTGCGTACGTAAGGCTTCAACAAAGAGGTGTGAAATACATTGGGTATACGCAGATTCTTAGGCAGACCCAAGGCATAAGAAACGGGATTAACCTTATGTATAATGCGATAAGGACCAATGAAGCGGGGAGCCAATTTCATAGAAGGCACCCGGAGGCGAATATTCCGTGTGGAAAGCAAAACCCTGTCCCCCACAACATAGGAAGGAGCCGCTCTGCGATGCTTGTCAGCCTGAGCCTTCTGGCGGGCAGCAGAGTCCACCAAAGAACGCTGAACCTGCTCCCAAGTATTACGCAAACCAGCCAAATGCTCATCCAGAACTGGCATGCCCTGTGAGGAGAATGCAGCCGGAAGAACAACGGGATGCTGGCCATAGACAACGTAAAAAGGGCTTTTGCCGGAAGAATCATGAGTGGCATTATTCCGAGCAAATTCAGCCCAAGGAAGCAGGTCAGACCAATTGTCCTGATGGTGAGACACAAAACAACGGAGGTACTGCTCAAGAGACTGGTTGGCACGTTCAGCAGCTCCATTAGACTGGGGATGGTAAGCGGAAGAAAATGAGAGGGAAATACCCATCTCCGAACAAAAGGCTTTCCAGAACCTGGAAACAAATTGGCTACCCCTATCGGATACAATAGATAAGGGAATACCATGCAATCGAAACACTTCTCTAGCGAAGATAAGAGCCAATTCCTTGGAAGTGGGCAACTTGCGAAGAGACACAAAGTGAGCCATTTTGGAAAACCGATCTACTATCATTAGGATGACTGTGTTACCATTCGAAGGGGGTAATTCAACAATAAAATCCATTGATAGATTAGACCAAGGTCTCTCGGGAACGGGCAACGGGTGCAACAGCCCACAAGGAACTCTACGAGAAGTTTTCATACATGCACAAGTAGTACAAGCACTTATATAGTCAGTAACATCCTTACGTAAGGTATCCCACCAGAAATACCGAGAAACGGCTGACACTGTTTTGGAAATACCAGGATGTCCAGCAGTCTTAGTATCGTGATAAAGTGACAGAATATCCCGTCTCTCGGGAATGTCAACGAACAATTTATCATTAGGCCTCTCGCTGGGTGCCATGCCTTGTTTCGCTTGTATGGCCTGCAAGAGGGACGAGGAAATAGACAATATAGTAGTTGCTATTATCCTGTCTGGGGGAATGACAGGAGTGACATCAATCTCCTGTTTGTCAATAGTCTCGAATTGTCTGGACAGAGCGTCCGCTTTGGTGTTCCGGTCACCTGGCCTATAGGTGATTATATAATTAAAATGAGACAAGAACAGTGACCACCTAGCCTGCCGTGAAGACAATCTTTTAGCTTCGCTAAGGTAGGATAGGTTCTTATGATCTGTAAATATGAGAATAGGATCCTTAGTTCCTTCTAGCAAATGTCTCCATTCTTTGAGTGCTAAAATGATAGCAAGGAGTTCGCGATTACCCACATCATAATTCCTCTCTGCCTTGGACATTTGTTTAGAAAAGAAGCCACAAGGATGCAATGGCTTGTCAGGAGACTCTCTTTGGGATAAGACAGCACCTACCCCTATATCGGAAGCATCAACCTCAAGTATATATGGCAATGAGGGGACAGGATGCTGTAAAATAGGGGCAGAGGCGAACGTAGTTTTAAGAAAGTCAAAAGCCTGAAGTGCCTCAGTAGACCAGACACGTGTATTGCCATCCTTTTTAGTCATACGAGTAATAGGCGCTACTATAGACGAAAAACCTTTGATAAAACGTCTATAATAATTAGAGAAACCCAGAAAACGCTGGATGGCTTTCAGACCTTGCGGCAGAGGCCATTCTATGACTGCAGCGAGCTTCTGGGGATCCATCCGAAAACCCTCGGCGGAAATCAAATACCCTAGAAACTGGACCTCGGACTGGTCGAATAGACATTTTTCTAATTTGCAATAAAGACCATTAGCAAGAAGGGTCTTCAGAACTGTCGTAACATGTCTGTGATGAGTGTGAATGTCTGTAGAATATATTAAAATGTCATCCAAGTACACAATAACAAATGAATGAATAAAGTCCCTTAAGACATCATTAATAAATTCTTGGAACACTGCTGGGGCATTGCAAAGCCCAAATGGCATGACGGTATACTCATAATGACCTGACCGAGTGTTAAAGGCTGTCTTCCATTCGTGGTCCTTTTTAATACGTATCAAATTGTATGCTCCCCTAAGATCTAATTTGGTGAATACCGTAGCATGTTTGAGCCTGTCAAACAATTCTGTTATTAGAGGTATAGGGTAAGCATTTTTGATGGTGATCTTGTTAAGACCTCTATAATCAATGCAAGGTCTTAAATCACCTTCTTTCTTTGATACAAAGAAGAACCCCGCTCCAGCCGGAGAAGAGGATCTTCTAATAAATCCCTTGTCTAATGACTCTTTAATGTATTCCTCCATGACACGGTTTTCTTGAACCGATAGGGGGTACACCCTGCCCTTAGGAGGTATAGTACCAGGCAACAAATCAATAGCACAATCGTAGGGTCTGTGAGGCGGTAATTTGTCAGCTTCTCTTTTATCAAAGACAGTCTTTAAAGTTAAATACTGAGAGGGTATTGTCGTAGATAAAGGAGGAACAGTAGGAACGTTAATAGAATTCACAGGCGTGACTTCAATAGTACATGACTCATGGCAGGCTTCACTCCATGATTTTATCTGCCCTGTCTCCCAGTCAAAAATGGGATTGTGGGCACGTAACCATGGATACCCTAACACCAACTGTGAAGAGGGAGAGGTGATGACCTGGAACCGAATGGTTTCATAGTGTAGAACCCCTGTGTACATGTGTAGCGGTGCAGTCTCGTGAGTAACAACAGGAGATATCAATGGTCTACCATCTATGGCCTCAACGGCCAAGGGTATCTCCTTCTCTCTGATGGGAATATTGTTTCTCTTTACAAAACCAGAGTCTATAAAGTTCTCGGCTGCCCCAGAATCAACCAGGGCGTCTATGTTTTCAACTATACAACTCTCTCCCATATGTAAAGAAACAGGGAGAAGCAATCGGTTAGGAGGCAATGTAGGAGACTTAGAAATCACACCCAAGGCCAGTCCCCTATAAGGTCTTAGGTGCGAGAGTTTTCCGGGAGCAGAGGACACTCCTTTACCATATGGTCTCTCTTACCACAATATAGGCAGAGTCCCTCCCTTCTCCTATGTAATTTCTCAGTATCTGAGAGTTTGGCAACCCCTAATTGCATAGGTTCCTCTTCAGGTACTTTAACACTCTCCGGTATATTAACTCTGGGTTGAATAGGTGTAACAAAACGTCTATTCCTGTTCTTAGTATAGAGCCTGTCACGAATCCTATTATCTATATCGATGAGGTAGTCAATAAGGTCCTCTAAGGCAATAGGAAGCTCCTTAGCTGCTACCTCATCCAATATAGAGTCTGATAAACCTTCCATGAAGGCCGTAGTTAACCCATTATTGGTCCAATCGACCTGTGAGGCAAGGGTACGAAACTGTATAGCGTAATCAGCCACAGACCTAGAACCCTGTTTAACCCTCATTAATGCTCTAGCGGCATTCTTAGACCTTTTCATAGTATCAAAAGTTCTGCGAAAAGCTGTTAGGAAACTGTGAAAGTTATGCACCATAGGTCCATTAGCCTCCCAAATAGGGTTTGCCCATTCAAGTGCTTTGTCGGTAAGTTGGTGCATAAAGAATCCAACTTTAGACCTCTCTGTGGGAAATGAACGTGGATACATTTCAAAATGAAACTCTATTTGGTTAATGAACCCTCTGCATGTCTTAGAATCCCCTCCGTACCTAGGAGGAGGCGTTAAATGTGCTGTAGCGTTAGGCATAGTCGATACTTCAGGAAGCAGGGGTGCAGGAGGGTTAGGTGCGGTTGCTGGAATGGTTCTAGTTAAGAGCGTCTGGAGAGCCTGAGCTATTTGATCCATACGGTGATCCTGCTCTACAAATCTAGCCTCATGGGTCGCCATCTGTTGAGCTAAATCTGCGGGGTCCATGGCCCTATCGTAATGTAACGAGTATATACCCCTACACGCAGGATCCAGCCTAACAGAAGACAGTACAGAGGAGAGATGCGTCTACCGGACCTTAGAGTGGCCGGACTCGACGTAATAGGATAAGACAGAGTCAGGAACGATCCGAGGTCAAGGGCACAAAGAGACAGCGTAAACGAAAACTAGCCGGGGACTGGTACACAGGAATCAGCAAGCCGGCAAACAGTACAGAATAGGATAAAGCGAAAACGAAGTCAGAATACAAAGCCAAGGTCAAATACGGAGAAACACAACTGAACACAACAAGCACTAAAGGGAACTGTAGCAGAAACCACGATAGGGCAAGGAACTAAGGGAAAAGGGTAAGTATAAGTAGCCTTCAAACTAATGTGATTGGCTCCTGTCACTTCCACTCCCCCAACAGGTAAGTGTATGGGGTGATTGGCATGACAGGAGCCAATGGGAGCCTTTTTGCAATTTAGGCTCCCACTGTCTCTTTAAGAGCGCGCCCGAGATTCGCGGCGCGCTCTTAGCTGCAGGCGGGACACGTGACCGCTTCTCGCGGTCACTGCCCGCCTTCCTGTCTGAACAGTCGGACGAGCCGCGCGCGGCTCGTGCAGCCGCAGGACCGCGCGCGGCTTGAAGAGAGGACCGCGTCCGGCCCCCGGATAAGGTAAGTACCGCTACAGTAAAGTCTAAATTCTGTGGATTCAGGGTACGCCATACATCATATAACTTAAATTTTGCTAAGCCTTTGGATGCGGGGTCTGGTTTCTTGCCGTTTTGTAATTTTCTGTCTAAGGCAGGATATGCAACGCAGTTAAAGTTCCCTATGCATACAAAGGCCCCTTGAAACAAGTCATTTATTTTAGCCAAAATCCCATTCAAGAAATGCAACTGTCTCTTATTTGGGGAATAGATATTCAGCAAGGAGTACTTTTTATCATTTAACATACATATAACACACCTTTTTTATCTTGCAGTTTATATATTTCTTCATATTTCACTGTGTTTGACACCAATATAGCTACCCCACTTTTTTTTTTTTTTTTTTTCGTAGAGATGAGTGTTCAAGAATGGGATAATATTTATTTTTTAATCTTGTAGTGTTATAGTATTCTTTTAAGCAAACCAATAAGTTTGAATGACTATCTGTTCCTGACCAAATTAGAGATGATTAAATTGCGTATACGCAGAAGTAAATTCACACTGACACGAGGTTCAGGTTAAATGAAAGAACTTCAGAAACTTTTATGGCATCTGTTAAAAAGTGGGTGTGCAGACCCTTATAAAGGCAAAATGACATCATTGAAAGAAATCAAGATATCAACAAGAAAACATTATCAATTGGCTTAGGTGTAAAGTGGTTAGTTAAATGCCCTCCCCCCTGGGTGTTACATCTCATGTCATGGCTGACGTCATGACGTTCTCCTCCAGGTTTCAGCACCATCTTGCTGGCACGAGGAGCTCACTCGATGGGAGGGGGCTTTTGGCAGCTATCCATTTTGAGTAACTGGCACGTTAGTCTTTCAAGGTTAGTTCTTCAAGGCCTTTTTAGCAATTATACATTTTATTAAGACTATCTGCTACAATGTTTCACTTAACAGGATCCTAGCATTTCCTGCTGACACACTATTTCTATGAACAAAGCATTCTTGTAAGATTTAAACTATGAGGCCTATGAAGGGAATATAAGAGTATAGTATTAAAAGGGCCCAGTAAGGGTATAGTTTATAAGGGACCTAATAATTCTACAACAGACCCCCCTAAAAAATGTTAATTACTAAAAAGATAAACTTTATTTGTTAATATCAGAAGATTTGTTAGCCCAAAGACACATAAACCCCATGACCGCTAACTTGGTGTTAATGCAAAGTGCAAGTCTATCCCTTATCTGACCCTAACAGGCTGCAGCTCATCCGTCAGTATGGCTCTCGAACACTTCACTCCATGGGTATCCCGTGGTGGCTTGTCCACCACTTCTCCACACGGTAGACTGACCCATACAGACGGAAGCTGTCCCTTAGCTGTCCCTTCCTAGAATTTCTGCACTTCATCATCATAAGGGTAGCGGAATACAGGGCGATGTGAGATCTTGATCACCAATTTCCAGATGAGTAAAGGTTGGTGTCGTTTGGTCAACAGTCTTCTGTAGGAACTTTCTGAGGCATGGGAGGACACAACAAACGAGAAGAGCAAGAATAAAAAGAAAAATTAGTAGAGCCATACCAATATGAACTAAAGCTTTCTGCCAACCAGTCATCCAACCAAACCATTTTTCCCAGGGATTTGTCACCCCAGAATTCCTTTTCAACTCTTCTGAGAGTTCATTTAGTTTTTCTATGGCCAGGGTGACCTTACCATTAGGGCCTGTGTTTTCTGGAATGTAAGTGCAACAAGTCATGGTGTCGGGTAGTATTTTACATACACCCCCCTTCTCGGCTAGAATCATGTCTAAGGCCAGTCTGTTCTGGAAGGTCATCTGGGATGTGGCTTGTAGTTGTTCAGCTAAACCCTGGAGGGCATCCCTGGTGTAATTAACAAAGCGCTGTTGGTTGTAATAGATATAATTTATCCCGTTAAGGTTTTTATTGGCAGTGACTATAGTGAACAGTGATTCAAAACCCACGGCAACTTCATCTCTAGCTTTAAATTCATTAGGTACCCCCCTAGGCACCCCAATAGCATCTATATAAATGTGTGGATCGAAGCTGCCTTTTACTGGGGTTTCACGCTTGACTCTGGTTGATGTTTGTGGAGATTCATGAATGTCAGGATGATTATCAGAAATAATGTGAATGGGCATGATGACTTTAACTAGGGTACACTCTCCCCACCACTCAGACTCCAGTCTAGACCTTAACTGTAAATCCCCACATAACCAGTAGATATCTCCTAGTGACCTGGTATGGTGTTGTAACAGGCGCGTAGGAACAGTTCTGTAGGTGGCACAATAACCTTTGGAAAAGTTACCCATGAATTTACCAATCCCATCATACATGGTGTAACAAGTGTAATTACCTTTATAGATTGTGATTCCATCTGGGGGTTTGACACTTCCTACTAGGAGAGGGTACTCTGCTGTCCATGCTTTGCAGAGGGACCTATTGAAATCATAGCGGTAGGCAAAAAGACTCAAGAAGCAATCTTCTATTTCTAAAGGGAGAGTTAGGGGAACGGTGCCAAGATGAGGTCGGGCACCACCACATACATAACATGCGGTTCTATTATGCTTGTTGGCATTATATCTCATCCACTCTAACCACAAATTAATGTCATTAAATCCAGTTTCAGCGGCCATGGTATCTTCAAAAGTGGGGTTAGCAATGGCCATCATGTCCTTAAAGGACTGGATATGTGGTTTCAGCGGATTTGGGACCATATGTACAGCCCCTTGCCACTCTGGAGAGTGACACATGTCCTTGAGGTAGAAATGACCTAGTTTGTTATAGGAACCCCTTCTCCAATACATTCCCATTACATATTGATCAGCATCCTCTGGGCCAGGATGTTCAATATTTAACATTAATTTCATAGGTGTACCTCCTCCAGGTTTTCTTAAAGTCATTCTTTGAAGGAGGTATCTACCATGGTCATCTACCTTTGATAAAGCACTTTTTGGTTTGTAACCCCAGGCAGGCCCGGCATTCCATCCCGCCGCCCCCCCAATGGTTACAGTTGTGCCCCCACTGTTTGTCAACTACACAAACATAGGGGTCTTTTGTTTGTGGTATATCTTTATAAATGGCTTGGATCTGTGATGTAGGGAATGGGCCATCTACAATATCACAGCAATCAAAAGTAAAGGTGGCTACGCGGGTACATGATGAATTATACCAGAAGGTGTACCCACTAGCATCTTTAGTAATCTTTAGTTCCCTAAAGGGAACTCATTGGTGTGTCAGTATTACATAACTGATGCTTACAAAGAAGTACGGCATTCATTATTTATTTTACTAAGTGTACATAAAAAGGATTTGCAGTAATAATTTTCAGATTTACAGGTTACGTAAAGCATAAATGAGTGGCCTTTTGATAAATCTTCTTAATTTTCACATTACACTCGATTATAATAGATCCATTGATTTATGGTGCTGCAGAATTTAGGGAGTGTAGGACATTCATTACCTGATTCATTTTAGTCTATTAGGTATGAGTGCATTCAGATGACCCGTGGAGTTTGTAATAATTTCCAGCCTTTTAGGCAGAGTTAAGTGCAATTATAGGGGTCTTTATATGTTCCTGCAATCTTTACCTTACTCATAATAGATCTTCATTTATTGACAATATGACACTATGTCTAAATATGGGTAAACCACTACCAGTATCCTCAGCACGATCACCATTCATCATCTTTTCATATGGTGACACCATGTCAATTGTGGTGTGTAATGTAACTACCCTCTGTCCAATAGGAATAGCCGATGCCTCTATTTACGTCGGCTATTCCCGCCCCCTGTTTCGGCATCAAATCCGGAGTGGAGGAGTGTTACAACACCGCCCCCTGACCAATTGGGATAACCGATATCTTTGTTTACATCGGCTACCCCCGCCCCCTGTCCTCACAGTGACAGGTATTGAATCCGGATCGTAGGTGAGCAATTGCCGGATCAACACAGATTCCGGCAGCCCCATCATGGATATGTCGTGGGCAGTATACCGTGGACGAAGGTACTTACCATTACCTCCCTAGCTAGGGTCTATTTTTACGATATGGCTCCTCCTTGTTTCATCTATTCATTATCAGTCCCACGCCCCCTGACAGGGGTATGAGCAATCCTAAGGGAGGTTGAATCACTCAACCCTTCACTATACACAGCAGCGCCGAATTTTGTAATCAAGGAGGGGTATATATTTTCCGGTCTTTCTAGACCACATTGAATGCTCCTGACGACGGCGTGTTCACACGCCGAAACGCGCGTCGAGTTATTTGTTTATTTTCACTTTACTCACTAGGTAGCACTATGCATGAATTTTAGTTAGTTTAGTGTGTGATTCTTTTTAGTGGAGAAAGGGACAGGGGCTCTTGTAGGCACTAGTGGATGTCCCACTGTGCCGAGGTATTTTAGGGTCAACCTAGCTTTTCAGTTTATGGGTGTGCTGTGTGGGGTTTGGTGCAGAAAGGGAGGAATTGGGATTTTCTCCGTCTTTTTGCCTATCAGGATTTTTTCCTTTTCTCCCAGTTAGCCTCTTTTTAACTGTGAGCAGGCTGACATATCTCCAGTACCGCTGTAGCCTCATTGGCAGTCTAATTCACTGGCTAATAGCAGCCTCCTGGTTTGGGGCTGCCCCCTTCCACTATTTTGGTATATACATCTTTTTATTTTATTTAATTTTTTCCTTAGTATTATTAAAGGTAGGGCTTCCTTTTTCACTATTATCCTCCTCTCTGGATCCTTGTCCGTTTGTCTCTTTTTCTAATATTTTTACAGTGGGTTATTCCCACACTAGAGGATAATAGGTGGGTGTTTGTGGGATTATACAACATATCCCCTATTTGTGGGGATTGTTTGGTATTCTTCCCTCCGTTCTCCGTTTATAGATCTTTAGTAATGGCCTCTTGCTGGGCTTTAAGAAGGCCAATCAAGGGGATTAGGTACCAGAAGTACATGGTTGTTCAGAATCAGCTTCCTCTGGAGCAGGTGTCTTTTTTGCAATGGGAGGCGTGAATCCAATGTGGCCTACCAGCTAGCTTGACAGAGATAATGATGATCAGGAGAACCTGGAATGGTCCCTCAAATCTTGGTTCCAGAGTGTGTTTTCGCACAAATTTCTTGACTAGGACCCAATCACCGGGAAGCAGACTGTGGTTGCCTGTGTCAGAATCAGGATCACTATTCTGTGGGTGGTAAGGGGTATGAAAAGCAAGAGTCACTCCTAGAGCAGTCCAAATATTCTTTGGTGAAGGCCGGACTTTGGTCACTTTCAATAACTTCCGGCAATCCAAATCTACACACAATTTCTGTAAGTAGACGTCGTGCTGTTGTTTTGGCGGTAATGTTAACCACTGGGTAGGCTTCTGGCCAGCCTGAGAACATGTCCACTATTACTAGTGCATATTCATAATTGCCACTCTTTGGCATCTGGATATGGTCTATCTGGATTCTTTGGAATGGATACATGGGTTTAGCCAGGTGTTTCAAGGGGACTTTAGCTGTTTTCCCAGGATTACATTTAGCACAGATGACACACGCCTTGCAGTAATTATTGATTAGCTTGGTAATTCCAGGAGCTTCATAGTACTTCTGTACAAGGGCATTCATCAGATCTTTTGATAAGTGTGCAGGACCATGTGCCCATTGAACAACTGCTGGGTATAAACTCTTAGGGAGACAGAATCTGAGGTTGTTGTAATACACTCCATCCTTTAGGACAGCCCCTTTCTGTTTCCATTTTTGTATTTCTTCGGGGGCTACTGTAGCCTGTTGTTCTCGTAAGATCTTTAGATCGGTTGGAAGAGTCTGCAAAGTGAATATTGGAGTTTCTTCATTTCCGGACACTCTTCTTTCCACTTCTTGTGGTTTTCTTGCAGCTTGCTTTGCAGCTTGATCAGCTAGATGGTTGCCCTTTGCTTCATCCGAGTCCAACTTCCCATGTGCTTTTATCTTCAAAACAGCCACTTCTTCTGGAAGTAGGAGGGCGTCCATCAGCTCCTTGATTGTAAAACTGTGCTTAACTGGTGTACCGGCAGTGGTAAGAAATCCTCTTGTTTTCCAAATCAATCGGAAGTCATGAGCCACGCCCAGTGCATATCTTGAATCTGTGTAGATATTGGCGCGTTTTCCTTCAGAGATCTTGCATGCTGAAGTTAGAGCTTGTAATTCAGCTTCTTGTGCAGACTTTGTTGATGGTAGAGATGATGACTCAATAATTTCATCTGTTGTGGTGACGGCATATCCTGTATGATATTTTCCTTCTTCATCAGCATACCTGGAGCCGTCCACAAACAGGGTGATGTCAGGATCTGTTAGTGGATCCTCATGCACGGTTGGTAGGTGTGTTGTTTCCATTTTCATCTGTTCGAAGCAGTCATGGGGGGTTTCTGGATCATAGTCGTGATGTATGACCAGGTCTTCAAATTCTTCTTCCAGAAGGTAACGTGGCCATGCTCTTATATGTTCATGTTCAGTTGATGCATACCTGGCAACACCTATTTCTTGAAGTTGTGAATCATCCATGGTAGCCCATAATTTTGCCATAGGCCCAAGATCACCCCATGACTTAGTCTTTGACTTGGTTACAGGGACATGTGGAATAGCTGTGTCCCAATGATGGTACAGATGTTCAAGTCCATGTGGCAGTTGGATCAAAGCCATGCTGTTACCTTCAGTATCGTAGTGGAAGTCTTGTAAGGTGAATGTTACCTCAACCAATTGAAAAAGTTCATCTTCATAATGAGGGTCAGGGTTGATGGTTGGTTTGTACCATATGGTGCAGAAGGCATATTCGGGCCCGTCACAGGGAGGTAAATTGGGGAGCAGTTTTGTAAGGGTGTGTGTAAGGAGTAGGACATATCTTTCATCCATGATGAATCCATAATAGCTACCCCCCTCAGGGAGTGGCAGAAGAGTGGCCGGAGCAACTCTTCTTCAAAATATGATGTCAGGTAGAGGCAGAGTTGTCTGTGGGCGAAAATGTCTGTGGCGGAAATGTCTTAGAGAAGTAAGGTGCTTTGGCTGGATACAATAGAGAATAGAATTAAAATCATGAGGAGCAAGAATTATGAGGACCGGCACTAGAGGTGCCACACCACTGGGGGCTGCCATATTGGATGTGGGCATGACTTGAGCAGGTTGAGGCAGGGTAGGTGAGATCGGGGTAGGGGGTGTGGCAATGGAAGGTACATGGGAAGTGGCTGAATAGGGCGGAGTTGCGGGGTAAGGGTAGGAGAAGGGCGGAGGAGATGGGTAGGGATTAAGAAGGGAGGAAGCGTATAAAGAATATAGAAATGGTGGTGGGGAGATGGAGGAATAAGCGAGGACATGAGATGAGGGAGGAGGAGAAGAAGGAGCAGTAGGATGGGAGACAGACAAAGGGGAGGGATAAGAGGAGGTGGGCAGGTAAGGGAGCAGACAGGTGATGTAGCAGTGGAGGTGGGCAGGGTGGTGGATGGGCGGAAGGGAGGAAGAGCGGATGGGAGAAATGGAATGGAGGGGGAGGGTGGTAAAGGAGAGGATGAGGGTGAGGAGATCTATAGGACTGATGGGGGGGGGGGGAATAAGGATCCATCAGCATTCAATACCAGGTAGAAATGAGGAGGCAGGTTAGATTCTCTTCCGCTATGGAGGCTGCAAATAGCCCATTTACAACAACTATAAACTGACCCTATGCTTTTCCTATAGAAAAAATAATAAAAGGCTAACATGCACATCTGTCTAAACAGGCCTCTAACGCTATCCCTGACTCTCTCCTTTTTTCCCCTATTCCTTTTTATATATAGCATAGCTCAAAATATAATGCCTACATACATCACAAATATACATTATCACAATTTTATGTCTTGCAAAAGGGATAAACTTATTTTACTCTTCGCTGATAATGTATTAAAAACATACAAAATAGACAAATAACATTGTTTTCTGCAAGATAAATTAAAAAGATAATGGAGATTTTTGTTAAGCTTTATAAATAGCTATACATTAATTTACCTTTCTTGTTTTCCAGTTTCTGGCTGTCAATGCACTTGCTGCTAGTAACAGATCTGGAATCAATACACTATAATGCCCAAAGTCTCGACTTATATGTATATGCAATAATAAAATATCTGGGCTTACGTCAAAATTTATGTAAAACAGTCTTTGAATCTTGGAAGCTATCATTTTCCAATAAAGACAGATTGGAACACACTCCTACCTTCATAGTTTATGTTAGTATCTAAGTCCTTATTCCATTTGTTAATAGTTAGGCTTATAATGTTTTCTGGTTCCTTTTCAATTAGATCAAAACATTTTGAGACCAATCCTTTAATTGTATTACCATTTGTTCAAGAAATCTTCGATTATTAGAAATTATTGAAACTCTCTAATTTTTCCCTTTAGTAATTATAACTTTCCTGTTCGAACAGCATGTCTTAAGATAGGATGAGCATAATAGGGGTAGGTCTCATGATGGAGGCAGCCATGACAGGGGCAGGGAAGGAAGTGACATCACTGATATGTATGGGAAAGGAAGAGGCAGGATGTGGGGCATGGTAAGGGCAGAAGTGACGTCAGTTTGGGAGCGTACGTGACTGTAGATTATGGTAATTAGGTGGAGGTCACGGGACTGGCTGTGCCAACCTCCTTTTGTACTAGGCTGACGTACTTTCAACATTACACTATATTATAACTAATAAAATAAGTCAGAGAAGCAACATTCTGTTCTGCAAAAATGGAATACTAAACTATAAACAAACCTGGCAGGTTAAATAAGACAGTTGAAAACAACATGCATCTAACAGCCCGTAAAGCTGTCTCTAGAAACATATACTTTAAAATAACATGATGCAAAATAAACTCACGGAATGCAACCAATCTCCCCCATCATTCACCAGCCATTAATCACTTCACATACTAACTTAACAACTTCTATTGAAATAACAAAATACACAATTAGAATATTTTCTAGCAAAAATTCCATTGCTAACTCTTATCAGTAGCTCTGAATAACTCTACGGAACACAAATCTGAATTGCAAGCATGTCACCCCTCCCTCCTCCCCCCTCGCATCTCACAGAAGGCAAGGAGGGAGGGGTGGGGGGAAGAGAGGCAGAGGAACAAGAGAGAGACTGCAAGCATGAATTTTTGACCATGTCAGCGCTGGAAGGACAGTTACGTTACAGTTATTGCAAGCAAAGAGAAACAAAAACACAACATTTACCCATACTATAGCAGAAAGTAATATGGCCATGTACACATTAGAATAATGCGCATATAAACAGTAAAACACAGCAAATAACTCCTGATCCAGTCAGGTCAATCATAATATAGTAATAATCTCAGTGAAACTCAATACAAAACCCCAACCCTCTACTAGGGTGGTCCTCTGCCATCTAATGGCTAACACAAAATACAAAAACCCCACAGCATTTAAGATTGGGGTAGGGTGGGGACCAGGGATGGTGACCGTGGTCAGCTACATTCCGGTCATTACTGACGGGATGTTGGGCGTGGTCACCTCCTGGACATAATAATGTAATAATAGGGCGCTGGCTGGGAGAACTTCCCAGTAACACAATTATTATAATAAACATACAATCTTAAACCTTTGTGATCAACCTCTTGCTGAATAGCCTTCGCTACCGCTGTACGGATCAAATTATGGTCTGCCAGCTTGCCTTTCTTTTCTGTCAGTAACTTACGCCAGCTCTCTGGCTGCAATTTACCACACGGAGGTACAGCAATTCCACACACTTTGGCAATCTTATCAACTTTCTTAACCATCTCTTCTCCTTCTCTATCTTCTACCAAATCACATGCTAACCAACCCTTATTGGGTTTATCTAACTTCTGTCCCATTTTCCCTATACAAGGCGTCCCAGATATAGAGAAAGAAAGAGGAACAGAATGTCTACAGTGCTCGACTGCTACGTAAGAATAAGTTCCTACGTACGTCTTCCCAAAACGTAGACTAGTCACTGATTCCACCTACCCAAGGTAGCCGCGGATTGGAGCGTGGCAAGAAGTGTGTGACCAATCACTTCTCTCATCAGAAAAAGAGAAATAGGAGGGGAAAGTGCAAATAGTACAGAGAGTGAGATAAAAGTAAACACAGGAATCTGTGTGACAGACAATTAAGACAACATTTCAGTGTAAATACAGTGCATGCATCACAGTTCAAAATGAATTCAACAGTAATCCCTTTCCTTTACTCATGTGGCAGAAGCCACCTATCTCAATCCCGTAGTGTCCCCGCTCGGGGAATGACTGCAGATTAGCCGCACTACCTGACGGCAACGGAACACAGCAAACACCGGTCCGAGTTCCGTACGCCTCCCTCGTTACAGTGGTTTGAACCCGTAACCACCTCTACCCTCTCTCCCGTAGTGTCCCTGTTGCGGAACCACCCGCAAGTCACACTACCACGTGGTGATGGAGACAGCAATGCCTGCCCGAATCCAATCCCACCAACACAAAACGGAACACTTCCAGCGTCAGCGCTCGAGGCTGAAGTGTTCCACCCCTCTGCAAGCAGAGTAACGTGGTGTCCAATGAGGCTAGCTTATCAAAGCGACACCTATGGGGAATCCCCAGGAAGCAGTGAGTCTACACCCCTCCACAGATTCCCACCCCTCTTTTTCCTTACTGCCGTAGCTACTCGGCACCTAAAAGAGTAAAACAGGCAAACAGAAGATCCCCAGGAAAACTTCCACAGATCCACCCCCCTTTTTCCTTACAGCCACAGCCACGTGGCTCCTAAAAGGGGTAAACAGGCAATCACTCAACCCGGGCACATAAACTAAAGACAAACCAACTCAAACACACTCAGGTAACAGATAGTCAACAGGTAAGGTACAGGGGTCTCTGGGCAAGATATTACCTGACTTTGATGTCCTCTCGGCAGCCAATCTCAGACGCTGGGGCAGGTTAATCACAGGGGGCTGGAACATACCGGCCAGGTCCTGAAGCAAACTCTACCGTGTATTCAGAGGTGATCAATCTCCTTCCTTCCCCCAGGATTCATCCACCCCGCGTCTTCTTGGACGGCTGCCATAGCAGGGCATAACCCAGCGCCCCACGTTGATGCGCCAAATGTTATAGTATTCTTTTAAGCAAACCAATAAGTTTGAATGACTATCTGTTCCTGACCAAATTAGAGATGATTAAATTGCGTATACGCAGAAGTAAATTCACACTGACACGAGGTTCAGGTTAAATGAAAAAACTTCAGAAAATGTAATGGCATCTGTTAAAAAGTGGGTGCGCAGACCCTTATAAAAGCAAAATGACATCATTGAAAGAAATCAAGATATCAACAAGAAAACATTATCAATTGGCTTAGGTGTAAAGTGGTTAGTTAAATGCCCTCCCCCCTGGGTGTTACATCTCATGTCATGGCTGACGTCATGACGTTCTCCTCCAGGTTTCAGCACCATCTTGCTGGCACGAGGAGCTCACTCGATGGGAGGGGGCTTTTGGCAGCTATCCATTTTGAGTAACTGGCACGTTAGTCTTTCAAGGTTAGTTCTTCAAGGCCTTTTTAGCAATTATACATTTTATTAAGACTATCTGCTACAATGTTTCACTTAACAGGATCCTAGCATTTCCTGCTGACACACTATTTCTATGAACAAAGCATTCTTGTAAGATTTAAACTATGAGGCCTATGAAGGGAATATAAGAGTATAGTATTAAAAGGGCCCAGTAAGGGTATAGTTTATAAGGGGCCTAATAATTCTACAACAGAAGCATCCGTATCTTTACAGTGTGTTTCTTGCAAACAACAAATATCAATATGATTTTTCCTCAACCAATCTGTCAGTGCTAATCTTTTTTTGTGGAAAATGAATGCCCTGAATATTAAGTGTCAGAAACTTCAAGTCATCTCCAATCATGTAAAATCCTTAAGGAAGTTTTTTATATTTTAGAGCTCCACGCCATAGACTAATCACAGCCTAGATTCAAAAAATGTAAGTTTGAAACCAAATGCAAGTCTAGTGCACACACTGTTGAGCCTTCTGGGACACGCTCTAATGGTTCTGGTTCCTTTAATTCATTTTTTTCGACAAGGAAAAAATTTGACCATCTTTTTACTGGCATATAATGAATTCACAGTGTTAGCAGTGAATCATCAAGATTGTTAAAAGTATAAAAATTCAATTCAGTTGCACTGTATTAGGAAATAGAGAAGCAAATGACATAATAAAACTGTTAGAAGATAATATATCCATTCCCTTCCTTATTGATACTGAGATTATGAAATGGGTGCAATTCATTCAATGCTTATTTCAGTACAATAATCCAGTTTCGCTGATATGTGCCAGGAGACTCATTTCCAAAATTGCATAATGTGGATGTATAATTAAGATTTACCGATTCTGGCCTGAATGGTGGAACTCGCTTTTAATTTTATATCAATTTGCAGTTTAGTGGATAAATTCTGCTGTATTGTATATCTCAACCAAATACAAATTTGTCAATATTAGCATTCCTTGACTTACATCAGTTCACATCATGCTTTCATTTAAAGGAACATTCTGAACTAATGTGACAGGGGGCAGCACAGAAGGTACTGTCCAGTCAGACTGCTCAGCATGCAGGCGGAATAGATCCCAACTATAGCCACTAAATAGTAAAAAATACACTATACTGAGAATAGGTCAGAGAGAGCTCAATGCAGTTTATACTGTGCTTCTGCCATAAGATAGTACCAATATCAACACAATTTATTTATGGGTCTTGTCAAAGTAAACCTCTGTTATGATATAGTTGAAGTATTCCTTATTTGTTCCTAGTTGGAGAAAGCTACATTCTGGGGATTTAATATTAAAGGGACACTATAGGCATCCAGACCACATCATATCAATGAAGTAGTCTTGGTACAGTACCCCTATCTTTTTAACCCTGCAATATAAAATATTGCATTTTTTTAACATTTCAGGGTTAAAGGACCACTATAGGCACGCAGACCACTTCAGCTCAATGAAGTGGTCTGGGTGCCAGGTCTAGGGTCTGGGTGCCAGGTCTAGGGTTCAGACAAACTGCTATGTTTACACTAAGGTTAATCCAGCCTCTAGTGGCTGTCTACCTGACAGCCGCTAGAGGCGCTTCCGCGCTTCTCACTGTAAAAATCACAGTGAGAAGATGCTGACGTCCATAGGACAGCATTGAGAAATGCTTTCCTATGGACTGTTTGAATGCACACGCAGCTCTTGCCGTGCATGCGCATTCGACGATGACATCGGCAGAGGGAGGAGAGTACCTCCCTGGAAATCTTAAGGAAGGGAGGACATGACTGCTGGCAGGGATAAGGGGTTGGGTCATAAGGGGATACATTGTGGCACATGGGGGACATTAAGATGGGGAGAAAGGGGAGGGTACTCACCAGTTCCCGGGCAGAGGTGTAGTGTTGCTAGCTTCCCCTGGGACTGTAATAAAATTAATACATAATATTATATTCAGCATATAGTAATCAGATAGTTTAATTAGCTATTTCACTCCTTTTAAAATTTTCATTGAGAACTTAGCTGGTGTCGGAAGAATGGCAGCGGTGTCCAGAGATGCGGTGGTAGCCTTGTTACATGCGTACCTGGAGTCTCATGGAGCCGGCTCGTTGGAGGAGCTGATTGCCGGTCTTGAGGCCCGACCGGCGCCAGCTGTAAGGTCGGAGACGGTAGGCGATGTGCCAGAGGGCGGTTGGAGGGCCTGGCGTTCAAGGCCTCCTACGCGCTTGTCACGAGTCCAGTGTCCAGACGGCATGGTCGGCAGTGAGGGGAGCGGATCGTCCCTGCCAGGACTTCACCAGTTCGTGGACGAGTGAGCCGGAGGTCGGATCCTGGCACCATCGCTGAAGGACAAGATGGCGGCGCGGCGGTGAGATCCAGGAGCCCGCAGTCTCTTCTGGTCCAATTGGCGGGAAGACAGAGGACGGCGGATGTGACAGTAAGCGTCGGCGCCCGTGAACATGGCGGACGTGTCGGCGAACCCGGAAGTGAGTGCCGGACGTCATCAGTCGGCGAACCTGGAAGTGAGGTGCAACATCGGCGCCCAGGGCGCCGGATGCGGAGGACGGTCGGCAGGAAGGAGAGGACACTCCCATCACCCCCAGGCAGCTGGATTCGGAAGCATTCACCTGGAGAGCAACTCAGGTCCTGCAATTGACGACCAGAGAAGATCCAGGTCAGAGTCTGTGTTGGAGGAAGAGGAGCTTCCAGTGCCTGCGGTTCCCCAGAGGTTCGTGAGTTTAGTAGCGCCGGCGCTGGTGCCCTAGAGCACCCAGGGGAGTGGTTGCGCCTGCTTAGGGCCCTAGTGGATAGGTTTCCACAGGAGATTACTGGGAGTAGGGACTCCATAGGGCAAGATAGCAGGCTCACAGCACAGGGCGCAGGGCTACATAGAGGGTCCTTACATTCTGAGGTCCAGGATCCAGGGGTCCAGGTTTCCAGGGGTCAGCCGGCCGCAGGGGCATTTCACGCGGGTACTGTGGGATGTGACCTAGCTCCTTTAGGGTTGCATAAAGGGTTGGGTCATAAGGGGATACATTGTGGCACATGGGGGACATTAAGATGGGGAGAAAGGGGAGGGTACTCACCAGTTCCCGGGCAGAGGTGTAGTGTTGCTAGCTTCCCGCCCGCCCACCCAAAAACATGTTTATGATGGTGTTGCTGTTGGTTGTGTGCTGTTGTTCAGTGGTGTATCCTGGTTTTGTGCTGCCCTAGGCAGGACAAAACTCAGGCGCCCCCCTCCCACCCACGCCACCGCTCAGAGGAAAGTGCTCCCTCGCCGGCCGCCCACCTACCCGCACTTCCCAGCAGCCTGCCGGCCGCCCAGCATGCCTTGTTAGCCGCAAGGCTAACAAGGCATTTGCCCTGGGCATTTGGGGGCGGCTTTTTTTGCCGCCCCCTGAAAAATGCCGCCCAAGGCAAATGCCTTGTTTGCCTTGCGGCTAATACACACCTGCTGTTGTTTACTTTGTTTTGTCACAGCTCGCGGTAGTCCTGGCCTGCGAAGAGGTTTGGAAGAAAGTGCCCAAGCGGCTTGGGGAGACGCAGCCTGCTGAGAGCTGATGGCGGGGGCAGGCTGCTCCGGACTCGTGGGTCATTTGATAGAGCTGTCTGTTGGTAATCCCCCAACAGCTGACAGGTTGTGGACGCTGGCGATAATCTATGATAATCTATTAATAAAGCTGTGGCCGTTGCCCTTACCCATACAAAAGGTGTTGTGTATTTATTGGGCAACGGGTGGTGGGAGGTTTTGGTCCGGGGGCAGCAGTCAAGTTCCCCAGCGATGAGGGAGCCCAGTCCTGGAGAAAGGTAAGTGTTTAACCCCTTCAGCCCGGCGAAAGTGGGACTCTGAGGGTCGGGGGTGGGGGAGGGTGTTTTCCTGGCACTATAGTGGTCCTTTAAGTACACCTCTACTGGACTTCCAGACAGCCACTAGAGGCACTTTCTGGTGCCCAACTGAGTTTTACTCCATGAAACGACATTGAATATTCTCATGCTTTGCACGAGAGTGTGTAACGTCTTCAAATTCCCTATAGGAAAGCATTGGTTGAATGCTAGAGAGGGCCATACATTAGGTACCACCATTGCCGTGACAATGCAGGAGGAGGAGATCTAGCCAGCACCAAGAAAAGAGAAAAGTGAGTTTTTAACCCTTTGTTAACTTGATAGTTGTGGTAGGGACCTAATAGGTTAGGGACAGTGTCGCTATAGAGTTTGGAATACAGGTTTGCATTCCTAACGCTATTGTGTTGCTTGAATATAATAATCCAACTATTTCACAATGCCATGTTATGCATGGATGCATGAATGTACTGCTATGTTGTTATGGTGTGTGAGTGATTGTCTACATTTTACCTTAGGGTGGGCGCTCAATTGTTAACCTGTATAAGATTGTGCCTATAACCCCAATTTGCTTTGGCAGCCATCTACCATCATTCAGAGCATCTAAAGTGCAAAGTGTATAGTGCAGGGATTGTAAAATATTATGATAGCATAATAGCAGTTGCAATCTGCAGCATGTTGAGTACAACAAGTCTCCCTAAACCTAACTCTCACAACAATAAGCCTACTCCTAACTCAACACCCTTAGCCTAATTCCAGTTTACATCATGCTAAACTTATATCTGATTTCCAAAACTTAAAATTTCATTGGATAATCTTAATTTCACAACACTTTTGCCAAAAAATAGCCCTATTTTGATTTAATGGACTAGGCTGGAGATTAATTTATTTAATCTATTATTTAGCAAACTAATTTAAATTATATGTAAACATACCTTTTAAAATGATATTCTAAGCACCAAAACAACAACCAGGTTTTTTTTAGTTGTTTTTTTTAGAGATTATGCAACTGCATTGTCTCAGCTCAATGCTCTGCCATTTAGGAGTTAAATCACTTTTGTTTCTGTATATGCAACTCTAGCCTGAATGAAAAACAATGTATTTTCTTTATCTTACAGCATTGTGTACTGAACTATAATAACACAAGGAAGGTCCATTAAAAGAGCAGGAGATAAGAAATTACAGCTATGATAGGTGTGGCTAGGGCTGAATAAGCCACATGATTTTACTCCTAAATGGCAGATAATTAAGCATCCTCTATAAACCAAAACCACTTCATTAATCTAAAGTTGTTTTGGTGCTTAGAGTGCCCCTTTAAGTTTTTGACTCTCCTGGACATAGCAAGCACTGCAACTTCTGATCAGGACCAGGAATGGCTAGTTGCTATTTAAAATATTACATTCTAAGTTTGTTGTATGATTTTTGCATTGTAATATTAAAGGGACACTATAGACACCCAGACCACTTCATCTTACGGAAGTAATCTTGGTGCAGTGACCATGAACTTTTAAACCCTGCAATTTAAAACACTACAGCTGCTGGGGGTGAATCTGCTGCACTCACAGAGTAAAACCTGGTCACGTTGTGATGTAATTCCAGTAAAATACAAGTTTAGCAGGCTAAGATTGCCACAAGGCATATGTATGTATATGTGTTTGTAGTATCAGTTAGTTAATTACACGTAGCTAAGATACTGTTATCACTGTACTGACCAGGTGCAGGAATGTAAGAACTGGAATTACGCGTCCCTCTCCTTTGTATCAGATGAGCCACGTGGTTAGACCGGATGGATGAGTTTAGACTCTATTTATTAAATAGGTTAAGGGTATGTGTGGGTGTAGTTAATTGTGGGAGGAGCTACAGTGCTATATAAGGAATGTACTCTATGTATTCAGTACTCAGACTTTGCTGTATTTTGGTGACGCTAGTCCCTCTGAGTCCCGATCGGTGATCCAATAAAGAATCTCTTCCTTCCTGAAGAAACCTGTGTCCATCTCTCTGTGCTTGGCTTCCGTCAGTTTCTCCGGTATCATTTGGTGCATTGGCCGGGAAGCTCATCGTTCAACGGTAGCTGAGAGGCAGAGGCGTGAGACGGTCTATCTTTGCCCACGTTCTCTACGGCTGCACCCCTGAACTTCTGCGTGGACCTCCCTTCGTCTCGGCGCCACTGGTCTGTTGTCCAGGAGATCATCGGCCTCTACGTGAGAAGTGCTGGGGTGTCCCCGTCGATGAGTGTGAACTCAGGTTCAGGAACGAGGAGGTAAGACAACTGCTGTTTTAGACGGCAGGACCCACTAGGGGTATACCGATTGTGCGGTAGGCCCAAAGGGGTTTTGAATCTGTGTATCTGCCCCCTCTGTCGGAGGGAAGGAGCGAAGGCGCACCGCTCGATCGAACGCTCTTTAGTCAGACTGTTTGATTTGGTTAGTCAGGCGGGGTCCTGGTGTAAATAGCCCTAGCCGGACACCGGTGTCTTGTCTAGACTAGCGTTCTAGGGTGTATATTACGTTCGCTAGGTCGGAGGGACCGGGAGACTAAGCGGCGCCTGTGTAAATTCGGTTCGCTAGTTCTCATCCTATCTGGGCTAAGTGGGAAGGCGTGTAAATTTGGAACCCACTAGACTTTTGATAGTGCGACTAAGAGGCGCCTGTGTAAATTCGGTTCTCTAGCTCGCTATATATGTGGTGATTGGGCAGTGTGGCTAACCAAAACGGGTGTATATAGTTTTAGGTAGTCCATTCAAGGTACTGGCCAATAGTTTAGTTGGGAATTGTAAATGTGTTAACGATTGTTTTAGTAAAGTGTATATCTTGTTAGATAGCGCGAGCTCAGCCGTCTAGCGAGAGTGTTAATAGTGTGTTGCTGTATTATAGTGCACGGTACCATAACCCTGTATATTTACTGACATTATATAATAAGTACTAATCATTGTCGTCCATTGCATGTTTAACACCATAACCACTAATAATTGTATTGTGACCTTAACTTGTGCTTTGACCTATGCTAACCGTACTGTAACCGCTATTTGTAAAAGACGATGTTACTGGGGTGTGTTATAGACGGGTAATTCGTATATAGAGAATTATAGCGTGGGTGACTGTATAGTTACGCCAAAGGGCATAATATTGATTATATAGTGACTGGTGTAACAGCTGTGTGTGTACGGGAATTCCCTGAGTGTTTATTGTTATTGTGTACGTTTCACTTGGTAACCGTACCACGTGGTGCTGTTGCCAGAGGAAACGGGTGTGACTGTTGAATAGTACGCGTGTATAGTATTCGTTGTCGACGACGTTCCATTGTTAAGTATGGGTGCGTCGCAGTCAACGATTCCGGATCCCTTAGGATGTATGGTTAAGAATTTTAAAAAGGGATTCAAAGTTTGTGATTTTGGGGTAAAGATGTCTCCTGTACGTTTGGTCACTTTGTGTACTAGGGAGTGGCCTACTTTGGTTGCGGCATGGCCGCCACGTGGCAGTTTGGATCCAACTCTGGTACAGCGCTTACACGTGGCTGTATCGGGTAGGCCTGAACTTTACGGCCAGTTTCCTTATATTGACTGTTGGAGACAGGCCGTAAATGACTCGCCAAAATGGCTCCAGACATGCCACGAGGAGCAGTGTCGCCTCATGGTAGCTAGGACTTGCTCGTCCACTAGGACTGGTGTTAGGCCCATTTTGGACACGCCCCCTGAGTCCGAGATCCCTTTGCCGCCCCCTTACTTTCCGTTAAGAAGAAGTGACGCAAACGCAGGAAGTCCTGCACCCCTCCCCTCATTACCCTCATCCACTTCCGCTTCCTCCTCCAGTACAGGATCCACCCCCCCTCGTACTAAATCTCCCCTTCCGGAACCAGAATCCACCCCCATTAGAAACGAATATCCTGATTTGGCGCCACTTCAGACTTCCGGTCAAGCTTCATCTAGCTCGGCTCGAAGTGTTTTATTTACGACCTTTTCCCAAAACCGACCTCCCACATCCCCATACCCTATCTCTCCCCGACCGGAACCCATGACTGACGCCTCTCTACGTAGCCCCATCCAAACCCGACAGTTGACTGGTGCCCAACAATTAAAGCACTATCAGATGCCTCTTCGTCTGAATCCCGGGTCAGCTTATATCGATGCCGCAGGTCAAATGGCACACGCTGACCCAGTCTTCGTATATGTCCCATTTACCACAACCGATCTTTTAAACTGGAAGACCCATAATTCCTCGTATACTGAGAAACCACAAGCTATGACTGATCTGTTCACCTCAATAGTACAGACGCATAATCCGACATGGGCTGATTGCCAGCAGTTACTAATGACTTTATTTAACAATGAGGAAAGGACAAGAATAAATCAAGCAGCCATTAAAGCATTAGAGGATAGAGCCCGTGCTTTGAACCAAGCCAATCCAGCAGCATGGGCCGCGACACACTATCCCAACACCGATCCCGATTGGAACGTAAATGGTGCTGATATGGTTCAACTCAGAGCCTATAGAGACGCTATAATTGCTGGCATGAAAGCCGGAGGAAAGAAAGCCATTAACATGTCGAAGACAGTTGAGGTGATCCAGAAAAGCGATGAAGCGCCCAGTGTCTTTTATGACCGATTATTGGAGGCATACCGCTTGTATACCCCCTTTAATCCGGAAGACGCAGACAATTCCCGAATGGTTAACTCCGCCTTTGTCAGCCAAGCATACGGAGATATTAAGCGCAAGCTACAAAAGTTAGAAGGGTTTGCAGGTATGTCCATCACCCAACTAATGGAGGTAGCAAATAAGGTCTATATGAACAGGGATACAGAAAGTAAGAAAGAGGAAGAGCGCAAGATGCGTAAAAAGGCTGATATGCTAGCGGTAGCGATCGCAGGCGTAGATAAACGGGGCCCAGATAGAGGCAATAATAGATGGAGTAGGGAGCCTTTGAGTAGGGATCAATGCGCGTATTGCAAGGAAGAAGGGCATTGGAGGAACGAATGTCCGCAAAGAGAGCAGTACGAGAGAGACCAACCCAGGGCAGGCTACGGAAACTTTAGAGGTAGAGCGAGAGGTAGAGGAGGCCCCGGAGGGAGTAATGGTTATAGAGGGAGTAATGGGAACAGAGGAAGTGTTAGGGAAGACAGGTATATTCCAGCAGCGCAAAGGTCCCGCGATAGAGAAGGTAGGGACTTTGTAGGATTGGCTGACACTGTCATGGAGGACTATTGATACCGACCGGGCTCCATCCCCCTTGGTCGAGCGGAGCCTATGGTCGATGTATCAATAGGGGGGAAAAGGAGTGCGTTCATGATCGACACTGGTGCTGAACATTCAGTGGTGACTAATCTAGTTGCTCCTCCATCTGGAAGGACTATTACTGTGATAGGAGCAACTGGAAGAAGTGCTGAAAAACCGGTTCTTAAAAGTCGACTCTGTACATTGGGAGGCCACGTAGTAAAACACCAATTCCTTTATATGCCTGAATGTCCAGTCCAATTGCTGGGACGTGATATGCTATCAAAATTACAAGCGCAGATTACGTTCCTACCAAATGGAACAACATCCTTAAAGTTTAATGGACCTTCAGGTATTATGACTTTATCCGTACCAAAGGAAGAAGAGTGGCGACTTTATACAGTGTTGACTAGCCAAAACCCTAGGAGTGATGAGACATTGTTTAACATACCAGGAGTTTGGGCAGAGAACAACCCACCAGGACTGGCCCGCAATATTCCACCAATAAAAATTGAACTGAAACATGGGGTTTATCCAGTGAGCCTAAGACAATATCACATTCCGCAGAAGGCTAAGAAGAACATCCAATCCTATCTGGATAAGTTCATACGGTATGGTATCCTAAAATTCTGTACTTCCCCCTGGAACACCCCATTGCTGCCTGTTCAAAAGCCCGGTACAGATGAGTATCGACCTGTACAGGACTTAAGAGCAGTCAATGATGCGGTTGTTAGCATACATCCAGTTGTACCCAATCCATATAACCTGCTTGCTTTAATTCCGGGCGGGGCTACTTACTTCACAGTCTTAGATCTCAAAGATGCCTTCTTTTGCCTCCGAATTGCCGCAGAAAGCCAATGTATTTTCGCTTTCCAATGGGAGAACGCTGTAACGGGCTCAAAACGCCAAATGACTTGGACAAGACTGCCCCAAGGGTTTAAAAATTCACCTACCCTATTTGGTTCAGCTCTAAGTCAAGATCTACTGGATTTCGAGTCTATCCCAGGAGAATGTGTATTGTTACAATATGTAGATGACTTGTTGATAGCAGCAGTTACAAAAGAAAAATGTCAGCAAGCAACGCACGATCTACTACATATTCTCTGGAAGGCAGGATACAAGGTGTCCAGGAAGAAGGCTCAGTTGTGTTTGCCAACTGTCAAGTATCTGGGATTCCATATCTCTGAAGGTCAAAGGATTATGGGGCCAGAGAGAAAAGAAGCTGTCTGCCAAATACCAATACCCAAGAATAGAAGACAAGTGCGAGAATTCTTGGGGGCAGCAGGCTTCTGTAGGATATGGATTCCCAGCTATGCGATACTGGCAAAACCTCTGTACGCAGCCATCAAAGGTACAGAGCACGACCCCTTCTTATGGACCCAAGAACAGCAAACGGCATTTGAAGATGTGAAGAAGGCTTTGATGAGTGTCCCAGCATTAGGTCTACCTGATCACACACGACCATTCTACTTATATGTACACGAGCAAAGAAGAATGGCTGTGGGAGTATTGACACAGTACTTGGGATCATGGCAAAGACCTGTTGCCTACATGTCTAAGCAACTGGATGCAGTGGCCAGCGGACTTCCACCTTGTCTAAGAGCCGTAGCTGCAGCCGCCCTGCTAGTAGCTGAAGCCGATAAACTCACTCTGGGTCAAGAACTTTATGTACGAGTCCCACATGCAGTACAGACGTTGTTGGATTACAAAGGAAATCATTGGTTTAGTAACAGCCGTATGACCAAGTATCAAGCAATGTTGTGTGAAAACCCAAGAGTGCATTTAGAGACTGTAAACACCTTAAATCCAGCTACCCTTTTGCCGCAACCTACTGAAAGTCAACATGATTGTTTGGAAGTAATGGATGAAGTATTTTCAAGTAGACCAGATCTTCGTGATTTTCCCATCCAGAACCCCGATGTTCAATATTACACCGACGGCAGTAGTTATGTGAAAGAAGGGATCCGCTATGCAGGATATGCAGTGACAACAATAGACAAGGTGATAGAAGCTCGGCCACTGGCGAAAGGAACATCAGCACAAAAGGCAGAATTAATAGCACTAACACGAGCGTTACAATTGGCTGAAGGTTTAAGAGTAAATATCTATACGGACTCTAAGTATGCGTTTTTAACCACTCATGCCCACGGAGCTTTGTATAAAGAAAGAGGACTACTGAATTCAGAAGGCAAAGAAATCAAGTACGCAGCTGAAATCCTACAACTATTGGAAGCAGTGTGGGAGCCGAAAGAAGTCGGTATCATACATTGTCGAGCGCATCTGAGAGGAGATGGTGATGTAACCAAGGGAAATCGGATGGCAGATAGTGCAGCTAAGCGTGCTGCTGAATCAGGAAGACAGGAGTATGTGGGGCATATAGCTGCTCTTATACCAACTCCACTGTCCCAATGGACTCCAGTTTATACAGCTCAGGAAGAGGAGTGGTTAAAGACTGAACCGGGAAAGTATTTGGAGAACAAGTGGTATCAGCTAGAAGATGGAAGAATAGTCATACCAGCATCACTAGCGGTAGAAATTGTCCAAAATTATCACAACGGGACACATTCTGGGAGAGACAGTACTGAAGAATCTCTCAGGAAACATTTCTACATACCAAGATTGTCCAACTTGACTCAGGCCATTGTACGCAGATGTGTAACGTGTGCTAAGAATAATGCAAGACAAGGACCAGTAAAGCCACCAGGAGTCCAGTTTATGGGGGGACTCCCCATGTCCGATCTACAAATAGACTTTACAGTAATGCCTAAATCGGGTGGACATCGTTACCTGTTGGTAATTGTGTGCACCTATTCAGGCTGGGTAGAAGCATGTCCTACTCGTACAGAGAAAGCAGGAGAAGTTGTAAGATTCCTGCTACGAGAAATAATACCCCGATATGGACTACCCTGTTCTATAGGATCGGACAATGGTCCAGCTTTTGTTCATCAGTGCCTACAACAACTGACTCATATGCTTGGTATAAAGTGGAGGCTTCATACTGCATATAGACCCCAGAGTTCTGGTAAGGTAGAGAGAATGAATAGAACTATAAAGAACCAGTTGGCTAAAATGTGTCAGGAAACCCAACTTAAGTGGAACGTTCTCTTACCCATGGCTTTATTGCGAATCCGCAGTACCCCTACCAGAAGGATGGGCCTCTCTCCTTTTGAAATCATGTATGGGCGACCACCTCCCGTACTTGGTAACTTAAGGGGGGACTTGAGTCAGTTGGGAGAAGGAATTACCCGGCAGCAGGTTGTAGAGTTGGGTAAGACTATGGAGGAGGTACAGAAATGGGTACAAGATAGATTACCTGTGAATATTTATCCCCCTGTTCATAGTTATCATCCAGGAGACCAAGTGTGGATTAAAGAGTGGAATAATGTACCGTTAGGGCCCAAGTGGAGAGGTCCTTATGTTGTTCTTTTGTCTACCCCTACAGCGATAAAAGTAGCCGAAGTAACTCCGTGGATACATCACTCCAGGGTTAAACCAGCAGCAGTCGATTCTTGGCAAATTACAGCAGATCCAGAGAATCCCTGCAAGATCCGGTTGAAACGCACTACTCAGTCGGAGTAACGAGGAATTATTGTGGATTACAAATTTTATTGTTACAGGTGTGAGTGAGAAGGCCATAATAAAGCCTGTCCGCTTACCAACACATAGTGTATAAGCCAGGAAAGTCTCGAAGGGACACCTGTGAAGACGAGCAGAACTCCATTCCCTGCAGCCCTCACATCCTGGAAGCTGAGGTTCCATCGCACGGACGAAGACTGAGGATGACGGCGAAAGATGTGCTTTTGATTGTGTTTATTTATATGTGTTTTTATATTCAGGAAGGTAGAGGTACCGACACTCCTAGCTGTGAGGTATGCATTAAGACTACGAGAACAGGTAACCATATTTCCCAAACCCTAATTTGGCATTCACAATACGAATGTAAAGGAGAGGTATCAAGATGTAGATACCTAAATATAGACTATAGTGTGTGCCATTTAGGAGTAGGAGAACCTAAGTGCTTCAGTCCAGAGTATCAACCTCGTACAATTTGGTTGACTCTCAGGAATGGAGATCCTCAGGGGACCCTAATTAATAAGACGGTGTTAGAATCCGTACATTCTTCGGGTGTTCTGCTATTTGATGCATGTAAGGCGATATCAAGTGGTAGAAAACCGTGGAATGTATGTGGGGATCTTAGATGGGAGAGGACGTATGGGTCTAATGATAAATATATTTGTCCCAGTGGTAAAAATAAATATGTGAGTCCTAGATGCCCAAATAAAGACTATAACTTTTGTCCATATTGGTCTTGTGTGGGGTGGGCGACTTGGGGACAGACAGTAGATAAAGACATGATAGTGACTAAGTTGCCGACTAGCCCTTATTGTAAGTCTATGGAATGCAACCCAGTCCATATACTTATTAATAAACCCGACAAGTTCCTAGATAAGTATGGAAATTTATTTGGGTTTCAGATATACGGGACGGGTTTAGATCCTGGGACATTATTGTTTATAGGAATAGAGACTGATACGGTATCCTCCCAGACTCATCAAGTATACCATTCCTTTTATGAAGAGATGAGTATAGATAATAAGATCCCCCATAACGCTAAAAACCTGTTCATTGACCTAGCTGAAAGTATTGCCGGTAGTCTTAATGTTACCAACTGCTATGTGTGTGGAGGTACTAACATGGGAGACCAATGGCCTTGGGAAGCAAAGGAGGTAATGTCCGGTTCTGAGGCAGTTGACCAACTAATATCTACACAAGCCGATTATCATTTGAGTGTTAGAGGTAAATCTGAGTGGAGATTAAAGACCTCCATCATAGGTTATGTTTGCATAGCAAGGAAAGGAATAATGTATAATACTTCTGTAGGAGAATTAACTTGTCTAGGGCAAAAAGCTTATGATGATGATACTAAAAATACAACTTGGTGGTCGGCTTCAAATGTCTCAGAACCATCTAACCCGTTTGCTAGATATGCCAGTTTAAAGGATGTGTGGTTTGATTTATCCATCACATCTACCTGGAGAGCCCCAGCAAATTTGTACTGGATCTGTGGTAAGAAAGCCTATTCGGAGTTGCCACAGGACTGGGAAGGGGCATGTGTGTTGGGTATGCTCAAACCATCCTTCTTCTTGTTACCGATTGAAACAGGTGAGACTTTAGGTGTTAAAGTGTATGATGTGAATCATAGGAAGAAAAGGGGACCCTTAGAGATAGGCACCTGGGAAGATAATGAATGGCCTCCCCAGCGTATCATAGATTATTATGGGCCAGCCACGTGGGCAGAAGATGGTACCTTTGGTTATAGAACCCCAATTTATATGCTCAACCGTATTATAAGATTACAGGCGGTGGTTGAGATTATTACTAATGAGACCTCACAAGCACTCAATCTTCTAGCGAAGCATAATACCAGGATGAGGACAGCAGTGTACCAAAATAGATTAGCCTTGGATTACCTTTTGGCAGTAGAGGGAGGTGTATGTGGGAAGTTTAACCTGAGCAATTGCTGTCTTCAAATAGATGACGAAGGGCAAGCAATAGCTGAGCTTACTAGCCATATGGTTAAACTAGTGCATGTGCCTACTCAGGTATGGAAAGGGTACAATCCAAGTAGTTGGTTTGGTAGCTGGTATGAGTGGTTTGGAGGGCTTAAGGCAGTGGTAGGTGGAGTCCTACTGATTTTACTGTTGTGTCTACTCCTACCGTGTCTTATACCCTTAGTAGTTAGGTCTGTGCAAAGCCTGATAGGAAGTATAGCAGAGAGGAAGGCTGCTGCACAGATAATGGCGATATATAAGTATAAGGCTCTAGATCAAGGAGAACCAATGCAGGAAGATGAGTGTTAAAAGATTCACATCATAAGATAAGTCTGGTCTGGTTCATGGTAACCTGAGGTATATGCAAACCAAGGTTAAGTGATGCCTCAAGTAATTGTGAAATATCAGAGGCATCAAAGGGGGGAATGTGATGTAATTCCAGTAAAATACAAGTTTAGCAGGCTAAGATTGCCACAAGGCATATGTATGTATATGTGTTTGTAGTATCAGTTAGTTAATTACACGTAGCTAAGATACTGTTATCACTGTACTGACCAGGTGCAGGAATGTAAGAACTGGAATTACGCGTCCCTCTCCTTTGTATCAGATGAGCCACGTGGTTAGACCGGATGGATGAGTTTAGACTCTATTTATTAAATAGGTTAAGGGTATGTGTGGGTGTAGTTAATTGTGGGAGGAGCTACAGTGCTATATAAGGAATGTACTCTATGTATTCAGTACTCAGACTTTGCTGTATTTTGGTGACGCTAGTCCCTCTGAGTCCCGATCGGTGATCCAATAAAGAATCTCTTCCTTCCTGAAGAAACCTGTGTCCATCTCTCTGTGCTTGGCTTCCGTCAGTTTCTCCGGTATCAACGTGATGCAGATACTCTTAGTAAAAGCATTGACTCACTGCTTTCCTGTGAGGTTTGTATTCCAAATGTTATAGCGCTCCTTTAATACTCAACTATCCATTATACTTGAAAGTATGAAGTCACCTGTTGGTGCCATTGTTTAAGTAGCCAAATCATAGTCCAGCCCTGCATCCGAAACGCTCCATAAAGAGGTTATGAAATAATGGACAACCGTCAAATCACATAATATAAATTAAATAATATAAATACACATGCAAATCAAATTCAGTGTCACAATTTTATTTTACATATGCATAATCCATTAATATGAACATACACCCACATTTCAGTATAACTCCATCAGGGTTATTCACTAACGCAAGAATTGCCAGGTATTCAAAGTGAATTTCAAATGTAACGCCAAAATAGCTGAGCAGGAAGCATAGTTGATTTTTGGCCTATTTTGGACTTAAATAAAAAATTCACAAATTTGCACAATGCTGTGCCAGCTGTGGATTTACCATTTGCCCATCCTTGCAGGGTTGTATTTTTAAGCAGTGTTTGTGCGTTTAAATGTAAGCAGTTATTTGTATAGAGTATCTGTGTGCATGTAGAGGTATATTTGTATGTACTGTTGCCATTGAAATGCAGTGGTTTACTTGTGTGTAGTGTTTACGTTTAAATGTGTGTTTGTATGTAGTGTTAGTGCTTGATTGCAGGGTTGTGTTTTCATGATGTGTTGGTGATGATTGCTGGCATGTATGCACATACACACATACACTGCCACATACATACATACTTACAAATATATACACATTTACAGACACATATAAACACATTGACACACACACATCTTGACACACTGATACGTACACAACTTTCCACAGAAATATATGCACACACTGACATACATACATACATACATACATACACCCTGACACAGAAACACACAATGACACATACACAAAACTTTACACCAGGGCCGGACTGGCCCACCGGGATACCGGGAAATTTCCCGGTGGGCCGCGGCACCTGGGAGCTGCTCTGGCAATATATGTGCCACCGGGTGACCGGTCCGGTGGCACATACTCTGATAGGGCCGGCCGGGTGGCAGCCTCGCCGGTCCGGCGGCATTTCTAATGCTGGGGGCTGAGCCTGAAGGAGGAGGGAGGAGCATGTCTCTGTACCATGCTCCCTCGCGGTTCCCACAATTCACAGCACAGGAACCGCGAGGGAGCATGGTACAGAGACATGCTCCTCCCTCCTCCTTCAGGCTCAGCCCCCAGCATTAGAAATGCCGTCGGACCGTCGAGGCTGTAGTGGAATGCGCTGCCCCCCCTGACTCCTCTCAGGTAGGGGGGTGGGGGGGCAAGAAAGAGACAGCGGGGGAGGGAGAATGGGGGGGGATGCAAGAAAGACAGAAGGGGAGGGAGAATGGGGGGGGTGCAAGAAAGAGACAGAGGGGGAGGGAGAATGGGGGGGTGCAAAAAAGAGACAGAAGGGGAGGGGGGTGCAAGAAAGAGACAGAAGGGGAGGGAGAATGGGGGGTTGCAAGAAAGAGACAGAAGGGGAGGGAGAATGGGGGGGTGCAAGAAAGAGACAGAAGGGGAGGGAGAATGGGGGGGGTGCAAGAAAGAGACAGAGGGGGAGGGAGAATGGGGGGTGCAAGAAAGACAGAGGGGGAGGGAGAATGGGGGGTGCAAGAAAGTGACAGAAGGGGAGGGAGAATGGGTGGGGGGTGCAAGAAAGAGACAGAGGGGGAGGGAGAATGGGTGGGGTGGTGCAAGAAAGAGACAGAGGGGGAGGGAGAATGGGGGGGTGCAAGAAAGAGACAGAGGGGGAGGGAGAATGGGTGAGGGGGTGCAAGAAAGAGACAGAGGGGGAGGGAGAATGGGTGGTGGGGGGTGCAAGAAAGAGACAGAGGGGGAGGGTGCAAGAAAGAGACAGAGGGGGAGAGAGAATGGGGGGGGGGGTGCAAGAAAGAGATGGGTGGGGGGTGCAAGAAAGAGACAGGGGGAGGGAGAATGGGGGGTGCAAGAAAGAGACGGGGGGAGGGAGAATGGGGGGTGCAAGAAAGACAGAGGGGGAGGGAGAATGGGTGTGGGGGGGTGCAAGAAAGAGACAGAGGGGGAGAGAGAATGGGTGGGGGGTGCAAGAAAGAGACGGGTGGGGGGGTGCAAGAAAGAGACAGGGGGGTGCAAGAAAGAGAAAGGGGGGGTGCAAGAAAGAGACAGGGGGGAGTGCAAGAAAGAGACAGGGGGTGCAAGAAAGAGGGGGAGGGAGAGTGCCACAGGAAAAGGAGGGAGAATAGAGAGACAGAGGGGGGAGAATAGAGAGGCAGAGGGGGAGGGAGAGTGCCACAGGGAAAGGAGGGAGAAAGAGGCAGAGGGGGGATAATAGAGAGACAGGGGAAGAGATATGTGGGGGAGAGAGAGAGAGAGACACATGGAAAGGGGGGAGAGAGACAGAGGGGAAGAGATATGTGGGGGAGAGAGACAGATGGGAAGAGATGTGTGGGGGAGAGAGAGACACCTGGAAAGGGGGAGAGAGACAAAGGGGAAGAGATATGTGGGGGAGAGAGAGGGAAAGGGGGGAAAGAGACAGAGGGGAAGAGAGATGTAGGGGAGAGAGACACAGGGAAAGGGAGGAGAAAGAGACAGAGGGGAAGAGAGATGTGGAGGAGAGAGAGACACAGGGAAAGGGGGGAGACAGAGACAGAGGGGAAGAGAGAGACAGGGAGAAAGGAGAGAGACACACAAGGGGAGGGGGAAGAGTGAAACAGAGGGAGAAAGGAGAGACACACACAAGGGGAGGGGGAGAAAGGCAGAGGGGGAAGAGAGAGACTGGGAAGGAGAGGGGAGACTCCTCTTCCCCCCTCCCCCCCCCCACGAGGCTCTCCCTTGGTGGTCGCAGTGTTGAAAGTGAACTCTAGCCCCATAGACACACTACCCCCACACACACACCATACACATGCACACATTGCCCCCCACACATTCACAGCCCCCCACACACACATTCACAGCCCCCCATACACACATTTCCCCACACACCCTACGCATTCACACACTACACCCCCCACACACACATACACTGAACCTTTCACACACACACTGCACCCCTCACACATTGCACCACTGCTCCTATACCCTACTACAGCCCCATATCCCAGCAGACCCCAGGTAAGTTGTCAAACTGTTCTTAACCCCTTAAGGACCAAACTTCTGGAATAAAATGGAATCATGACATGTCACACATGTCATGTGTCCTTAACCCCTTAAGGACACAACTTCTGGAATAAAAGGGAATCATGACGGAATAGATCCGTCATGTGTCCTTAAGGGGTTAAGGGGTTTTAAACGGTTTGACTTCTTACTCTGTGAAGGGGTCCCGGCACTCCTTGCACCATAACCACTACACAGAGCAGTACTGTTATTGTACATGGATTTTTTTCCCCTCCCGGGATCAGGCTCTGGATCCTCCAATGGTATATGACATGTATATTAATGTGTGTATTAGTTATATACATATATATACATACATACATATATATATATACACATACATACATACATACATACATACACACACACACACACACATACATATATACATATACACACACAAGTAGAAATTGTAGCCGTATTAGTCCAGTGATGTAGATGTAAAAAATAGATAACATTCGTATCTTGTAATACCTTTTTTATTGGACTAACAGAATTTTTTATTGACAAGCTTTCGGGATAACCTCCCTTTCTCAAGTCTGAAGCATTTCTGAGCAAGACGACACATAGAATTGTAGATTATGCTAACGTAGTGTACCTATAATCTTAATTTTAATAATGACAGGAGGCGAGTATTTTGCATAACTTTCTTTACTTTATGCCTCCAGCAGCACAAGTCAATCAGAAAAACTTTAAACCAATCAGTAACCAGCATCACATCTATATAAAGCCCTGACAGTCACATGATTTCCTCTTTCTTTGATGCGAAAACAGTCCATTATAACGTCAGGGAATTCAAATAACAGTCCTGAGTAACGTGTAGAACATAACTTGTAACGAGGCTTGAAACCTTCCAGCTTTATCTTGATCTTTATCTTTATGATGGTTACTCTGAAAAGAACAGAAATACGTGAAAGGTGATGGAACCCAACTGATGTCCACATTAAATCCAGTATTATATGTATCTATATTTATATTACGTTAATATACTAAAACATTAAACAACCGTAGAATACTTTAATAATCGCCACGGCTGAAACACCCGTCAACCAAATAAGCATCCCATAAAATATACTGAAATATCCAAAATCTTATAATTAGACTGAAGATGACAACCAGAAAATAGAATTTCCCAGAGTATAGGGAGGGAAACAGGGAGGGAAAATACTCGCCTCCTGTCATTATTAAAATTAAGATTATAGGTACACTACGTTAGCATAATCTACAATTTTATCACATGACGGGAGGCTTCGTATTTTGCATTTTTAAAGCTGTGGTATGAGCGAAAAGGATGCGTGTGTGGTTGACGAAAATATACGGAAGTTGTCTCGCCGCGTCCGATTCGCCGCCCGTAAAAAATATAGAGGCCCCCCTGAAGGCCTGAGAAGCGGCCGTGCCTCGTACCGAATGAGTACCTTAAGCACGTCTCCACTCCCGTTAACGATAACACCAGTGAACCCATCCAGACAGAGTGTTCATGGGAACTGGCTTGTATGGTTGTTATAAATCCCGCAGATGTCTTACTGTGTCAATCTAAGTGATGTCGGGATCTCCATATAACCAAACACCGCTATAACTGCACAAAGACTGGGAGACCGCCGGGAACCGGGTAAAATGCGGACGCGAAAGGGATTAGTTCTACGAAACATCGTAGAGGTCCTCCCTTCTGGTGATACCGAAAAACCATTTACGTCGACCTCCAGAGTATCTGATACCGGACGAAAAAATCTAACGTAACGTGATTATGACTGACGGTTGACGGAGGGATAGGTTCGTGTTATCAGACTAGTTCCGAAAACCCCAATCAAAGTCTCACAACAGTGATACTTTAACTCATGGTTCTGGACCGTATGTTACCCCGTGGAAAAACGACCTATGAAAAGGTTCTTGATCGACCGGAGTGTCGTGGATCGTACTATGCGCTGTCGAACGGAGCGGAACCCGTTAATGGAGCGGTCGGATCGTGCCGATCGGCCCGTCGTGAAAATTATGAGCAAGATTCAACATCGAGGTAGATAGGGGTAGTAAAAAAGACCGTAGTCCCTTTCCATACCCCAGTGACTTCCAAGTGTTCCATGTGGATAAGTTATTTCGGGGAATACCTGTTGTCCATGAGTCCCATGACTCTAGTTGGTTGCGATAGTCCCTTGACATACCAGTCTCCCTTGAAGGACACCAATTCACCAACTCTAGCCGCCCCTGCATTAACAATCGATGATGATGTTCTCCCTTTTGATCTGCCCGAAGGCAAGTTAGAACTGAAGAAGTAGAGGATGATCCCAATTAAAGACAAATCATTCTAGGTGTCACGCTTAGCTCCTTTACCTCTGTAATGAGTGCTATCGAAGTCCTTGCCATTCTGATCCCAATTTCATAGGTGTGCCCGGATCTCAGGCAGCGAGCTTTCAGTCGATGTCTGGCCTGTCCGTGAAGTGGTCATGGGAAATAGTCAAGGTACTATGGAGCCTTTCCGCCATATCCGTCGCATTTCCTTACGAAAAATCGCTATCGCTGATGTGGAAAAAGTGCAATCCGTCCAAGGTGGAATCTATTCTGAAGTAGAGGTACGTAGTTACTCGGAGCTGGAATCGAACCGACTCCGCTCTGTTCATTATGAATCCCAACGATTCCAGAAACTGTAACAATAAATCTCGTTTGTATACGCAGTTAGGAATTGGGCTTGCAAAGGTCAGCAAGTTGACTAGGTATGCTACAGCGGATACCCTTTGCTCTTCAGTGCGTCCTGACCAGCTTCCAAAACTTCTTGAGGTACTATGTGAGCCAATAGGTAAGTGTCCTTTCAAATCTTACCTTGCAAAACCCTTTGGAGGAGCAGGTCTCCTAACAGGTGTATACCTTCCTTCTTGAGATGTCAGTACGTCCCAAAGCCATTGGGTTGGCCTATGTTGATGACTAGGTGAGAGTCTCCGGTCTTCTTCTTTACTACTTTTACGTGGACCTCGGTCTGATCGGGGCATAGATATCCCTGTAGTGACACCGAGCTCCCTGTTGAGGACTATCTTGTACGTTCCTAGATGACATGGCCATTCCATCCTGAGCTTGTTTCGTACTTCTTTTCCCCGAAGCCGGAGGTTGGCAAGGTGTGCCCGGTGCTTCGGCAAACCCCTTTCGGGTGATCCTGGGTGTCTGTTGGTGCGCGAGTCAACCAAGGTTTTCCAGTGTGCCAAAGGAAACTTTTCTTGCCAGGCGGATTCTGTCACTTTCCCTCTTCCGATGAAGACTCTCCCTTCTCTTATGATTTCCAGAGAAGGGGGGGGGAGATGGAGTCCTCGTCCCCTGATGATGGAGTCTGAGATGTTCAATGTGTAGGATGTTCTGAGAGACGGTTCCGCTAAGTCGTGGTTTTCTCTTTCCCCATTGGGGAAGTCGCGTTGGGCCATTCCCATGGTGCTTAGGTGGTAGGATGCCCGACTTGTTAGTCAGCCCCCTGGAGAGGGCTTCTTCACTTGGAAATTGTTCGGTGAATTGAGGGAAATCCGACCTGTTGGTTCACACCCTTTCGGTTTGTGGAGTCAGGATCGTATAACAGTACGCTTATTGTCACTCAGTGTGCCTCTGTGTATAACCGGGGTCACCCAGCATTTTGATTAATTGGTACCACTTTCGCAGGATCTGGGCAGTTGTCTGAGCATGAGGACACTCTCCGTAGGACCGGGACGTACCCGGGTATGGGAGACGTGAAAGTCTCCCTATGTATAATCCAATGGTTCATCCTTATATGTCCTAGAATTGTGGAGTTTGGCGGTATAGTGGGTTCTCCTTCTCGGTTAAGGGAAGGGCGTACGGGTCCTCCAATTGAAACATGGAGGTGTCGGCACACATGCCTGTAGTGTGCCCTGGTCTTGTTGGGACCCTCTTCCGGTCTGTGGGGTACCGAGACAGGTGTCAGGTATGGTAATACATTTATAGTCACTAGTGGGTCTCCACCTACAGCTGGGGTTCACCCAGAACTGTTTCCATCAATACCACTTAGAGATTTCCTGGAGTGGCCTGAGGAGGGGGTCGCCCTCAATAAGACCGGGATGAACGGTCAGAAATGTCGGGACGTAAGCCCGTATGGGGGTACGGTAGTCTCCAAATTATCCAATGGGTCACCCTTATTGGCTATAGTACTGTGGAGCTTTGGCAGCACCGTGAGCTCTCCTTCTTGGTGCTGTCGACATACCTGTATCCATTGTGTAACAGATCGTACTCCGTGGTTATCAGCCCGTCCAAGGGCGTGGGGATTAGACCTCAATATCTATATGTCCCTAGCCATTCCGGGTCTAGGCTGGGTTCTCTGACTTCCTGAGGTATGTCTTACCAGTCCTCCTCCTCCGAGGGCGAGTCCTCTGCCCTCCATTCGTCTATGATTTCTAAGGACAGTGGAGATAATGGTTCCTCATCCCCTGATGGGGGTCTTGTGGAGTGTCTGACACAAAGGTAGTATGATTCTTCCCGTCTGTGGGGAGACAGAGTATACGTCAGTGCGTATGTAGCTACACAGTGGCTTCCACATACAACTGGGGGACACCCAGGTATCATGTAATCAGTACCACTAGGAATTTGACTAGTGGTCTGAAGAGGGGCCACCCTCTTATCGACCGGGGTGAACGGTCTTAAATGTTGGGCCGGAGCCCGGTAATGGTCGGGACGGAGCCCGGTAATGGTCAGGACGGAGCCCGGTAATGGTCGGGACGGAGCCCGGTAATGGTCGGGACGGAGCCCGGTAATGGTCGGGACGGAGCCCGGTAATGGTCGGGACGGGGCCCGGTAATGGTCGGGACGTAAGCCCGGTAATGGGAGGTATCGAAGACCTCAGTACGCTTTCACCCTTGTGTATGTAATTTTGTGGAAATTTTGCCATTGTGGATTGTGCGTACTTCGTTATAAGCCCTAGATTGGGCGTGGTGGTCACCCTTTGTAAAACAAAATTGTCATTTCGGATAATGCCAGATTTTTTGTTGTTGTTGTTTGTTTGTTTGTAATGATTTCTGGGTAGTTCTTCAGTGGTTTATACCAATCCTCATTGCCTTTTGTGAGTGCTCACCCGATTGGGCAGTGCAGCCTGATGGGAGTTGTTCCTGGTTTGGTGTAATATAATCCCAATGGTAAGTAACCTGCAGTGGCCCTTTAGCACAGAGTTGCAGGGGTTAACTGCAGTGAGAAGTGTGCTTAGCCTGATGGGAGTTGTTCCTGGTTTGGTGCAATACAATTCTAATGGTAAGTTATCTGCAGAGGCCCTTTAGCACAGAGTTGCAGGGGTAACTGCAGTTAGAAGTGTGTTAAGCCTGATGGGAGTTGTTCCTGGCTTGGTGTAATACAATCCCAATGGTAAGTTACCTGCAGTGGCCATTTAGCACAGAGTTGAAGGGGTTAACTGCAGTGAGAAGTGTGCTTAGCCTGATGGGAGTTGTTCCTGGCTTGGTGTAATACAATCCCAATGGTAAGTTACCTGCAGTGGCCATTTAGCACAGAGTTGCAGGGGTTAACTGCAGTGAGAAGTGTGCTGAGCCTGATGGGAGTTGTTCCTGGTTTGGTGCAATACAATCCTAATGGTAAGTTATCTGCAGTGGCCCTTTAGCACAGAGTTGCAGGGGTTAACTGCAGTGATAAGTGTGTTAAGCCTGATGTGGGGAGTGTGTTTAGTTTTTACACCTATATTATGTGGCAAAACTTTATTTCCGACAATGTCCAGCATTTTGACCCTTCACCTTTAAAACTAGGTGAGGTGTCCTGTGGGTAGGACCAGTTTATTCAGGTAACTCTTAATGGCACATAAAACATTTATAGAAGCAGAAAAAACTATGTGCCAGTTCGTGGGAATCACGAACTGGCGAAACTAAGATGGCCGCCGAGGATCTCGCGGTATCGCGAGATCCAAGATGGCCGCCGTTCGCGCGCAAAATTGCCGCGCAGTCCGCGATCGCGGCCCGCGATTGCGGTCCGACAGTATCGGTCGGTGCCCCCTCGCGCCCCCCTACCCACCCCTCGGTACCCTGGGACTCTTGGAGAAGCCTGGTGGTCCCGCGCGATCGCGGTAAAATGCCGCGAATCGCGAGGGACAAACAGGCAAGCAGGCAGACAGCAACAGATCCCAGCAGGGGAAAAAACAGTGGGGAAAAAAAAAACACCTTACAGTCCAGGGAGAAGGATGGGTACAGCAGAGAGAAGTAGAGGAGGCAGATGAAAGAGGGGGGCCCCAGGCAGGGGGGAAATTAAAAGGTACTGTGATGTAATTCCAGTAAAATACAAGTTTAGCAGGCTAAGATTGCCACAAGGCATATGTATGTATATGTGTTTGTAGTATCAGTTAGTTAATTACACGTAGCTAAGATACTGTTATCACTGTACTGACCAGGTGCAGGAATGTAAGAACTGGAATTACGCGTCCCTCTCCTTTGTATCAGATGAGCCACGTGGTTAGACCGGATGGATGAGTTTAGACTCTATTTATTAAATAGGTTAAGGGTATGTGTGGGTGTAGTTAATTGTGGGAGGAGCTACAGTGCTATATAAGGAATGTACTCTATGTATTCAGTACTCAGACTTTGCTGTATTTTGGTGACGCTAGTCCCTCTGAGTCCCGATCGGTGATCCAATAAAGAATCTCTTCCTTCCTGAAGAAACCTGTGTCCATCTCTCTGTGCTTGGCTTCCGTCAGTTTCTCCGGTATCATTTGGTGCATTGGCCGGGAAGCTCATCGTTCAACGGTAGCTGAGAGGCAGAGGCGTGAGACGGTCTATCTTTGCCCACGTTCTCTACGGCTGCACCCCTGAACTTCTGCGTGGACCTCCCTTCGTCTCGGCGCCACTGGTCTGTTGTCCAGGAGATCATCGGCCTCTACGTGAGAAGTGCTGGGGTGTCCCCGTCGATGAGTGTGAACTCAGGTTCAGGAACGAGGAGGTAAGACAACTGCTGTTTTAGACGGCAGGACCCACTAGGGGTATACCGATTGTGCGGTAGGCCCAAAGGGGTTTTGAATCTGTGTATCTGCCCCCTCTGTCGGAGGGAAGGAGCGAAGGCGCACCGCTCGATCGAACGCTCTTTAGTCAGACCGTTTGATTTGGTTAGTCAGGCGGGGTCCTGGTGTAAATAGCCCTAGCCGGACACCGGTGTCTTGTCTAGACTAGCGTTCTAGGGTGTATATTATGTTCGCTAGGTCGGAGGGACCGGGAGACTAAGCGGCGCCTGTGTAAATTCGGTTCGCTAGTTCTCATCCTATCTGGGCTAAGTGGGAAGGCGTGTAAATTTGGAACCCACTAGACTTTTGATAGTGCGACTAAGAGGCGCCTGTGTAAATTCGGTTCTCTAGCTCGCTATATATGTGGTGATTGGGCAGTGTGGCTAACCAAAACGGGTGTATATAGTTTTAGGTAGTCCATTCAAGGTACTGGCCAATAGTTTAGTTGGGAATTGTAAATGTGTTAACGATTGTTTTAGTAAAGTGTATATCTTGTTAGATAGCGCGAGCTCAGCCGTCTAGCGAGAGTGTTAATAGTGTGTTGCTGTATTATAGTGCACGGTACCATAACCCTGTATATTTACTGACATTATATAATAAGTACTAATCATTGTCGTCCATTGCATGTTTAACACCATAACCACTAATAATTGTATTGTGACCTTAACTTGTGCTTTGACCTATGCTAACCGTACTGTAACCGCTATTTGTAAAAGACGATGTTACTGGGGTGTGTTATAGACGGGTAATTCGTATATAGAGAATTATAGCGTGGGTGACTGTATAGTTACGCCAAAGGGCATAATATTGATTATATAGTGACTGGTGTAACAGCTGTGTGTGTACGGGAATTCCCTGAGTGTTTATTGTTATTGTGTACGTTTCACTTGGTAACCGTACCACGTGGTGCTGTTGCCAGAGGAAACGGGTGTGACTGTTGAATAGTACGCGTGTATAGTATTCGTTGTCGACGACGTTCCATTGTTAAGTATGGGTGCGTCGCAGTCAACGATTCCGGATCCCTTAGGATGTATGGTTAAGAATTTTAAAAAGGGATTCAAAGTTTGTGATTTTGGGGTAAAGATGTCTCCTGTACGTTTGGTCACTTTGTGTACTAGGGAGTGGCCTACTTTGGTTGCGGCATGGCCGCCACGTGGCAGTTTGGATCCAACTCTGGTACAGCGCTTACACGTGGCTGTATCGGGTAGGCCTGAACTTTACGGCCAGTTTCCTTATATTGACTGTTGGAGACAGGCCGTAAATGACTCGCCAAAATGGCTCCAGACATGCCACGAGGAGCAGTGTCGCCTCATGGTAGCTAGGACTTGCTCGTCCACTAGGACTGGTGTTAGGCCCATTTTGGACACGCCCCCTGAGTCCGAGATCCCTTTGCCGCCCCCTTACTTTCCGTTAAGAAGAAGTGACGCAAACGCAGGAAGTCCTGCACCCCTCCCCTCATTACCCTCATCCACTTCCGCTTCCTCCTCCAGTACAGGATCCACCCCCCCTCGTACTAAATCTCCCCTTCCGGAACCAGAATCCACCCCCATTAGAAACGAATATCCTGATTTGGCGCCACTTCAGACTTCCGGTCAAGCTTCATCTAGCTCGGCTCGAAGTGTTTTATTTACGACCTTTTCCCAAAACCGACCTCCCACATCCCCATACCCTATCTCTCCCCGACCGGAACCCATGACTGACGCCTCTCTACGTAGCCCCATCCAAACCCGACAGTTGACTGGTGCCCAACAATTAAAGCACTATCAGATGCCTCTTCGTCTGAATCCCGGGTCAGCTTATATCGATGCCGCAGGTCAAATGGCACACGCTGACCCAGTCTTCGTATATGTCCCATTTACCACAACCGATCTTTTAAACTGGAAGACCCATAATTCCTCGTATACTGAGAAACCACAAGCTATGACTGATCTGTTCACCTCAATAGTACAGACGCATAATCCGACATGGGCTGATTGCCAGCAGTTACTAATGACTTTATTTAACAATGAGGAAAGGACAAGAATAAATCAAGCAGCCATTAAAGCATTAGAGGATAGAGCCCGTGCTTTGAACCAAGCCAATCCAGCAGCATGGGCCGCGACACACTATCCCAACACCGATCCCGATTGGAACGTAAATGGTGCTGATATGGTTCAACTCAGAGCCTATAGAGACGCTATAATTGCTGGCATGAAAGCCGGAGGAAAGAAAGCCATTAACATGTCGAAGACAGTTGAGGTGATCCAGAAAAGCGATGAAGCGCCCAGTGTCTTTTATGACCGATTATTGGAGGCATACCGCTTGTATACCCCCTTTAATCCGGAAGACGCAGACAATTCCCGAATGGTTAACTCCGCCTTTGTCAGCCAAGCATACGGAGATATTAAGCGCAAGCTACAAAAGTTAGAAGGGTTTGCAGGTATGTCCATCACCCAACTAATGGAGGTAGCAAATAAGGTCTATATGAACAGGGATACAGAAAGTAAGAAAGAGGAAGAGCGCAAGATGCGTAAAAAGGCTGATATGCTAGCGGTAGCGATCGCAGGCGTAGATAAACGGGGCCCAGATAGAGGCAATAATAGATGGAGTAGGGAGCCTTTGAGTAGGGATCAATGCGCGTATTGCAAGGAAGAAGGGCATTGGAGGAACGAATGTCCGCAAAGAGAGCAGTACGAGAGAGACCAACCCAGGGCAGGCTACGGAAACTTTAGAGGTAGAGCGAGAGGTAGAGGAGGCCCCGGAGGGAGTAATGGTTATAGAGGGAGTAATGGGAACAGAGGAAGTGTTAGGGAAGACAGGTATATTCCAGCAGCGCAAAGGTCCCGCGATAGAGAAGGTAGGGACTTTGTAGGATTGGCTGACACTGTCATGGAGGACTATTGATACCGACCGGGCTCCATCCCCCTTGGTCGAGCGGAGCCTATGGTCGATGTATCAATAGGGGGGAAAAGGAGTGCGTTCATGATCGACACTGGTGCTGAACATTCAGTGGTGACTAATCTAGTTGCTCCTCCATCTGGAAGGACTATTACTGTGATAGGAGCAACTGGAAGAAGTGCTGAAAAACCGGTTCTTAAAAGTCGACTCTGTACATTGGGAGGCCACGTAGTAAAACACCAATTCCTTTATATGCCTGAATGTCCAGTCCAATTGCTGGGACGTGATATGCTATCAAAATTACAAGCGCAGATTACGTTCCTACCAAATGGAACAACATCCTTAAAGTTTAATGGACCTTCAGGTATTATGACTTTATCCGTACCAAAGGAAGAAGAGTGGCGACTTTATACAGTGTTGACTAGCCAAAACCCTAGGAGTGATGAGACATTGTTTAACATACCAGGAGTTTGGGCAGAGAACAACCCACCAGGACTGGCCCGCAATATTCCACCAATAAAAATTGAACTGAAACATGGGGTTTATCCAGTGAGCCTAAGACAATATCACATTCCGCAGAAGGCTAAGAAGAACATCCAATCCTATCTGGATAAGTTCATACGGTATGGTATCCTAAAATTCTGTACTTCCCCCTGGAACACCCCATTGCTGCCTGTTCAAAAGCCCGGTACAGATGAGTATCGACCTGTACAGGACTTAAGAGCAGTCAATGATGCGGTTGTTAGCATACATCCAGTTGTACCCAATCCATATAACCTGCTTGCTTTAATTCCGGGCGGGGCTACTTACTTCACAGTCTTAGATCTCAAAGATGCCTTCTTTTGCCTCCGAATTGCCGCAGAAAGCCAATGTATTTTCGCTTTCCAATGGGAGAACGCTGTAACGGGCTCAAAACGCCAAATGACTTGGACAAGACTGCCCCAAGGGTTTAAAAATTCACCTACCCTATTTGGTTCAGCTCTAAGTCAAGATCTACTGGATTTCGAGTCTATCCCAGGAGAATGTGTATTGTTACAATATGTAGATGACTTGTTGATAGCAGCAGTTACAAAAGAAAAATGTCAGCAAGCAACGCACGATCTACTACATATTCTCTGGAAGGCAGGATACAAGGTGTCCAGGAAGAAGGCTCAGTTGTGTTTGCCAACTGTCAAGTATCTGGGATTCCATATCTCTGAAGGTCAAAGGATTATGGGGCCAGAGAGAAAAGAAGCTGTCTGCCAAATACCAATACCCAAGAATAGAAGACAAGTGCGAGAATTCTTGGGGGCAGCAGGCTTCTGTAGGATATGGATTCCCAGCTATGCGATACTGGCAAAACCTCTGTACGCAGCCATCAAAGGTACAGAGCACGACCCCTTCTTATGGACCCAAGAACAGCAAACGGCATTTGAAGATGTGAAGAAGGCTTTGATGAGTGCCCCAGCATTAGGTCTACCTGATCACACACGACCATTCTACTTATATGTACACGAGCAAAGAAGAATGGCTGTGGGAGTATTGACACAGTACTTGGGATCATGGCAAAGACCTGTTGCCTACATGTCTAAGCAACTGGATGCAGTGGCCAGCGGACTTCCACCTTGTCTAAGAGCCGTAGCTGCAGCCGCCCTGCTAGTAGCTGAAGCCGATAAACTCACTCTGGGTCAAGAACTTTATGTACGAGTCCCACATGCAGTACAGACGTTGTTGGATTACAAAGGAAATCATTGGTTTAGTAACAGCCGTATGACCAAGTATCAAGCAATGTTGTGTGAAAACCCAAGAGTGCATTTAGAGACTGTAAACACCTTAAATCCAGCTACCCTTTTGCCGCAACCTACTGAAAGTCAACATGATTGTTTGGAAGTAATGGATGAAGTATTTTCAAGTAGACCAGATCTTCGTGATTTTCCCATCCAGAACCCCGATGTTCAATATTACACCGACGGCAGTAGTTATGTGAAAGAAGGGATCCGCTATGCAGGATATGCAGTGACAACAATAGACAAGGTGATAGAAGCTCGGCCACTGGCGAAAGGAACATCAGCACAAAAGGCAGAATTAATAGCACTAACACGAGCGTTACAATTGGCTGAAGGTTTAAGAGTAAATATCTATACGGACTCTAAGTATGCGTTTTTAACCACTCATGCCCACGGAGCTTTGTATAAAGAAAGAGGACTACTGAATTCAGAAGGCAAAGAAATCAAGTACGCAGCTGAAATCCTACAACTATTGGAAGCAGTGTGGGAGCCGAAAGAAGTCGGTATCATACATTGTCGAGCGCATCTGAGAGGAGATGGTGATGTAACCAAGGGAAATCGGATGGCAGATAGTGCAGCTAAGCGTGCTGCTGAATCAGGAAGACAGGAGTATGTGGGGCATATAGCTGCTCTTATACCAACTCCACTGTCCCAATGGACTCCAGTTTATACAGCTCAAGAAGAGGAGTGGTTAAAGACTGAACCGGGAAAGTATTTGGAGAACAAGTGGTATCAGCTAGAAGATGGAAGAATAGTCATACCAGCATCACTAGCGGTAGAAATTGTCCAAAATTATCACAACGGGACACATTCTGGGAGAGACAGTACTGAAGAATCTCTCAGGAAACATTTCTACATACCAAGATTGTCCAACTTGACTCAGGCCATTGTACGCAGATGTGTAACGTGTGCTAAGAATAATGCAAGACAAGGACCAGTAAAGCCACCAGGAGTCCAGTTTATGGGGGGACTCCCCATGTCCGATCTACAAATAGACTTTACAGTAATGCCTAAATCGGGTGGACATCGTTACCTGTTGGTAATTGTGTGCACCTATTCAGGCTGGGTAGAAGCATGTCCTACTCGTACAGAGAAAGCAGGAGAAGTTGTAAGATTCCTGCTACGAGAAATAATACCCCGATATGGACTACCCTGTTCTATAGGATCGGACAATGGTCCAGCTTTTGTTCATCAGTGCCTACAACAACTGACTCATATGCTTGGTATAAAGTGGAGGCTTCATACTGCATATAGACCCCAGAGTTCTGGTAAGGTAGAGAGAATGAATAGAACTATAAAGAACCAGTTGGCTAAAATGTGTCAGGAAACCCAACTTAAGTGGAACGTTCTCTTACCCATGGCTTTATTGCGAATCCGCAGTACCCCTACCAGAAGGATGGGCCTCTCTCCTTTTGAAATCATGTATGGGCGACCACCTCCCGTACTTGGTAACTTAAGGGGGGACTTGAGTCAGTTGGGAGAAGGAATTACCCGGCAGCAGGTTGTAGAGTTGGGTAAGACTATGGAGGAGGTACAGAAATGGGTACAAGATAGATTACCTGTGAATATTTATCCCCCTGTTCATAGTTATCATCCAGGAGACCAAGTGTGGATTAAAGAGTGGAATAATGTACCGTTAGGGCCCAAGTGGAGAGGTCCTTATGTTGTTCTTTTGTCTACCCCTACAGCGATAAAAGTAGCCGAAGTAACTCCGTGGATACATCACTCCAGGGTTAAACCAGCAGCAGTCGATTCTTGGCAAATTACAGCAGATCCAGAGAATCCCTGCAAGATCCGGTTGAAACGCACTACTCAGTCGGAGTAACGAGGAATTATTGTGGATTACAAATTTTATTGTTACAGGTGTGAGTGAGAAGGCCATAATAAAGCCTGTCCGCTTACCAACACATAGTGTATAAGCCAGGAAAGTCTCGAAGGGACACCTGTGAAGACGAGCAGAACTCCATTCCCTGCAGCCCTCACATCCTGGAAGCTGAGGTTCCATCGCACGGACGAAGACTGAGGATGACGGCGAAAGATGTGCTTTTGATTGTGTTTATTTATATGTGTTTTTATATTCAGGAAGGTAGAGGTACCGACACTCCTAGCTGTGAGGTATGCATTAAGACTACGAGAACAGGTAACCATATTTCCCAAACCCTAATTTGGCATTCACAATACGAATGTAAAGGAGAGGTATCAAGATGTAGATACCTAAATATAGACTATAGTGTGTGCCATTTAGGAGTAGGAGAACCTAAGTGCTTCAGTCCAGAGTATCAACCTCGTACAATTTGGTTGACTCTCAGGAATGGAGATCCTCAGGGGACCCTAATTAATAAGACGGTGTTAGAATCCGTACATTCTTCGGGTGTTCTGCTATTTGATGCATGTAAGGCGATATCAAGTGGTAGAAAACCGTGGAATGTATGTGGGGATCTTAGATGGGAGAGGACGTATGGGTCTAATGATAAATATATTTGTCCCAGTGGTAAAAATAAATATGTGAGTCCTAGATGCCCAAATAAAGACTATAACTTTTGTCCATATTGGTCTTGTGTGGGGTGGGCGACTTGGGGACAGACAGTAGATAAAGACATGATAGTGACTAAGTTGCCGACTAGCCCTTATTGTAAGTCTATGGAATGCAACCCAGTCCATATACTTATTAATAAACCCGACAAGTTCCTAGATAAGTATGGAAATTTATTTGGGTTTCAGATATACGGGACGGGTTTAGATCCTGGGACATTATTGTTTATAGGAATAGAGACTGATACGGTATCCTCCCAGACTCATCAAGTATACCATTCCTTTTATGAAGAGATGAGTATAGATAATAAGATCCCCCATAACGCTAAAAACCTGTTCATTGACCTAGCTGAAAGTATTGCCGGTAGTCTTAATGTTACCAACTGCTATGTGTGTGGAGGTACTAACATGGGAGACCAATGGCCTTGGGAAGCAAAGGAGGTAATGTCCGGTTCTGAGGCAGTTGACCAACTAATATCTACACAAGCCGATTATCATTTGAGTGTTAGAGGTAAATCTGAGTGGAGATTAAAGACCTCCATCATAGGTTATGTTTGCATAGCAAGGAAAGGAATAATGTATAATACTTCTGTAGGAGAATTAACTTGTCTAGGGCAAAAAGCTTATGATGATGATACTAAAAATACAACTTGGTGGTCGGCTTCAAATGTCTCAGAACCATCTAACCCGTTTGCTAGATATGCCAGTTTAAAGGATGTGTGGTTTGATTTATCCATCACATCTACCTGGAGAGCCCCAGCAAATTTGTACTGGATCTGTGGTAAGAAAGCCTATTCGGAGTTGCCACAGGACTGGGAAGGGGCATGTGTGTTGGGTATGCTCAAACCATCCTTCTTCTTGTTACCGATTGAAACAGGTGAGACTTTAGGTGTTAAAGTGTATGATGTGAATCATAGGAAGAAAAGGGGACCCTTAGAGATAGGCACCTGGGAAGATAATGAATGGCCTCCCCAGCGTATCATAGATTATTATGGGCCAGCCACGTGGGCAGAAGATGGTACCTTTGGTTATAGAACCCCAATTTATATGCTCAACCGTATTATAAGATTACAGGCGGTGGTTGAGATTATTACTAATGAGACCTCACAAGCACTCAATCTTCTAGCGAAGCATAATACCAGGATGAGGACAGCAGTGTACCAAAATAGATTAGCCTTGGATTACCTTTTGGCAGTAGAGGGAGGTGTATGTGGGAAGTTTAACCTGAGCAATTGCTGTCTTCAAATAGATGACGAAGGGCAAGCAATAGCTGAGCTTACTAGCCATATGGTTAAACTAGTGCATGTGCCTACTCAGGTATGGAAAGGGTACAATCCAAGTAGTTGGTTTGGTAGCTGGTATGAGTGGTTTGGAGGGCTTAAGGCAGTGGTAGGTGGAGTCCTACTGATTTTACTGTTGTGTCTACTCCTACCGTGTCTTATACCCTTAGTAGTTAGGTCTGTGCAAAGCCTGATAGGAAGTATAGCAGAGAGGAAGGCTGCTGCACAGATAATGGCGATATATAAGTATAAGGCTCTAGATCAAGGAGAACCAATGCAGGAAGATGAGTGTTAAAAGATTCACATCATAAGATAAGTCTGGTCTGGTTCATGGTAACCTGAGGTATATGCAAACCAAGGTTAAGTGATGCCTCAAGTAATTGTGAAATATCAGAGGCATCAAAGGGGGGAATGTGATGTAATTCCAGTAAAATACAAGTTTAGCAGGCTAAGATTGCCACAAGGCATATGTATGTATATGTGTTTGTAGTATCAGTTAGTTAATTACACGTAGCTAAGATACTGTTATCACTGTACTGACCAGGTGCAGGAATGTAAGAACTGGAATTACGCGTCCCTCTCCTTTGTATCAGATGAGCCACGTGGTTAGACCGGATGGATGAGTTTAGACTCTATTTATTAAATAGGTTAAGGGTATGTGTGGGTGTAGTTAATTGTGGGAGGAGCTACAGTGCTATATAAGGAATGTACTCTATGTATTCAGTACTCAGACTTTGCTGTATTTTGGTGACGCTAGTCCCTCTGAGTCCCGATCGGTGATCCAATAAAGAATCTCTTCCTTCCTGAAGAAACCTGTGTCCATCTCTCTGTGCTTGGCTTCCGTCAGTTTCTCCGGTATCAGTACAATGCCAAAACAATTTAAAGAGACCACAAAATAAATTTGCATTATATATATAAAACAGTTGAGAGCTTAATACTCTGACCTGTGCCTTGGCTGGAAGCAGCAAAGAAAGAGGAAATCATGTGACTGTCAGGGCTTTATATAGATGTGATGCTGGTTACTGATTGGTTTAAAGTTTTTCTGATTGACTTGTGCTGCTGGAGGCATAAAGTAAAGAAAGTTATGCAAAATACGAAGCCTCCTGTCATGTGATAAAATTCAAAGTTGAGTTGTGATATAGGGGTTAAAGCGACATGAGTGTAGATAAGACACAGGTTTGGTAGAAAATAGACACCATCTTTGTAGAGGGTCATAAATATCTTTCTGAAGAGCAGAGTGAGGGGGGAGAGAGGGAAAAGAAAAACAAACAAGCAGACAGTGCAGAGGATGGTACACTTTATACATGCACACACACATAAATGTGTATATGTGAACGCATAAACACATATACATACATGCACATGAACTCATATACACAAATATAAATGCACAGAAATATATATATATAAAAGCATGTAGGCATATGAGTATGGGAAAGCATAGGTTAACACATAGTACTTGGTATACAGATAGAATAAACATATAGGAATGCATTTTAAGGTGTTGGTACATATGACAGAATAGTAAGATAATGCTGGGAGAGTGTTCATGTAAAGTGTTGGTAGTGGGACAGGAATCCCAAATCAATATTTAGTCCTCTATTCTTGCTGTTAAACCATTTAATGATTCTGGCTTCAAAGGCTTTTCTTTCCTGGGTATTTTTAAAACCCCCCTTCAGTACTTTGATTTTTAGGTCCTTCAGTGAGTGGCCAGGCTGGGTAAAGTGGTGTCCCACAGGTGTGCAGTAGGATTCTTCTTTGTGGTGTTTAATAGAGTGTCTGTGCATATTCATTCTGCCATTTAATGGCTGGGTGGTTTCCCCAATGTAGCATCCTAGGTGGCATTTTATGCATTGAATCATGTATACCACATTGCTGGATGTGCAGGAGTATGAACCTTTAATGCTGTGGGTTTTATTGTTGTGTGTGGCTATGCTGTCTGTGCATATGTGCTGACACAGTTTGCAGCGAGGTTTTTTGCATTGACTGGTCCCATTTTCTTCATTCTTACCATCAGTGGGCAGCTTCCTGTTGATTAATTTTTGTTGGAGGTTTGGTGGTTGTCTGAAGGCCAAAATGGGTGTTTCAGGAAAAAAAAATTTCAGAGTCTCATCTTCTGTTAATATTGGTTGTAGGTCTCTGATGATTTTCCGTATTTCCTCAAGAGCTGGGTTGTAGGTGACCACAAGTGGCACTCGTGTGGATATTTTTTTCTCTCTGTACTGTAGCAGGTGCGTGCGTGGCGTTTTTACAGCAGAGTTGATTTGTTTGGTAATAATCTTTGGTTTGTAGCCTTTCTGTCTCATAGATTGGGAGAGTACATTTAGATGGGAATTACGGTCACTAGGATCAGAGCATATGCGATGGTACCTAGTGGCTTGGCTGTAGATGATGCCCTGTTTAGTGTGGGAGGGGTGGAAGCTGGAGCTGTGTAGGTAACTGCACCTGTCTGTGGGTTTTCTGTAAACCGAGGTGTGGATTGTGCCATTGTTACATGTCACAGTGGTGTCCAGAAAATTCACAGATCTAGTGGAATATTCCATTTTTAGTTTGATTCATGGATGGAATGTGTTGAAAGAGTCATGGAACTGTATCAGTTTTTCTTCACTTTCAGTCCAAATTATGAAGATATCATCGATATAGCGATAATATTTGTATGGTTTGGTGTGTTGAATTTCTAGGAATCTCTGTTCAAGATCTGCCATAAACAGATTAGCATATTGGGGTGCCATCTTAGTGCCCATAGCAGTGCCCATGGTTTGTAGGTAAACCTCATTGTTAAAACTGAAGTAGTTATGTGTGAGGATAAATAGTGCCAGTTCTGTGATAATTCGGGGGCTGTATTTTTGGTTGTTGACATGAGAGAGAAAATGGAAGCAAGCATTGATGCCACCTGTATGTGGAATGTTGCTGTATAGAGATTCCACATCCATGGTTACAAGGATTGTGTTAGCAGGGAGATTGGTGATTTGGCTGAGTTTGTTGAGGAAGTCGGTTGTGTCTTTTATGAAGCTGTTAGTGTTGGTGACTAGAGGTTTTAGTGTATTTTCTACCAGTCCTGAGACCTGTTCTGTGAGAGTTCCCATTCCTGTAATTATGGGTCTTCCAGGATTACTGTCAGGGTACCTGAAGCCTCTACCTCTAAGAGAGGTAGAGACTTAGAAGTTTATCCGTCCGGACGGCATGTCTCCTCGGTTCCTCGCGGTTCACCCGGTCTTGCAAACGCCGGCCGCGAGGGAGCCACTTCCTTTTATAGCAGGAGGCTCAGAGGCCGACGTCATGACGCCAACCCGGAACACCCTGTCACTCAAATCAGTGGAGATGAATCAGGACTCGCCGGAGGCGTGTCTTCTCTCCCTAACCAGCATACTTAACAGTGGCTATCTCATTTACTCATTGCCCTGTCGTGGTTCTAGTCCGCCTAGTCACACAGTGCTTTGTTATTCTCTTGTCTTTTGGTTCCGACCTGGCTTTGATATTTACTCTCCTGTCTTTCTGTTTTCCTTGACCCGGCTTGTCTCTCGCTTACCTGTCTTCTCGTTCCCTCGACCTCGGCTTGTCTCTGACCATTCTATCGTAGTTATACGTTAAGTCCGGCCATTCTAAGGACCGGTATACGTATCTGCTACTCTTTGTACTCTGCGTGTTGGATCCCTGACCCGATCCTGACATTACGACAGGGCCATGGATCCTGCAGGTACAAATTGTCAGCTTGGTTCTCCTGATCCTAGGTTTGACGCCATGGATCATAGGATGGATCAGATGGCTCTAGCACTACAGGCGCTGCTGTCTCGTCCTATTAATCCACCTGAAGAGATGCGTAATATGTCTGCTTCTTCTGTGGGTTCAGGGCTAGAGGTAGCTACTGTAGGTGCTTCTTCCCGAGTTACCCCACCTGTACGTTATGCTGGTTCTCCTGAAAGGTGTCGTGGCTTTTTGAACCAGATTAGTATTCATTTCGAACTACAGCCTCGTTCATACCCTACTGATAGGGCAAAAGTGGGATTTATTATTACCTTACTCATTGAGAAAGCTCTGAGATGGGCTAATCCGTTGTGGGAGAATGATAATCCATTAGTCTATAACTATAATGCCTTTGTAGCTGCTTTTAAAAGAACTTTTGATCCCCCTGGCAGGAGGGTCAATGCAGCCAGATTACTGTTGCGCCTTAGACAAGACAACCAAACACTTGTGGATTACGCACTAGAGTTCAGGTCTTTGGCGGCAGAGGTAAAATGGAATGAACAGGCCTATATAGACGTATTCTTAAATGGATTATCTGATGTAATACTTGATGAGGTAGCGACAAGAGAGCTTCCCGAGAATCTGGAGGACTTAATTTCCTTTATCTCTCGTATTGACGAACGTCTAAGGGAGAGACAAAATACTCGAGATAGAACCGGTAAATCTTCCTTTACACTAGCACCATCATTTCAAATTTCTGAAACCAAAAATCCACAGGTTTCAGAACCTATGCAGTTAGGCCTTACTCGTCTATCAGAGGAGGAGAGACAGTACAGGAGAAGGGAGGGACTGTGTATGTATTGTGGGGCCAGAGGTCATGTACGTTTGAGCTGTCCCAGTCGTCCGGGAAACGCTCGCACCTAAGTTTCTCTAGAGGACAGACCTTGGGTGTTTCGATTTTGTCCTCTACTCATAACTACAAAGAACATAGACTCCTATTACCGGTCTCTTTAACTTGGGAGAAGGGAACTTTAGAGACTATGGCATTGATAGACTCCGGCGCTGCTGAGAGTTTTATCGACCAAGAGTTTCTCACCAAACACACTATCCCATCCCAGTTAAGGAAGACACCCTTGGCTGTTGAAGCCATTGATGGTAGACCTTTAGTTGAGCCTGTGATTTTCCGGGAGACCATACCTCTTTACTTAACTACTGGTATTCTACACAAGGAGGAAATATCCCTACTACTCATTTCATCTCCTTCTGTTCCCATAGTCCTGGGATACTCCTGGCTTAAGAGACATAACCCCGTTATAGATTGGAGATCAGGGGAGATAGTTTCGTGGGGTCAGGATTGTCAAGAGAATTGTTTAAAGAAAGTGTCACCTCTTTGTAGTGTCAACTCACTTAATAACGCTACCGACTCTACCAAAGTACAGATACCGTCCCTGTATCAAGATTTAAAGGCAGTATTTGACAAAGGAAAGGCTGATACCTTACCACCACATAGGCCTTTTGATTGCAAAATTAATTTACTTTCTGGTACCATGCCCCCCAGGGGTCATGTATACCCTTTGTCTACGAATGAAAACTTAGTTCTAGAGGAGTATATTCGTGAGAACCTAGACAAGGGGTTCATTAGAAGATCCTCCTCTCCTGCTGGGGCTGGATTTTTTTTTTGTTAAAAAGAAGGATGGTTCTTTAAGACCCTGCATTGACTACCGAGGTCTTAACAAGATAACCATCAGAAATGTATATCCGATTCCCTTGATCACCGAGCTTTTTGATCGATTAAAAAGTTCTAAAATTTTCACTAAGTTAGACCTTAGAGGTGCTTATAATTTGGTGAGAATTCACGACGGTGACGAGTGGAAAACTGCATTCAATACTCGATATGGGCACTATGAGTATACTGTAATGCCTTTTGGTCTCTGCAATGCCCCGGCGGTATTTCAGGACCTTATTAATGAGGTTCTTAGGGAGTTTCAAGATGACTGTGTGATTGTATACCTTGATGATATACTTATACATTCCAGGGATATTGAGACTCACCACGGACAAGTCAGAAGGGTTTTACACAAACTCCTTCAGCATGGCTTATACTGCAAACTAGAGAAATGCAGCTTTGACCAATCACAAACTACCTTTCTTGGTTATGTGATTTCTGGGGAAGGGTTTGAAATGGACCCGGAGAAGCTCCAATCCATATTAGATTGGCCTTTACCTAAGGGTCTCAAGGCTATCCAGAGATTTATTGGTTTCTCCAATTACTACAGACGTTTCATTAAGGGATACTCCTCTATCATTGCTCCCATCACCAATATGACCAAACAAGGGGCTGACACTAAGAATTGGTCTACTGAAGCACTTCTGGCTTTTAAGACACTCAAGGAGCTGTTTGCTTCCGCACCAATTTTAGTTCACCCTGATACTACACTACCTTTCCTACTCGAAGTTGACGCTTCTGAGACAGGTATAGGTGCTGTTCTGTCCCAAAGGTTGGGTGTAGATAAACCATTACATCCTTGTGGATACTTTTCCAAAAAGTTGTCAGGTACTGAAAGCAGATATGACATTGGTGACAGGGAACTACTAGCGGTTATAATGGCCTTGAAGGAGTGGAGACATTTATTGGAGGGTACTTTGCATCCTGTTACTATTTTGACAGATCATAAAAACTTATCCTATATTGGAGAGGCTAAACGACTATCATCTAGACAGGCTCGTTGGTCCATATTTCTCACTCACTTCAACTACGTACTCACATATAGGCCAGGTTCTAAGAATTCTAAAGCCGACGCCTTATCTCGCCAGTATGAACCTGCTGCCGTATCTGAGCCGGTTTTGTCCTCTATAGTACCCAAGTGTAACATTATTGCTAACACTACTCTCAAAGTCCATTCTCCGCTACTTGATCAGATAAGGAGCTTGCAGCATCTGGCACCTAGACTGACTCCGGCTTCCAGACTTTTCGTTCCTCCTGAACTCCAATTGGAGCTCTTACAGTGTCTTCACGAGAGTAAGGTGGCCGGTCATCCGGGTGTTCGCAAGACGTATTCTTTGATTTCCAAAGATTTCTGGTGGCCTTCGCTACGGAAGGATATTAAGGATTTTATCGGAGTTTGTGTGGTCTGTACTAAAACTAAATTACCGCATTCGCTTCCTTGTGGTCTTCTGCAGCCTCTGGAAATTCCTGGCAAACCTTGGTCCTGTGTGGCAATGGACTTTATTGTGGATTTGCCTGTTTCTAAAAAGCACACTGTTATCCTCACCGTAGTCGATAGGTTTACCAAGATGGCACATTTCGTACCGTTGCCTAAACTCCCGACTTCTCCTGAATTGGCGGAAATCTTTGCTAAAGAAATTTTTCGCTTGCATGGGATTCCCTCGGAGATCACTTCTGATAGAGGCTCCCAATTTGTTTCACGCTTTTGGAGATCATTCTGTTCTCAATTAGGCATCAAATTGAATTTTTCCTCCGCCTATCATCCTCAGTCTAACGGAGCTGCCGAGCGTACCAACCAGAAGATTGAGCAATACCTACGTTGTTTTGTTTCCGAACACCAGGACGATTGGGTCGGTTTGATTCCTTGGGCGGAGTTTGCGCACAACAATCTCGTTTGTGACTCTACGCATTCAAGCCCCTTCTTCATGAACTATGGCTTTCACCCATCTATTGTTCCCTCGGTTTCTCCTTCCCAAGGAGTGCCGTCGGTTGATGTCCATGTGGCCAATTTGAGGAAGTTGTGGGATCAGACTCGACAGATTCTTCTACACAATTCTATGCTGGTTAAGAAACATGCTGACAAACGTAGAAGGGCGGTTCCGAATTTTGTTCCAGGCGATAGAGTTTGGTTGAGTACTAGGAATATTCGCCTTAAAGTTCCTTCCATGAAATTCGCTCCTCGTTATATTGGTCCCTACAGGATCTTGACTCGAATTAATCCAGTGGCGTATCGTCTAGCTCTCCCAGCCGCTTTACGCATCCCAAACTCCTTTCACGTGTCATTGCTGAAACCTCTAATCTGTAACAGATTCTCCTCCACAATCGCCCCTCCGCGCCCTGTTCAGGTGGAGGGTCAGGAGGAGTATGAGGTTAACTCCATTATTGATTCTCGTGTCTCCCGGGGGAGAGTACAATATTTGGTTAACTGGAGGGGTTATGGTCCTGAGGAGAGGAGTTGGGTACCACAAGAGGATGTTCATGCTCCCCACCTTCGCAGGGCATTTCACTCCCGCTTTCCATCTCGCCCCGGCTCCTTCCGCCCGGTGGGCGTATCTGAGAGGGGGGGTACTGTCAGGGTACCTGAAGCCTCTACCTCTAAGAGAGGTAGAGACTTAGAAGTTTATCCGTCCGGACGGCATGTCTCCTCGGTTCCTCGCGGTTCACCCGGTCTTGCAAACGCCGGCCGCGAGGGAGCCACTTCCTTTTATAGCAGGAGGCTCAGAGGCCGACGTCATGACGCCAACCCGGAACACCCTGTCACTCAAATCAGTGGAGACGAATCAGGACTCGCCGGAGGCGTGTCTTCTCTCCCTAACCAGCATACTTAACAGTGGCTATCTCATTTACTCATTGCCCTGTCGTGGTTCTAGTCCGCCTAGTCACACAGTGCTTTGTTATTCTCTTGTCTTTTGGTTCCGACCCGGCTTTGATATTTACTCTCCTGTCTTTCTGTTTTCCTTGACCCGGCTTGTCTCTCGCTTACCTGTCTTCTCGTTCCCTCGACCTCGGCTTGTCTCTGACCATTCTATCGTAGTTATACGTTAAGTCCGGCCATTCTAAGGACCGGTATACGTATCTGCTACTCTTTGTACTCTGCGTGTTGGATCCCTGACCCGATCCTGACAATTACCTGCTTTGTGGATTTTGGGAAGCATATAGAAAGTGACCATGCAGGGACTAGTTGGTATGAGTGATTGCAGTTCCTGGTGTAAGTTCTCAGGGAAGGATTTAATGAGCTCCCTAAGTTGTGATGTATATTCCTTGGTGGGGTCTTCATTTAGTTTTCTATAGTATTTGTCATCTGACAATTGCCTGTCCCCCTCTTTTATGTAGTCCTGGGTGTTCATTATCACTACTGCTCCTCCCTTGTCTGCTGGTTTGATGGTGATAGCATGATTATTTTTCAGGTCATTTATAGCTATTTGTTCCTGTACTGAGAGATTATGAAACATTTTCTTTTGGTTTTGCTTGGTTGTCAAGGATACTGTTCTTAGACGGAAACTTTCAATGTAACTGTCCAGTTTGGCATTTCGTCCTGGTGCTGGAGTGAAATTTGTGTTTTTTTTCCTGTTGTAATCCATTGTGGTTTCAGTGCTCTCTTTGTCATGGAAGTATTCCTTAAGTCGCATCCTTCTGAAAAATTCTTCCACGTCAGAGTAGAGCCCAATGTCATCAAGTTTTGTGCTAGGGCAAAATGATAATCCTTTGGAGAGAACTGATGCTTCTGGGTCAGATAGTTTGTAATCTGAAATGTTAACAATACCAGATTTATCTTGCCATTTCTCTTTCTCTGCCAAATGTTTGTGATAATCCTGCTGTAGTCTGATGAGTTTATTATTTTTCTTCTTAAAAAGGTCCCTTTGTTGCTTTTTGTAAAAATATTGTAGATCATGTTCTAGTTGTTTAGCAATATTTGTATTCTCCTCATGTAGATTTTGGAGTAGATATTGTTTCTTATGTTGTATGCTATATTTCTTGTTGTAGAGCTGGTGGATGAGATGGTTCCTTAGTTCCTAAGGATGGTTCCTTAGTTCCTTATGGTTCCTTTCAACACATTCCATCCATCAATCAAACTAAAAATGGAATATTCCACTAGATCTGTGAATTTTCTGGACACCACTGTGACATGTAACAATGGCACAATCCACACCTCGGTTTACAGAAAACCCACAGACAGGTGCAGTTACCTACACAGCTCCAGCTTCCACCCCTCCCACACTAAACAGGGCATCATCTACAGCCAAGCCACTAGGTACCATCGCATATGCTCTGATCCTAGTGACCGTAATTCCCATCTAAATGTACTCTCCCAATCTATGAGACAGAAAGGCTACAAACCAAAGATTACCGTATTTATCGGCGTATAACACGCCCCAGCGTATAACACGCACCTCATTTTCAGAAGGAAATTCCAGGAAATTTCCACCCCTCCCATAGTATTCCCCCCCATCCCATAGTGTTCCCCCCCCCTCATCCCATAGTGTTCCCCCACTTTCCATAGTATTCTCCCCCCCATAGTATTCTCCCCCCATAGTATTCTCCCCCCATAGTATTCTCCCCCCTCCCATAATATTCTCCCCCCCTCCCATAGTATTCTCCCCCCCATAGTATTCTCCCCCCATAGTATTCTCCCCCCTCCCATAGTATTCTCCACCCCCCCATAGTATTCTCCCCCCCTCCCATAGTGTTCCCCTCCTCATCCCATAGTGTTCCCCCCCTTCCATAGTATTCTCCCCCCCTCCCATAGTATTCTTCCCCCCTCCCATAGTATTATCCACCCCCATAGTGCCCCCCCCCTCTCCCATAGTGTCCCCTAGTGCACTTTCCCTCTGTCCCATATTTACTTACCTGTCTTGAAGCGTGGGCTGGCTTCACAGCGCGCACCGCGGTACTGGAACTTAAATTTCAGGTTCCGGTTTCCGGCGGGACTGAAAGGAAGTGTGCAAACAATAGTGTGCACACTTCCTTTCAGTCCCGCCGGAAACCGGAACCTGAAATTTAAGTTCCAGTACCGGCGGGACTGAAAGGAAGTGTGCACACAATAGTGTGCACACTTCCTTTCAGTCCCGCCGGAAACCGGAACCTGAAATTTAAGTTCCAGTACCGCGGTGCGCGCTGTGAAGCCGGCCCACGCTTCAAGACAGGTAAGTAAATGTAGGATATCGGCGTATAACACGCACCCATGATTTTCTCCCTATTTTCAGGGAGAAAAAGTGCGTGTTATACGCCGATAAATACGGTATTACCAAACAAATCAACTCTGCTGTAAAAACGCCACGCACGCACCTGCTACAGTACAGAGAGAAAAAAATATCCACACGAGTGCCACTTGTGGTCACCTACAACCCAGCTCTTGAGGAAATACGGAAAATCATCAGAGACCTACAACCAATATTAACAGAAGATGAGACTCTGAAAAACATTTTTCCTGAAACACCCATTTTGGCCTTCAGACAACCACCAAACCTCCAACAAAAATTAATCAACAGGAAGCTGCCCACTGATGGTAAGAATGAAGAAAATGGGACCAGTCAATGCAAAAAACCTCGCTGCAAACTGTGTCAGCACATATGCACAGACAGCATAGCCACACACAACAATAAAACCCACAGCATTAAAGGTTCATACTCCTGCACATCCAGCAATGTGGTATACATGATTCAATGCATAAAATGTCACCTAGGATGCTACATTGGGGAAACCACCCAGCCATTAAATGGCAGAATGAATATGCACAGACACTCTATTAAACACCACAAAGAAGAATCCTACTGCACACCTGTGGGACACCACTTTACCCAGCCTGGCCACTCACTGAAGGACCTACAAATCAAAGTACTGAAGGGGGGTTTTAAAAATACCCAGGAAAGAAAAGCCTTTGAAGCCAGAATCATTAAATGGTTTAACAGCAAGAATAGAGGACTAAATATTGATTTGGGATTCCTGTCCCACTACCAATGATACCGGAGAAACTGACGGAAGCCAAGCACAGAGAGATGGACACAGGTTTCTTCAGGAAGGAAGAGATTCTTTATTGGATCACCGATCGGGACTCAGAGGGACTAGCGTCACCAAAATACCACAAGTTCTGAGCCCCGGACAATAGTGCAGGCTCCTTATATAGGCATATAACTCCTCCCATATTAAGCTCCACCCGCACATCCTCTTAACCAATCAACACAAATAAGAATTAACTTCCTGTTTGACCGCATGGCTTGTCCAGCACAATGGAGGAGGGGAATACTATATCCTGTATTCTTGCACATGCTCCGTACACTACTGATCGTATCTTGCCACGTGCAACCAACTGATCGATACGTCAGCATATGCACGTACACATGCCACGTGGTAATCTCGGCCTACTAAATTTATTTTTACCGAGATTCCACCACATTCCCCCCTTTGATGCCTCTTGATATTTTACAATTACTTGAGGCATCACTTAACCTTAGTTTTGCTTACACCGCAAGTTACCTTGAACCAGACCAGACTTATCTTATGATGTGAATCTTCAACATTCATCTTCCTGCATTGGTTCTCCCTGATCTAGAGCCGTATATTTATATATTGCCATTATCTGTGCAGCAGCCTTTCTCTCTGCTATATTTTCTATCAGGCTTTGCACAGACCTAACTACTAAGGGTATAAGACACGGTAGGAGTAGACACAACATTAAAATCAGTAGGACTCCACCTACCACTGCCTTAAGCCCTCCAAACCACTCATACCAGCTACCAAACCAACTACTTGGATTGTATCCTTTCCATACCTGAGTAGGCACATGCGCTAGTTTAACCATATGGCTAGTAAGCTCAGCTATTGCTTGCCCTTCGTCATCTATTTGAAGACAGCAATTGCTTAGGTTAAACTTCCCACATACACCTCCCTCTACTGCCAAAAGGTAATCCAAGGCTAATCTATTTTGGTAGACTGCTGTCCTCATCCTGGTGTTATGCTTCGCTAGAAGATTGAGCGCTTGTGATGTTTCGTTAGTAATAATCTCAACCACCGCCTGTAATCTTATAATACGGTTGAGCATATAAATAGGGGTTCTATAACCAAAGGTACCATCTTCTGCCCACGTGGCTGGCCCATAATAATCTATGATACGCTGGGGAGGCCATTCATTATCTTCCCAGGCGCCTATCTCTATGGGTCCCCTTTTCTTCCTATGATTCACATCATACACTTTAACACCTAAAGTCTCACCTGTTTCAATCGGTAACAAGAAGAAGGATGGTTTGAGCATACCCAACACACATGCCCCTTCCCAGTCCTGTGGCAACTCCGAATAGGCTTTCTTACCACAGATCCAGTACAAATTTGCTGGGGCTCTCCAGGTAGATGTGATAGATAGATCAAACCACACATCCTTTAAATTGGCGTATCTAGCAAACGGGTTAGATGGTTCTGAGACATTTGAAGCCGACCACCAAGTTGTATTCTTTGTATCATCATCATAAGCTTTTTGCCCTAGACAAGTTAATTCTCCTACAGAAGTATTATACATTATTCCTTTCCTTGCTATGCAAACATAACCTATGATGGAGGTCTTTAATCTCCACTCAGATTTACCTCTAACACTCATATGATAATCGGCTTGTGTAGATATTAGTTGGTCAACTGCCTCAGAACCGGACATTACCTCCTTTGCTGTCAGGGTACCTGAAGCCTCTACCTCTAAGAGAGGTAGAGACTTAGAAGTTTATCCGTCCGGACGGCATGTCTCCTCGGTTCCTCGCGGTTCACCCGGTCTTGCAAACGCCGGCCGCGAGGGAGCCACTTCCTTTTATAGCAGGAGGCTCAGAGGCCGACGTCATGACGCCAACCCGGAACACCCTGTCACTCAAATCAGTGGAGACGAATCAGGACTCGCCGGAGGCGTGTCTTCTCTCCCTAACCAGCATACTTAACAGTGGCTATCTCATTTACTCATTGCCCTGTCGTGGTTCTAGTCCGCCTAGTCACACAGTGCTTTGTTATTCTCTTGTCTTTTGGTTCCGACCCGGCTTGATATTTACTCTCCTGTCTTTCTGTTATCCTTGACCCGGCTTGTCTCTCGCTTACCTGTCTTCTCGTTCCCTCGACCTCGGCTTGTCTCTGACCATTCTATCGTAGTTATACGTTAAGTCCGGCCATTCTAAGGACCGGTATACGTATCTGCTACTCTTTGTACTCTGCGTGTTGGATCCCTGACCCGATCCTGACATTTGCTTCCCAAGGCCATTGGTCTCCCATGTTAGTACCTCCACACACATAGCAGTTGGTAACATTAAGACTACCGGCAATACTTTCAGCTAGGTCAATGAACAGGTTTTTAGCGTTATGGGAGATCTTATTATCTATACTCATCTCTTCGTAAAAGGAATGATATACTTGATGAGTTTGGGAGGATACCGTATCAGTCTCTATCCCTATAAATAATACTGTCCCAGGATCTAAACCCGTCCCGTATATTTGAAACCCAAATAAATTTCCATACTTGTCTAAGAACTTGTCGGGGTTATTAATAAGTATATGGACTGGGTTACATTCCATAGACTTACAATATGGGCTAGTCGGCAACTTAGTCACTATCATGTCTTTGTCTACTGTCTGTCCCCAAGTCGCCCACCCCACACAAGACCAATATGGGCAAAAGTTATAGTCTTTATTTGGGCATCTAGGACTCACATATTTATTTTTACTACTGGGACAAATATATTTATCGTTAGATCCATACGTCCTCTCCCATCTAAGATCCCCACATACATTCCACGGCTTTCTACCACTTGATATCGCCTTACATGCATCAAATAGCAGAACACCCGAAGAATGTACGGATTCTAACACCGTCTTATTAATTAGGGTCCCCTGAGGATCTCCATTCCTGAGAGTCAACCAAATTGTACGAGGTTGATACTCTGGACTGAAGCACTTAGGTTCTCCTACTCCTAAATGGCATACACTATAGTCTATATTTAGGTATCTACATCTCGATACATCTCCTTTACACTCGTATTGTGAATGCCAAATTAGGGTTTGGGAAATATGGTTACCTGTTCTCGTAGTCTTAATGCATACCTCACAGCTAGGAGTGTCGGTACCTCTACCTTCCTGAATATAAAAACACACACAAATAAACACAATCAAAAGCACATCTTTCGCCGTCATCCTCAGTCTTCGTCCGTGCGATGGCACCTCAGCTTCCAGGATGTAAGGGCTGCAGGGAATGGAGTTCTGCTCGTCTTCACAGGTGTCCCTTCGAGACTTTCCTGGCTTATAAACTATACGTCGGTGGGCGGACAGGCTTTATTATGGCCTTCTCACTCACGCACCAAATCCCAAAAATAATAAAATTTGTAATCCACAATAATTCCTCGTTACTCCGACTGAGTAGTGCGTCTTAACCGGATCTTGCAGGGATTCTCTGGATCTGCTGTAACTTGCCAAGAATCGACTGCTGCTGGTTTAACCCTGGAGTGATGTATCCACGGAGTCACTTCGGCTACTTTTATTGCTGTAGGGGTAGACAAAAGAACAACATAAGGACCTCTCCACTTGGGCCCTAACGGTACATTATTCCACTCTTTAATCCACACTTGATCTCCTGGATGATAACTATGAACAGGGGGATAAATATTCACAGGTAATCTATCTTGTACCCATTTCTGTACCTCCTCCATAGTCTTACCCAACTCTACAACCTGCTGCCGGGTAATTCCTTCTCCCAACTGACTCAAATCCCCCCTTAAGTTACCAAGTACGGGAGGTGGTCGCCCATACATGATTTCAAAAGGAGAGAGGCCCATCCTTCTGGTAGGGGTACTGCGGATTCGCAATAAAGCTATGGGTAAGAGAACGTTCCACTTAAGTTGGGTTTCCTGACACATTTTAGCCAACTGGTTCTTAATAGTTCTATTCATTCTCTCTACCTTACCAGAACTCTGGGGTCTATATGCAGTATGAAGCCTCCACTTTATACCAAGCATATGAGTCAGTTGTTGTAGGCACTGGTGAACAAAAGCTGGACCATTGTCCGATCCTATAGAACAGGGTAGTCCATATCGGGGTATTATTTCTCGTAGCAGGAATCTCACAACTTCTCCTGCTTTCTCTGTACGAGTAGGACATGCTTCTACCCAGCCTGAATAGGTGCACACAATTACCAACAGGTAACGATGTCCACCCGATTTAGGCATCACTGTAAAGTCTATTTGTAGATCGGACATGGGGAGTCCCCCCATAAACTGGACTCCTGGTGGCTTTACTGGTCCTTGTCTTGCATTATTTTTAGCACACGTTACACATCTTCGTACAATGGCCTGAGTCAAGTTGGACAATCTTGGTATGTAGAAATGTTTCCTGAGAGATTCTTCTGTACTGTCTCTCCCAGAATGTGTCCCGTTATGATAGTTTTGGACAATTTCTACCGCTAGTGATGCTGGTATAACTATTCTTCCATCTTCTAGCTGATACCACTTGCTCTCCAAATATTTTCCCGGTTCAGTCTTTAACCACTCCTCTTCTTGAGCTGTATAAACTGGAGTCCATTGAGACAGTGAAGTTGGTATTAGAGCAGCTATATGCCCCACATATTCCTGTCTTCCTGATTCAGCGGCACGCTTAGCTGAACTGTCTGCCATCCGATTTCCCTTGGTTACATCACCATCTCCTCTCAGATGCGCTCGACAATGTATAATACCGACTTCTTTCGGCTCCCACACTGCTTCCAATAGTTGTAGGATTTCAGCTGCATACTTGATTTCTTTGCCTTCTGAATTCAGTAGTCCTCTTTCTTTATACAAAGCTCCGTGGGCATGAGTGGTTAAAAACGCATACTTAGAGTCCGTATAGATATTCACTCTTAAACCTTCAGCCAATTGTAACGCTCGTGTTAGTGCTATTAATTCTGCCTTTTGTGCTGATGTTCCTTTTGCCAGTGGCCGAGCTTCTATCACCTTGTCTATTGTTGTTACTGCATATCCTGCATAGCGGATCCCTTCTTTCACATAACTACTGCCGTCAGTGTAATATTGAACATCGAGGTTCTGGATGGGAAAATCACGAAGATCTGGTCTACTTGAAAATACTTCATCCATTACTTCCAAACAATCATGTTGACTTTCAGTAGGTTGTGGCAAAAGGGTAGCTGGATTTAAGGTGTTTACAGTCTCTAAATGCACTCTTGGGTTTTCACACAACATTGCTTGATACTTGGTCATACGGCTGTTACTGAACCAATGATTTCCTTTGTAATCCAACAACGTCTGTACTGCATGTGGGACTCGTACATAAAGTTCTTGACCCAGAGTGAGTTTATCGGCTTCAGCTACTAGCAGGGCAGCTGCAGCTACGGCTCTTAGACAAGGTGGAAGTCCGCTGGCCACTGCATCCAGTTGCTTAGACATGTAGGCAACAGGTCTTTGCCATGATCCCAAGTACTGTGTCAATACTCCCACAGCCATTCTTCTTTGCTCGTGTACATACAGGTAGAATGGTTGTGTGTGATCAGGTAGACCTAATGCTGGGGCACTCATCAAAGCCTTCTTCACATCTTCAAATGCCGTTTGCTGTTCTTGAGTCCATAAGAAGGGGTCGTGCTCTGTACCTTTGATAGCTGCGTACAGAGGTTTTGCCAGTATCGCGTAGCTGGGAATCCATATCCTACAGAAGCCTGCTGCCCCCAAGAATTCTCGCACTTGTCTTCTATTCTTGGGTATTGGTATTTGGCAGACAGCTTCTTTTCTCTCTGGCCCCATAATTCTTTGACCTTCAGAGATATGGAATCCCAGATATTTGACAGTTGGCAAACACAACTGAGCCTTCTTTCTAGACACCTTGTATCCTGCCTTCCAGAGAATGTGTAGTAGATCGTGCGTTGCTTGCTGACAGATTTCTTTTGTAACTGCTGCTATCAACAAGTCATCTACATATTGTAACAATACACACTCTCCTGGGATAGACTCGAAATCCAGTAGATCTTGACTTAGAGCTGAACCAAATAGGGTAGGTGAATTTTTAAACCCTTGGGGCAGTCTTGTCCAGGTCATTTGGCGTTTCGAGCCCGTTACAGCGTTCTCCCATTGGAAAGCGAAGATACATTGACTTTCTGCGGCAATTCGGAGGCAAAAGAAGGCATCTTTGAGATCTAAGACTGTAAAGTAAGTAGCCCCGCCCGGAATTAAAGCAAGCAGGTTATATGGATTGGGTACAACTGGATGTATACTAACAACCGCATCATTGACTGCTCTCAAGTCCTGCACAGGTCGATACTCATCTGTACCGGGCTTTTGAACAGGCAGCAATGGGGTGTTCCAGGGGGAAGTACAGAATTTTAGGATACCATACCGTATGAATTTATCCAGATAGGATTGAATGTTCTTCTTGGCCTTCTGCGGAATGTGGTATTGTCTTAGGCTCACTGGATAAACCCCAAGTTTCAGTTCAATTTTTATAGGTGGAATATTGCGGGCCAGTCCTGGTGGGTTGTTCTCTGCCCAAACTCCTGGTATGTTGAATAAGGACTCATCACTCCTAGGGTTTTGGCTAGTCAACACTGTATAAAGTCGCCACTCTTCTTCCTTTGGTACGGATACAGTCATAATACCTGAAGGTCCATTAAACTTTAAGGATGTTGTTCCATTTGGTAGGAACGTAATCTGCGCTTGTAATTTGGATAGCATATCACGTCCCAGCAATTGGACTGGACATTCAGGCATATAAAGGAATTGATGTTTTACTACGTGGCCTCCCAATGTACAGAGTCGACTTTTAAGAACCGGTTTTTCAGCACTTCTTCCAGTTGCTCCTATTACAGTAATAGTCCTTCCAGATGGAGGAGCAACTAGATTAGTCACCACTGAATGTTCAGCACCAGTGTCGATCATGAACGCACTCCTTTTTCCCCCTATTGATACATCGACCATAGGCTCCGCTCGACCAAGGGGGATGGAGCCCGGTCGGTATCAATAGTCCTCCATGACCATGTCAGCCAATCCTACAAAGTCCCTACCTTCTCTATCGCGGGACCTTTGCGCTGCTGGAATATACCTGTCTTCCCTAACACTTCCTCTGTTCCCATTACTCCCTCTATTACCATTACTCCCTCCGGGGCCTCCTCTACCTCTCGCTCTGCCTCTAAAGTTTCCGTAGCCTGCCCTGGGTTGGTCTCTCTCGTACTGCTCTCTTTGTGGACATTCGTTCCTCCAATGCCCTTCTTCCTTGCAATACGCGCATTGATTCCTACTCAAAGGCTCCCTATTCCATCTACTATCGCCTCTATCCGGGCCCCGTCTATCTACGCCTGCGATCGCTACCGCTAGCATATCAGCCTTTTTACGCATCTTGCGCTCTTCCTCTTTCTTACTTTCTGTTTCCCTATTCATATAAACCTTATTCGCTACCTCCATTAGTTGGGTGATTGACATACCTGCGAACCCTTCTAACTTTTGTAGCTTGCGCTTAATATCTCCGTAAGCTTGGCTGACAAAGGCGGAGTTAACCATTCGGGAATTGTCTGCGTCTTCCGGATTAAAGGGGGTATACAAGCGGTATGCCTCCAATAATCGGTCATAAAAGACACTGGGCGCTTCATCGCTTTTCTGAATCACCTCAACTGTCTTCGACATATTAATGGCTTTCTTTCCTCCGGCTTTCATGCCAGCAATTATAGCGTCTCTATAGGCTCTGAGTTGAACCATATCAGCACCATTTACATTCCAGTCGGGATCGGTGTTGGGATAATGTGTTGCGGCCCATGCTGATGGATTGGCTTGGTTTAAAGTACGGGCTTTATCCTCTAGTGCTTTAATGGCAGCTTGATTAATTCTTGTCCTTTCCTCATTGTTGAATAAAGTCATTAATAACTGCTGGCAATCAGCCCATGTCGGGTTATGTGTCTGTACTATTGAGGTGAACAGATCAGTCATAGCTTGTGGTTTCTCGGTGTACGAGGAATTGTGGGTCTTCCAGTTTAAAAGATCGGTTGTAGTGAATGGGACATATACGAAGACAGGGTCAGCATGTGCCATTTGACCTGCGGCATCGATATAGGCTGACCCGGGATTCAGACGAAGAGGCATCTGATAGTGCTTTAATTGTTGGGCACCGGTCAACTGTCGGGTCTGTATGGGGCTACGTGGAGGGGCGTCAGTCATGGGTTCCAGTCGGGGAGAAATAGGGTATGGGGATGTGGGAGCCTGGTTTTGGGAAAAGGTTGTAAATAAAACACTTCGAGTCGAGCTAGATGAAGCTTGACCGGAAGTCTGAAGTGGCGCCAAATCAGGATATTCGTTTTTAATGGGGGTTGGTTCTGATTCCGGAAGGGGAGATTTAGTACGAGGAGGGGTGGAGTCTGTACTGGAGGAGGAAGCGGAAGTGGATGGGGGTAATGAGGGGAGGGTTGCAGGCCTTCCTGCACTTGCGTCACTTCCTCTTAACGGAAAGTAAGGGGGCGGCAAAGGGATCTCGGACTCAGGGGGCGTGTCCAAAATGGGCCTAACACCAGTCCTAGTGGACAAACAAGTCCTAGCTACCATGAGGCGGCCCTGCTCCTCGTGGCATGTCTGGAGCCATTTTGGCGAGTCATTTACGGCCTGTCTCCAACAATCAATATAAGGAAACTGGCCGTAAAGTTCAGGCCTACCTGATACAGCCACGTGTAAGCGCTGTACCAGAGTTGGATCCAAACTGCCACGTGGCGGCCATGCCGCAACCAAAGTAGGCCACTCCCTAGTACACAAAGTAACCAAACGTACAGGAGACATTTTAACCCCAAAATCACAAGTTTTGAATCCCTTTTTAAAATTCTTCACCATACAACCTAAGGGATCCGGAATCGTTGACTGCGACGCACCCATACTTAACAATGGAACGTCGTCGACAACGAATACTATACACGCGTACTATTCAACAGTCACACCCGTTTCCTCTGGCAACAGCACCACGTGGTACAGTTACCAAGTGAAACGTACACAATAACAATAAACACTCAGGGAATTCCCGTACACACACAGCTGTTACACCAGTCACTATATAATCAATATTATGCCCTTTGGCGTAACTATACAGTCACCCACGCTATAATTCTCTATATACGAATTACCCGTCTATAGCACACCCCAGTAACATCGTCTTTTACAAATAGCGGTTACAATACGGTTAGCATAGGTCAAAGCACAAGTTAAGGTCACAATACAATTATTAGTGGTTATGGTGTTAAAACATGCAATTGACGACAATGATTAGTACTTATATACAGTGTCAGTAAATATACAGGGTTATGGTACCGTGCACTATAATACAGCAACACACTATTAACACTCTCGCTAGACGGCTGAGCTTGCGCTATCTAACAAGATATACACTTTACTAAACAATCGTTAACACATTTACAATTCCCAACTAAACTATTGGCCAGTACCTTGAATGGACTACCTAAAACTATATACACCCGTTTTGGTTAGCCACACTGCCCAATCACCACATATATAGCGAGCTAGAGAACCGAATTTACACAGGCGCCTCTTAGTCGCACTATCAAAAGTCTAGTGGGTTCCAAATTTACACGCCTTCCCACTTAGCCCAGATAGGTTGAGAGCTAGCGAACCGAATTTACACAGGCGCCGCTTAGTCTCCCGGTCCCTCCGACCTAGCGAACGTAATATACACCCTAGAACGCTAGTCTAGACAAGACACCGGTGTCCGGCTAGGGCTATTTACACCAGGACCCCGCCTGACTAACAAAATCAAACGGTCTGACTAAAGAGCGTTCGATCGAGCGGTGCGCCTTCGCTCCTTCCCTCCGACAGAGGGGGCAGATACACAGATTCAAAACCCCTTTGGGCCTACCGCACAATCGGTATACCCCTAGTGGGTCCTGCCGTCTAAAACAGCAGTTGTCTTACCTCCTCGTTCCTGAACCTGAGTTCACACTCATCGACGGGGACACCCCAGCACTTCTCACGTAGAGGCCGATGATCTCCTGGACAACGGCCCAGTGGCGCCGAGACGAAGGGAGGTCCACGCAGAAGTTCAGGGGTGCAGCCGTAGAGAACGTGGGCAAAGATAGACCGTCTCACGCCTCTGCCTCTCAGCTACCGTTGAACGATGAGCTTCCCGGCCAATGCACCAAATGATACCGGAGAAACTGACGGAAGCCAAGCACAGAGAGATGGACACAGGTTTCTTCAGGAAGGAAGAGATTCTTTATTGGATCACTGATCGGGACTCAGAGGGACTAGCGTCACCAAAATACCACAAGTTCTGAGCCCCGGACAATAGTGCAGGCTCCTTATATAGGCATATAACTCCTCCCATATTAAGCTCCACCCGCACATCCTCTTAACCAATCAACACAAATAAGAATTAACTTCCTGTTTGACCGCATGGCTTGTCCAGCACAATGGAGGAGGGGAATACTATATCCTGTATTCTTGCACATGCTCCGTACACTACTGATCGTATCTTGCCACGTGCAACCAACTGATCGATACGTCAGCATATGCACGTACACATGCCACGTGGTAATCTCGGCCTACTAAATTTATTTTTACCGAGATTCCACCACACCAACACTTTACATGAACACTCTCCCAGCATTATCTTACTATTCTGTCATATGTACCAACACTTTAAAATGCATTCCTATATGTTTATTCTATCTGTATACCAAGTACTATGTGTTAACCTATGCTTTCCCATACTCATATGCATACATGCTTTTATATATATATATTTCTGTGCATTTATATTTGTGTATATGAGTTCATGTGCATGTATGTATATGTGTTTATGCGTTCACATATACACATTTATGTGTGTGTGCATGTATAAAGTGTACCATCCTCTGCACTGTCTGCTTGTTTGTTTTTCTTTTCCCTCTCTCCCCCCTCACTCTGCTCTTCAGAAAGATATTTATGACCCTCTACAAAGATGGTGTCTATTTTCTACCAAACCTGTGTCTTATCTACACTCATGTCGCTTTAACCCCTATATCACAACTCAACTTTGAATTCTATGTGTCGTCTTGCTCAGAAATGCTTCAGACTTGAGAAAGGGAGGTTATCCCGAAAGCTTGTCACTAAAAAAATCTGTTAGTCCAATAAAAAAGGTATTACAAGATACGAATTTTATCTATTTTTTACATATACACACATATATATATATATATATATATATATATATATATACATATATACACATACATATATATATATAAAATTATGCCTTTTATATTTACAATAACATATTTAAAGTGAAGCGCGCACCCACAGGACTTCAATATAAATAAGATAACGTCAATTTTTTACAGTTGTGCCATACATACATTCACTATTTCAGTCCCATTACCAAGCTTTCCTTAATATGTCCAGGTAGTTGGACTGAAACATTGATTACATGCACGTCTGCTTAAAATAAATCAGCACTTTTGTTTATTTTGAAGCCTATGAGTGCTTTTCTTTACGTTGGAGTAATAGTTTTTAATTTTAAGTTCTCTTTTCTAACTCTGTATCTGCACACTATGCTGGCGCGACGCATTATGGGGCTGGTAAATATTTTTTTCCAGGGCTGCTTTTAATTCCCAGTCCGGCCCTGCTTTACACACGGATACACATACACTGATACACAGATATACACACACACACACTGACACATATGTGGGTTAGGAATTAGGCTAAGACCTACATTGTTTGCAGATAATATTGAATTTTGTGACTGCTTTGAACAGATTCTAAACAAGTGCTCTTTGGATACTATTGTTTTAATTATTGATTTTCTGCAGAGAGAAATAGCTAAGTTAGAGCTGGACTTAACTAATATTGAGCAAGCTCTTAAAGAGACCATGACCATGGATACATTGAATGCACTAAATGAGAAGCTTAATAAGCAGATGGAACTTGAAAAAAAACAAAAAAAGGATCGTAAAAGGTCCAAATTCCAATGTGATACAGAGAATTGTGAAAAAAAAATAAAGTGTATTAATGAGGGTATTTGGAACAGAATAGAAGAGCATCCCAAAAAACGTTATCCGATGAGAGAGAGACACTTTACTGCCTGGGATACATCTGATAGCATTGAAGCTGAAACCTCAGATAACCAACTGTTCAGTAATACAGCAAACAGTGCCTCTTTTTTAGGACAGGACCGACAAGGAAACTAAGGAGGAGGACAAGAGGGAGCTAGAAGAGAATTGGGAACAAGACTGAAAATTCAACAGGATGCACAACAGAATACGCAGAGAGGGAAGAGGCTCTACTTCCCCCAAACATACAACCTACTGAGTAAGTGAACGTAGTGAACAGCTCCGAAGTGACACTCACACCTATGGAAGTTCAGGTATTGTCAAGGGGCTTATCATTTGTCCTATACAAAGACCAGACTTCTTCAAATTGGAAATTAACCCCTTCAGGACGGAGTCAATAGTGCACGTTCTGATCAAAACAAAATGTAAACAAAACCTGGAATTTGCGCTATATGTCTGTTCACCCATAGTTCACCTCTTTCATATTAAGTGCACCCACACCTATTATATATAATTTTGTTCAGGAGAAACAGGACTTTAATTTATCATTTACTATTCATATATGGAACATAATTTATTATGAATAAAATTAAAAAAATTGTGAGAAAATAAGATATTTTTTTTCAAATTTGTATTTCCGTCTGACATTTTAGCTGTGAATGTCAAAATACTGTTAGGTTTTACTGCAAAAAAATGCACATATTTGTCATCAGCGATGTCTCACGAGTACAACAGTGCCCCACATTAACAGGTTTTATGGTGTTTTGGAACGTTACAGGGTCAAATATAGAACGTTCCATTTTCAAATTGAAATTTGCCAGATTAGTAATGTTTCCTTTGAGACGGTGTGGTAGACCAAGAATGAGAATTACCCCCATAATGGCATACCATTTGAAAAAGTAGACAACCCAAGGTATTGAAAGTGGGGTATGTTTAGTCTTTTTTAGTAGCCACGTAGTCACAAACACTGGCCAAAGTTAGTGTTCATATTTGTTTTTGTGTGAAAAAAGCAAAAAACTAATATTTGGCCAGTGTTTGTGACTAAGTGGCTACTAAGAAAGACTGAACATACCCCACTTGCAGTACCCCCTATGTACAGGTTTTATTGTGTTGGAGAGTTACAGGGTCAAATATAGTGCTTGCGAATTAAATTCTCTGCACTTTCTCCCTGTGTTGTCAGGCATGTCAATCAAATTTTAATTAATCAAATCACATAATTATGTTAAAAGATTACTTAAATATACATGTAGAATTTTAATATACTTTCTCCCTGTGTTGTCAGACATGTCAATCAAATTTTAATTAATCAAATCACATATTTATGTTAAAAGATTACTTAAATATACATGTAGAATTTTAATATATATGCATTTCTAGGTATTTAAATTGTACGTGAATACTAATGTAATCTTTTATGTAATTATATGTATTTATCTATCTATATATATATATATATATATATATATTTGCGATTATTTGTATTTTATATATAGATAGATATATATAGAATGTAATTCTAAGTGTATTTTGTTACCAATATATATATATTATATATATGTAACGTCATTTTGTTATTATATTAATAACAAAATACAGTTAGAATGAACTTACATATGAATATATAATTTATATTACATTTTTATTATTTTATTTATTTATTATTGTAATTATACGTATATATATCTATTATATATATAATATATATACATATTATATATATGTAACGTCATTCTAAGTGTATTTTAATACTAATAAATATATACTTATATTAATATTAACAGGTCCTATTACAACATCAGGAGAAAGTTGAGCCCCCTATTGAATACATCCTGGAGCTATTGGAACTATGCCTCACACTTAATTACTTTAGGTTTGAAAAATCATTCTATATCCAAATTTCGGGGACATCTATGGGTGCGCCAATGGCACCGATGTATGCTAATGCATATATGCATACATATGAACAGAAATATATTTTGCAAGAACACAGTCAGCATATTGTGAAATACTTCAGATATATCGATGATGTCCTCATTATTTGGTCTGGGGAAAAACAAACATTACTCAACATGTTACAGTCTCTTAATCAACTTGGCTCACCTGTTAGACTCAAATATCAAATTAATAATAAACAAATGGACTTTTTGGATCTTCGGATTTTTATCGAAAACAACAAGTTGGGCTATACCTTATTTGAGAAAAAAACTGATCGTAATACGTTATTACACGCTACCAGCCACCATCCCTCCAATTTGATGAAATCTTTACCGGTATCGCAATTTGTAAGGGTACTGAGGAACAATTCGGACTCCAATAAGGCTGCTATACAGGTACAAGAGATGTTTGAGAAATTTACCCAGAGAGGATATTCAAGATATATGCTAGAAAGGGCATATTCAAAGGCATTACAGCTATACACCGAACCCATAATTAAGAAGAAACAAGAGACTGATTTTTCCTCAAACCTTTCATTCACAATCTCGGGACTTGTCTAAAATGGTACGGGACAATTGGGAGATACTTAAAAAAGATAAGACACTACCAACGATTTTTCAACAAAATCCCATGATCAGCTACAGGAGAAATAATAATTGAAGAGACTATCTGGTCCATACTGATGTACAGGCATCAAACCGTTTTATACATCAGAATCCTGGCTGCTTTCGCTGCTTGAAATGTACAGCTTGCAACAATATGACTACAGGAAAATTATTTTTTCATCCACACTCAGGGAAAGAATACAAAATACGCCAACGTATTACATGTACTACAACACACGTTGTTTATCGTATTTTATGCCCCTGTGGCCTCATGTACATTGGGAAGACATCGAATGATTTAAGGCAACGTATGAGGGGTCATAGATCGACCATCAGAATAGCACTCGCCAGTGGTATTGCATCTACTCCCATAGTGAAACATTTTCTTGAAATGGGACACACATTGCCAACCTTTAAATTTATGGGCATTGAACATGTCCCGATCCCTTTGAGGGGAGGGGACAGAGATAATTTGCTTCTTCAAAGGGAAGCTTTCTGGATTTTTACACTGGGAACAGTGCACCCAGGAGGTTTAAATGAGATTAATCCTCTAAATTGCTTTATTTCGAAAAGATAATCATTTGTTACATTTTGTCGAGAATAGTTTGATTATGTGTTCTGTACCTTGTCAGATTTGCTATTCGTATTAGAACTATGTATAATTAGAATGTGTTACTGTCTCACTCTTTTGTGATTCTTTGTATATATTGTATACATTGTATATCAGATAACACCTGCTCTTGTAACTCTAATTTCTCCAGAGGATCGGACCACCCCAGCTTTAGTCTAAGCATATTTTTTTGTTTGTACTCTTTTCTAGACATTTAGTAGATCTGTACCTCGGGTGGTATCTTGATACTTTAATTATTATTATTATTATTGGTTTCTTATTTCTACTCGAGTGTGTGGATTATCTACATCTCGGTTTTCTACTTAATTCACGTTGTTTTCACTAGTTCACACTCTTTGGGGTTAAATCCTATTTGGGATGATGCTCTTTGAACTTTGACATTACATTTATGACATCACTACCTTTTTCTCTTTTTTTCCTTTTTCTAAGTTCACTCTCCAATCAGAGCCTATTTAAATCTCCAATCACCATATTTAAATCTCCACTTTTCCCGCTTTTCTTTGTCTTGATAAAAGTCCTTCGCGGACTGAAACGTCGAAGTTTTTTGAAATTATCACATGAATGTGAATAAATGAAACTTATTTTTCAAATAAGCCCTCCTGAGTGCACTCTTTTCTATTTCTATATATTAATATTAAAATACACTTTGTATGACGTTACATATATATAATATGTATATATATTATATATATAATATATATACATATATTATATATATAAGTACATTTCTATTTTCATTTTACACATGTCTAATATATATATTTTTTTACTTTCCCACCAGCAGGGGGACTGTCTGACATTTCAGACAGTCCCCCTGCTGGCAGATCCACAGCCAGCTATAGGGGGCCATGTGATCGCTCTTTGAGAGCGATCACATGGCCCCCGGGGGCCTCATTTGCCAGGGGAGGGCTGCCTCTCCAGAAGAGGATCGCAGCGGAGGTAAGTCCACTGGACCTCCAGGGGCAGAAAGTCGTTACGGCGTTCTATGCCACCGCAACGGCTTTAAAGCCCTTTTAATGCAGGACGGCATAGAACGCCGTAACGGCGTTAAGGGGTTAACTTAGAACGCTTCTTTAGAAATTTAAATTAGATTGAAAATCTTTTTTTTCCCACAATAATATGATTTGACAATAGTGGCATACAAGACTCTGGACTGCAGACACAGGGCTGGATTAACATAGGGGCTGATGGAGCTGCAGCTGCAGCTCCAGGCCCATGCCCATGGAATAGGCCCATTAAGTTTTTTTTTACACACTACTCTTTATTTATTTGAGGCTGCCTGGCCGGTGCCGATATTGCAGTAATACCAGCAATACAAATGCCGGTATTTTTCTCAGTATAAACAGATATTACTCTGCAATACCAGCACCGGCCAGTAAGGGTCTCTGTGTGTGGAGAGAGGCAGGGATAGGAAGTTACAGCATATACCTGCATCTCTCTACTCACTGATCTGCAGGGGAGCAGCTACACAGCACAGAGAGTCCAGACAGCAGCCTGCAGAGACAGCCTACAGCTCAGGGAAGTGAGGGATAGGGTAAAGGCTGCAGGGAAACATGGGGACATTGAGACACTAGGGGACACTGAGAGACATGGGGACACAGGAAGACCTCTGGGGACGCTGAGACACTTGGAGACATGGGGACACTGAGACACTCCAAGCTAGTGTCCCTGGTGTCTCCGTGTCCCCATGTCTCCCAGTGTCTCAGTGTCCCTAGTGTCTCCGTGTTCCCATGTCTCCTAGTGTCCCCATGTTTCTCAGTGTTCCCTAGTGACATGGGGACACTGGTAGAGATGGGGTCACAGACACTAGGGGACATTGGGCAACATGGGGACACAGCACAAAGATACATAGTCTCATTGTCTCCCAGTGTCCCCAAGTCTCTCAGTGTCCCCAAGTGTCTCAGTGTCCCCTACATGACATGGGCACACTGGGAGATATGGGGACACAGACTCTAGGGGACACTGGGAGACATGGGGACACTGGAAAACAGGGAGACACTGTGAGCAATCCATCTATACAGCAGAATCAAACTGTAAGTAGTTTTTTGGTGATTTTACAGAATTTTGTCTTATGTCACTCCTTGTGATTTACATCATGTGATATCACGCATACATAATTAGTTATGCAAATTAGCAAGGCCTGTATTTTTTTCTAAGAAAGGTGGCAACCCTAATTACTCTTCACATACTCTTGTTTAAGTATGGAAACTTAAGAGGGATATATGGAAACAAAACGTGTGTGGACTAGCTGAAATGAAATTAGTTAAGGTAATGCTGACTTTGGTCTCTCTAACACAGTGGCATGTTTCCTTTCTTCTACACTCACTACATCCACCTTTTCTCTGTCTCAGACTGTATACCAGGAGCTTCTGCCTGCTAGTAATAAGGTAAGGAGACAAGTTGGTTGCCTGACATGCATTCATGCCAGGCTAGTCTTCCAATTCTTTGGGCAGACACGCCTCCTTTTTGGGCATGTTCGTCCATTTCGGGAGTTCTGGTTACATGATCCGCGTCAATGGCCCACCCTTTTACATCGCCCATTGACTTCCTGCTTTACTGGACACTGCTGTTAGGGGGTATGGATTTACTTGAAAGATGAAAGCATGAATTAGAGAGAGATTAGCATATTTTAAGAGAATCTGAGTTTTCTTATAGCTGCATCCTATGAGTTTCCCTCCAGCAACAGCTCAACCAGATACACAATGCTTGAGAGGTATGAGTGTTTTAGTGGTTTTGGTCGATAAGATTCTGTACTTAGGCCCCTTATAATTGTCAGCACCAGGCCCACTGGGCTCTTAATCTGGCCCTGTGCAGACACATGGGGTTAATTTGACATTCAGTGCACGGCAAATACACAACAGAGTAATTTTACACTACCTAAAAGTCCAGAAGTTAAAGCCTATTCTAGACTAGTAAGAAATAATTTGGATGATCTATGGCAGACTTGGAGTGGCCACCTGTGTCCCAACCTTAGTAAGGACGAGAGAGAATCCTTCTTTAAGCTAAAATCTCATGATGATTTGGTTATTAAATGTGAGGCACTGGTGGTTATGGTAAAAAGCATATATTGCAAAAGTCATTAGACAATTTAATGGCAATAACTATGTGAAATGTAGCAATGGGTGGTTTTCAATATATAAAAATGTGAAACTGTGGTGCAGAAGGCTTTTGGGCATGACTTGCTTGATAAGGATCTGAGAGATTTTCTGATTAATAGGGACCCAGTAACCCCAGTGTTTATACGCTTCCAAAAATTCATAAGAATCTGTGGGACCCTGCGGGAAGACCGATTGTGGCTAACACGGATTCTGCCCTGCAGCCACTGTCGGTGTTCCTTGATCGGATCCTGCAGTCATTGGTTAGGAATCTCAGATCTTTTATGTTGGATACATCTGATGTGTTAAGGAGGTTACCTCAACTAGAGGTTGATAAAACATGCCTTTTGTTTTCTTGGGATGTCACAAGCTTGCAGCTTGCAGCTTGCAGGTGTTAGTTCTTCAGCTTCCTGTATGTAAATAAGTATAAATAATACAATGAGAAGTCCAAATTCTGTCTTTCCAGAGATTTACACCTCCATCTACAGTCACTAGGCTATATATTTATATATATATATATGTATATTTGTGTACGGGATTATGGAAGGGGCGCACATTAAAACTGTGTGTAATTTTAATATATGAGAGTCGGTTGAGGTGTGCCGAAACCGACGTGAGGTTAGGCCTGCAAAAGAGGGCCCACCCAGGTATAAAGATATATGAAAAGGGTGTGGTGGGAGGGAATTTCCGAAATCGTCGCAGACAGGTGAGTGGGGGGAACGCGGGTTTAAATAGGCATTAAATCCCTCCCACAATTTCAGGCATAACGCCTTCTATTTGTGTACGGGATTATGGAAGGGGCGCACATTAAAACTGTGTGTAATTTTAATATATGAGAGTCGGTTGAGGTGTGCCGAAACCGACGTGAGGTTAGGCCTGCAAAAGAGGGCCAAAAAATGTGTGACATTTATTAGACGTAACAAATCACTTAGACATATTATAGAAAGCGAGCCTGATTTCTTTCTGGATTTGGAATGAACCGGTTGTATGCCGAGGACTACCAGCGTCCCATCTTCTCTACAAGATGAGTTGGAACTGGATGACTTGAGGCTACTGAGGCGGGCCTAACACGGAATGAATGTACCGAGAAGGAACTTTGGATTGAGGCCAAGACTAACAAACAAGGAGCGAATGTATAGCATGAACTGTTTGAGAGATGTGCAAAATTTGTACGTGCAACCGTTATAATCGGAACGTATTTAGCATCTTGAAACCACATACAATACTTACACATATCGAAAGCCGTAGAGTACGTTTGCTTAGTATTAGTGGACAAATCTTACCTGCGTAGTCTAACTACAGGCATGATTGATACCTTTTTTGAGCTGCAGAGGAAATCTGGACTGCGTGTTCTTTTATCTCAACCGTTACGTTTAAGCAAGGTCCGACGTCAGGACTTCGGAAGTGGCTAAAGTGGAGGAAACTGCAGGGGAACTTGAGACGTCAGGGTTAGTGTTTATTAAAGATAATACGATACCTGGAGCTATTTCTTGTAGCGTGCTGTGAGGAGGAAGGAAATGTAATAGGTTTAAATTATGCAAAACTCAGAAGCTCATTGAGCTTTCTCGTGTAGTTGAGCTGCTAGCTAATGGGAACCAATAGGTGAAGATAAGGACTATCCCGTAAGAGTTGAGGCCGTGCCAGTAGCCCTGTGTTTGAGAGAAGTCCTACCTACGATTTAGGCCATGTGGACTTGTACCATCTAAGCGTGGCAGGGTATAACCTCTTGTGGAAAAGTGATTAACCTGACCGAACACGTGCGATTACCTGCATTAAACCATAGCGAAAAAGGACTATAACAGGCGCCTGAAGAAACTGCCGTGACGTGAAACGAAGCATAGAATGCAAAACCGTGACCCACCGTAGGGAAGTGTTTGCACAAGAGAGGAACCTGAAGAGGAGCTTTGACAAAATTTGAAGACGATATGTGTTCGTATAGCAAGTACCCTATAGCGGTTATTTGATAGGCATGAGAACGTAAAGGATTGAACTACAGGATGCATGAGGTGATACGCCTTGAATCTGAACATCCAGCATGACCGAAAGTAACTCCCGATGAGCTACTTAAGCTTACATAAAGAGAAGCGTGAACGACAACAAATGCGTGACGAATGAATTGTCAGTGCATGAAGGACCCCGTGAATGTCGGGCGTGCAGACAAGTCCCTAATTAGCAGATAAGGATTCGAATAATATTAGTTTGGCCAAAAATGGAGGCGGAGTGATGCCTCGGTGTACGATATGAAACAGGTGGGAATTCCGTTCACCTGGTCCGAACAGATCGCTAAAGCTTGTCCTGCACAGCTCGTATAAGCGACGCCGACGTGAAAACTGGGTGATAGTATGAGTCGATAAACGGTAATTGAGAACACAGCGTACCAAAGTGCCGCCAAAACGTTGCGAATAAACGGTATATCCGTGATACCTGAGTCCAGAAGCGGTCACTGAACGTCACGTCAGCGCCTGGAGGACCCGACGATGGTCCGATACGAGGCCAAAACTGTGCGACGTGCAATGCGGAGGGCAACGTGAGACCCAACACACCAATTTGACGGAATATAAGCAAGAGATGCCCGAAACACGTTGTTGGAGGAACCGCTGGTCTTGGAGTCTCCAAGCTTGGACTGGGCACGTAGTGTACATGGTACCTAAGGATCGCCAGCGAGCGACAGGTTGGGGTTACATATATATGTATATATAAATATATACAACCATATATACATGGGTATCCTCGAACAGCTTAGCACTAAGCGTCTAGCAGACCCATTGCCCATAAGAGATAACGTATAGAAAGCACCGGAGTAGCCGAGTACGATAGTTCTTAAACACCGTTTTGCCTCAAAGTAGGAGTATGTAATGCACGATCGAATCAAAAGGCGGGAAATAAAGCGCCAGGATACCTGAAGCGGTTAAGGGGTCGAAAACATAGTGACTATGCTGGACAGGTCTGGGGATGTGCCGCCCCCCCCCCAGCTTACTAGGAGCGCGAGCGTGAGTGCGTGCGTGCTGGCTGACTAGCTAGTGCCGCGATGCAGCGAAACGATTACACTAGGTTGGTGACAGGTGAGGCCCTGCTAGTTGCCAAGCGGCATGAGAGGCTCTATCTATGCGTTGGCGTGAGGGGGCAGCGTGGCCACTGAATGAGGTGGCGGGGTGTCGGCCTCTCGGTGACAGTTAAACATAAGATAGAATGGGAGTGACGGATGAGGCCCTCTCTATGCCACAATGCGAGGCGACTAACTATGATTTGGCCCGAGGGGCATAGTACCTCCGAGTATGAGGATGGGTGTCGGCCTCGCGGGACCACTAACCTATGGCGAAGAAGCCAGGGGAAATAACAACTAGTGGACACCTAGGAACCTAACAGCCAGCAGTTGCTAACTAAGATGGAAGGTCGGGTAGTGAAAGAGGACATGCTACAGAGCGAGACGTGGGTAGCGATGAGGTAGGATCGTACGGTCTGAGCGAAACTGGAGTGCCCAGCGAGCATGTGGGGTCCGGATGGTCGGGACGTAAGAACTAGAATGCGTGTATGATCGTATGTATGGCCCTCGGGGCTCGTGGTGCCAGACCGTGGCCTTGAGTCGAAATGCAATGCGAATAAACGTGTATATCAGTTGTCGTAATACATATATGTTCGTAGTATCGTTAAAAGCGTACGTGCCTTAGCCGAGGCCCGCTCCCCAGAACTGCAATATGAAAGTAGACGCATTTGTCCAATAACGCAAGTGCTGGTCTGCGTAGGAGTACGCCGGGTTTTACACGTAACGCAAATCGCCGCGCTGACTGAGGATGAATTAGGGCTGGTAGAGACGACGCACCGCGTGCTGTGTACCCACATGGCTTAGAAGACCCTCACAACGATGAGCAGGCGAAAGAAAGTCAGAATAGCCAATTAACCAAAAATTTAGCCATAAGCAAACGAGCAGGCAAATGTCCGAAACCGCCAATGCGTGTCCCTGTATGTCCGTATGTCAGTATGTCAGTGTGCGTATCTGCGTATGAATGCGTACGTGAATGTCCGGGATAATGTATTAATATAAACACGGAATCATGATATCATTATAGTTCTTTATTTTTTTTTTTTTTTTTTTTTTTTTTTAAAGCTATAGAAGCTGTGACCTACAATCATAGGGCATGCATTCTAAACGAACCAGAGCGTAAAACCACCCACAGCTGTGCTCAGTATACCGCCAGCGTGCTGGAGGTACCGCGGGAGTGCTAAGTGACGGCTTCCCCTACTCCCTGAAAATTAACGGCTGCGGTCCATAGACACGTAAAAACAATGCCGGTGGTATAGATACATTCGAATAAGATGCAAAACAGGCACAGGAGATAGGGAAAGTTTAAAACACAACCATTATGACAGCGAGCTAATAATGAAGTGTTTAGGAGACAGAGGTTTAAATGGAGTCACAAATTACGAAGGGTCAGTTCACCACCCGCTGATAATCCACGTGCAAGACAAAGGGGGAAATGCCTACTTCAAATATTCACCCCCTTAGCTACCTGTCTGCGCTACTGAACTTCGAATTGAGCAAACAGCTTGTCACATCACTAAACTCACTACTTAGTTGATAAACCCCGTACGACTGCCTTCCGTAACACGATCCCCCCAAACAGTGATAAACTATAGCCCCCAGAAACCCTATCCGCCATGGTTGAGAGTAAAGGGAGTTGTAGATTGCATTAGGTGTGAGTAGAAATTAGCTGTGTTCGAGATAGCAGAAAGTGAATATAAATAAAACAAACTACACAGCCGGTTAGCGCCAGCAAGCCTACCTCTCCCTAATTAACTCCGTAACATAAGAAACCTATTTATTTACATATTATGTAATTATTAAATGATTAGTGTGTACATATATAAATTTGTGTACGGGAGGCATGACCAGGTACAGGAAGGACCCCCCGCCGGCGAGACGGCCATCGGTTCCCATCGGAGAAACGCGACAAACAGCTGTGGCTGCGAGAAACGAGGAGGCCGACGGGGTGAATCTGGCAGGAAATACCGTGGGTCAGCGGAGCAGGTAAGTGAAACCATTCACTCCCCTACAAAGCCCTGCCCGAGGATAGTACGAAAAGCGGTTGTAGCAGCTAGCTAGAGAAACGTAGCGGGAAGCCATACAGAGCGTTTGGTGTTGTATGAAAGGCAATGCGAACGGAATGTATGCGTGAAGGAAGGTAATTTGAAATAGACTCACGGTTTGTACGAGATCGATGGATGGCTTCCGCGCGTGAAAAATACTCACGAAACCGGCGGACAGTGTATGAGCGTCGCGGGAGACTGACGTCGGAGGTCTGTGAAAACGGAAACGAATTTCCGAAATCGTCGCAGACAGGTGAGTGGGGGGAACGCGGGTTTAAATAGGCATTAAATCCCTCCCACAATTTCAGGCATAACGCCTTCTATATATAAAATATATACATTAATATATTCAGACTCATGTAAACAGAAGGAAATTTATATATATTGATGGGATTGTAATCCAATTTTCCAATTGATGTCAAATTCCACAGAATTTTATACTGCGTAAACCAAGACATACAATTGATTGAAACTACACAATGGAGCTCAGAATGATCTATAAATATATAACTTATTAAAGTCTTTTGCAATTTTCCGATGTACTTATCTGTATCACTGATATCTGTTCATGACCTCATCATGACAATAAATGTCTAGCCACACCGAGTCTCCTTCAGATAATTATCTAACACAAAAAGGGCCACAAAAAAAGCTATAGAAAAAGTGAAAAACAGAAAAATCACAAAAGTGTGTCTGTTTGTGTGTATCTGTCTGTGTGTCAGTGTGTGCCCCTGTGTATTTGTGTATGTCTGTGTATCTGAATGTTTATCTGTCTGTGTATCTGCATGTGTGTCAGTGTGTCCCTATGTGTCTGTGTATCTGTATGTGTCTTAATGCTTGTATCTGTATGTCTGTGTATCTGCACGTGTCATTGTGTGTGTGTCAGTGTTTGCATCTGTATATCTGTCAGTGTGCGTTTATCGGTTTATCTGCATGTGTGTGTGTGTGTCTATATCTGGATGTGTGTCTGTGTGTCTGTATGTGCACATGTATATTTACTTACATCTCAGCATTCAAACACCAACACTACACACAAGTAAACCACTGCTTTCAAATGGCAACAGTACATAAATGCACCTCAACATTCACACACACATACTCCATACAAACACATGCTTACATTCAAATACACAAACACTGCTCGGTGCTAAATACAACCTTGCAAGCATGAGCAAATGGTAGATCCCCAGCTGGCAAAGAATTGTAGGAGTTGTTCAACAGATGGGGATCTACTTTTTGGCCATCCTTGCGAAAGGGGGGCTTAATTTATTTATTTATTTTAAATATTATCTTGTTTATGTTCTTCCAGCACTCTTCTGCATCATGGGCTTTGTCTACTAAACAGTGATCCCAACAGAATAACTGAGCCTTTAATGGAGTTCACAGATGTGGCTGAAATGCTTGACATTTTAAGAAGAACTGGCCTGACTCAAGCGGTACAAGAACTACAAGCACAAGAAAGGACACCTACATCCGCTGTATCTTAGTCACCAGTAGCTGCCCATCTGGTGCCTTTCCCCAAAGATATGCCTATGGCACCAAAATCGCAGATCACCATGCCTCCTTACCTCTTGATCCCACGCCGCGTCTCCCTCTCTCCTCAAGGAGACACCATGCCACGTTCTTTCAGCACGCTCCTGCATTGTGGGCTTCGTCTACTAAACAGTGATCTCAACACCCTGCCATTTCTTATAATTAAGAGAGTGTGACAAACTCCCCTTTTTAAGGGAGTTTGCCATGAATCTTTGGAGGGGCCAGCTTGCCCGCCTCCTGCCCTGTGACTATAGCCCCTGGATGCATTGCCCTTTAAAAGCGTTATTTGGGCATATTGCATTTTGTTACACTGCTTCTGACCCTTTAACTACTATGAGAAAGGATTTGTACATTTGAAATGGTACTTCGGATGCAGCCGAAGTGCCGAAGTGGCCGCCATTCGACATTCGAACACGTGGCGGACATTTTGTTTAGGTCTAACACCGCTGAACTTTACCATCTATGGCGACTATACGAATGCCACATTGACATTGACAATTGCACAAACGGTTGCCGTTCGTCTGTTTGAACTGCATTTCATATGGAAAATAGATCGGCCGCACAGCCCAATTCTCTGGAACTGTTTAGGGCATGAACTGATTCACATGATTTTTGAGTAAGTTGGTTCTCTAATTATGCTGGTTCCGAATATGTAAGTTCATGCGAATGTGATGTATATTTTTGGAGTTATAGAAATTGTGTAAAAACTGTATATTTTCTGCCTGTGATAATTAAGTTGGCCCACTGTGTTTAGTAATGATATCACAGGCAGAGGGGAGGGTTTGTGTTTGTGTGCCTGGGCTGGGAGTGTCTGACCGTACTGTACTGTATTGATTGGCTGTTGTAACTTTGTGTGCTGTGTACCACAAGGTCCACGTGGGTAGTAACCTTGTGGGGAAAGGTGTATAAAAGAAGCAATAAAGTTTATTCTGTTCCTGCTTACACTCCAAAACTGTGTGTTGTCCTGTTATTGGAGGGAAAGAAGATTTGCTCCTGTGTCTGCTGTTCCAGTTTGCAGGAAGAAAGCTTGCTCCTGTGTCTGCTGTTCCAGCTTGAAGGAGATTCAACTGGGAAAGTACTTGTAAGGACTAGAGCTAATTCCCCATTTGGTTCTAGAGTTCCCAGGACTGAGTGTCGTCCAGTGCCTGGAGGTGTCAAGTGGAGTGCTCGGTGCAGTGCTGATGGTCCTTGGTAAGCGCTAGGAGCATCCATCAACTGAGGTACCCAGTCGGGGTGCCAGGTGATCTGTTACAGAGAGTTTGGAAACATTTCACGAAGGGAGAGTCTAAGCAACATTGTAGAGGTTTTATACTAGTACAGGGGCTATCCCCCAGTTTGGAGTCAAGGGGTCCAATCAAAGCTGGAGTTCCCCAAGACATGCCCTCACTTGCCTTACAACTAATGTGGAAGCTGTTAAAGCTCTTAAAAGTGGGTACCCCTGCTGGTTTCGGAGAAGGGGGAATATACCGAAAAAAGCAAGGGGAAGGGAAGTGTATAACCCAGTGAAACCTGTATCGATAATAAAACTTAATACACGAAAAATAAAATAAAGTGTAATACGTGGGTGGAAAGAACCGCCCACCAAGTCTGTATGAGACTAGGTGGTCTAACAGATAGTAAATGCAGAGGTCCACTATGATACAAAGTGGCGGTCACAATAAGTCAGAATTGTATCTAACTAAGACAAGGGACTGTTACCAAATGCGATTGTTACAAATGGTAGACTATCAAGGCTGTGCAATTTACTCACAGTAGACTGTACTTATCGATTTATAAAGCAGACTCTTGTCTTGCTGTAAAATATAAATATATATATAGTCAAATATGCAGATGGGTCACAAAGCAGAACCCAATTCCAGCGTCTGATATCGTACTGTGGTTGAAAAGGTGTGCAGAGACAAGTACAGTTGTAATAGATAGTTAACTGTCTAGCCTGAGCATATTTGACCGCCACTTCGTATCATAGTGGACCTCTGCATTTACTATCTATTAGACTACCTAGTCTCATACAGACTTGGTGGGCGGTTCTTTCCACCCTCGCATTACACTATTTTTTATTTTTCGTGTTTCTTAGGTTTTTTCACCTCATTTATATTTATTCTCAATAAAAGTTAAGTTTTATTATCGATAGAGAGTTATACACTTCCCCCTTCCTTTCCCCTCGCTATTTTCGGTATATTCCCCCTGCTCCGAAACCAGCAGGGAAACCCACTCTTCAGGATATTTTATCAGAATCCTATTTTGTCTCCTGCTCCCCCTTTAGCTTTTTTGTACATTCTTGGTGAAATTGTTTTCACCAGGGGTTAACCCCCATAAAGGAGACTTATTATCATTATTTGGGAATTTTTCTCCCCCTTTTTTGTTTTGCCATCAACATAGCAAAACTAGGAACATTTCCCTTAAACAGACACTCCAGACCCCTAAAGTACATAATTTTTTCATAAAGACTTAAGAACCCACGGGGGCCAGGGGCCCGAGGCAGGTTACCTGTATAGGGACACTATAAGCATTCAGACCACTTTAACTACTTGAAGTGGTCTGAGGGCACTGTCTCTGCCCCCCTTTGTCTTGCAATGTAAATCATTGCAGTTTTTAAAATACTGCAATTATTACATTGCAGGTCTAAGACAGCCTCTAGCGGCTGTCAATCAGACAGCCACTAAATGGACTTCCGGGATCTAGCCGGACTTTTAGTCCCTTGGCTGACGCTGGACATTCTCACGCTCTGCAAGAGGACATCCAGCATCAGTACAATCCCCACAGAAAAGTATTGCAGCAGTGATTTCCTATTGTGAGGGCCTAACACGCTTGAGATGCTCACCATGCAAGCGCATTCGCACCACCGTCGGATGATGTCAGAGGAGGCGCAGCGCCGACCCAGGAACACAGGCGCTGGAAACTGGTAACTGTTAAAAGGGTTTTCTAACCTTTTCAGTGCCGGTGGAGAGGTGCTAGGTGGGGGAGGTTGCCAGAGAGAACGATAGAGTAAGGCAGTGCTGTCCAACCTTAGGTAATCCTATGGCAGCATTAAAAACCATGATTTATCATGGTCGCTAGCAAAGTTAGTAATTCATTACATACTACCTTATTATGTCATACGCAGTGGTGTATTTTGGATTTGTGCTGCCCTAGGCACGACTAAATTCGGGCACCCCCAAAATCTAAGTTTGCCCCCCCAGTTCGTATCAAGGCCATTTTTTTGACTGACAAACACATGCCCTCATTGATACATGCACTGAAATACACTTACTGACAGATACACAGTCATTGGCACACACATACAGTCATTGGCACACACTGTTTAACCAACACACACTTTCACTGACAGACACACACACTGACACACCCACTCGCTGACAGGCACACACTCTCAGATACACATAAAATTACATACACACACTGACACACACTCACAGGCACACCCATTCTCACTCAGACACACATTGACAGCTACACTCACTCACAGTAAGGTGGACAGCCCCAGAACATGAGGCAAACAAGGCATTTGTCTGACAGCTTGAGGTGGCATTTTTTGGCGCCCCCTCCCCAAAGTGCCGCCCTAGGCAAATGCCTTGTTTGCCTAGTGGTAAATACATCCCTGGTCATATGTTAGTAGTTATTAAGTCTGCTTATATAGATGTAACAGCCATACAAGATAAAATCTACTCAGTAAAGAGGAATTGTCACTTTGGAGATAATGTGTCAGAATCCTATCCTGACAACTCAAATAATGTTTATTTTCTTCTGTTTTATTTTACTTCAATGCCAGTTTTCACCACTAGTGGCCTCCATAGCCACTAGTCAAAGCACAGTCTCTCACACCTGCCTAAACTGATCTTCTGAATGTGCTATATAAGGCCACATCCAACTAAAGGAGTTGCCTTGACATTGAGAGAAGTTATTGTTCTGAACCTGACAAGTCTTCTGCTTATGGCTCCAACCAACCTGCTTCATTTCATTCTGGACCTTGATACCTTTATTGCTTTGTTACTACCTACAGTTCTCCTACATAAAACCACACAACCTTCCTGGATATTACAGATCTTCCTATTGTTTGCAAGTATCCTGAAAGACTCTAATTATAACTATCTGAACCTGCAGTTCTGACTTCAAACCAAAGAGGCTGATCACCTAAATTGCTAACTTAAACTGTATTACTTTATCCGTTATGTTCCTGTTTAGTTCTGTCTAATTGTATCCCTGTTACCTTAAACCTGCTTAGGGCACATTGCCTAAACCTTTACTTCTGTTCCTTCTATTAACTCTAACTTATAATTCTGCTTATAGGTTCCTATTCTAACTCTAACCTATAATTGAAGATTATGCTAGCTTTAGTGTACTAATAAGCTTAATTTTAATAATGACAGGAGGCGAGTATTTTGCATAATCTTCCTTTACTACTCCATAGCAGCAAAGACATATAGAGAAAAAAAGAACCAATCAGAAACTGGCAGAGAGTATAAGATACGCCTTCCACTGAGTCACTTCCTTTTGATAACGGCAAAATCACAAGTCACACGATCAACTGAAGAACCATACAGAATACGAAGACCGTTCAAATTCCAGGAACGATGAAGAACGGTTGGATTAATTAAAAACTGGGAACAAAGAATATCCTTGTACGCTGGATGTAGAAGAATTTTTCTACATCAAGCGTCCGAGAGCAATATATCTGATAAGGAGGCCCCCGCTGTGGAGGCGGAAGAGGCAGCCGCACCCCAAACAGAGTGAGTGCCGAAGGAAGGATCAATCCCGGCAAGAGATAAAAGTCATCGTACCCAGCAGGTCAAGGTGGTAACCGAGATTTTCCCATGTGGCTTAACGTAGGACCACAATAATTGTTGGAAAGAGGTAACTGTAGCGTGGCCGTAGCCATACGTAGGCGTGCAGTGTCTGTGCTATGTAAAGTTAGGTTCCGATGGAAAAAAATGGGTAAAGAACCAACGTTGAGTCCGTCTTGTACGTCGAGACACCCGAAAAGTGACACCTTCTGGAGAAAATGAGAAGCCGTTCATGTGGTATGCTCGAATGTCCGAAATCCGACCAATTGACCCTTAAATTCCAAGCTGAGAGGTAACACTTTCTCGTTCCAGGGGCCAATGAGTCCCAGATCTCTAGCCATTGACGATAAGTCATTGGTGCATCGGTGTCCTTCTTGTAGCATGGGATGAGGATCCCCCATGGAATCCGTAGGTATCATCTGATCGTCTGTTAATAGCGGAGGTCCTGGTATGACAGTGAAAGGAGATTTGGGGACCAAGGTTGACTGCCACCGGGGCATCACCAGGGGGCTTGCCACTTCCAGTGATCTGATGTGGTGAACCACTCTCGCGATCATTGCAAAGGGTGGAAACGCATAAGCCTCTTCGGTTTAGCCATGCCTGCAGGAATGCGTCTACCGCTGCACCCTCTGGGTCTGGTAATCAGCTGTAAAAATCGGTAGTTGGCGGTTGGTGCTAGACGCAAAAGTCGATCGTGAACGGACCTCTCAGGTTGTTCAGTGTTGCCAATATGTGTGGAGCTAGGTGCCATTCGTTGTTGTCCGTCCAGTGTCGAGAGGTTTCCCCTACAAGAAGTTCCGCAATCAATGTGGTATTGCATGGTAGGCAATAGTCGAAGATTTCCTAAGTGAGGTGCTTCACTGTCTGAGAAAAAATGCCACCTAAGTGGTTGATGTGACGAACTACAGAGAAATTGTCCATTCGTAGCAGGATACAGCAATCAGATATCCCTTTCGTTAGATTTCGGATAGCAGAGGTGCCTGCCAACAATTCCAGGCACGTATACCGTCGAGCCACCATCAAAGTTCTTGTTGGATTTCTTACGTCATGGATACCGTGAAAGAAGGTGGTTGCGATTCTGGTCATCCAGGTAAGTCAGGCATCGTATGCCTTCGCCGGGTAAGTGAGCCATCACTGGTTTCAGATACTTTCGTAAAGCACTGTGGTGCCGAACTGAGTCAGAAGGGGAGGCAGGTGAATTGCCATGGTGTCCTGTTCCAGAAGGACCGTAAGGAGGGACGACTACTGGACGACCTTACGGACCAGTTGTCTACTGGTCCAGGCGGGTAAACCAGTCTCCTCCTTGTCGGAGGTGCCACAATATATGAATACCTTCCATCTTGAAATGGTGGTATGTAAAAATGTTTAACCAGGAAAGACCTTCAGATATATTCTGGTTTCCAAGTGCATCTGTGACAAACTCCCCTTTTTACATGAGTTTGTCACAAGCTCCTGGAGGAGCCTGCTTGCCAGCCTCCTGCCCTGTGACTATGGCCCTGTAATAACTGTGGTTAAAGACACTGTTTGTGAAGTGGCATTTCGAACTCCCAAAGCGGTCGGCTGGCACAGCCTGGTAGTCGAGGCTAGAACTGTCATGTCTTTCTATTAAGACCTAATTGAGAAAGCAGTGCCCCCTAGAAACAGAAATTCATATTTCTTTTATCCTCCGTATTTTCTAACAGGTTTATTTACTAAAGTGAATATTTTAAGTGAATTTCAAATACAGCCCTCGATTTAATAATTTTGGTTAAGCTTTTCAAATGATTTAATATTTTTGGATTTTTAGTTGCAGTTAAGTTAAAAGTGTCCTGGTAGTGGTGTACAGCGTGTCATTGTATAAGGTTGGAGTTGGGGTTTAAAGGTCATCTGTCACCTCAAAATATATTTTTTAATATTGTAATCTTGTCATTGAAAAGAAATAGTCACCATTTAACTGTTTGACAAAGATCAACTTCCGTGTGGTCAGTAACACGATTTGTGGGGTTGTAATTTGCTCTTTATCATGGTTTTCAGGAATCTGCATGTCTCCCCTGATTAGAAAGTACACTGCACAGGGCGACGAATGATGATGTCACTACATTGTGCAGGGAGTGAAGCAGGGAAGACCAGAGAGACTATGTGTCAGCTTCAAGCACTTGACAGTTGTAGCCTCCACTACGAGACTGTGTCTACTATAAATCAAACCACAAGGCACAGACGTAGTGGGTAGAAAAGGCCACAGCCATTTTTATTTATTAGAACAGTCATTGCCTCCAATGACAATGGTTTTTAACACAGAGTTGACATAATCCTAAATAACTTCCAGATTGTAATTAGCATAATTAACCATTAACAATTTAACCTTACCAGCACCAGCTTGCTCCCAGGGATCCCCGTGTTGGAACCGATCCAACTGCTGGAACAGAAACCCTTTGCCAGTTTAAAACCTCTCACCAAGCCTCTATTAGGCTATCACCACATCCTCATTGTGAGGCCATTGACCATCCTCAAGAACAAGCTACTGTCAATGCCCTAGCGGATGACCCTTTACTCCGCTTGGGCTACCCCACCCAATAAAAACAAGGCCTTTTCTACCCCTCCAAGTAATTTCATAAAAACAAAATCCAAACCGTGGTCCGATAAAAGTACCTAATCTGCAGCAATGAAGTCTGTACGCTTGCCTTTCCAGGGGCGATGCGTCACCTCTACACCCTTCAATTTTCTGGTAAAAATTACCCTTAACTGTTAAACTTTCCCCCTGCTGCGCTCCACAAACATGTATTCCTGACCCTATAGTGGTGGCTTTTAGGTTTAGGTGCCCCCCCCCCTTATCCCCCTTAAAAGTTAATACAACTTACCTTATTTCCAGCGCTGCTTGGGTCCGCCAGCATGGCCCCTCCCCCTTGGTGACATAAGAATTGCCGATTTTTAGCCAATCCAATTCTTTCCCATAGGGGAAAGCATTGAATTGACTAAAATTGGCAAGCGGCGGGCCAAACGATCAGCACCTCCTCATAGAGATGAATTGAATCAATGCATCTCTGAGGAAATTCAGCGTCCCCATGCAGAGCTTGGAGACTCTGAATGGCACTGCTGCCTACTGTGCAGCACTGAGCCAGGAGGCACTTCCAATGGCCATGTTATGAGTTGCCACTTGGAGGGGCAATGTAAACTCTGCCTTTTCTCTGAAATGCAGTGTTTGCATGTAAATGTCTGCATATAAAGATTATACTCACCAGAACAACTACATTAAGCTGTAGTTGTTCTGGTGACTATAGTGTGCCTTTAAGGAGCAGAAAGGGTCTGCAAGGAGCACAAAGGTAAAGAAGGAGAAGGAGCACAAAGGAAAAGAAAGTGTCAGCAAGGAGCAGAAAGGAACAGAAAGGAGCAGGAATGGTCTGCAAGATACTGGAAGGGGCAGAAGAAGCACAAAGGTAAAGGAGCAGAAATAACCAGAAGGAGCACAATGGTAAAGTAGGAGAAATGGCAGCAAGAAGCACAAAGGTAAAGGAGCAGAAAGAATACGAAGGAGCAGAAAGGTTCAGCAAGGAGCAGGAAGGGTCTGCAAGGATCAGGAAGGGACTGAAGGAGCACGAAGGTAAAGAATCAGAAGTTGCAGAAAGGGGCAGCAAGGAGTAGGAAGGGACAGAAGGAGCACAAAGGTAAAGGATCCAAAAGAATCAGAAGTTGCACAAAGGTAACGTAGGAGAAGGAGCATAAAGGGTCAGCAAAGTGCAGGAAGGGACAGAAGAAGCACAAAGGTAAAGGAGAAGAAAGAATCAGAAGTTGCACAAAGGTAAAGTAGAAGGAGCAGAAAGGGCCAGTAAGGAGCACAAAGGTAAAGTAGGAAAAGGTGCAGGAAGGGGCAGCAAGGAGCAGAAAGGGACAGAAGGAGCACAAAGGTAAAGTAGGAGAAGGTGCAGAAAAGGGCAGCAAGGAGCTAGAAAGGGCAGCAAGGAGCAGAAAGGGTCAGCAAGGAGCTGGACGGGGTAGAAGGAGCACAAAGGTAAAGTAGGAGAAGGAGCAGAAAGGAACATAAATGAGCAGGAAGTGTCTGCAATTAGCAGGAAGTGTCAACAAGGAGCAGGAACGGTTGGAAGGGAGCAAACATAGCAGAAAGGGATCAGAAAGAGAAAAGAGCAGAAGGGCGCAAAATAAGCTGAAAGGTAAAGGAGCAGAAGGAGCCAAGGAGAAGAGAAGACAGTGTCAGAAAAAAGACTGTCAAATGAAGGAGAAAAAAAGAATATTGGAGCAAGAAGGACAAGAAAAGTGATACCTCCTCTTTCTGGACACCACATCACAAGACTTTGATCCCTGAGCCTGGCAGGAAAACTTTGGACCTACTCATCTCCCCAGGTAAAAAAATATCAATGTTAATGTATTCACTTTTATTTACTGAGTGTCAGAAAGCACCAGCAGGAGTGCCGCTGGTAGGGGTGCCGCAGATTGGTCAGCTGGCACTCTAAGCCAATCACGAGATCCCCAGTCATAAAAAAGTAAAACATTTTTATGAACCGGGAACTAGCAATTGGCTTAGAGCATCAGCGGACCACTCTAGCCAATCAGCGGCACCCATGCCTGACGTCAATCTGCACTTCCTGACACTCCGTTTCAGAAGCCGAATACCGCTGAACGACCTGGAGATCTGGAGCTAGAGGAAGCCTTTGTGGTTAAACCATTTGAGAGCGGTTTAACCCTTTAAAGGAGAGAGCACCCAGGGGCCGCCTGGCATCATAGCATTATCATTTAGATTAAGTTGTTATGGTAACCAGAATGTTCCTTTAATTTGCTTAAAGGAACACTATAGTGTCAGGAATACAAACATGTACTCCTGAGACCATAATTGAGAAAACACTATTTACGTGTCCTGCACCCACCACACCCCCCAATAGGTAAATACAAAAAGTGTGTACTATAACGTAAATCCAAAATAGAAAATGTGCTATCACCAAGAGTGTGCCTCACTCACTCAACAATACACAATACTAAAGCAGAAAATAGCAGATATGGCTATACAAGCAATATAAGCTAAAGGGGAGGGATAGCACATAAATGGAGAATACAACCTTAAAACCGGACGGGATCTTTAACCCCTTAAGGACACATGACATGTGTGACATGTCATGATTCCCTTTTATTCCAGAAGTTTCGTCCTTAAGGGGTTAAACAGATCTAAAACATAAATATAATAATATGGTGAAGTATGAATGGACAAGAAGTATAATATCCAGGAGATAGAGAACTTACAAGAGGTATAGTCGTTCTGCGCTTGTCTCCCTTTAAGGGTGTCTGTAGCGAGTCAATATGTGGCATATACGATAAAATTCCTCAAATCCTCAAAATGGGCAGAAAAGAGAGATATACATAGAGTAGTATTGTATAAAATTATCAAAAATGTATTTCACTGATTGCACTTACACTCAGGTGACAATCAGCAAGCATATCTCCACTGACAAGTGGACCAAGGTGGTAAACTGGATCAATGATGCAGATGGTATATCAGCTGATCGTACCATATGAAGTGCTTAACCCCTTAAGGACACATGACATGTCTGACACGTCATGATTCCATTTTATTCCAGAAGTTTGGTCCTTAAGGGGTTAAACAAATAACAAATAAATACAAATATTATAATTAAATAAAATAAAGTAGTTTGAATACTCATTCCAACGCGTTTCGTCTAAGGAGACTTCTTCAGGGATGTGAGTACTGTCCCAAAACGTTCCTTTTTTATATTTATCGATCCAGGTGATTTCCATTGAAGAAAACCGCGAAATCGAGTACTTCCGGGTTTCTTCATACGCTCCCTCATTGGACGATCTTAGATGTACGTCATGCGTCCTTTCGGGCGTGCGTTTACTTCCGTGTTCCAACAGTGGAACGCATATCCTGGTCTATATTCTTGCGTTCCAACCGTGGAACGCATATAACAGGGAAACTGAGAGGTCAGAACGGCAGTGGGCGGCAAAAACCACCCGTTGACAGCTCGAGCTCATAGATAGAGAGGCATAATACATCGGTATATGTGGGATGGTATATATATAGATACACAGAGGATACAGGACTTAATAAATCAATATATATGCGGATACAAGAGAGACTCCAAGGTTTGTATAGGAAAAGTGTAACCCGTGGGTTACACAAGAAAATGAAAAAAATAAAATGAAAATGAAAAAAATATAGAATGAAAATATATAATAAAAAAAATTTATAATAAAAAATATATATATATAATAAAATAATTATTTCTTAAAAAGCATCAATATAAGTAAACCAATAGGGTATCATGTAGATCCGCAAATATGTACATATAAATCATAAACACAACAAAACAAAACAAACCCCAAATTGAGAGACTCGTATTGCAATATAATACAAATGATATTTTTGGCTAACAAATTTTTTCAAATAATATTTGAATTAAAAGGCATAACCTTCTTAGATATTCTATAAAAAAGAGAGAAAATTCGAGTTATTATGGAGTAGATGTAAGTACATAATGTATGTTACTCCAAAATCCAATGAACCCACTCGGTGAAAAAAGGGGAGGAGAGAAGGAAGGACACCCAAAAAGGAGACATTATAATAATCCTGTAAGATCAATGTCTTGATTCAGCCCATTCTTTAATGTTTTTAAGTTGTATATCCACTGCGCCTCTTTTTTGGCTAGCTCATGCATTTTATTACCTCCTCTCCAATGCTGTTCAATAGAGTCTATACCAATGGTGATCAAAGTGGACCAGTTAAAAGATGTGCAACTATTGCAGTGTCTCGGAACACTATGTTCTACTTTATTGGTTCTAATATTATTGAAGTGTATATGCCACATATTGACTCGCTACAGACACCATTAAAGGGAGACAAGCGCAGAACGACTATACCTCTTGTAAGTTCTCTACCTCCTGGATATTATACTTCTTGTCCATTCATACTTCACCATATTATTATATTTATGTTTTAGATCTGTTTAAAGATCCCGTCCGGTTTTAAGGTTGTATTCTCCATGTATGTGCTATCCCTCCCCTTTAGCTTATATTGCCTGTATAGCCATATCTGCTATTTTCTGCTTTAGTACCCCCCAATAGGTGTCCTGGTTTTCTATTTCCAAATCACCCTGGCTTAATGTGATAATGATTATGCCCCTCCCCTTTCATGACACTGTCAAAAAGAGGCCAAGCATGGATGTCATTACAATTATGCCCTCCCCCCCCCCAGAAAAATTCCTGCAGACGCCCATGCCTGGCAATGACTCCATACCAATTTAACCATATAAATAACATATAACATGCAACACGGCCTAAAAGAGGCCCCATATCCAAATGTTTAAACTGTAGGGGTGTACCCTTACACCCCCAGGTTCAGAGCCACCGACGAGCTCAAACCTACCAACCAAGTGTAACACTCCTGCCTAAACCACCCTAAACCTCGCCATGACCACTTCCTACTCCATCTACCCCCCCACTTAAAACCAAGACATTCCCCGCTGCTGTGAAGAAACGGGAAATAACAACGAAAACATCAGGGAGGGTGAAAGGGACAACTAACAGGTAAGTGAAAGTTTTTGTTAAAATGGCCACTATATATATCCTCACTAAGCCCCACCCCCATCTCCTTTTGCTAACCCACAGCCCAGTATTACATTTAGATTTCATGCCTACTTCCTGGCCCTGTCAAGGCCCATTGCCTTACCTGCGCTGTTCCATGGGCTACAATACGAAGAGTGAAGCATGTACAACAACACCTGCTGTGTAGTATGCCTTTTGAAAAAAAAATCATCTGCCCTGAATTAGCAGATAATGTAAAATACATATAATCTAAAAAATATTGCACACTATTTATACTGAGTAAGACCAGATGTGAGCATATTTTTACTAATTCAACAAATTGTGTGCTGGCTGTATGTGATTGTGATACACATTTACACTGACACACCGACTCATACACAAACACATTTCACAATGACACACACAAACTACACATTCTCTGACCCATACACACACAGCACAAATTACCAGCAGCACACTGTCCCATGCCGTTGCTGCTGCTCCTCGCGTGCTGCATCGTCCCTTCTACGGCGTCCACGTTTCCAGGTGGGCCAGTCCGCTGTGCACATGAAGGAGAAACACTACCTGTCCGGCACCCTAAGACATCCCTGCTGCTTGCCTGCAGAAGTGCTAAAATAACAAAAATATTCCTGCCTGGAACTGTATGTCCCGGGAATCAGGCACTATAATTTCCACATCCCAGAATTTTAAATGGCTCTGTCTGCATAGAAGATCATATTATTATTTGCCATACAAGGGTAAAATGGCTTGTGCAAATGCTGCCATAGAGGTACACCTAAAGGGGGCATACCCATACATAAAGACTAATAAAAATAAATAAAAAAACGAACATTCCAAACACCATAATCACTACAGTGGTATAGAAACAGCCTATTTCGACAAAAAAAGATCTATGATTGTTGTAGAAAGCAGTACTGCTGTTCTTATACGCTATATCTATCACTCTGAATAAATAACAGTTCTACTCCTAACTTCTAACTAGCGTAACTGAAGAAATAATGTCCCTGTGCAAACTAATTGTTATGACAAATTCTTGTATTCACGGTTTATTAGCTAATCTAGGATCTTTTGCTTTAACAAATACAATACAGAAACTTGGACACAAGAAAAAGCTTTTTTTTCTCTAATATATTATGTGTGGCTATTATTATGGAGGAATGCCAAATTAACATCTCTCCCTTCTAAAATGTCCTTTTTGAGACCTGCGGGGATAGGATGAGGTGTGACGGTGATTAACAGTTAATACCTGCAGCATTGTGTAGACTTTCTTCTGTGTTCTCACACTCTACAGTATTAGGGTCTGGCATGTTTGTGTACAAGATACTGACACCTCTAACTTGGACTGCATGTCATCATATTATTTAACATTCAAAAAATATTCTGTGTTAAATGTGTATTCACTGATTGAGATGTGCAAGGTTTCTATCTATTTAATGCAGTATTTGGAAAGAGAAGCCGGTGCAATTTAGCCTTACTACTAGCTGATATTACTTGGCCTTTAAATTCGGAATAGTCCATGTTTTCATTGAATGTGTGCAGAATGTTCCTTCCCATATGAAAAGTTTATGATGTGTCCAATTTAAAAAAATAAAATAAAAAATTGCATAAAGCTGCAGCGCTCAAACGGTTTAAAGGAACACTATAGGGTCAAGAACACAAACATGTATTCCTAACTCTAGTGTTAAAAAAACAAAAAACACTATTTAGCTTTCTTGCCCCCCTAAACCTCAAGTATAAAACCTACCTTTTTCTAGCACTATGCGGGTCCGCCTCCTTAACTGAGATCATCAGAATTGACGATCTCAGCCAATCCAATGCTTTTCCATGCATTGGGAGGCTATTGCGCATGTGCGGCAAAACACTGCATGATCAATCAGCATCTCCTTATAGAGATGCATTGAATCAATTAATCTCTAGGGAGAATGCTCAGAGCCTCAATGCAGTACATTGTGCAGCACTGACCCAGGAAGCACCTATAGTGGCTGTCTGAGTGACGGCCACTGGAGGTGTTACTAGGCAGTAATGTAAACACTGCCTTTTCTCTGAAAATGCCTGCAGGGACTGACTATACTCACCAGAACAACTACATTAAGCTGCAGTTGTTAAGGTGATTATAGTTTCCCTTTAATGTTTACACTGTTAGCTTACACCTGCTGAAGTCATGCATGTATTTTGTGATTTGCTCTATTATGTCACAATTTTTTTTTTTTAAATTCTTTATTTATAACAAGGTTGAACACCATCAATACAAACAAAATCAATAGAAATACCACATATCGGACATGTTCACATGTTTAGACACATAAAACGTACATCTTGTAGAATAAAGCCCACAAGTGCGACTGTATCAGTTGTATCATTAGGAAATCGTCTCTAAAGTGTCCAGATATGAAGATGGTGATCTCCCAATTTTTAAAATATACATAAAATACAAAGAAATCCGAAATGGCTATGATGCCTGTAGTTGGGGATCTAGTAGAAGAATTACACTTACGTGGTGACATAACCTTCATGCTATCTGAGATCCCCCCCCAACCCCGGTATCAGGGATACCCAGCGGGCCCACCACACGAAACCAGAAACGTTTCATGTCGCGGTGCCCCTCACCTAGCATACCAGATCCGGGGCTCAGGAGACTTTGGAGTATAACATGAAGCCATTCAGATGAAAAGGCGAGTGAAAACAGAAAAGGAGAAGAAGAAGGGAGAATAAGAGAGGCGTAGGAAAGTAGGGCTCGAAAAAGATCAGGGATAGGGGTGGAATTTGGGGGGGGGGGGAGGGGGGGAGGAAGGGAGGGGATGTGTGGGCCCAGTGGTGTATCCTGGTTTTGTGCTGCCCTAGGCAGGACAAAACTCAGGCACCCCCCCCCCCGCGCCACCCCCACCCAACCTTTTCCCCGTCCCGCATTCTAAATACACACACACACATTCACTGACAGATACGCATACACTCGCTAACAGAAACACACACACTAACAGACACACTCAGTAACAGACACACTCACACTCAGTAACAGACACACTCACACTCAGTAACAGACACGCACTAACAGACACGCACTAACAGACACGCACTAACAGACACGCACTAACAGACACACACTCAGTCACTAGCAGACACAAACTAGCAGACACACACAGTCAGACACACACACACACTCACAGGCAAACACACTCACAGGCAAACACACTAACAGACACACACTCACTAACAGACACACATTCACCAACAGACACACATTCACTAACAGACACACATTCACTAACAGACACACATTCACTCACACTCACTAACAGACACACACTCACACTCACTAACAGACACACACTCACACTCACTAACAGACACACACTCACACTCACACTCACTAACAGACACTCACACTCACTCACTCACATTAACACTTTTTTTATTTTTTTTTACTTCACCCCCCCCCAGCCTCCTTACCTTTGGGAATGCTGGGGGGGGGGGGAGGGCATCTTTTTTCCCTGGTGGTCCAGTGGCTGCTGGGCTGCTGCTGGGCGGTCGGGCGGCGCTGGCGGGCGGCTGGCGAGGGAGCACTTCATCTGAGCTGTCTGCTCAGCTCCCTCGCGCGCCGCACAGTGAGGCTGGGAGGCGGAGCCGGAATATGACGTCATATTCCGGCTCCGCCTCCCAGCCTCACTGTGCGGCGCGCGAGGGAGCTGAGCAGAGAGCTCAGATGAAGTGCTCCCTCGCCAGCCACCCGCCAGCGCCGCCCGACCGCCCAGCAGCAGCCCAGCATGTCTGTTAGCCGCAAGGCTAACAAGACATTTGCCTTGGGCATTTGGGGGGCGGCTTTTTTTGCCGCCCCCTAGAAAATGCCGCCCAAGGCAAATGCCTTGTTTGCCTCGCGGCAAATACGCCCCTGTGTGGGCCCGCTGCTCCTAATCGCCCATACCGCTCTCTACCCAAGGTGTCCAGATTTTCTCAAATTTCGCATTTGTGCCCCTGACCCTCGCAGTCAGTTTATCCATGAGGAAATTATCTTTAATCTTTTGCATTAAAACCTGAAGCGATGGCGCCGAGGCCTGAAGCCAAACTTGTGCGAGGGCCCTCCTCGCCGCTAAGTTCACCCTATGTACCAGCTTCTGTTCAGTCCTGGTCCAGTCCTCGAGTGGCCTGGCCAGGAGGAACACCCACGGGTCCAGCTTTATCTCCCTGCCAAAGAGATCCTTTAATAACCCCGCCACTTGCCTCCAAAAATCCTGGGCCACAGGACATTCCCACCACATGTGCAAATATGTTCCTTTTTGTCCACAGCCTCTCCAGCATACATCTGAAGATAACCTATGCATTCTGCAAAGCTTTACCGGCGTGGTGTACCACCGAAACATAGTTTTATAAGCTTGCTCCTGCATGGTTACACATATGGAGGAAGTCGTTGCTGCCTCCCAAATCTCCTGCCAATCCACCCCTTCCAGTTCTTCGCCGAGATCAGCTTCCCATTGGGCTATATAGGTAAGCTCTCCCCATTCTGAGGTAGACGCACTCAAGTGCGTGTATAATTTCGTGATGAGGCCTCTTGGGAACCTTTCCTCAAGGCATAGGGTTTCAAAGTATGTAAGGGGTTTCAGCGCACACCGTTTATTCACCGGAGTCTGTGCGTAGTCCCTAAGTTGGACATATCTAAAAAAATCCGACGGACGTAGAACAGCTCTAGTTTGTAATTCTTCAAACCTAAGGAGTGTACCGCCCTCATAAAGTTGACACAAGCGCTGAACGCCCGTGCCCTCTATTCCTTTAAAGTCCCTAGCTTCCAGACCTGGGGTGAAGGCTTTGTTCCTCAGATAGGGGGTCAGCGGGGACTCCTGGGAGGTTAGCCCGTATTTAACCGATGTTGCGTCCCAGATTTTCACCGAGTTCGCTATGGCTGGACAAACAACCTGCGTCCTCGGTCTATGGTCCCGAGGGACCCAAATATAGAACTGAGGGAGGTCCGGACCCAAGAGAGAGGATTCCAGATCCACCCACCTTCTCTCCTCCGGGGGAGAATGCCAATAAGCGACTTGCGCGAGCTGGGCCGCCAGATAATAGAAATAAAAATTGGGTAATCCTAATCCTCCCCTCGACCGCGCTCTGTACAGGATATTGCGGGACACCCGGTGTTTCCTATTCTGCCAGATAAACCTCCCTACCGCCTGTTGGAGTACCCCCAGGTCGGACTTAGTCAGCTTAACCGGAAGGGCTTGAAAGAAAAATAAGATCCTAGGGAGCACATTCATTTTAACTGCATGGATCCTACCAATCCATGAGATTGGTTTATCCTGCCAGTGTTCCATGTCCGATATCAGAGAGCGAATCAATGGGGCGTAGTTCTGCTTGAAGAGCTGAGCAGGATCTGCCGTCAGACATATCCCCAGGTATTTAATGTGGTGTTTCTCTATTCGAATATCATGCATACTCCCTACGTAGGCAACGTCGGAATCGCGCATGCAGATAGGGAGTGCACATGATTTAGGTAGGTTCACCTTATAGCCTGCTAATTGACCATAGGATTCCAGCACCGCTGCTAGCGCGTCCATCGACTCCGGCGGATGTGTCAGAGTCAATAGGACGTCGTCTGCGAAGGCGGAAACCACGTATCGTTTGTCCCCTATCGATATTCCCCGAATTTCGGGAGTGATACGTACCTTCTGTAGCAGGGGTTCCAGCGATAGGGCGAAGAGCAGCGGGGACAGAGGGCAGCCTTGTCTGGTGCCATTGCCCAAAGTGAATGGTAGTGCCTTTGCTCCCGCTATCCGTACCCGAGCTTGAACATCCGTATACAGAGCCCTAATTGCAGTGACAAAGGATTCCGGTAAGCCGAAATGCCGAAGGACCTCAAAAAGATAGGGCCATTTAACTCTATCGAAGGCCTTTTCCGCATCGAGCGAGAGGATCAAGGTTGGGATCCCCTCCGTCGCCTGCCTCCATATTAGATCAATGTTGCGCTGAGTATTTTCATACAGTTGTCTGCCGGGTATAAAACCTACTTGGTCGGGATGGATTAGGTGTTTTAGATGGGGGTTCAGGCGGGTCGCTAAGATCTTAGCTAATATTTTAGAGTCATGATTTATCAGCGAGATCGGGCGGAAGTTTTCGGGAAACGAGTCGTCTCTGCCCGGCTTCGGCAGGAGAACTATGTCGGCCAGCGACATGTCCTTGTCCGGCCTCCCCCCCTCCATGAGATCGTTAAACAACGTCTCCAGATGAGGCGTTAACGTTTCCCGAAAGATTTTGTAATAACCCCCCTCGAACCCATCCGGTCCGGGGGCCCTATTGCCTTTCAACGTGGAGATTGCCGCATCTATTTCATCCGCCGTAATTCGCGCTCCCAGAACAGCGGTGTCCCCTGAACCCAGCTTTGGCAGTGCCAGGTGCTCCAAGAATTGTCTGGTTTCGTCAGTCTCGCGGCTTAGTTGGTCACTGCCGACTATCCCGGAGTGGTTGTATAACGCTGCATAATAATCAGAGAAAACCTTTGCGATGTCCATGGGATCAGTGCGGTACACCCCAGCGGAGTCCCTGATTCTAGTGACATGGGAATGACCCTGTCTCGGGCGAAGCGAACGAGCCAGCAGTGTGTCCATTTTATTGGACTTTTCATAGTACGTCCTCCTGGACCAAACCATTGCTCTGGCCGTATCATCGATAAGTGTCTCACGCACCGAGGTACGTAACTTCTGGACATCCGCCAAGGTGTCGGCGGATGGGGCGGTTTTGTGTCTCTCCTCAGCCTTGCCCAAAGCCTCCAAGAGAGACGACAGTAGCTGCATTTTACGTTTCTTCTTTAAGGTGGCTTCGCGGATAAATATGCCCCGTATAACCACTTTATGAGCGGCCCACACGGTTGCTGGGCGAATGTCGGGAGCCACATTCCTTCCGAAATAATCGGACAGTTCCGTGCGGATCGTCTCCACCACGGCCGGATCTTGCAGCAGAGAAGTATTTAACTTCCAGGACCACGGCGATGCTGTGCACAACTTATCTAGAGATAGCGTGATCTCAGCATGGTCCGACCACGTGATGGATCCGATCGTGGATTTCAAAGTTTTTGCCGCTAAGTGTGAGTTAACCAGGAATAAGTCAATCCTAGAATACGTACCGTGAGGAGCGGAATAAAAGGTGTAGTCTCGATCTTCAGGATGGTGAGCTCTCCAGATGTCTAATAGGCCTGTGCGTTGGATGAATGAACGAAGCAATTTATCCTGTCCCCCCCTCCCGTGCGATCTTGGCAACCCGCCCCCCTGGCTCCGGTCTACAGCTGGACATGGGGTGGCGTTAAGATCCCCTCCCACAACAATCATGCCATGCGGTAGATCATTAACCGTTTGGGCCATAGTGTCCCAGAATGCAGCAGAGGGGTCATTGGGAGCGTAAATGTTGAGGAGATGGATCGTATGGGAGTACAAACTCCCCGAAATCACTAAGAAGCGTCCCGCCGGATCCGCTGTCACCGTCCCTATCCGGAGGGGGCATCTATGGTGCACAAGTACCGCCACACCATTCCTCTTGTTTAAAGCCCTTGCCTCATGTACTGTTCTATATGTGTGGTCCCTCAAGGCAAACTTCGCGGCCTTTGGTACATGCGTCTCCTGCAAGAATGCTATGTCAGGATTAAGGCGCTTGAGTTCCCTAAACATAAGGCGTCGTTTTCTTGGAGCATTGAGTCCCTTAACATTTAAAGATAAGATCTTTAGAGGCATATCGGTGAGTCAAGAGGCAAGCTGATGTTATTAGTCGAACCCGCAGAGGGTCGACATAATAGCTGCGTAACAGGCACAGAGACAACTCCTCCCAGTAAGGCATAAGGAGGGTAACGGGATGGGGGTAGGGCAGAACTAGGGAAAGTAGAATAGGGCGAGAGAAGGAAGAATAGAGAGAGTAATAGTGAAAAGAACTTGTGCCTGGTCTTACCAGGGGGGGGCTACAATTGGGCGAATTTTACGACCCAACCCAAGGATGTGCCGACCCAAGCAATCAGGGGAGGGCAGCGAAACATTGTCACCTCCCCCCAGCCTCCGGTATAGTATACAATCAGGGGGAGGCTAAACACATTATCTGTAAAAGGCCTAACCACACATCATTGGGTATGCTTAACTATGAACATCATTTATACAAGTAGCTAGTTATCAACCATAGTGTAAGTGATCCATATTTTCAAGTGTTTCAATTCGGTACCCCACATGGTGATTGTGAAACATATTGTCTGAACATAGAACTACCTTAAGGGGTACATAGAAATGGTTATTTAAGCAGCCTGTGGGGGAACCGATTGTGGAGGGCAGAGAACGGGCGAATATGTACATATTGCATATCCCAATATAGCTAAGGGGGGGAGTGATAGATTATCCGAATCCGGGTTACCAAAAGGGGCAATGTACACCGCCTCCCCCTCCCCCAAGCACACCCTCCCGAATCGATGGGCCCCGGGGCAAGGATAAGACATGCTACAACAGAAAGGCAAAACATAACTTCAGGCCCGGGGAGATAATAGAAAAACACGTAGCAAAATGCAATCAAAAAATGGAGCACCCAGAAGCCGTGCCCGCCGCCCGCCGCCCCGCAGCGCTCCCGCCTGATCTTCATTACATGACAACAATATACAGATGACCCCAGCCCCCATCAGCCCAGCAAGGAAAAACCCCAATAATAAACGGGTGGCGCAGCTCGTCGAGTCCGAAGGCAAAGAGGGGGCCTATCCAGCCTATCAATTAAGTAACACACAAAAACAAAAAAACACTGTTTAACGCAAGCTAAGTATACGTGCGGGATAATTGAATAAAAACACATAAAAACGATAACCACCTCGAGCCCCCCCCCCGCCGCCCACCGCCCCATCCCGATTTCCGATCCCGGCCAAAACATGAACACAATACATAATTGTCAACAATCCACTGATATTCAGCTGAAAATGCAGAAGTAGAGCGGTGGGGAAGTATTAGTCCATGTCCACGAGGCAAAAAAGGGAGTCGAGGCCAGGATTGGGACAAACGATCAACCCTAACCCTCCCCAACATCAGCGGACCCACCCGCGAAAAATGCGCCCCATAGGCCCAAGAAGGCCGCATCGAAGGTCTCGGATGCCAGCGCCCATAACAAAAAAAAGGGGGGGGGGAGAAAAAAGAACCCCCAATGAAGGGCCCAACATCCCCCACCCAAACAAGATATCCCACCCGCAGGGCCTTACCATCCGGGACTAGCCGCCCGATATCAGAGACCGAGACAGCACATCACCTCAGTCCTCTGCCGAATACCATTCACGGGGGAGGGCACTCAGGACCTCCGCCTGCACCGTCGGGATCACGAAGTCCTCGGGGGGACGGATCCCCAGCTCATTCAAGAACTTCGCTGGATCGCCATCAGGAAACAAGACATTCGTACGCCCGTCTTTGAAGGCCAGCAGCCGAAATGGATGCCCCCAGGCATACTTGATAGAGTGGTGCTGCAACAGTTTGGTAAGAGGGCGCCATTCCCGCCGTCTCTGCAGGGTCTGAGGGGTCAAGTCCTGGTAAAGAGCAAGGTCTGCCCCATTGTGAGTAATCGGGTGGTCCCTGCCATATCGCATCAAGGCCTCTTTCGTTTGGAATGATAGGAACTTGATGATAACATCTCTGGGGCGCCGGTCGTCCGCCCTCTTAGCACGGAGCGCTCTATGCGCCCTTTCAATATGCCAGAGATAGTCAGGAATATCGGGGAGAAGCGGCTTGAAAATACCCAAGACCACCTCGCTGAGGGCACCTTCCCCAGCCTGTTCCGGCAACCCCCGTAGGCGGACATTATTTCGCCGCGATCGATTCCCCAGATCATCTATAGCAGAGTGAGCAAACGACAATTGGGAGGTGAGGTGATTAATTTGGGCCGCGGCTGCATTGTGGGCCACAACTGTGGACTCCACCCGCTGCTCGAGGGCCGCCGTCCTTACCCCCAAAGCCTGAATCTCGGCCTTAACTTCCGTCGTGGTACGGACAATCTCCGTGGCTAAATAGCTACGTACTTCAGCCAGCTTAGTCAGAATCTGGCTGGTATCGGAGTCCGGAGACCCCACTGCCCCTCCGCCCGCTGGGCTCGAAGGCGAACGGGGTGTACCCGGGCCTTCACGTCCGCCATCTTGTGTGCTCGGTCGCACAGCGCGAGAGGCCGCGAACATTTCAGGTACAAAGACCTCCGTTACCTTTTTCGTCTGTCTTCGTGGGGCTTTCTTGTCCATCTCGGTATCCCCAACTAATTTAGCAATTTTCGGGTTCCGTCTCCGCTAATACAGGCTATTGGCACCGCGGTCGCAGCAGAGCTCTATCCGGACACGTCCAGCTCGCTCGGCTGCAAACCACGCCCCCTATTATGTCACAATTTATTAGTTATTTTTCTAATTTTTCTTCTGCAGATTTTGACATAACCATCTCTGAAGCAAAGAACACATTATTTTAACCTAATTCCCAGTTGAAGCCTGATAGCATTGATAGATTCCAAATACAAGCTAAATAGTAATTAAAGACCGTCTCAACTTGTATGTTTTGTGTGTATTATTCCCATGATTTATGAATTTGTTGAAAATATTTTGTTATTAAAATTCTTATTGTAATGTATGTTGCATATGTTATCCTTTTATTAGGTTGCATGAAAAGAGAAAGCAATTTGAAGGGTTACTCAAATAAAACACTATTCCTGGTTAGACAGCCACCAGCCCCTCCTCCACCTCTTTTTGGGGGAAAAAAAAAAAAGAAAGAAAAACTCACTTGTAATCACACGTCGAAACCAAGTTCTCCCTGCTGCCCTTTCTGCCTTTCTGGAGTGATATTCTCCTCCTTACTGCAATGGGCGGTCTCACGGGTCGAGCTTAGGGAATCACGGAAGTGGGGGGGCCATCGGTCATCCATCAGCAGCATGCTATGTGTGCTGATGACAGATGCTTTCATATACAGATTTGATAATAGCGGCATTCAACAGTTATCTAGTATCTGATCATGTTGGCCTTTCCAATCACTTCTGTACTGTATGGAGCACAGTATGGGGGCAGGAAGAAAAGCGTATTATGGGAAATATTTGGGGGATTCTTCAAACTAATATTTGTTGTTTTATGTAAATATCACAAAGTTAATAAGTGACACATGAACAGTAATAACATGACTGAGTAACTGAAACAAGTGTACATGAGTTAAGTAGATATTACATAATAAATACGAAAGAAAAAAAAAACAACCTAATCAATGTTATAGCAATTCTCTCAGGGCCCTATTTTTTTTTTTATGTCCCGCTTCCCACCACCATGCCAACTTGCCCAGTTTTCGGTGTCCCCAATGTGTATAATATAGCACAGATCCAGGTGTACCGCGGCACTAGATCACTATCCAACATGCCATCATCTTGAAGATCCTGGAAACGATGAAACATCTTTGTCTTCTTTTACCCACACTCAATCCTGCATGGTGACACTTGGAAAATCAAAGAAGAGGAATTGCGACATATCAGCCGATGGGCATGTGAGCATCGTGGAAATATTGTACTTGACAAAGGAAGTGAAGCTTGTTTAAACTCCATCCTTTGTCAAGCGTAGCAAAATTACAGTCCCTACTTTGTCTTCTGTATTGGGTGGAATGTAGGTGGAAAATGAAAAAAGACTTGATTTGAGAGAGAAGTGGAGAAGAGAAATCTATAGAAGAAAGGTATGGCATGAGAGGGCCACTTTAAACCTGTTTGAAATGATTTTACTACTAACGTACGTAAAGTCATGATTTTATCATTGACACTGAGGCAAGTATAATGCACTTTCTTTTATTTCTCTCAGCAGCAAAGAAAAGAGAGAAATCATGTAAAATTGTCAGGATCGGGACAGGGATCCAACACGCAGAGTACAAACAGGACAGGATACGTATACCGGACCTTAGAATGGCCGGACTAACGTACAGAGAATATAGAGAATGGTCAGAGACAAGCCGAGGTCGAGGGAACGAGAGGACAGGTAAGCGAGGAACAAGCCGGGTCAAGGATAACAGAGGTAAACAGAGTAAGTCAAACAAGCCGGGTCGGAACCAAAGGGATAACAGAAAATACCAGAGCACTGTGTGACTAGGCAGGCTAGAACCACGACAGGGCAATGAGCAAATGAGAGAAGCACTGTTAAATACCCTGGCTCAGAGGGGTAGACACGCCTCCGACGAGTCCTGATTAGTCTCCAAACAATTGAGTGACAGGTCGTTCCGGATTGGCGTCATGACGTCGACTTCCGGACGTCATGCTACAAAAGGAAGTGACTCCCTCGCGGCCGGCGTTTATGTGATCGGGTGGACCGCGAGGAACATGGGAAACAGACCGTCCGGATGGATAGACGTCTAAGTCTCTACCTCTCCCAGAGGTAGAGACCTCAGGTACCCTGACAAAAATTAAAGCCAAACTGAATAGAAACACAATAACCAATCACAGCTGAGTGTGATTCATAAAGGGTGTGACATTACATAGCACTTCCTCTTTTTTTGCGTTGGGAATAATTGTCTCCTCCATGTCATTAATAAAATCATGACTTTGTCATGTTAATGGTAAAATCTAGGAATTTTATTAAAGACACAGAGGTTCCTACAGGGCCGCTGCAAGGATTTTTGCCGCCCTAGGCAAAAAAAATTTTGCCGCCCCCCCCATATGTCCAGCCCACCATGTGACATCACAATGCCCCGCCCATATGCTCTGCCATATGGGCCAACGCCAGTCTTCACAAAGTGTCTTATCTGAAAAGACAGTGTGTTTACATTAAAAAGCCTACAGGCACAGGCTATAGACACCAGAACCACTACATTATGCTGTAGTGCTTCTGGTGACTATAGTATCCATTTAATGTGAGGTAAATTAGAGATTAGTGCCACTAATAATATATTGGATTTCCTACTTACCACCAGATGAGGACAAGAGGCTGATGATGGGCTCAGTCTGGCTCCACAGGTCCGGTGTAGAAGACCTGTAGAGGCTCTCTGGAGACTGTTTTTAACAGTGCTCACAACAATTAACGAACAGGAAGCAGCTCCATTTTTTAGGGCCCCTTACACAGCTCAAGGTCTGGGCCCCCAGGGGCATACGCCTACAATGCCCACCCATAAATCCACCTACATGGCCCATCCATGAGTTGGGGATGTTTTATGTGTGCAATTTGTGTAAGGGATGTAGTGTGTTTATAGGGGATGTAGTGTGTGTTTGCGTGTAAGGAATGCATTGTATGTTTCTGTGTGTGTGTGTGTAAGGGGTGCAAGGTTTGTTTCTGTGTATGTAATTGAATGCAGTGTGTGTCTGTAAGGGGTGCATTAATTATGTAAGAGAACGTAAGGGATGAATTGTGTGTTTCGGGTGTGTCTGTGTGTGAGTAGGAATGCATTGTATGTTTCTGTGTGTGTGTGGGGGGGATGCATTGTGTATGTGTGTAGTGTAAAAGAGAGGGTTTGTGGGGTAGGATAGGGACTGAGATGGGAACAGCTTTCTTTTTTTTTTTTTTTTTAAATTCATAGTGCTCTCCCCTCAATTATTGATTTCCCCTTCCCTTCTGTCCCTCCGTGTTCTCCCCTTCTGTCACTTAGTGCTCTCCCTTGGCCCCCTGTCCCTCTGCAGTCCCCCTTGGTGGTCTTCTCACTCCCCCCTCCCCCTTAGTGGTCCTCCCTCTCCCAAACCCCTTAGTGGTCCTCCCTCTCCCAAACCCCTTAGTAGACATTCCCCTACTCCCCCCACCCCCTTAGTGGTAATCACCCTCCTCCCCTCTCCTTAGTAGTCCTCCCTCCTTACCCCCCTTTGGTGGTCCTTCCCCCCCTTAGTGGTCCTTATCCCCCCTCCCCTAGTGGTCCTTATCCCCCCAACCTCCCATAGTGGTTCTTATCCCCCCTCCCTCCCCTAGTGGTCCTTATCCCCCCTCCCCTAGTGGTCCTTATCCCCCCTCCCCTAGTGGTCCTTATCCCCCCTCCCCTAGTGGTCCTTATCCCCCCCTCCCCTAGTGGTCCTTATCCCCCCCCAACCTCCCATAGTGGTCCTTACCCCCCCTCCCATAGTGGTCCTTACCCCCCCCTCCCTCCAATAGTGGTCCTTATCCCCCCCTCCCATAGTGCTCCTTATCCCCCCCCTCCCTCCCATAGTGCTCCTTATCCCCCCCTCCCTCCCATAGTGGTCCTTATCCCCCCCTCCCTCCCATAGTGGTCCTTATCCCCCCCTCCCATAGTGGTCCTTATCCCCCCTCCCTTAGTGGTCCTTATACCCCCCCTCCCTTAGTGGTCCTTATACCCCCCCCCCTTAGTGGTCCTTATACCCCTCCCCCCTTAGTGGTCCTTATAACCCCCCCTCCCTTAGTGGTCCTTATAACCCCCCCTCCCTTAGTGGTCCTTATAGCCCCCCCCTCCCTTAGTGGTCCTTATAGCCCCCCCCTCCCTTAGTGGTCCTTATAGCCCCCCCTCCCTTAGTGGTCCTTATACCCCCCCTCCCTTAGTGGTCCTTATACCCCCCCCTCCCTTAGTGGTCCTTATACCCCCCCTCCCTTAGTGGTCCTTATACCCCCCCTTAGTGGTCCTTATACCCCCCCTTAGTGGTCCTTATACCCCCCCTCCCTTAGTGGTCCTTATACCCCCTCCCTCCCTTAGTGGTCCTTATACCCCCTCCCTCCCTTAGTGGTCCTTATACCACCCCCCCCCCTTTAGTGGTCCTTATACCCCCCCCTCTCCCTTAGTGGTCCTTATACCCCCCCCCTCCTCTCCCTTAGTGGTCCTTAAACCCCCCTCTCCCTTAGTGGTCCTTAACCCCCCCCTCCCTTAGTGGTCCTTATACCCCCCCTCCTCTCCCTTAGTGGTCCTTAACCCCCCCCCCCCCTAGTGGTCCTTAACCCCCCCCCTCCCTTAGTGGTCCTTAACCCCCCCCCCCCCTTCCCCCCCTTAGTGGTCCTTAACCCCCCCCCTTCCCCCCCTTAGTGGTCCTTACCCTTCCCTCCTGCCCATGTAGCGTGGCCGGGCGGCGCGGAACGCGAGACAGGAACCTTTGTTTCCTGTACCCGGCCACCGGCGGAATGACAGGAAATGCTCACTGAGTGAGCACTTCCTGTCATTCCGCCGGCGGCCGGGTACAGGAAACAAAGGTTCCTGTCTCGCGTTCCGCGCCGCCCGGCCACGCTACATGGAGAGACCGGCAGGAGGGAGCGCTCTGCGCTTCCCTCCTGCCGGTCATAAACCCGGCCGCCCTCCAGGCAGCAGTGCTGCGCCGCCTGGGGCTTGCTAAAGCGCTCAGGCGGCGCAGCATGAGGAGCTACAGCGGGGACAGGGATCCGGCGCCCCCTGGTAAGTTGCGCCCTAGGCGGCTGCCTAGGTCGCCTTACAGGTGGCGCCGGCCCTGGGTTCCTATTATTCTAGTTTAAAGCTGAGCAATAACGTGACTTGTGAAATAAGAAATGGACAAAAATAGAAATTTCAGAAAGTTGATTCTGACGGCCAATCTGCCGCCCGCAGGATGTCTTCCAAGCGGCAGCCCACCACTTAGGAAAGCCCTTCCAACATAATGTGAAAATAGTGATAAAAATGCCTGTCCGTGACAGCAGCCATTTTACCCATCAGGCCAGGGTAGGCGCGGAGACTGGTTGATGAGGCTTACGAAATTAGATTAAAAGGGAATATTCAACAAAAGATCAAAGAGATTTACATTTACAAGATTTTTCTCTTGTTTTTCTTTGCTGCTGAGGGAAATAAAAGAAAAAGAAAGCATAATAGGAGTCTTTGTGTCTTTAATAAAATCAGGGTTCATTAGGAGATTCGGAATACAGTGTTCCGAGTAGCACGATATTAATGTATATGCTGCATTAAGTTCAGACTTTTTAAAATATTCATTTCTAGCTAGACAGAGAAAGCTCTGTGTACACCGGGACCATAGGTGTTTCATGTAAATAAAGTTGTAACAATCTTCGTAGCCATCCTTAACTTATATATAAGCTAATAGCCACATATATGCCAGTAATCCCAATAAATAAATAAAACATAATCAAATGGAATTGGATGATAAGGTGAGATCTAGCTAAGGATAGATATGAATAGAAACGGTAGATGAGAAGGGAGAGGGAAAGATATCATAGACGGTAAACGTGTAAAGAAACATAAGTAACTATAGCAATTACTAAATGAATGGGTAGATGAACAGAAGAGCAGAAGAGGAAGATTAAGATCCTGTGTGCAGCAGAGGTGTATGAGGTGCAGTCATGATAATCTTATTAGCATAACCCCATTAAAAACGTCCATTGGGCACTACAAACCAGTATGATACATGTGATGAATGCAGGTATAGTGATAAGTGACCGTACAAAGAAAAATAAAATAACAGAAACTAATAAGAAAAAAGAACAAACAAGGGCTACGGCAAGCACCATTACCACTTCAGTGACTTGAAGTGGTCGTTATGCCTCAAATATGTATGTGCTTTTCAGTATGAAACATTGCACAGACGGAGTCATTGGGGCATCATTAGTCAGCCTGGAGCAAGAGTTCCAGGCTGGGTAATGTCAATTCTGTGCAAAGTTTCATGCACAGTGTGCCATCTATTGGCTGAAAGCAGTCAGCTGACGCTCTCGGCCAAGGAATGGCGACTGTATTTGCTTCTGCAGAAACCAGAAGCACGTCACCAGGTAGGATAGGAGACCCCTATCCTGGTGTGGATCCAGATAAGAGGGCAAACGATTGCTAAACTTTGTGCCCATTACTGGGGAACCAGGCAAGAATACGATTAGATAGTTAGACAGACAGTTGGTAGGTCAGATACATTATTTTATGCTAAATGTATATGCTAGCTTTGACAAACTGTTTTCAAATAAATGTTCTACATGAAAATAACTTGATGAAGGTGTTAAGTGTTAATGTTAGCATATCCAATAAAACGATAAACTTGTTATTTTTATTTAATTTGCGAAACCTTAAAATAAATAATGAACACAGAGCAGTAATATACTCCAACGATAAAACAGTCAGAAATAAAATAACCATATTATGCTTTAAATTTACAAATCATGCTAAGAGTTATCCTAGTATTGAATGGGTAAAATATAACTAATATCTTGTTCTATGCAGGTATATAAAGTTATAAGATACTGCATTTTGAAGTCAGCAACTTCTTCTAATGACATGTACACAGACATATAACGAAATCGACTGGGATATAAGAAGCTATTAGCATCACCTGAGTTCATTTTGCATAGAGGGTTTCAAATAACAAGCCAAGCTGTATATAGCTCTTTCTTTATAACTATATTGTATAAATCATAAGGAGCATGCATTGAACCGGAAAAGACTAGACCAGCAGTTCACAAAATTGAGTCCCCATGCTATTTCTTTGTGTTTAGTTGCAAAGGAACATCATATTATTCAGGATGCAGAAGACTGACACTGTGCCAGACCGTTTTGTGTGTATAATCATGTTCACAGGAAGGGAACCATACAAATTTTTACACTGTAGTGGTTGTAATGCCAGGAGTATAGAACCCAAAACAAAGTGTTAAAGTGCACACAATGATTAAAAATGATTTACCTTTTTAAAATGAATGTAACATATATAAGACAGCACCTGAGGAAGACCTGTGTGATGGTCGAAACGCGTTGTGCTGCTGTTTCAGCTTACTTTTATCTGTACATGGAATAAAGTGATTTTAACATTGATCATCTGATTCCGTCGCTTCTGGATACCTCTTTGTTCCAGCAAAAGATTTTACCACAATCCCAATGGTGGATGAAGTGCCTATTCAGCTCAGAGCCATACTTTAAGGGCTCTTGAAATTGTGAGTGTGCCATTTGTACCATCTCCTGTTATTTATATAAATATACAGATTGCACTTTGGTTTTTCCCTTTATTTAAATCTATTTTATTTAGGGTCCTCTCATTTGAACATATGTTACAAGACCCTTCTTGTTAATTTTAAAAAGGTAAATAATTTTTAATCAATATGTGCGCTTTAACACTTTTTGTTTTGGGTTCTCTGCTATTTTGTAAGTGTATAAGGTGACATTGCACTTGAAGTTGTTTTAGGCTGCACTGGATTATTAGTACACGAGCGCCACATATCCTTTTTAGAGTTTTGTATTATAATGCCAGGAGTATGAATGTCTGCACCATTCTGCAGTACAGGGGCAAACCGTTTTGCATTGGTCCTCATTCCTGGGTCCCTGCTGGACGCCTTGTCTACTCTGGTGTTGAGTGAATGACATCCAGCTTCTCTAGAGCTGCAGAAACCGGATGCCGATCTTGTTGGCAGCTGAGCAATCTCAATGAATGGATAACCTTCTGTGTATATAAATATGATTTAGCCAGTCTGTAATTCTTCTTCCCGGGCTGGCTAATGATGTTACCAGAAGTGGAGTTCCATCTCTGGCAGCAATGGGGTTAAACTCTGTATGTCAAAACACAAGTGAATCACAGGCACTCAAACGGTTAAAATTAAAATACATTTTTTATCCCTGTAGGGGTTTAAAATTTCAACAAATGAACATCCAACCGCACTGAGTACAGTGCCTAACATGAGCAAGATTTAATTCCTTAATAGATACTATGATAGATATCATGTAACAAAACACATAGACCACGGTATCTATGCAGGAGGACCTCAGTGATTTAAAGTGGTCATGGTTGTAGGAGTATGGTATGTGCAGTGTTTCAGCTTAGTGCCCCCCAGAACTTGCACATTTGCTCTAAGCACTGGATTAAGGTAAATTCAAACCTTTTTCTGACAACCTTTTTGCTGGGTGACCTAATAGGTATGCCTAATTTCACTGCCAATTTTTACCTTCCCACTATAAAAAAAATCATATGACACATATTTTCCCTCTACGAATAAAGTCTGCCTTTGTGTGTATTGTTTATGGGTGGAAATGAGAGCCAGTTGTATATACAGACATACCTCTGTCTCAGTGGCTGCTACCAAGTAACATGCCCAATACACCACGTCTCTGCGGTTAATTTAGTGTCATACTTGCTAGAACATGCTCTGTATATAATATATAACAATTTTACAGAAATTACTCTTGAATATATGTTTACTTTGGGTTAGGATGTGACAACTTAGAATTTCAAAGCATAAACCTAATTGACAGTCATTGAGAAAGCATTTAATTGAATTCTAGAATCCATTCTTTAATTTTCAGCATCAATCTTACAGGCAGACGTTGAGAAAACATTTGATTAAAAGGCCATTCTTATGTTTCAGCATATTAAAAACATGCTTGCTTTTGTCCTTTAAATAAATGATCAAAGTGTTTCATAGTTTTGTACCACAGATTATGAAACAGTCGTAGATATAGATAATGCTGCCATACTTTAACCCCTTCAGGACGCAGTCAATAGTACACGTTTTCATCAAAACAAAATTTAAACAAAAACTAGAATTTGCGCTATACGTCTGTTCAAGCGTAATTCATCTCTTTCATGTTAAGTGCACCCACACTTATTACATATCATTTTGTCCAGGAGAAATAGGGCTTTAATTTCTCATGAACTATTCATATATGAAACATAATTTATCATGAATAAAAAAAATTTAAAAAAAGAGAAATTAAGATTTTTAAAATAATTTGTACTTCCGCCTGACATTTTAGCTGTACATATCATAATAATGTTAGCTTTTAATGCAATAAAATGCACATATTTGTATTCAGCAATGTCTCACAAGTAAAACAGTACTCCGCTTTAACAGGTTTTATGGTGTTTTGAAAAGTTACAGGGTAATTTATAGCACATTTCATTTTTCTGTTTTTTTCACATTGAAATTTGACAGTTTGGTTATGTTACATTTGAGGCCGTATGGTAGCCCAGGAATGAGAATTACCCCCATGATGGCATACCATTTGCAAAAGTAGACAATCCAAGGTATTGCAAGTGGGGTATCTCCAGTCTTTTTTAGTAGCCACTGTGACGAAATGCCTTTCGTCACTGAGTTTATTGGTGACAAGCTGCCCTTTACCCATGGCTGTTGGAGGAGCCTGATTGCCAGCCTCTTACCTGTTGACCCAGGTCCCTGGGAGATTTGGCCCTTCAGGTGCAACATTTGGGCATATTGTATTTTATTGTGCGACTGCTGGCCCTTTAAGCACAGTGAATGGTATTTTATTGTACTGCTGCTGGCCCTTTAAGAACTGTCTGGGGACATATTGAGACTTTGGGTGACAATACCCTTTAAGACTATGGCCCCTGAAAACGTATGGACTTTTATTCGGTGTGTATGGCCCTTTAAGAACCGTCTGGGGATATCTTGTAACTTTGGTGAACAATGCTCCTTTAAGACTATGTCCCCAGACCTGTAAAATAACTTGTTCCTGGCTTTCTCCCTCTTGGTTCAGTAAATGGGGCTTACTGAACCAAGTACCGCACAGGCGGACCACCCAGAAGTTAAAGTGTGCAGGCAATTTACCTCCCAAGCTGTGAGGTTACTGCAGTTTAATTGCCGACCGCTAGGTGGCCGCCATTCGACAATCGAACATGTGGCGGCGGCCATCTTTGTTCATTCGAACGCGGTCAGCGGTGTATGCTAAAGATTCTGTGGAACTAAAATCGGATGCGCAAATACACGAACACCGCTTGACATATGCACCGTCGTTATTCGGCAGGTGCTACTTTTAGTTTTACCTTAAATAAAACACTGACACCAAATTTATCTGTTGGATTATAACGTCCACAGCTTTATTAATTATTAAATATATAAATAAATAAATTAACAATTTAGGGTCATTGTCCTGCTAACATTATATTACTATCCCCCCGCACAATACCCTTGACAATGACCCTATCTTTTGAACAATAATTAACATTCACTTAACATATAACTAGTAACACACGGCCTACCAGAGAGGCCCCAAAACCATACTGTTAACTGTAGGGGTGTACCCAGACACCCCTACCCCCTAGGTTCGTAGCCACCGAAGAGCTTGAACCTACCAACACTCTAATCCATCTGGCCTACTCCAGCCTAGGCCTTGGCCTGTCCATTCCCAATTCCAGCTAACTCCTGGCTTTACCACGCCCTGTTCCGCTATAGCACATGACTTGATCCCTTAAGGACATGTGCGCCCCCCACCACCCTGAAACAGGGCCAAGCTAATCCCTTCCTGAAAGCCTAGGTTGAGCAAGTCACAACCCACGTCTGACAAGTGTACCCCGTCTCTCCTAAAATAACCCGGCAACATGTCTTCCAGTTCCCTATGCCGAACTACAATGCCCCCCACTCGCCGCACAAAGCTCGCCATTGCCCTGTTAACCTTGCCCCTGCATCGGGCCACTGTAGCCGGATCCCTGGCGTGCCGCCACGTGAAACGGGGGACCATTTCCGACCACACCACCACCACGCCAGGGACCAGGTCCAACAGCCGATCAACGTCTCTCTTCATCCGTCTAACCAGCTCCCTTTGCGGAATCAGACCCAAATCATTCCCACCCCCGTGTATTAAAACTATGTCTGGTGAGGACCCTCCGGTCAACCTGCTAAACAACGTGCTACTAAGGCTTTGCCAGCTAAACCCCCTAAAGCCGAACCATGAAATTGACACTTCTCCTCGAAGAAAACCCAGCTGTGCTCCGCTTCTCCGAACAGCAGCCCTCTTCTGAGCCCAATAGATATAGGAGTGCCCCCAGATCCACACCTTCCTTCCTGTAAAGAAAAACACGTTAATACCAAACAGATGGATTCCACTTCCATCACAGCATAACACCGCCCCTCTCACACCAGCCTGTCCGGTCTAACGTATGATCGAAAACGCAAGGATTCCCACCTCCCAATGCGTTTAATCCTCTCATCCCCCAGTCCCAACCGAGCGGCCTCGGTCGCCGCCCCAATTCTAAAGGAGTGAGTCCCAAATTGCCCAGGCTCCAGGCCCAGCTTACTTACTCCCATCCGAAACACCCTCGTAAACTGGAAACGCGACAGGGCCGAGCCGTCTTGGTGCACAAGGAAGCAACCATCACCCCCCGGGCGCAATGCCCGGTACTCCGACCGCGTTTACGCTGGGCACACCCCAGAACCAGGCAACCCAAACAGGACAATTGTGCAACCTTTACCAAAAATGTCCGTCTTCGAGCGGCGCAACTGAATTTGCACCCTGTCCCTACGAACCTCCACATCCGCGAGCTGAAGACCCCCAAGACCCATCTTGTTTGCGCTGACCAACTTCCCGATCCGAAATGCCCCGAAAAAGGCCCACACAAATGCCACCGTAAACAACGTTACCTCGAACGTGGAGCTGCAAATTCCCGGTAAAACCCCCACCAGCTCCCGCAACAAATCAAAGGACACTGGCCTACGCGTGTCCACAGTTTTCTTCCCCCTCTTGAATCCCTTCACTGCGTGACGGACCAGGAAGTGTTTTGTATCATCAACCCAGCCATTGAACTTAAACAGGAAAGCCAAGGCAGATAGGTGTCTGTCCACCATGGCAGGCGACGCCTGAGCCGCAAACAATCGACAGAGCAACCATAAAAGTGCATCCAAGCGTTGCCCCTCCGTAGGGGCGCTACTCACCTGAGCCACCGTCTCGTCCCATAGCTTCCAAACCTTTACGTAAGACGACCAAGTGCTCGCGCGCCAGTGACCTCCTCACACAGTCTCCAAGCAGGCCGTCCCGAGTTGCCACATCACACCCGGGCACTCCTGCCCTCGGGCCTGCGCGTCCGGTGCTGCCTCCCGAAAGCGTTCCCACTGAAAACGAGACAGTGAGTCAGCCACCACATTCTGGAGCCCCGGGATGTGCCTAGCCCTGAACACTATGTTGAATGACATACAACCAAGCACCAATTGTCGCAGCAAGCGTACTACCGGGGGCGACGAGGCGGTCAAGCTATTAATCGCTTGCACTACCGCCATGTTATCGGAGTAGAATACCACCTTTTTATTAGCCAACTCCGTACCCCAGAGTACCACTGTGACAACGATGGGAAACAACTCCAAGAATGCCAAGTTCTTAATCAGAGGACTCACCTTCCACGGTTCCGGCCACGCCTCCGCGCACCACTTACCTGCCAGGTAGGCCCCAAAACCAATGCTGCCGGAAGCGTCTGTAAACAACTTCATCGCTGCCGACGACACCGTCGGTTCCCGAAAGAACACTTTCCCGTTAAAGTTGCCCAAAAACTGTTCCCAAACCCCCAAATCGTCTTTCATCTCGGCTGACACCCGAATATAGTGAGACGGCCGCCTCACTCCACTGGTTGCTTGTGCCAACCTCCGACAAAATATCCTCCCCATGGGGATCACCCTACACGCAAAATTGAGGCTCCCCACGAGGGATTGGAGCCCTTGCAAGGTCACTTTCTTCTCCCCCTTGATTATTGCCACTAGCTGTCGCAGATGCCGCAGCTTGTCACTAGGCAACCTGCATTCCCCGAGCTCCGAATCAATTTCGAGCCCCAAGAAGCTAAGGCACGTTGTGGGGCCCACCGTCTTGTCCCCAGCCAATGGCACCCCGAAGGTATGAGCCACCCGCTGGAACACCCTCAGTACCTGAGCGCACCGCTCAGAGTCCCGTGGGCCGACACACAGAAAATCATCCAAGTAGTGCACTACTGCACCCCCCGCCGATTCCATGCGCACCACCCATTCCAAGAAGGTACTAAACCTCTCGAAGTAGGCACAAGAGATGGAACAACCCATAGGCAGACACAAGTCCACGAAGATTTCACCCTCAAAGTGACACCCCAACAGGTGGTGACAGTCTGGGTGTATGGGCAGCAGCCGAAAAGCCGCCTCCACGTCCACCTTGGCCATCAGCGCCCCACGCCTGCTCTCCTAACCAGCTCGACGGCTTTGTCGAATGACGTGTAGGAGACCGAGCATAGGTCGGCGTCGATGTCATCATTCACCGAAGACCCCTTCGGGTGCGATAAATGATGAATCAAACGGAACTTTCCCTCTTCCTTCTTAGGGACCACCCCCAATGGTGACAACCTCAGATTCGCCAAGGGCGGGGCCGGAAATGGCCCCGCCATCCTCCCTAATTGTACTTCCTTGGCTAATTTCTCCCGCACCACCCCCGGGTGTTCCCTGACCGACCTGAGGTTCTCACAAGGTGCACCCGGTCCCGTAGCTTTGAAGGGAATTTTAAAACCCCCGTCAAAGCCCGCCCGAAGGAATTCTGCTACTGCTTGATCAGCGTATTGCCTTAGCCAAGGCAACATCGCGCCTACTTTCACTGGTGACACCCCCAGCGGGAGCTGCGGGAGCGACCGCTCCCGTTGCTCCTCCCCCTGCGGCCGACTTACCCTTCTTGAAACACCTGTTGACCCCGTGGTTCCCGCCGCACCCTGAGCATTCATGCCGGAATCTACAAGCGGATCCCCACTTACACTGTCCCTCGTTGTAAGCCCAGCAGTTACCTTTCTTTTGACCTGCCGCCACCGCCCCCCCGGCAGCGGTGCCGGCAGTCCCTGGAAAGGGCGCATTCTTTTGCGCCATCATTAACCGCATCCACAGCGGCAGGTCCATTTGGTCCCAGCGCATGGAAGGGTTGGCCGCCAGTCGCTGACGGAACTGCTCATCGTACCTCCACCATGCCAACCCCCCATAGGTGCGGTATGCATCCCCAATTCCGTCTAAGTAACAAAACAACTGCGAGCAGCACTCCGGCCGCTTTTCCCCAATAACACTAGCCAAAATGCAAAGGCCCGTAGCCAATTGCCGAAGGTCTTCGGTATCTTCCGATACCTTCGCCTTTTCTCCTCCTCCTCTTTCTTGGCGTCCTTCTTGTCCTCCTCTTTTAAATCTAAGAATTCCTCCAGGGGAAGAAGGGAAAAAATTTCCACGAATTCCCCTTTCGCAATCCTCTCTTTCACCTCCCCTTTCAAATGGCAACCTAACGGCCCCGCAAAGGACACATGTACATTCTGACGCGCAGCTTCTGCAATGTCCCCACCCGTCACGTCAAGTACCCCGTCCCCCGCCGACGATCCATCGGGCTTATCAGTGGGCCTTGTTTCCTCCCCATTACCGCCTGTCACTCCTGAGGTCGCCCTCTCCAACCCAGACCCGCTGCCGTCACCTGCTGACCAAACCTTATCGAACCTAAGCGGTTCCCTATCCTCTGACCATGAATCTATGAATGACTTCAAACAGTGTATGAATGTCCCAGGGTGTGGTGTAGAGGAAGACTCACCGCTGATGCCCCTGGCCGCCGCAGGCCGCGGGGTTGCAGTCCCTCCATCCGCCATTTCAGACACTGGAGCTCCCAATAGTCGCCGACTCCTGCCCGCCTGGTCCCGCCTCGGAACCGCTGGTGAGTTACTCCGTGATCTGTAAGGAGAAGACATCCTAGGTAGTCTGCCCGAGTAGGTCCCTACCCGCCCTTCCTCCCTACGCTCTTCTCCGACTGCCCTGGATCCTCTCCTCAGCTCCGTCCGACCTCCCTTGCTGTGTCCTCCCCGTCGCTGCTCCCTGAAGCTCCTCTCCGAAGATCCCGATTCACTGCGCCTCCTGCCCCGCCTCCCTTCCTCTGACCTGGACCTCCTTCTCCTCTCCCTGGTGCTGAACCTTGACTCGCTGCGGCCTAGCCGTGAATGGCTCTTGTCCCTGCTCTCCTGTCTTCCTGACCAGCTCCTGTCACTGCTGCACCTGGCGCTGCTGCTGCGCCGCTCACCGCCCTGGCCCCTTACTGCCGCTACCCTGTCACTTGGCCGTGCCTGGGCGCAGCCGGATGGGCCCCCCCGCTCTATACTGCCGCCCCCTGCTTCCCTGTAGCGCGTCGAACCCACTGGCTCTCCCACAGCCGCTGCGCCTGGCCTCTCTCCGGCCGCCCTGTCTGACTCCGCCAGGACCCCCTGGGATAGGCCGCCTGTCGCCTTCCTAGCTCCCGAAAACCTTTGAGCTGCCCGACCCGCTCCGCTGCCTTCTCCTCCCATTCCACTGTGCTCAGTACTGATCCTCCCTCCGGCCGCCCCTTCGGATCCCCTGCTGACCTGGTCTCCCCGCAATGCCTGGCGGCCCGCTTGAACTATGGGAACCCGTTTGGCGTTCCCCTTTTGCCCCTCAGTGATACCGCTGGAGGTTGACTCACCGGGACGCTCCGTCTGTTGTCCACTGGCCGCGTGGGTGATGCCATCCACAGCCGCATGGTCCGCTGGCGTTGCAGCACTCCCACTTCCTGCTGTCCCGCCGGCCGCCATTACGCGGGGCGCCTTTGGACCTCGTGGCCTCCGCTTCGCGCCCGCTGTCGCCTGCCCGGCGGGTCCGCCCGATGGCGCCCGCCGCACTCCGTCCTCCGCCGCTGTGCTCGGTCCGGCAGCCGACCCGCCGACCGCCGAAGGGCTCCTCAGCCGCCGGGCCGCAGGGGCCTCCCCTGGGCTCAACCTCTGCGGCGGCCTGGTCCTCCGCGCTGACCTCCTCTCCGGTCCCTCCGCGTGGGTGGCCGCAGCCCCGATCTGTTCATGCAGCCACGCCATTCCTCTGTCACGAACCGCCGCCCGAACTCCGTCCAGAATCTCCTCCAGGGACGCCATTACCTGCAGAGGGAGAAAAAAGAAAAGAACTCCGCCGACCAGCCACAAGTGACAGGTCAGTGCAATTCAGATTAACTGGCTCCTCACTTAAGATGGCCGCCTATTTACACTACCTGACTCCTCCCCTACTTAGCCCCACCCTAAACCATTCCATAATTTTCCACCTGCCCACTTCCTGGCCTTGTCAAGGCCCACTCCCCTGTTTCACTGTTCCATGGGCTTCAGACCCTTACCTTCTTCCCTACTGAACTTGCAACTCCTGAGACTAAGTCCCGTTCGAAGATGTCGTTTTTTTGCATGAAAATGACCGACCGCACAGCCCAAATCTATGGAACAGTTTTGGGCAGGAAATTGTGCTTGCGGTCGGTCATAAAGGACTTCCACCTAACTTTTGATCCACTGGATGGATTTGTCTTGACTGCTGACCCATTCTCCTTATACCTTCCCATTGCCCTCCCAATAAAACACCACACACTTTTCTTGTGGATAAGGGCAACGGCCACAGCTTTATTAAATCAAATTCCAAACCAATAACCATAACCTGTCAGCTGTTGGGCGGTTAACCCAACAGACAGTTCTCCACCTCTTTTATCCAAGAGCCTCAACAGCCGGCACTTGCCATCAGCCCTTGTGCGGTCTGTCGTCTCCCCAACTCGACTCCGTGTCGTTCTCCTTTACTCCCAGTTGCACTGTCCAGGGATCCCGCCAAGCTGTGACAAAACAAGAAACAACAGCCAGACACCAAAACAACAAACCAACACATACATAACCAAGGGGAGGGTGGGTGGGAATTTTTTTACCAGTTTCCTTCAGAGTCTCTGCTGACTGGTAAGTCTCCTCCCCACTCCTTTCCCCAAACCCCATAACTTTGCAACATTGTATACACTTTAGCCCAGCCCCCCTTGCATACATGGGCAGCAGTCATGATCCCCCTTCCCAAGGTGTACAGGGGGAAACTTGACTGCTGACCCATTCTCCTTATACCTTCCCGTTGCCCTCCCAATAAAACACCACACACTTTTCTTGTGGATAAGGGCAACGGCCACAGCTTTATTCCATTTTTGGAAGGGTTTATGTTTAAAGTGTGCTGATTCTATGTAGTTTTTATGAAGATTGGATGTACGGTTTTAAAGTTATAGCACATGTATAAAAACTGTAGTTTTCCTGGCTGTAATAAATATGTTAACTGGTTATCTGAGGGGAGGGAACCTGTGGGTTGCAACCGTTATGCTATTGGCTATTTTACCCCTCCCCTGTGGGCGGTCTTATATGTGTAAGATGGAAATAAAAGCAGACTGGGTGTGCTAGCACCTCAGATCATCTTGTACCTTCATGAAGTTTCGGCTCATGTTTGGGGGATTGGAGAACTACACTCTGGGGATTGCTATAATCACTATACTCCCCAGGGTATTATCGCTGAGCTCTGCTAAGAGCTTGTTCCAGTTCCTGCTCTCTGGAATTCGGAGAGGTCCATCTACTGGAAGCTAGACCCTGGTCTTGGGTCCAGAGTGGGTAGCGTGGCGAGACCCCAACCAAGCTGCGGCGGTTCGTGGGAGTCTACAGTGGTTATGGTGTCTGGTGGAGTGCTTGGAGTCATTGGAAAGCACTAGGAGCATCCGTCAGCGGAAGGTACCCGGTCGGGGTGCCAGCGGTTCCGTTACAGCCACTTAGTCACAAACACTGGCCAAAGTTAGCGTTCATATTTGTTTTTCTGTGAAAAAAGCAAAAAATGAATATTTGACCAGTGTTTGTGACTAAGTGGTTACTAAAAAAAGACTGGACATACCCCACTTGCAATAACTTGGGTTGTCTACTTTTGCAAATGATATGCCATCATGGGGGTAATTCTCATTCCTGGGCTACCATACGGTCTCAAAGGCAACATAACCAATCTGGCAAATTTTAATGTCAAAAAAATTAAATGCAAGCCTTATATTTAACTCTCTAACTTTCCAAAACACCATAAAACCTGTACATGGGGGTACTGTTATACTTGGGAGACTTCACTGAACACAAACATTATTGTTTCAAAACAGTAAAACGTATTACAACAATATTGTCAGTAAAAGTCAGTTTGTGTGTGAAAAATGCAAAAAACGTCACTTTTACTTATCATCGTTGTAATATAATTTACCATTTAAAAAACTAATATTTGTGTTCAGTGAAGTCACCCGAGTAAAACAGTATGCCCCTTGTACAGGTTTTATGGTGTCTTGGAAAGTTACAGGGTTAATTAAAGTGCTCGTGAATTAAATTCTCTGCACTTTCTGCCTGGGTTGTCAGTCATGTCAATCAAATTTTAATTAATAAAATCACATAATTATGTTAAAAGATTACTCAAATACACACATAGAATTTTAATATATATATATATATGTATTTAAATTCTACGTGTATACTTATGTAATCATTTATGTAATTATATATATTTATCTGCGGTTATATATATATATATTTATATATTTGCGGTTATTTGTATTTTATATATAGATAGATAGATAGATATAGAATGTAATTCTAAGTGTATTTTGTTACCAATATATTAATTAATAACAAAATATAGTTAGAGTGAAATTACATATGTATGTATAATTCATTTTCATTTTGTAAAAAATATTTTATTTATTTTATTATTTTATTTATTATTGTAATTATACGTATATATATATCTAAATATAAAATATATATATATATGAAGCAAGGGTCAAGTAACAGGACAACCCTGAAGAAAGTCCAGAGCGGGGACTGAAACGTTGGTCATCATTTTAAACTTTACTTAATAAAATATTGATATTTTAGAAGACCGGAGAGCAGCCTTTCTGAATTGGATTTGTATTCTTGGAGCTCAGGCTTATGCACCCGGCAGTGAAGGAGTTAAAGCCTGAGTGCATGGGATTTTTTCCTTTTTTATATATATATACATATACACACACATTTATTTTAAACCATGTTTATTTATTTTTTATACTTCCCACCAGCAGGGGGACTGTCTTACAGCCAACCATCTATAGAGGGCCATGTGACCGCTCTTTGAGAGCGATCACATGGCCCCAGGGGCCTGATTTGCTGTGGGAGGGCTGCCTGGGCTGTCAGGCAGTCCTCCAGAAGAGGATCACGGCGGAGGTAAGTACCGGGGACCTCCAGGGGCTGAACGTCGTTATGGCGTTCTATGCCGCCGCAACGGCTTTAAAGCCCAATATAATGGGGACGGCATAGAACGCCGTAACGACATTAAGGGGTTAATAAGAAACTGACAATATTATATGTAAATAATGTTTCAATTAATACGCAAATACCTGGATGACATGCTGATTAACACAAACAGACTACTCTCAGCCCCCCAACTGACTCCACAGCAAACTTTGTGGAAGAACTTAAAGGTACACTTCACCACTCAAATAAAAGCAAGTCACTATTTAATAGATATAACCCCAATTTAAAAACAAATGCATGGTTATATCCAAAAACAGCTTGCAATAGCTACATATCTCTTGTTTGCTGCCTTTGCAATCCATCCCCTTTCCCCCCCGCCTAGACTTTCTGTGACTGTTCAATCACAGACTTTCCAATGCATCACAATGAGAAGTCTTTGCAAGGCAGATGCTCTGGGCAATTGCTGCCCCTTGAGATTTGCTTCTCTGAAGTAACAGAACCGGTTGTCTGACAGAAGGCGGTATAAAAAAGGTTCAATTGAATTCTTTTTGTAAAATGAAAAAAAGGACACACTCTTCACACATGAAGCAGTTCAGTTCTGGGTCTTTAAAGGGTTACTCCAACTGCCATGACTACGTCTGCTTTTTAAAGTGGTTATGGTGGGATGAGTCTGGATGTGCAGTGTTTCTGCTTAGTAGGTTACATATGCAGGGGTCCGTATGCTGGGAGCTATTTACATCCCTGGAACGTGTGACTGTGGCAGCCCAGAACTCTATTCTGGACTGCCAAATGTTAATTCTGTGCAAAAATCACACCTGTCATCAGCATGCAGAGTGCGCTGGCGACAGACACAGTGGAAGCTTGTGTCTCCCCTCCATCCCTCCTTCCCTAACTGCAGCCCTTCCTTCACCCTATACTCTGTTAGTTTTTTTTCTCCCTCCTTTCTTTTTCCCTTCCCACTCCCTCCTTAGAACGCATCTCTATGAGGGGGTATTAGTGTGAAGGAAGGGGTGATGGTGAGAGGGAGGGGGTGATGGTGAGAGGGAGGGGGTTGATGGTGAGAGGGAGGGGGGTGATGGTGAGAGGGCGGGGGTGATGGTGAGAGGGAGGGGATGGTGGTGAGAGGGAGGTGCTGGTGAGTGGGAGGGGGTGATGGTGAGAGGGAGGTGGATGATGGTGTGAAGGAGGGGTGTGTTGGTGACATGGAGGGGTATGATGGTGAGAGAGAGGGGATATTAGTGTAAAGGAGGGGGTGATTTGAAAGGGAGTGATGGTGAGAGGGAGGGGGTGATGGTGAGATGGCGGGGGTGATGGTGAGGGGGTGATGGTGTGAGGGAGGGGGGTGATGGTGTGAAGGAGGGGGGGTGTTGATGACATGCAGGGGTATGATGTGAGAGAGAGGGCGTATTAGTGTGAAGGATGGGGTGATGGTGAGAGGGAGGGGGTGATGGTGAGAGGGCGGGGGTGATGGTGAGAGGGAGATGCTGGTGAGTGGGAGGGGGTGATGGTGAGAGGGGGGTGGGGTGATGGTGTGAAGGAGGGGGGTGATGGTGTGAAGTAGGGCCGGATTAACATAGGGGCTGATGGAGCTGCAGCTCCAGGCCCAGGCCCAGGCCCATGGAATAGGCCCATTAAAAAAAAAACACACACTACACACTACTCTTAGTAATACCGGCAATACAAATGCAGGTATTTTTCACAAAATAAATGGAGATTACTCTGCAATACCAGCACCGGCCAGTAGGGGTCACTGTGTGTGGAGTGAGGCAGGGATAGGAAATTACAGCATATCCCTGCCTCTCTCTACTACTCACTGATCCGTGGGGGAGCAGCAACACAGCACAGAGTCCAGGCAGCAGCTCTACAGCTCAGGTAAGTGAGGGATGGGGGGAAAGTCAGCAGGGACACATGGGGACACTGAGACACTAGGGGACACATGTGGACACTGAGACACTAGGAGACATATGGGGACACTGAGACATTAGGAGACACAGACACTAGGGGACACATGGGGACACAGACACTAGGACACACTGAGACACTAGGACACATGGGGACACAGACACTGGGAGACCTGGAAACACTGAAACACTTGGGGACACAGGAAAACATGGGGACACTGAGACACTAGGGGACACTGAGACACTAGGGGACACTGGGACACATGGGGATGCTGAGACACATGGGGACGATGTGAGACATAGGGACATTGGGAGACACTGAGACATTGGGACACGGAGACACTATGTCCCCATTTCTCCCAGTGTCACCATGTCCCCCATCCAGTGTCGCTAGTGTCTCGGTGTCCCCATGTGTCTCAGTGTGCCTAGTGTCCCCATGTGTCCCAGTGTCCCTATATGTCCCAGTGTCCCCATGTCGTTGTCCACAACTGTCCCCATGTCTCCCAGTGTCCCCAAGTGTCTGTCTCCCAGCCAGTGTCCCCTAGTCTCCCAGTGTCCCCTAGTCTCCCAGTGTCTGTGTTCCCATGTGTCTGTGTCCCTAGTGTCTTAGTGTCCCCAAATGTTTCAGTTTCCCCATGTCTCCCAGGGTCTGTGTTCCTAGTGTCTCAGTGTGCCTAGTGTCCCCATGTCTCCCAGTGTCCCTATATGTCCCAGTGTCCCCATGTCTATGTCCACAACTGCCCCCATGTCTCCCAGTATCCTCAAGTGTCTGTCTCCCAGCCAGTGTCCCCTAGTCTCCCAGTGTCCCCTAGTCTCCCAGTGTCTGTGTTCCCATGTGTCTGTGTCCCTAGTGTCTTAGTGTCCCCAAATGTTTCAGTTTCCCCATGTCTCCCAGGGTCTGTGTTCCTAGTGTCTCAGTGTGCCTAGTGTCCCCATGTCTCCCAGTGTCCCTATATGTCCCAGTGTCCCCATGTCTATGTCCACAACTGCCCCCATGTCTCCCAGTATCCCCAAGTGTCTGTCTCCCAGCCAGTGTCCCCTAGTCTCCCAGTGTCCCCTAGTCTCCCAGTGTCCCCTAGTCTCCCAGTGTCTGTGTTCCCATGTATCTATGTCCCTAGTGTCTTAGTGTCCCCAAATGTTTCAGTTTCCCCATGTCTCCCAGTGTCTGTGTTCCTAGTGTCTCAGTGTCCCTATATGTCCCAGTGTCCCCATGTCTATGTCCACAACTGCCCCCATGTCTCCCAGTATCCTCAAGTGTCTGTCTCCCAGCCAGTGTCCCCTAGTCTCCCAGTGTCCCCTAGTCTCCCAGTGTCTCCTAGCCTCCCAGTGTCTGTGTTCCCATGTCTCTGTGTCCCTAGTGTCTTAGTGTCCCCATGTCTCCTAGTGTCTGTCTCCCTAGTGTCTCAGTGTCCCTATTTCTCAGAGTTTCCCTAAATGTCTCAGTGTCCCCATGTCCCCCAGTGTCCCCATGTCTCCCAGTGTCACCATGTCTCTGTGTCCCCGGGTCTCTCAGTGTCCCCATGTCTCTCAGTGTCCCTGCGTCTCTCAGTGTCCCCATGTCTCACTGTGTCCCCAGTATCCTAGTGACATGGGGACACACTGAGACATGTGGACACTGGGAGACTGGGTGACATGGGGACACTGACACTGGGTAACTTGCGAGACTGAGACACTGGGAGCAATCCATCTATACAGCAGAATCAAACTGTGAGTAGTTTGTTGGTGATTTTACAGAATTTTCTCTGATGTCACTCCTTGTGATTATACAAATGATTAAGGCTGGTATTTTTTTTTCAAGAAAGGTGGCAACCCTAACTACTCTTCACCTACTCTTGCTTAAAGGACCACTCTAGGCACCCAGACCACTTCAGCTTAATGAATTGGTCTGGGTGCCTGGTCCAGCTAGGGTTAACCCAATTTTTTATAAACATAAAGTGGGTTATAAGTGGGTTTTATGAACATAAAGTGGGTTATAAGTGGGTTAAGCCTTCCCCCTAATCCTCTAGTGGCTGTCTCATTGACAGCCGCTAGAGGTGCTTGCGTGATTCTCACTGTGAAAATCACAGTGAGAGCACGCAAGCGTCTATAGGAAAGCATTGTAAATGCTTTCCTATGCGAACGGCTGAATGCGCGCGCAGCTCTTGCCGCGCGTGCGCATTCAGCCGACGGGGCGGAGAGGAGGAGGAGAGCTCCCCGCCCAGCGCTGGAAAAAGGTAAGTTTTACCCCTTTTCCCCTTTCCAGAGCCGGGCAGGAGGGGGTCCCTGAGGGTGGGGGCACCCTCAGGGCACTCTAGTGCCAGGAAAACGAGTATGTTTTCCTGGCACTAGAGTGGTCCTTTAAAGGAGCACTATAGGGTCAGGAACACAATCATGTATTTCTGACCCTATTATGTTAAAACCACCACCCTGGCCCCTTCTTGCCTCCCTAAGTATAGTAAAATATGCTGCTGGGTCTGCCTCTGAACTGACTGTCTGCTGACATCATCAGAAGTGGTGGTCTGAGCAAATTACAATACTTCCCCATAGGATTGGCTGATACTGTCAACTAGGCAGATCAGGGGCAGAGCCAGCACAAGTTCAACATAGCCCTGGCCAATCAGCATCTCCTCATAAAGATAAATTGAATCAATGCATCTCTATGAGAAGTTCGGTGTCTGCATGCAGAGGGTGGAGACACTGAATGGCAGTGCTGCACACTAGGCAGTACTGCCACAGGAAGCACCTCTAGCAGCCATCTAAGGAGTGGCCAGTGAAGTTATTTTCTCTGAAAAGACAGTGTTTATTGCAAAAGGCCTGAATGGAATAATTCTACTTACCAGAACAAATACAATAAGCTGTAGTTGTTCTGGTGACTATAGTTTGGAAGCTTAAGAGGGATGTATGGGAACAAAACTTGTGTGGACTGGCTGACAATGACATTAGTTTAGGTAATGCAGACTTTGGTTTCTCTAACACTGTGGCATATCCCCTTTCTTTTACACTCACTACATACACCTTTTCTCTGTCCCAGAATATATACCAGGAACTTCTGCCTGCTAGTAAGAAGGTATGGAGACAAGTGGACATGTGAGTGCTAGGGGACCGCCCTTAGAAAGCATGGAGTGAGCGCATCATTAGACACATTTATGTCAAGCTCAGGGTGCTGCCTGCATAGTATGCCCTTAGTTGGACAGCCTGGATGATTGGCAGGCAGTCTGGCATGCATTCATGCCAGACTGGCCTTCCAATTATTTGGACAGACATGCCCCCTTTTTGGGCATGTTCTCCCCTTCTGGCAGGTCTGGTCACGTGATTCGCACCAGTGGCCCACCCTTTTACCCCACCCATTGACTTTCTGCTTCACTGGACACTGCTGTTAGGGGTTATGGATTTACTTGAAAGCATAAATTAGAGATAGATTAGCATAGAGTATGTGTTTTCTTATAGCTGCATCCTATGAGTTTCCCTCCAGCACCATCTCCATCAGATACATGACGCTTAGGAGGTATGACTGTTTTAGTGTTTTTGGTCGATAAAATTCCGTAATTAGGCCCAGCATAATTGTCAGCACCAGGCCCAGTGTGCTCTTAATCCGGCCCTGGGTGAGAGGAAGGGGTGATGGTAAGGGGGGTGATGGTGTGAGGGAGGGGGGTGATGGTGTGAAGGAGGGGGTTGTTGGTGACATGGAGGGGTATGATGGTAAGAGAGAGGGGGTGATGGTGAGAGGGCGGGGGTGATGGTGAGAAGAAGAGGGGGTGATGGTGAGAGGGCGGGGTTAATGGTGAAAGGGAGGTGCTGTTGAGAGGGAAATGGGGTGATGGTGAGAGGGAGGTGGGGTGATGGTGAGAGGGAAGGTGATGGTGTGAAGGAGAGGGGTGATGGTGTGAAGTAGGGGGTGATGGTGAGAGGGAGGGGTGATGGTGAGGGGGTTGATGGTGTGAGGGAGGGGGGTGATGGTAAGCTGAAGGGGGTGAGAGGGAGGGGTGTGATAGTGTGAAGGAGGGGGTGATGGTGAGAGAGAGCGGGAATAATAATGTGTGGGAGGTGGGTGCTGCTGGAGGGAGGGAGGGCGAACTAAATACCATGTGTCATTCCCTGGTGGTCCAGTGTGGGATCCCTGGTAATCCAGTGAGCTCCCTGGTGGTCCGGTGGTGATATCCGGACTGCAGGTCCGCAGTGTGCAGAGCTGCAGACCATGTATCCCGCGAGACCCAGTCAGAGCGTTGCCGTGGTAACGCTCTGGTGAGGCCTCAATTTAATTAATTAGAATCATAATCAGAAACTATTCCATTTTGTTAGAAAAGATATTCAAATGATTTAGCTACATAAGTCACCATTAAAGTCTGTATGAATTTTGTAGATAACTGATTTGAAAAGTTGTTTTCTAACAAAATGAAATAATTTCTTTTGGATTCAAACAAATTAAATCAAGGCCAATGTTAGAACAATTACGTAAGATTAGAAGCCAGTCAATCAATTTTAGTTGAGAGTCAAGCACTGATCAAACAGCGATACAAATAATAAGCACAAAATGTGAAATGATAGCAGTAATGTTATGGACCACATGATGTACATCTCCTGGGATCTGTCCAGCCTTCAAAGTAATTTTAGAGTTGCTGACTACTATTAGCATGACATCACCCAGGTGTGATCCCAGAAATTATATAATTGTTAAGTGATTTTATTTTTTATTTTCCGTCATTACACAGAAAAATCTTATCAAAACCACAAAATGAGAAACTAATTAATATTAATGACAAACTAAGCAGCAAGATAAGTCAACATACACACCTTTTAGCAAAGTCCCAGACACATTGATTTTTCTATAGGGCATCAGCATTTATTACAATCTCGTTTTAAATACTGATGTTGTGAAAAGTAGCAAATAAATCATAATATGGGGCAATAAAGTATCACATGTGGCATGTTGTTGCCCTACATTTTCTGGCAAAAAAGACAATCAGACACAAAAGTAATCAACAATTCCATGAAAGCACTGTAAGCACTTTAAAAATAAATGTTTATTTAATACTTCATATGCAATATATGCAAGGACAGATGGTTCACCAGAATACAAGAGCAGTAACATTTTAAATAATGAATCGGGGAATGTAAGAACTTGAGTACACATGACAGGCGCAGTCGGATTTGCCGGCATTTACGCTCACTTTACCCAACCCCCATAAAGACACGGACACAGGTTATATTGTTGGAAGTATTAGTCCACAGCTTTATTACATTATAAATAAAATAATTAAGGAATAACAAATGGGGTCATTGCCAACAGACCTTTTTAAAGTTAACATCCCCCATGTACATAACATTCCCCTAGCAATGACCCCCCAATAATAACAATAGATAACAATCCAAATAACATGTTAATACAGAAACTGGGCACCGAATATGGCCACGTTTCCACCCGGTTAAATTGTAGGGGTGTACCGAGACACCGCTACCCAACATATCGATTGTAGGGGTGTACCAAGACACCGCTACCCACCATATCAATTGTAGGGGTGTACCAAGACACCGCTACCCACCATATCAATTGTAGGGGTGTACCAAGACACCGCTACCCACCATATCAATTGTAGGGGTGTACCAAGACACCGCTACCCACCATATCCATTGTAGGGGTGTACCAAGACACCACCACACCCCCAGGATCGGAGCCATTGACGAGCTCGAACCTACCAACCACGTGCAACACTGTCCAATCCACACTAAAACCACAGGATGCCCACTTTCTCCTCCATCTACCCTCCAATTTAACCAGGCCATTCCCCGCCGCTGTGAAAAAACGGGAAATCGCCTAACCTAACCAAATTCAGGGAGGGTGGGAGGGACAACTGACAGGTAAGCTTAATTTCTTTTACAATGGCCACTTCATAAACTGGCCGGTATAAATACACCCCTTATGGCTCCGCCCCACCCAGCATGCTAAGTGACACTAACTTCCTGTGGTTGCTATGCCTACCTCCTGGCTCTGTCAAGGCCTATTACTCTTAGCTGCGCTGATCCATGGGCTACATGACAGGCGCACAGTCGGATTTGCCGGCATTTGCGCTCACTTTACCCAACCCCCATAAAGACACGGACACAGGTTATATTGTTGGAAGTATTAGTCCACAGCTTTATTAAATTATAAATAAAATAATTAAGGAATAACAAATGGGGTCATTGGCAACAGACCTTATTAAAGTTAACATCCCCCATTTACATAACATTCCCCTAGCAATGACCCCCCAATAATAACAAAAGATAACAATCCAAATAACATGTTAATACAGAAACTGGCCGCCCAATATGGCCACGTTTCCACCCGGTTAAATTGTAGGGGTGTACCGAGACACCGCTACCCAACATATCGATTGTAGGGGTGTACCAAGACACCGCTACCCACCATATCAATTGTAGGGGTGTACCAAGACACCGCTACCCACCATATCAATTGTAGGGATGTACCAAGACACAGCTACCCACCATATCCATTGTAAGGGTGTACCAAGACACCACCACACCCCCAGGTTCGGAGCCACCGACGAGCTTGAACCTACCAACCACTTGCAACACTGTCCAATCCACTCTAAAACCACAGGATGCCCACTTTCTCCTCCATCTGCCCTCCGATTTAACCAGGCCATTCCCCGCCACAGCTCAGGACTTGACACCTAAAGTATGTCTCCAATGTAACCGAAGAACCATCTCGGGCCATACTACCACCACACCTGTGGCCAGCTTCCGTAGCCGGTCCACCACCCCCTGCCTCCACCTTACCAATTCCTTGTCGGGACCATGCCCTTATCCGTCCTGCCCTCGTGGAATAACCGAATGCCATGAACCGTACCCTACATCACCTTCCCCAAATTTTTTTAACTAATGTCTTGCCACCAACAAACCCCCAAGAAAAAACGACTACTCCAGCTCCACCACTTCCAGAGGGCAGCCCCGTTGCGCCCCCTGACCTGTGCCACGGCTTTCTTCAGCGCCCTTCAGATGAGCGAGTGGTACATCTACCATGCCACCAGAACTAAAGTAATTAGCTATCAAGCTTAGCACACAAACTTTTGTGTCCCAACCTTTAACCACATAGACCGGCCGTAAACAGGACTTAACCGCACTGACTCCCACCTGCCTGAACGATTCCCTTGATCCTCCCTTAAAAAACCCAGGCGGGACGCCTCTGACGCCGCCATCATCCGATGGTGCCCGGGATTCAAAACCCAACGTCGCCAGACCCCTTAGAACAAAACCCCTGCCGGAATCGGACTCATGACAGCGCCGCTCCGTCCCTTTTACTAGTAAGCCACACGGGATGTCCGGATGAATCTCCACTTCGTGTGATGCGTTTGAAAAACGGGCATACCCGTGCCCCGGCAAAGAACATAGCTGCCTCAAACCTCCTTTACCAGCACATCCGTTCCTGTACAACCCACCAAATCCATACCTTAACCGACTGAAGTTCGACAACCGAGTGTAGAAACCCCCAACACCAACCCAAAGGGCCCACACCAACTCCCTGACCCGAATTGCCCCAAGCCCATGAGAAGGCCCCCAAAACAAACTTCAACTCGAAAGTAGACAAACACAATACCTTCCGCACGCTCACCCAGCGTTATGTTCCCAAGGAAAACCAGTCGCCCGGCACCGACCCATGCACAACCCTTCACAGGCCCAGCTATCCCTGACGTACGTGACAACTGTCCCACACTACTTCCTAATCGTTCTGTTCAAACCTTGACGCCAAAGCCGCCTTGTTCCTGTCCGTCACCGATGTGGCTAACGCTGAACGTACCAGCGGCTCTGGAACCACCGCAAGGTAACCCTTCTCCCCACCTTTGACTGGGACCCACCAGTGACAACCGCCTTGTCTCATAGACCAAGCCTTCCCATGGCAATCCCCGTGCCCGGTGCCATAGGATACAGTACCAACCCTCCAAGCCTGGCTTCCCGAGCTGCCACATTGCCTCCCAACCGGCCTGCCCTTCCTCCTGCGCCCCGGGGGCCGCCATTCACAGCTATTCCACTTGTACACAAACCCAGGAGTCAGCCCCTACCTTCCGCCAACCAGGCACGTGGTGTGCTCGCAACCGATAGGAAAACGACCTGCATAGTGATATAAAGTGCCGCAATCGTCGTACCTCCAGACCCAAGGACTCGGCTCGATGGTTCACCGCATGACCTCCCGTATTGTCTGTGCAGTACGACTTTCCACCCTTCACACTTTCCTCAATACCTCAAAAAATGCCAGCTTCAAATGTTATGACTTACCTTCCCTGCATCCCGCTACCACACCTCGCACCATCTGTCGTCCAGGTATGCCCCGGAACCCATGTTCCCAAGTGATAACCGTGACTAACTCAATGCCTCCCGCAAAGGCTCCACAAGTAGCCGTCCCCTTGCGACGGCGAAAAACCCACCCCATGACTAACCCACATGTGGATTTGAGCCTGCCTTATGCGCCTCCGCCATTCCTCAGCGTGACCTCCTGGAACCTGTGAACCTTCGCCCTGCCTCTCGTAGCGCCTTCAACCGCCCTTAGGCAATCAACACTCCCTTACCACCAAAACAGTTACTCGCCCCGCAAAGATGTGCAGTAGGATTCCCGTGACCGTAATGTAAGTCCACCATGGCCCGGCCCAGCCGAGTCCCACAGCAAGCTAGCTCCCAGACACTGTACTAATGAACCCTCTCCGGAATCCTCTTTCAACCCCCCCATGCCCAACAGAACCCACTTCCAACATAGGAACATGACATGGAACCTCCCCTTGGCAAGTAGAGTTCACCAATAGGCACCTGTACATATGCTACCCAAAAGATGGAAGGGTCGCCAATAACCAACTCGACAGCAAGGCCGCGTCGATGCCTGCTTCCCCCATGCCTCTTTCGGGTGTGATAAGTTGTGTAGCAACAGAAAATGCCCGCCCCTATCTAGGGAACCACCCCTGACGGAGACACCCCCGATCCACGACTGGCGGGGCGAAACGGGCCCGCCCCCAACCCCAATTGGGCTTCCAAGCATGACTGCTCGCAAATCAATCCCAGCTGTTTTCCAATCCCTCATTTTGAATAGACTAGACAAGCCCCCCCCCCCCCCAACAATCCCATCCATCAAATTAGTACCTATCTAATGGGCGTATTGCCTTAGCCAGCAGCATCGACGTCCGGATCGTCACCGGTGTCGCTCTGATCCGCAAACGCGGGGCTGAAGCCCCAGCGAGTACTCTACATGCCTAAGGTGTTCTTTTCTTGATGTTCCCAATGACACCCTGACTCTCCCATATCCGGAACACTCCTCTCTTCATTAGGAATCGGGCACCATTCCAAATATATCTTACCCCTATCTTCAAGTGACACCTCCAAAGGCCCCGCGCAGGACACGTGCACGTTTTGCCGCGCCACATCAGTAAACTCGCCACCCACTACTGACTGCCCCTTGACCCGTCCGCCGTTTCCGTTACTGGCGTAACTTCCGCCGATTCACCGCCCCTTCCCTGCATGTTGTCGCCCCCTCTGACCTGTTCTCTATCTCCCTCCCACCTGATGGGAACAATACCCTTCGGAACCGCTGTGATGAAAACCCCTTCTTCTGCCATGGCTTTAAAATTGATGTTAATCAACCCGGGGAATCCCCAGTGTGTAATGCAATTCTTGACTTACCGCCGGGTCCCCCAGCCTCGGAAGGCCATGGAGTGCTGTCTTTCCGTCCGCCTTGTCAGTCTCCGGAGACTCCAGTTGATATCACTCCTGTCCGCCTAGCCCCGCCTCGCGGCTGCAGCTGAAACACTTCGTGACCTGCCGGGAGAAGATAACCTTGGTAGTCTGTCCACTTGGTGCCTTACCCGCCCTTCATCTCTTCTGCTATCCCTTTCTCTGCGCTGCCTCGTTGCCTGTTGTCCCGTCCCCAGGTATCCCTTCGCCGACCTCTTAAACTCCTGTGGGTTGGAACCGAAGCACTGCATTGATACCACCTCTCCCTGACTCTGGAACTGGGCCTCTGCCTCCACACCAGCTCCTAGGTCGGCTCCTCTCTGCTTCTCCAGCCCACCGCAGACTTCCTTGGATGCTGCACCTGTCGCTTTCACTGCACTCCTCTCTTCCCGCCACCTGTCATTGCTCCAGTCCTGCAGACCCTGGAAGCGCCCCCAAGGGGGCTCCCGCTCTCCTTTGTCTCCATGCCTTGCTCTCCCTCCATGGTCCCTGGTAGCTGCTCCTTGCTCCTCATCCTTATACTATCTGCCTAGACTTCCCCTGAGACACTCTATCCCTCCGCCATTCTGCTAGGCCTGGAAAAACCCTGCACCTGCAGCGCCATCCGTCCCCCTCCATGCCTCTGCACTGGGCCTATTTCCCTCCAGGGGCAGACCCCTCCTCGTCCTGCCGTCCGGACCCCCCCCCCCCCGCCATTGGAGGGGGTCGCTTGCCCGAGCTGCTTCCCGGTATTCCACCCCCCTGCCACTCAGTATCGCCACCAGGGGCGGACTCACCGCCAAGTCAGCTGCTGCTCCGCCTTCCTGCCCGGCCGCCGTCCTGCCAAGCCGCACGCAGATGCTCGCTGTGCCTTCCCGCCCGCAGCCATGTGGCGGGGCGCATTCTTTGTGTTGGGCCTCCGCACCCGACCGGCGCCAGCCGCGCTCCCACCTCCAAGGCCCGTCCATCTGCCTGGGCCTGGGCTCGCCACCTTCCCGCCGTCGCCGCTCCCAGGCTGATACGTTGGGGCAGTCGCGCCCTCCTTCTCCGCCTGCACTCTATCACCGCTGGGGGAGTGGGGGGGGAGCAGACGTGCTCGAACTCCAAACTGATTCTGCATCCATGCCGTCCTCTGCTCCTTCCCAAAGCCCACAAGCCTGCCTGGATCACTTCAGCTGACGCCACCTGCAAGAAAACACAGAAACACACCAACCTGCACAACTGACAGGTAAGCTTAATTTCTTTTACAATGGCCACTTCATAAAATGGCCGGTATAAATACACCATTTATGGCTCCGCCCCACCCAGCATGCTAAGTGACACTAACTTCCTGTGGTTGCTATGCCTACCTCCTGGCTCTGTCAAGGCCTATTACTCTTAGCTGCGCTGATCCATGGGCTGCAGTATTCACAGTGTTCTCATAATGTAATGCGGGAATAACGGGGTATAAGGTATAATCTTTACAAACCCCTGATCCAAAAGTTTTACTCCGACTCCATCGGGGATCCCCTTCTCCACCTTCTCTCCAAGAACAAATGCGTAGAATTCAAAATAGCCAATATTGTAGATATGGTGGCCTCAGCTCAAGACTGCAGTCATCATCTCTGTTGATTAGCTAGGGCCACCTTTAACCTCCCTACTGACTTTCTTCATGTGCAGTCGAATCCATACCGTTCTTCAGACCTATATTCTGTCTCTTTTATTATTATGATTATTATTATTATAATTATACCACCAACAAATTCTGTAGTGCTTTTCCATGGGTGTAACAAACATGTAATTTTATGGCAAGACAGGAGGCTTCATATTTGCTTTAACCTTCTTTTCTGAACCTCCCAGCAGCAAAGAAATAGTTAAACATATAGAGAAAAAATGAACCAATCAGGACACATATTAGAACATAACAGTCTGTCAGGCTCCTCCCAAATCCTCTTTCTTTGCTGCTTGCCTCCCAGGTGAGTCTATTCCAATTATAGCTCTCTAATATATATTATTGACCTGCCTTATTTTGTTTTTCCATATATTTTTTGACTCCTTTAAATAACTTTCCCTGTCTGTTTTACTCCCATGAGGTAATATGTGAGTTTATTTTATCTGTGCCCTTTATCACATAGACCTTTCCCAGGTCAGCCCACTGTTCAGTCCCTTCCCTGTGCTTTTATTTATGACTGACTGTTTTTTTAGTAAAATAAAACCTTAATAACCTTTTCCTTGGCGAAATTATCTTCAGACCACGCCACTGCTGTGGCTGCGGTCCGTTTTGATCACGCCCGCGATCTATTTCTGTACCGCCCGTTTTTTGCGTCATTTGATTGACACGCAGTTTTCTCGCCTTCCTCCTTCTTCCCGGCCGCCATCTTCGGTTCGGCGGTTAGATTTCCCATTCGCGCGCTTTCGGTGAACAGCTCTCTGCTACTGGATTGCAGCTCTGTTAAACTGTAAGTATTTATTGCCCCCTGCTGGTACATTTTGTTATTACTCTTAATATTACACAGAACACTTGCTTATCTTAGCCTATTTGTGTTTTTATTTTCAGATTGCCCTCAAACTATACCAAACAGCTCTATGCCTATTAGAGGGTGACCCCCTCTTTTATTTGAGGGTGATTCCCTTGTGCCTCTTTATTGAGGGTGACCCCCTCGTGCCTTATCTCTCAGGGTGAACCCCTTATATATTTTATTGATTTGCACAGGTTACCCCTGTCATTATTATATTGACAGTTTAACTGCCATAATTGTGGATGAAACCCACTGAGTCCCTTAAAGGTGACTACATATTATCTGGGTGAACCCCAATAAGACAGCCCCTGCTTTTTACTTTGTTTTGTGAAAAGTTTATTAATATATATAATACAAATATATATATATATATATATATATATATATATATATATATATAAAAAAACATTTTTTTTATAGAAAAGTTGTTTAATTTACCTTTTGGTATACTGATTCTCTGGTGAACCCACTACTATTTTACTCGTCACCATGTCGGACCAACCAGAACCTGCAATGTCAGCAGAATTAAAAGCCTGGCTTCAAGCTGCAATTGGCAACGTTTCGTGACCAGACAACCACTACTGCCACCATCACGCAATTGTCAGACTCTGATGATTCCAGGGTCTCTAACCATGACGAAGCCCCACTTAAGCGCCCGTGGAAGGGTAACAGTTCTTCTGCTGGCAAAGGCAAAGCCCCAGCAAAGACAGCTAAATTGTCTCATGCCAAACCCACTTTGACTTCAGAAGCTGACCCCTTAAAGGGTTCAACCTCTGGCTATCACCTACGAGTGATAGACGAATACAATGCGTATCCAGAGGAGGATCCAGGTGACCCTTCGTCTTCTGAATTTGTTACGGAGACTTTTCTCCTACCCCAAAACCAGTCCTTTCAGGACACTGATCCTATGTCCACTACTAATTTAGACAATACTAAGGATGATATCCTACTGGATACCAATGGTTGTCCTCTATTTGACCCACGCTGCATCAGACACCGTCATTCAGCGGAATGGACACTCCCTGATCACATTGCCAAATATTGCAGATTATGGCTTTGTAAACCTTTAGAAAAGGAGATTAGGGCCAAATTAAGAGCAGAATGTCCACGGCCTATGATCCCTGATAAGGTGGCTGTCACCCCTGAACTTGACCCACTCCTCGTCACTTTTCTAACTAAGACGGGTAAAGATCCCCGCAAGAGAATCGAAGTTGGCTTAAAAGCCACCCAGGACTAGCTGATGGATATAGCAGGCCCGCTTATCCAGATTTTTATAATTGCTGATGAGAAGCTAGCAGGAGGCAATTTTGATGCACACATGGTGCGTGAATGGGCACAAAGAGCGTTATGCCTGTTAGGCAATGCCAATGTAGCTATTTCCGTTGAACGGCGTAAAGCCGTGTTATATAAAATTGATGCCAAATTGGCAGAACTAGGCACCAAAGAACTTGGTCCAGAGGCTAACGGACTGTTATTTGGGGACAGGTTCATACAAAACCTGAATAAACATGTATCCGTGTTTACCTCCCTTAACAAGGCACAATGGAACCTTCGCAGGGTGTTCAGACCCCAGCTTTTTTCCGGGAGAGCTGGTCGCTATAGGGGCCGAACGACTGGCAGAGCTGCCTTCACAGGCTACAGGCCTCAACCAACAGACTCATGGAATTCGGGCAATACCCGTTTCTACTACAAGCAGTTCTTTCCCTCTAGATGTTCCATCAGAGGACGTGGATATGCTTCCCTCCGGGGCCGCACTGCTTCAGGTAATCGACTTTCCTTATTCTCAAGTTCCTATTGCAGGTCGGTTAACCCTTTTTTTTCCAACAGTGCTCTCTATTAACTCAGGATCCATGGATCCTTCAAACTGTATCTGGTTTCCATATAGATTTTGCAAACAACCCTCTACAGGAGTCTCCCCCTCCACCTCTGCACATGTCTCAAGAGGACAATGCGACCTTGGAGGCCGCGCTAAATGACCTTGTCGCCAAGGGCGCTATAGAACGTTCTCGGTCCCCTCACAGATTCATAAGCAACATATCTCTAGTCCAAAAACAGTCGGGGACTTTCAACCAGTTATCAACCAGAAAGACCTAAACAATTTTTAAAGAAAGACCTCCTTCGAGACCTACTCTGCGAGGGAGACTGGTTCTCCCGTTTAGACTTGACAGATGCTTACCTCACGGTTCCTATAACACCGGCCCATCGCTGTTTCCTAGAGTTCAGATGGCATCAAGACTTATGGCAGTTCACATGCCTCCCCTTCGGACTCTGTTCCGCACCTTGGTGTTTCACCAAGCTGATAAAACCGGTCATGGCCTTGCTACGCTCTCAGGGGATTCGCTCCATCATATATCTGGACGATATCCTCCTTATGGACCCAGGCACTCTACGCCTCCATACAGACATGACCACAGCTCTGTTAAAAAACTTGGGGTTCGTGATCAATGTCCAAAAATCCGTCCTCCTCACCCCATCTCAGGTGGTTCAATTCCTGGGATTCAAAAGAGATTCCGTTTTGGCTATCCTACAACTCCCTTCAGTAAAGATCAAGAACATCAAAAAAGACATCAGAAAAATTCTAGCCTCTTCGACTATCCGTCTTCCCAACTTAGCTTGCATAATCGGACTACTCTCCGCCTCGATTCAGGCGATCTTCCCAGCTCCTTTACATTACCGAGCAATGCAACGTCTGAAGAGTCACTCTTTACGTCACTCTGCATCTTACGATCAACAGATCTCCTTGACAGACGAAGTCTGACTCGAGTTGAACTGGTGGCTACACCATATGGATGCATGGAATGGGAGAGCGATCTTCGGATCACAGCCAGATTACATCCTAGAATCAGATGCCAGTCTTCTGGGCTGGGGTGCATCATGCGCAAATCTCTCTACCGGAGGTCCTTGGTCCCCATCAGAACGGGCATTGCACATCAATTGCCTCGAGTTGATTGCTGGTTCCTTTGCGATTCGCAGTTTTGCAAAGGACTCCTACAATTGTTCCCTAGTACTGAGAATGGACAACATCTCAGCTGTTCAATACGTGAATCATTTAGGGGGATCCCGTTCCAAAATGCTCTCTGACCTCACAAAAGAACTATACCAATTTTGTCTGGACAGGAACATCTCCCTTCGAGCGGAGTATCTACCGGGTTCCTACAACTTAGTCGCAGATTGGTTCTCTCGACACTGGAGAGACTCCAGCGACTGGCAATTGGACCCACATGTTTTTTACCGTCTCCATCTTCTTCGGGGTCCATTCAATCTCGACCTGTTTGCGTCTCGTCTGAATCGACAGGCGGACGCTTTTTTCAGTTGGTTGCCGGATCCGACCTCTCTGACAGTAGACGCCTTCCTTCAATCTTGACCAATGACCGGAGCCTTCCCTCCGTTCTCCATGATCCTTCGCACTCTCCATCATCTCAGGACTCAGGGGACCACAATAACACTGCTGACACCTTTGTGGCGTACCCAACCATGGTTCCCCAATCTCTTGGAGATGTTGTTGAATTATCCACTACTGCTACCTGCCACGCACAATCTTCTCAAAGATCCCGCAGGCAATTGTCACCCTCTTGCCTTGCAGGGTCATGTCCAGCTAGTTGCCTGGACTGTTTCAGGGGATCCTGGAATGCCGCAGGACTTTTGGAGACTGCTAGAGAACTCTTATGGGACTCATGGGCCCCCGGGACTAGACGCTCTTACCTCTCAGCCTGGTGAGTTTGGCATCGCTGGTGCTTGGAAAGGGGTATTAATCCCGTTTCAGCTTCTTTGATTAACGTTATGAACTTTCTGTACTCTCTTTTTGATCAAGGTAAATCCTACAGATCCATTATTGTGTTTCGTTCAGCAATTTTGGCAGCTCATGGCCCCATTGATAATACAGCAATAGGTAAACACCCCTCCATCTGTAGACTGTTGTGTGGCATTCGTCTTGCTCGACCTCCTGTCCCAAAATATTCTCATTTTTGGGATGTTGCTCTTGTTTTGTCCTTCATAGAGACTTGGCCACCCAATGAAGCACTCTCTTTACGACAACTCTCGGCCAAATTAGCTCTTCTTCTCTGCTTGGTTTCTTTTAGGAGAGTGTCAGATATTCAGGCATTTGACTTTCACACTATTGATTTCACGCCCCAAGGTGTACGTTTCAACATTTCTCGCCGCACTAAAACTAATTCCTTAACGATTACTTACCCTTATTTTTCTGACAGACCGTCGCTCTGCGTTGCTCGTTGTGTCCAACACTACGTTGCCTCTACATCACCTCTACGTACCCCTACGGGCCCCCTGTTTATCTCATATGTGCGACCACACAAGCCAGTGTCTTGTCCCACGATTGCCCGCTGGATTAAATGGCTTCTAGATTTAGCGGGCATAGATTCATCTTTTAGAGCTCATTCTATCAGAGGTGCTGCTGCCTCTTCCGCCTTTATGGCTGGGGGATCCCTTGCAGACATCCTAAAATGCGCTGATTGGTCTAGAAAATCTACCTTCCGTACCTTCTATTTTCGACAATCGTCCCATGCTTCTTTCTCTTTGGTTTCCACGCTTTAAAACAGCAAATATAAAGCCTCCTGTCTTGCCATAAAATTCGGGATTATTCTAGCTTTAGTGACTGAATAATCTAAATGTTATTAAAGACAGGAGGCGAATATTTTCCCACCCTATTGATCTCCCGCCACAGATTTTGTCAGGTCACATGTACTCTTAAATTTTTCTAGGTTTCTTGTGAGACTTTATATTTATCTGACTGTTTTCCTGTTTGCTCTGTTTAGGTGCTTATTAATCTGCCTGGTTCTGACTATCTTAGATTTTGCAATAGTTATACTCGTAATATCCAGGGGGTAGATCTGTGTATAGAGATATCTTGCGGACACCCAGTCCAAGTGACCATACTTTCACGATCTTTCTCTGTCTTTTAGTGTGAAGCTTCTCTACATGAGCCACGAAGACTACGTTCCATTGGTCTCTAGTATCGGCTGCGTTCTGGTTTATATGGTTGATGGCTTACTCAAGTTTACACGGTTGACTACACTTATGATCGGCTGCATCAGAAAGAGGATTTGGGAGGAGCCTGACAGACTATTATGTTCTAATATTATGTTCTAATATTATAATAACTGATTGGTTGATTTTTTTCTCTATATGTTTAACTATTTCTTTGCTGCTGGGAGGTTCAGTAAAGAAGGATAAAGCAAATATTCGCCTCCTGTCTTTAATAAAATTTAGATTATTCAGTCACTAAAGCTAGAATAATCCCGAATTGTAACCAGACAGGTCAAGAACAGAAACTATATTGTATAGCCAATATTGTAGATATGGTGGCCTCAGCTCAAGACTGCAGTCATCATCTCTGTTGATTAGCTAGGGCCACCTTTAACCTCCCTACTGACTTTCTTCATGGGCAGTCGAATCCATACCGTTCTTCAGACCTATATTCTGTCTCTTTTACTATTATTATTATTATTATTATTATTATACCACCAACAAATTCTGTAGTGATTTACAATGGGTGGACTAACAAACATGTAATTGTAACCAGACAGGTCAAGCACAGAAACGAAGGGGTTGAGGGAACTGCTTATGAGCTTACATGTTAGAGGGAGTGGGGTGAAGCGACACAAAAGGTAAGGGATGTATTGGGGAAGTAGATTGGTAGAATAGTATTCAATGAAGACTTAGTATGGGGTTTGTTGGAGCCATTAACAGTTTCATTGATATGCTTTTGTGAAAAAGTTACATAGTTATATAGCTGAAAAGAGACTTGCGTCCATCAAGTTCAGCCTTCCTCACAAATGTTTTTGCTGTTGATCCAAAAGAAGGCAAAAAACCCAGTCTGAAACGCTTCCAATTTTGCAACAAACTAGGAAAAAATTCCTTCTTGACCCCAAAATGGCAGTCAGATATCTCCTTGGATCAAGCAGCTATTACCCCACTAATTGGAAATGATATCCCTGTATGTTATGTTTTTGCTGTTTAAACATCTGTATGGACTCTGATAAAACCAGCTCTGCAGGCTGAGAATTTCATATCCTTATAGTTCTTATTGTAAAAAAAACAGTTTTTCCTTAGATTAAATCTCCTTTCTTCCAGCCTAAATGTGTGACCTGGTGTCCTATGTACAGCCCTGTTTTATGAATAGATTTCCAGATAATGGTTTGTATTGTCCCCGAATATATTTGTATAATGTTATCATATCCCCTCTGAGGCACCGTTTTTCCAAACTAAAGAGATTTACACATTCTAACCTCTTCGTAACTAGTGCTCCATTCCTTTTATCAATTTTGTAGCTTCTCTCTGCACTTTTTCTAGTGCCATGATATCTGTCTTTAGAACAGGTGCCGAAACTTGCACAGCATATTCAAGGTGTGCTCTTACCAGTGATTTATAAAGAGATTTATTTAATCCCGACAATTTATGCCCCTATTTATACATGACAAAACCTTATTTGCCTTAGCAACTGCAGATTGACATTGCATATTGCTGCTTAATTTGTTGTCTATAACAATTCCCAAATCCGTCCCTTTAGAGCAAGCATGTCAAACTCAAAGGCTAGCACTGGCCACATAAACAAGGTTTAAGTTTATGTGGGCCTCAAAAAAAACCAAAACCTTAAATGTTCATTGTGTAGACATAGGTTTGTTTTGAAAAGTACAGTATTAAAAAAAAAAAAAAGAAAAACAGCATCCCCCACTAATAAACCCCCAGTCTCCCCATCTGTACTAAATCCAAGTCCCCCCCTCTCTATTAAATCCCAGCACCCCCCTCTACTAAACCCCGGCTCTTGTTTAAAAAAAACAAAAACAATATTAGCAAACAAGCAGACTCCACTCACATTGCCACTGCCAGTATGCGACTCTGGAGTCCAGCCTCTGGTATACCCCCAATAGCGACGTCCGCACCTTGTGCCAAAGCGGTTCCTCCCACTACTCCTTAAAAACCTGTGATGGTGGAGAATGTTGACGTCACGTCGGATTCTGACGTGGCATTGCCCCTGTGCACCTCCAGGTCCTCCACTGTCCAGCCGCAGCTATCGCAACACTGACCAACACACACCGACAGACACACACTCACTAACAGACACATTCACTGACAGACACACACACACTCTCTGACAGACACACACACACACAAGCTCTGACAGACACACACACACATTCTCAGATACACACTCTCTGACAAACACACACACTCTCTGACAGACTCACACACACTAACAGACACAATCACTGACAGACACACCCACACTGACAGACACACACACTCTCTGACAGACACCATCACACACACTCTGACAGACACACACACACACATTCTCAGACAGACACACACTCTCTGACAAACACACACATTCTCTGACAGATTCACACACACTGACAGACACACTCACTGACAGACACACACAAACTGACAGACACACACATTTCCACATTCTTGCACACACTAACATAATTTGATTTATTGCTCCCTACCTTTGGGAGCTGGGGTGGGGTCTCTTTTCTCAGGAGCTCAGTCTTCCTGCTCCTCACTGCTCCCTCACGAGTGAAGTTTAGTAATACCTGGTTCCAGAATATGACATCATATTCCGGCACCCGGCATCACTACAGAGGGCGCGTGCGAGGAAGCAGTGAGGAGCAAGAAGACTGAGCTCCCTTGATGCTGCCTGGGACTTCTCCTCTGGTTGGCACCGGGTAAATTTGAGCAGAGTCCTATAATAAAAGTTCCTTGGAGATTGTTGTAGAATCTGTAGTTGTGTTTGGAGACAATAAGGTCAAATATTTCTATCGAGCAGAAATAGTACAACCAGATGAGCAGGGTGTACAGGTGAACTTGAAGAAAATGCACACCTAGGTAAAGAAAAGGTAAGGAATAAGGGTGCCACCACAGTCGCACATAGACGGCTAGTCCACAAGGAATGATATGAAAGAGGGGCAGTATTTATTGCCTTACCCAAAACTACAGGTTTGACAGGGACAATAAAACCTTATAAACCTTATAAAACATTTACAAGTACTTTAATGGGGACTGAAATTGGGCAAACCAGGTGGGCAGTGGTGTGGTTGAACATGAAAAATAGATTCAAAGGAGATTACAAAAATACTATATCTGGTAAAAAAAAAGAAATTACATACTATGAAGTATCCATGTCAGGTGATTCTCTGGATAGTAAAAGACTATACAAAATAAGGTTTGGAAAATCAAATAATTACTTGTCGCAAGTCTCAGGTAAGCAGCAAGACGGAGAGCAATGATAGGAAAGAGAGGCTGTATTTGTAACCCCTTTCACAACTATTGATTTGACAGCATTCCAATTCCTTTTTTCAAAACAAAACTGCTAGAGGTATATGGTTGAAGTTTATGTAGGCAGCACAGCAACCCAATCCAGAGTACCTCTTTTCCAGGAAAAAAAGTGTAAATATTTGGGGAGAAGGTTAAGCAGTACCTTAGATAATTAAAATGGGAGAAAAAAATAGTTCTTATGGTGTATAATGTGAGTTTGCATCTTAAATGTCATACTGTTCTCATTCATTGATCATGTACCTCTTTCAGTACTGTAATAGTAATGTAAACATTTACGGGATGATTATAGTTTACTGATGTGTAATTTTTGCTTATATAACCTCCTTATTTGACATATGCAATTGGATCAGCCTGTAACATTTATTTTTACTTTTTTAGGAATAGAAATCTGATGTCCACAAAATGCCTTGCAGGCCTCAAATTACACCTGAGATGTATGCATCTATGCACTGGCTGTGCAAGTCTGAGCACCTGAATTATGATTCACTGCACTGACTCAGCTTCCTAGAAAAAGTGACTTACTTCTTTGCAAAGCAGATCTATATAACATATAACTCCTTGAAGGGTTACTTCATGAAGATTTTTTTTTTACGAATATGCCCTATTGGCAGTGTCTGCGCTGCCACTAGGCAAACTAGGCAGTTGACCGGGGTGCACCGGCCCGGGTTCAATCTCTGGCAGACTGGCCCTCCTGTCGGTCATTGCAGATATCAGGGCCGAGCAGACCACAGTGGAGGATCTACTGTCAGACCGGGTAGAAGAAAGAGAAGATCCTCTACTGTGGTCTGCTCAGCCACACATAACATGAAGGTAAACAGGTGAGGGGAAAAAAGAGACCACAAAGAGACGGGGGGACTGATGGACAAAAATACACCCGGAATGCTGGGGGACAAAGAGACACACAGAGGGCAGGGGTGAAAAATAAAAACACACAGCGGCTGGGGGAAGGGGGGGGACAAAGAGGCATACAGAAGGGATGGGGGGGGGGCAAAAGAGTCCCCAGTGGTCAGCTAAGTCATGTCACACTTGCTAGCAGGGCCGGTGCAAGGATTTTTGCCGCCCTAGGCAAAATAAAGATCCCCCCCCCCAGTGACATCACAATGCCCTACCCATGTGATCTGCCATATGAACTAACGCCAGTGCTGCACACAGTGTGTGTTTACATTAAAAAGCCTGCAGGGACAAACTATAGACACCAGAACCACTTCATTACGCTGCAGTGGTTCTGGGGACTAAAGTGTCCCTTTAATGTGAGGTAAATTAGAGATTAGTGTCACTAATAATACACTAGATTGCCTACTTACAACCAGATGAGGATGGTGATGGGCTCTGGCTGCAGTCTTGCTCCACTAGTCTGGTGTAGAACAGGATCTCTGGAGGCTGTTTGTAACTGTGGTCACAAAATTCAATGTTCTGGGAGAACGGCAAGCAGCTCAATTATTTGGGGCCCCTTACACAGCTCAAGGTCTGGGCCCCAGGGCCTGGCGGTGAGTATGCCCATAAGGTCCACCCATAAGTCCACCTATATGTTCGCTCACAAGAAGTGGAGTGTGTAAGGGATGTGTTATGGTAGAGGATCTAATGTGTGTGTTTATGGAATGTAGTGTAAAGGGATACCAGTTTGTGTTGGTGATACAGTGTGTTTGTGTGTAGTGGAAGCAGTGTGTTTTTGTGTAAGGGATAGAAAGCAGTGTGTGTTTGTGTATAAGGGATGTATTGTGTGTTTCTCGTTGTGTGTAAGGGATGCATTGTGTGAATCTGTAAGGGATGCGTTGAGTGTGTGTAAGAGATGCATTGTGTTTCTGTGTGCGTGTAAGAGAAGCAATGTGTGTTTGCATGTGTGTGTAAGGGATGCAGTGTGTGTGTGTCTGTAAGGGGTGCGTTGAGTGTGTGCAAGATGCATTGTGTTTCTGTGTGTGTGTAAGAGAAGCAATGTGTGTTTGCATGTGTGTGTAAGGGATGCATTGTCTGATTCTGTGTATGTGTGCAAAGGATGCATTGTCTTTATGTGTAAGGGTTGCATTGTGTGTGTGTGTAATGGATGCATTGTGTGTTTCTCTGTGTGTAAGGGAAGCATGTTGTGTTTCTGTGTGTGTAGGGATGCATTGTGTGTTTCTTAGTATGTATAGGGATGCATTGTGTGTTTCTCTGTGTTTGCGTAGTGTGAAAGAGCTCCCTGTCCTGCCCCCTGTCCTATAGAGCTCTCCCTTCTGTCCCTTAGAGATCTCCCCTGCCCCTTAGTGGTCTCTCCTCTCCTCCCCTGTCCCTTAGTGGTCTCTACTCTCCTTCCCCCCACCTCCCTTAGTGGTCTCCTTTTCTCCCCGACTTTCCATTAGTGGTCTCTCGTCTCCCCCTTAGTGGTCTCTGCTCTCATCTGCCCCCCCTTTCCATTAGTGGTCTCTCCTCTCCCCCCCCTTTCCATTAGTGGTCTCCCCCACACCCTAAGTGGTCTCTTCTCACGCCCCCTTTCCATTAGTGGTCTCTACTCTCCCCCCACCCTCCCCTAGTGGTCTATCCTCCACACTCCCCCTCCCTCCCTTAGTGTTCTCTGCTCTCCCCCCACCCTCCCTTAGCAGTCTCTCCTCACCCCCCTCCCCAAGTGGTCTCTCCACCACCCCCTCCCTCCTTTAGTGGTCTCTCCCTCCCCCCCGTTCTCCTCCCCTCCCCCCCCCGTGTTCTCCTCCTCCTCTCCTCTTGTTCTCCTCTTCTTCCCCCCGTGTTCTCCTCTTCTCCTCCCTGTAATCTTCTCATCTTCTCTTCCCTCCCTGTAATCTTCTCTTCTTCTCCCCCCTCCCTGTAATCTCTTCTTCTCCCCTCGTAATCTTCTCTTCTCCCCCCCACCCTCCCTGTAATCTCTTCTTCCCCCCTCCCTCCCTGTATTCTCTTCTTTCCCCCCTCCCTTCCTGTAATCTCTTCTTTCCCCCCTCCCTTCCTGTAATCTCTTCTTTCCCCCCCTCCCTGTAATCTCTTCTCCCCCCTCCCTGTAATCTCTTCTTCCCACCCCTCCGTCCCTGTAATCTCTTCTTTCCCCTCTCCCTCCCTGTAATCTCTTCTCCCCCCTCCCTGTAATCTCTTCTTTCCCCCTCCCTCCCTGTAATGTCTTCTCCCCCCCTCCCTCCCTGTAATCTCCCCCCTCCCTCCCTGTAATCTCCCCCCTCCCTCCCTGTAATCTCTTCTTTCCCCCCTCCCTCCCTGTAATGTCTTCTCCCCCCCTCCCTCCCTGTAATCTCTTCTTTCCCCCGTCCCTCCCTGTAATCTCTTCTTTCCCCCTCCCTCCCTGTAATCTCATCTCCCCCCACCCCCCTCCCTCCCTGTAATCTCTTCTGCAGTTGAGTTCCACTCCAAATCCATAGGAGGCATAACAGGTTCAGTGGGACAGACTCTCCTCACTGGCACACTTTCTTTTGAGATGTTTGCCACTCTTGACCTTTGTGTAGGGACTTCCCTGCAGTCTTGTTAAGAATAGAAGCACCTATTAGTTGGTAAACAGGTTGGGCACAATCAAGCCAAACATTCCGATGCACTCGCTCACACCCCAATTCATATGAGTTGGGAGAAATAAAAGGAACTTAGTGCTCCCTTCTGGATAAAGTAAACAGGATGATAAATTGCATGTTGCATGTTCTGCGCACATACACACAGATGACATGCCTGTTTAATAGCTTAGCTGAGAGAAGGGTGGTAATTAGGAGAAAATTTATGCAGAACTCTGATGCCCTTGGCACAGACGCTTTCTCTTTCTCATTGCAAATCCTGGGAACCTCTATCATTCTCAAACATACACAAGAATAAAAGAAGAGCCTCATTCTAGACACTGGAAGATCATTCTAGACACTGTCCTTCAACAAGAGAAAGTGTGTGTCTCTGTAATCGACTTATACAAAGTATACATCATTGTTTGGTGATTTACCAAATTTGGGTCCCTTGCTAATTATAACATCCATACCCTATCAAATATGTAGTCAGGATCCAGTCTATAAACCACTAAGTTCCTTCATGCAAGTTCCAGCAGGCTGTGCCATTAATGTTGTGCTAGTAGCCCGCTTCATACAGTACTAAGCAAAGAAGGAACAGGTGGATGTGGAATAAATGGGAGAAGACAAGAATGTGATGCCTAAGGAATAACCACTTGGAATGGTTTACCCTCACTGTTCCATAAAACATTACCAGTGTCCTTCAGAAACCATTAAAAGATGAGCTTCTTATATCTTAATTTTGGCATCAGAAATAAGTGCCCGGTAGTATGTTTACTCATCTATGATATTCAACAGGGTGTGAGGTTTCAATAAAAAGTATGTATACATCTGCACTGCTCAATCTTGGAACTGAGGGCCTTCATCATGGCTCCCTGTGTATCAATGCTATGAGCTCAGCACATTGCTGTCAGAGCTAACTTGATATGTAAATTCTCTGCAAACTTACATTTTCTGTCTTTGAACTTGCAGGGTTATTCATTGAAGTGAGATTTCAAGATGAATTTAAAGTGAATTATACATTTAAAGGACCACTCTAGGCACCCAGACCACTTCAGCTTAATGAAGTGGTCTGGGTGCCAGGTCCCTCTAGGATTAACCCTTTTTATTATAAACATAGCAGTTTCAGAGAAACTGCTATGTTTATAATAGGGTTAATCCAGCCTCCAAATCCTCTAGTGGCTGTCTCACTGACAGCCGCTAGAGGCGCTTGCGTGATTCTCACTGTGAAAATCATAGTGAGAGCTTGCAAGCGTCCATAGGAAAGCATTGTAAATGCTTTCCTATGAGACCGGCTGAATGCGCTCACAGCTCTTGCCGCGCATGCGCATTCAGCCGAAAGGGAGGATCGGAGGCAGAGAGAGCTCCCCGCCCGGCGCTGGAGAAAGAGGTAAGTTTAACCCCTTCCTCGCACCAGAGCCCGGCGGGAGTGGGACCCTGAGGGTGGGGGCACCCTCAGGGCACTATAGTGCCAGGAAAACGAGTATGTTTTCCTGGCACTATAGTGGTCCTTTAAGGTCAAAATAACCACACTGGAGAAATTCTCTGAATTAGCTACAAACAAGTTGGACACACACAGGAACATAGGGATTGATGGCCCTGCTCAATGAGCCTACATGCTAGGGGGAGTTGGGTATAGTGACACAAAAGGTAAGGGTAGGGTATAAAAATAGGTTGCTATAATAGTATTCACTAAGGGCTTAGTGTTTTGTACTTTAAATTTTTTTAAATGACAGTTGCAGGAGAGGAATTAAGGTGCGGGGAGAGGAAAGCTATTAACAGTTTAATTGATAATCTTTCTTCAAGAAGTGCGTTTTCAATGTTTTTTTTGAAGGAATGGAAACTGAGTGGGAGTCTAATGGAGAAATGAAGGGAGTTCCACAGGACCAGTTCAGTCCTAGAGAAGTTTTGAAGGTGAGCATCAGAGGTGGGAGTATGAACAGAGGATGGATGTAGGTGTTTGGCAGAGCATAGTGGGCTTGACAGGACAAACTTATGTATTAGGGAGGATAGGTAGGTAGAAGCATGGTTATTTAGAGATTTGAAAGCAAGTACCAGAATGTTAAATTGAGCCCTATATCTTATGGGAAGCCAATAAAGGGACTAATAGAGGGGAGACTTGGGAGGTGAGGAAAGACAGGAAGATGAGTCTCGCCACTGCATTCATTATAGACTGAGCAAACTGGGAACACGTAAGACATCTGAGAAGCAAATTGCAGTAGTCAAGGAGAGAGAGGATAGCGACATGGACCAGAACCTTAAGCCGAGTCTGGCTTAAATAGGGGCAGATGCATGCAATGTTTTTTAGATAGAAGCAGCAGAAAATGGCGATCGACTGGACATGATGGGTGAAGGAGAGGTTGGAGTTGAATAAAACACCTAGGCAGCGAGCCTGTGAGGTAGAACTGATGGTAGTGCCATTGACTTGTTGGGAAACAGACACAGGAGTAGCAACACTTAAGGGAGGAAAGACCACAAGTTCTGTTTTACACAAGTTAAAGGGACACTATAGTCACCCAGACCACTTCAGCTCAATGAAGTGGTCTGGGTGCCAGGTCCCTCAGGTTTTAACCCTTCAGATGCAAACATAGCAGTTTCAGTTAAGCCAGCCATATTATGCCTCCATCGCGCAGAGCGTCCATAGGAAAGCATTGAGAAATGCTCTCCTATGGACACTTTGAATGTGTGCGCGGCATGCGCATTCAGCTCCGCTGACATTGGCGGGAGAGGAGATGTCACCAGCGCCGAGGGAGCCCGGCGCTGGAATAAGGTAAGTGGCTGAAGTGGTTTTAACCCCTTCAGCGCCACGGGATGGGGGGACCCTGAGGGTGGGGGCACCCTCAGGGCACTATAGTGTCAGGAAAACCACTTTGTTTTCCTGACACTATAGTGACCCATTAAGTTGTAGGAGAGTGAGCAGTCATCTAGATAGAAATAGCAGAGAGGCAGTCAACAACACAAGTCAAGGGGGCCGCGAGAGATTGGAAAAGGGCAGATAGATTTGCATGTCATCCACATAGAAAGTACACGTTTATCATATATGATTTGCAATGAAATATTAACAATATTTGGGATGTACATGGAGCACACAGTAAGTAATAATAGTGTTGTGGTTAGGCACCATGTAAATAATGTGTCAGTGTGTGTTTATTGGCAAGCTTGATGGATGATGTGTGAAATCCACAATAAATCCAGCAGGGTTGGCCATGCCTAGATGGAGGGGAGCCGGCTGGGCGGGTTGAGGAGTTCAGGGAGGCTGTGGGCAGGGATGTTGTGGAGTGATGGGAGTGGGCTGGGCGGTGTGAGGAGTTCAGGGATGTTGTGGAGTGATGGGAGTGGGCTGGGCGGGCTATGGAGTGATGGAGGCGGGCGGCCGCCATGTTCCCTCCCCCTGTGCCGTCTGTGGTCGCAGTGCGGAGTTCCCTTCCGGGCCGCAGCATCCTCCGGCGGCATGTCTGACCGAGATCTCTCCGCTGCGGTGTCTTCGGAGGCGGCTGGCGGGATCCAGGGGAGGCCGAAGCTGCGGCGATGTATCCCGGCCGGGCTGACGGTGGAGCCGGTGCTGTTCCTGTCCATGTTCGCTATGGCACTGCAGGGGCCGCTGGTTACTCAGTATATATGGGACCGGGTCAGCGCCGACCTGGGCTTCAATGGCACCAAACAGCAGGGCTGCGGCCACCTGAACGGAACCACCGATCCCCTGCAACAGGTAAGGGGACTGGGTGACATCATACATGGAGAATAACCAACATACATGGAGGGTGACATCATACATGGAGAATAACTAGCATCATACATGGAGAATAACCAACATACATGGAGGGTGACATCATACATGGAGAATAACTAGCATCATACATGGAGAATAACCAACATACATGGAGGGTGACATCATACATGGAGGGTGACATCATACATGGAGGGTGACATCATACATGGAGGGTGACATCATACATGGAGGGTGACATCATACATGGAGGGTGACATCATACATGGAGAATAACCAACATATATGGAGGGTGACATCATACATGGAGAATAAACATAACTAACATACATGGAGAATAAACATCATACATGTAGAATAAACATCATATATGGAGAATAACTAACATCATACACAGAGCATGACATCATACATTATATGGAGAGTCTGGGATTGTGTGTATTGTTATAGATGGCGAGACAGGGAGGGATTGTGTTTATTGTTATTGTAATGGCTGTACTCAGCCCGCTCAAGTAGGCGGGGGTTTTTACTCAGTGAAGGCAGGTTACACACAATGTGCTGTGACAAAGGAGAGAGCAAGGAGTACACCACATATCAGGGGCCAGACATGTAGAGAGCAAGGAGTACACCGACATCTCAGGGGCCAGACATGTAAAGAGCAAGGGGTACACCGACATCTCAGGGGCCAGACATGTAGAGAGCAAGGGGTACACCGACATCTCAGGGGCCAGACATGTAGAGAGCAAGGGGTACACCGACATCTCAGGGGCCAGACATGTAGAGAGCAAGGGGTACACCGACATCTCAGGGGCCAGACATGTAGAGAGCAAGGGGTACACCGACATCTCAGGGGCCAGACATGTAGAGAGCAAGGGGTACACCGACATCTCAGGGGCCAGACATGTAGAGAGCAAGGGGTACACCGACATCTCAGGGGCCAGACATGTAGAGAGCAAAGGGGTACACCGACATCTCAGGGGCCAGACATGTCGAGAGCAAGGGGTACACCGACATCTCAGGGGCCAGACATGTCGAGAGCAAGGGGTACACCGACATCTCAGGGGCCAGACATGTCGAGAGCAAGGGGTACACCGACATCTCAGGGGCCAGACATGTCGAGAGCAAGGGGTACACCGACATCTCAGGGGCCAGACATGTCGAGAGCAAGGGGTACACCGACATCTCAGGGGCCAGACATGTCGAGAGCAAGGGGTACACCGACATCTCAGGGGCCAGACATGTCGAGAGCAAGGGGTACACCGACATCTCAGGGGCCAGACATGTCGAGAGCAAGGGGTACACCGACATCTCAGGGGCCAGACATGTCGAGAGCAAGGGGTACACCGACATCTCAGGGGCCAGACATGTCGAGAGCAAGGGGTACACCGACATCTCAGGGGCCAGACATGTCGAGAGCAAGGGGTACACCGACATCTCAGGGGCCAGACATGTCGAGAGCAAGGGGTACACCGACATCTCAGGGGCCAGACATGTCGAGAGCAAGGGGTACACCGACATCTCAGGGGCCAGACATGTCGAGAGCAAGGGGTACACCGACATCTCAGGGGCCAGACATGTCGAGAGCAAGGGGTACACCGACATCTCAGGGGCCAGACATGTCGAGAGCAAGGGGTACACCGACATCTCAGGGGCCAGACATGTCGAGAGCAAGGGGTACACCGACATCTCAGGGGCCAGACATGTCGAGAGCAAGGGGTACACCGACATCTCAGGGGCCAGACATGTCGAGAGCAAGGGGTACACCGACATCTCAGGGGCCAGACATGTCGAGAGCAAGGGGTACACCGACATCTCAGGGGCCAGACATGTCGAGAGCAAGGGGTACACCGACATCTCAGGGGCCAGACATGTCGAGAGCAAGGGGTACACCGACATCTCAGGGGCCAGACATGTCGAGAGCAAGGGGTACACCGACATCTCAGGGGCCAGACATGTCGAGAGCAAGGGGTACACCGACATCTCAGGGGCCAGACATGTCGAGAGCAAGGGGTACACCGACATCTCAGGGGCCAGACATGTCGAGAGCAAGGGGTACACCGACATCTCAGGGGCCAGACATGTCGAGAGCAAGGGGTACACCGACATCTCAGGGGCCAGACATGTCGAGAGCAAGGGGTACACCGACATCTCAGGGGCCAGACATGTCGAGAGCAAGGGGTACACCGACATCTCAGGGGCCAGACATGTCGAGAGCAAGGGGTACACCGACATCTCAGGGGCCAGACATGTCGAGAGCAAGGGGTACACCGACATCTCAGGGGCCAGACATGTCGAGAGCAAGGGGTACACCGACATCTCAGGGGCCAGACATGTCGAGAGCAAGGGGTACACCGACATCTCAGGGGCCAGACATGTCGAGAGCAAGGGGTACACCGACATCTCAGGGGCCAGACATGTCGAGAGCAAGGGGTACACCATGTATGTTTTTAAATGAATGCTCACAAAGACTTAAGACCTTGTTATTCATGCCCAAAAATGAAATTTGCTGATGGAAGACTTCTTAAAAATGTAATGCATGAAATTTTTTAAAACAAAGATTTTGTGAAAATAACCCACCCAGTGATACACAGAGAGAGGGCATAATGTACGTTGGTTCCCTACAGCTACCAATGAGAGTGTATAATAAATAAATCCTGGCCAGCAGTACATACACAAAAGGACACAAACAAAATTTTTTCTTTTAGATCCACCTTCGATTAACAGTGAAGTGAACATTACAAGCCCTTGGTATAATCTCTTTAGGCACCATGCACATTACCAGCCCAGGGGTACCGTTAGGGCACCAAACTAGAGTTCACTGTGGCACAATGCTCAAAATTATTTAGCGTTTGCCATTGGGGTTCTACTGATTATCATTTCTGCTGATTACTAGAGCCAATATTTGGCATATATCTGATCATCTGTATATTGTCTTGTAATTTACTCATCTTACCAATATACCACTCACCTCTCCCAGTCACTGCACACAGTCTTGCGCATCGCCAGCCAATGAGGCGCTACATCGCAACCATGCGTCACCCCTCTCTGTGAGTCCCCACATGCGGAGCTCAGCTGAAGGCAGGGAGTTGAGACAGTGAATAATCTACTGTAAGTACTGGACTGACTGCCTGAGAGTGATAGGAATGTGATTGTTGTTAGCAATCATACTTCTATCATTAACAGCAGTGTGCATACTGGGATCCCTTGAGAGTGATAGGAGTGTGATTGCTTTCAGCATGTTCGGTTAATGCCAGATTTGTGTAGAAATTGTGTTGTTTTTTCCAAAACTTTAAAAGTAAAGAATATCAGCACTGGTTATCGGCAACAGGCCTGAAAGGCGACTGATAATCTGTATTGGGATCAGCTCTGGAAAAATATTGGTTGATCCCTAGTTGCCATCACTGAAGACAAGTTGCACATAACCAAACAAGTGAGGGTTTTTGGTGGGTTTTTTTTACAGACTTTATGGGCCAGTTTGGTTTTTATCTGCTGTAACAATCTGTGGTTCTATAATCTCACATTGGTAACACATCCTGAGGGCGCTATTAAAATACTCAACTTCTGGATAACACATATTAAGTGCACTTTATTATTCTGCAATCCCGTAATTTATCTTGCTTGCAATAACGCTAGTGAACGAAAGAATGCCTGTGGGGTGGCCTGTTTTGAAGTGATTTGAAAATCTTTATTTATAGATTTTTTTTTTTCCATTAGGTTTATGAACAAAATAAAGATACACTAGTATACTAATACAAGTTGCAAGAAATAGATGAAACAAGATCATTGGTCAGGAGGGTAAACCGTTTTAGCAAATTACAAAGATAAGGGTAATATAAGTCCCTCCTATTGCTGAGACCGCCCTAACTTCACCCATTAAACCGTGCTTCCGTGCTTGAGAAACATAGTTGTTTACGGTCTCTTTAGCATGGGCACGACAAGGACTACTATGTATGGCAAGTCCACTCTGTGGTAACCATCCACAGTGATGAACTGCTATTTCAGCACTCGAGCAAGTGCAGGTGCTAGTGCAGAGGATGACAGAAGAGAAAGATATGGGGGGACTAAAAACAACACCCACTTATTAAGCATATTATGTAGAGCTACGGATCTTCTGTTTCCTGTCCAAGTAGCTCCCTATTTGCCATTTCCCACGTATTCACCCTCACCTATGTTTGTGTTAGACCCACACAGACCCATTGTTCCCTCTAGCACAGCCCCAGGAGACGCTCTACAGCACTACTCCACACCCAGTGCCACTCCGAACCTGAACGAGACATAATACAACCAGGGCCTCCATAATACAATTTATTTTTATTTTTTTTTCTCTTTCAATTCTGATTCTGTAGTCGCACAGAAAATGAGAATTTGCACTTTAGTAACATCTAACCACAAATGAAGAAGTGTGATAACCATACTTTTAAATTTGGGCTAATGTCAAAGGAACTAGACTGTTTGGTTTTAGTCTCGTGTCTTATGAGCATCTGTGCTTTATTCATTTATACGTCATGCTAGTATTTTCTAATTATATTGTAAACTGGTGATGTTTAATCAAGCTGTACCTCACAGAATATTTCACATTTTTGTGTTCATTTTTGTTCCATATGGTGAAGGAATCTAATTAAACAAACTTTAAATGATATGTTCCCATCAAAGTATTCACACAAACGTACAAGAATAAGACTTGGACTTTAATTTTTCTGCTGAATAGCTATGAAGTGTGTGAGGCATGGTGGCCTTTGTTACTTTGTGCATGAACCTCGGATTCAGTTCAGTTCTGGCTTGAAACATGGGACCATGTCCATTCATTATACCACAAAACAGAGACTCTTTTTTTCGATCTTTTCACGCGCTGTTCTGGCAATACCCTGCTCCTACTGCTGTTTATTCTGATAAGTAATTTATTCCTTAAATGGAAACGATAGACACCCAGACCACTTCATCTCATTGAAGTGGTCTGGGTGCAATGACCCTGTCCTTTTTAGAGGCACTTTCTATATTTACAGAGTTTAACGCTGTGAAAAGACACTGGATGTCCTCAAAATCCCCATATGATTTTACTTTCCTTTTCTCAATCGTCACACTGGTCTTGCTGAGACTGGCCCCACCTACATGGCAGAGATCATCCGTCTTGGCAATCCCAGCCAATCCGATGCTTTCCCATAGGAAATCATTTGGAGGCTATTGTGCAGTTGGCTTTGTTCCACGCAGCAGTAGAGCAGACTTGGCTGTCCATAGTTAAGGTAGGACTTGAGCTTTGGCAGAATCCAAGGAGCTGGAAGTCCAAACCTGTAAGTCGGGGCTCGACAAATGTCCTGGCTCCTGGGATTTGTGAGCCGTTCCCTCCAAGATGGGTGACCGGCTGTGCGTACTGAAGACGGGCAGCGAGGGAACTGTAATCTCCCTGCTCTGCTCCGTCATGATGCCGGGGCTGGAATGTGACATCACTTTGGCCTGACATCACTAAGTAGTACGCGGGCAAGCAGTGAACTGCCCGCCTCCATTCTCCTCCTGTCAGCCACCCACTAAACGCCAGAGAAATCTGATCCACTCCAGCTCTCCTAAAGGTAGGGAGGCTGGGTGGAATAAAATGTAAATAAAATCTATAATAGTGTGTGTGTGTCTGTCAGTTAGTGTGGTTACCAACCCGCCTCCGATCGCATGGGAATGGTGTTTTTAAGCGTCTTTTCCCCACGCATCGCTGGTCTCCCCACTGCTAATCCAACCACTTTGGCTGATATCATCCAGCTTGATTATCTCAGCCAATCCAATGCCTTCCCATAGGAAAGTATTGGGAAGCTATTACGAATGCACTGCAAAATGCTGCAACCATCAGCATCTCCTCATAGAGATACATTGAATCAAGAAAATCTATGGGGAAAGTTCGGCACCTTAATGCAGAGAATATAGATACCTGAATGTAGGTGCTGTACAATGTGCAGCTCTAAGATGCAAAGCACTTTAGTGGCCGTCTGAGTGTCTCTCTACAGGTGTTACTAGGCAGCAAAATAAACACTGTTTTCTCTGCATGGACAGGCTATATACACCTGCCACCCTAGTCCCAGACCTAATTAGCAGTACGCAACTCAGTCCATGACATCAAGCAGGTTCAGCAATAATAGAAATAAACTTTTCCAGCTGATGTTCAGATTCAAATCATGCCATGTACAACCTGCATCTCTTTATAATGTTTAGTAATGAAGCATTTTTGCCATGCCTCCCCTATAATTCAGACACACAGCATTTGTGCATTGTAGGACCAATCATGTATGGGCTTATTCAGTAAACATAGGATTGTGGAGAGTTGCAAAGAATCTGTAAATTATAGGCCAAAATAGACAGATGAGAGAAGCAGGAATCTCCAATATCACAGTTCTTCCTGTTTGGCTATTTAGACTTTGTGGCGGAACCGCTGCCTGATCGTGAATTTCTCTTTTTATATTATGTGTGTTTCCCTATCCTTTCGTGTATTGTGCCCGCTCCCCGTTCGGGAGTGCGTCCACGAAAGGAATTAATTTGCCTCCCGAACGGGGATCACTCCGATACCTCATTTGGAATGCTAGGTTAGAACGTTCTCACCTCGTAACTTAAGTGTCAAACCGCAAGGGAAACAATTAATGAACCCTCCCCTGGTTGGCTGCCATTTCGTTAGACGAACACCAATCAGGGGAGCGTGGGTTGGTTCCCGGCACGTTCGTTCTCCGAACAAGGACCTCACCAGCGCTCCATTGGAACGTTCACACCAATTAATCAGAACGTTCGAAATTGCAACATAGGTGTGAAACTGCTAGGGGAGTAATTAATGAATGCTCCCCGTGGGTGGTTGCCATTCGTGCCGACGAGCGGAGGTCAGGGGGAGCATTCGTATCCCGAAAGGAGACGCTTCCCTTTTCTAGGTTTCACACGGGGACCTCGCGAACTGAAGGTAGTCGAGAGAGGAGCCGTTGTACGGGTCCCTGAGGTTGGTGTGGACACTTGTGGGGCACTGACTGGTTTGGTGGGCTTTCCTGTGCCTGAGGGGCAAAGAGACAAGCTCTTTTCCTGCTGGCTGGCTTTTCTGTGCCTGGGAGACAAAGGGATGGCACAGAGGCTCGTGGGAAGAAGACCCCCTGGCGTCTGGTGTGGGAAACCCTGTGTTATAGTGGCAGGCTTTGGGGACAAAGGGAACAGAATCCTCCTAGGGCCCCTGGGATCCTGGGATGTGAGGGAGACACCTTGCATGGGGATATGCATCAAAGCGTGTGGCCAATAAAATTGTGTTTTACCTCCAGGACTGTGTGTCGTCCAGTTACGGGGGGGGAAATGGGTCTCTTACTACTCCTAGGTGGTTCCTGACCAGCTGAAGAAAGGGAATTAGCGGAGGTAACCTGTGGTCCGCTACAGGCTTGATATTAGCCATTTTGTTTGTTGGACTAATTCACGAGTTGTAAATAAGTCCCACTGCCCTGCACGCCAAAATTTGCTTACTAATCGCACTTAGTTTTTATACAATAATGTCAATTCCTGAAGAAACAAAGAACATAAAAAATGTTTTGGGAATTTTTTGTGTTTTTCTTACTGTACTGTTTTTGCAACCCCAGATTACCAATGATTTTATATTGCTGAGCTATAGTTTAATATAAACATGTCAAGATTCAGCTTCTAGTTGATTTGAAAAGCTTTTTTGCTTTTGTTGCCTTTCCATAACTAAGTGTATTTTATTTTCTGATCTGTTTCTTTCTTGTAGGAAGTGGAGACCCTTACTTCTCATTGGAGCCTTTACATTAACTTGGGTGGATTCGTGGTTGGGATCTTTTCTGTGATGCTGCTTGGCCCTTGGAGTGACAGTGTGGGACGGCGTCCTGTTCTCATCCTTCCAGGCTTTGGCCTGGCCCTGCAAGCAGCTATCTACCTTGTAGTCATGTACCAGAAGCTTCATGTGGGCTATTTCTTGCTCGGGCGCATAATCAGTGGTATCTCTGGTGACTTCAATATGATCCTCGCAGGTTGTTTTGCATACATTGCAGATGTCAGCAACCGGCAGTCACGGACCTTCCGTGTTGCCATCCTTGAGGCATGTCTAGGCATTGCCGGAATGGTAGCTAGCATTATTGGAGGACAGTGGCGCGAAGCCCAGGGTTACATCAATCCATTTTGGCTGGTTTTTGCTGTGAATCTTGTCACTGCTCTATATGTATACCTCTGTGTCGGGGAGTCTGTTAAGGAAAAGAAGCCATCAAGACTTTTTACTCTGCGGCACTACCAGTCAGTATTCCGTCTTTTCACAGTGGCAGGTGAAAACAAGCGACGTGGAAAGTTGTGCCTGTACTTACTGGCTTTCCTACTAGTGGTAACCGTGCACATGGGTGCCAAGGACCTGTTTGTGATTTATGAGCTCAGTTCTCCCCTCTGCTGGCACTCTGACCTGATTGGATATGGCTCGGCGGCAGAGCACCTCACTTACCTTAGCAGTCTTGCCGGGCTGCGACTCTTCCAGTTGTGTCTGGCAGATAGCTGGGTAGCAGAAATGGGGTTCCTCTCCAATATTGCCGGGCTGGTTGTTATTTCATTGGCTGCAACCACTCCAATGATGTTTACAGGTGACGTATGACATTTAAAAAAATAAATATATATATATATATATATATATATATATATATATATATATATATTTATTAATATATTTGTCCTGTATTGCTGAACTCCAGAAAAGGGTTTTTAGAGTGTAACTGACCCTCATATGTAAGATATTATGACATATTTATGTGGATGACAGTTCCCAGTAGAAATTAATGGGATTTACAAGCACACTACAGTTACCACCGACTTTCCTTGAAGTCGCTGAGAAGCTGCAGTAAGTATTATTGAGCAGTTTGCAATAATTCCTACAGGCAAATAGACCACCTAAACATTTATGACAAATACAACTCTCTAACACCTAGAACGTTTCTGGGATAGGGAAACCCTAAAATATCACTGAATCATAAAAAAGTCAAAACAAAGGTTTAGGAAAAATGACAGAGTAGCAATGTGACTAAAATGCAAGCATGTTTTCTTAAAGCAACGCTCCACTACCCAAATGAAAAAAACACACAAAACTATTTAGTAGATATACCCCAATGAAAAGATGCATTTAAAACATCCTTGATAAAGCTGCAGATCTGCTGTCTGCAGCCTTTGCAAGTCCACCATTTATTCCCCAAACCGGACTTCCTGTGGCTGTCAAATTAGACTTCCCAATGTAGCTTAATACTTGGCAGGTTCTCTGGGCAATTGTCTGCTTCTTGAGTTTAGCTCCATTAAGCTAAACTGACAGAGGTGTAAACAAGGTTAATTTTATACAAGTGCCAATTTCTGTTGCAATCAAAATGAGGGGTGGGAGAGGGCAAACTCTTCACACTCAAAGAAATGCAGAAAGTTGAAGTGCTTTAGGTGTATGATATTACAGGAAGACGATATCATATAGGCATATGTGGTCACCAACTGCATCATCACATCTCATGCATTCCTTGGTCTTGAAATAACACTGCAGGTTATTTGGGGATTAGCAATATGTGTTGAATGTTAAACAAGCAAAATGTTGCATGAACTGCAATATTGCTCCAATTCTGCTATGTTTGCAATTTGAAATTTGGTCTTAAATTTGCATTTATATTTTCGTTTCACCACAGTTCAGCAGTCAGTAAATAAACACTCAGTGGTCCTACAGATTTGTTACATCTGTTTTTTTTTTTGGCCATCCCGCTTGTGTAACCTCTAGTTAGTATCAAGATATGGCTGAGGGGCCACTCTTCTTGGCCTATTCTAGGAGACCTTCAGCACATACATTTTAATTCCTTGAGTTCATACTATACCCAATGAATTAGTAAATTCTACTAATCCCTCTAATTGCCACATTAAACTGTTTCCCCCGCTTGCACTTTTCAAGATATATTCATTAATTAAACTTCTTGAGAAATAACTGTAAACCTAGCCTTGATGTCAACATAAATTTTCATATCTCTATAAAAGTTTTGTGTATTTTCTTTTTTCATTTTAGGGTATGGGTTAAGGTTCTTTGCAATGGCCACTACACCAATAATTCGGTCTAAGCTGTCTAAATTGGTGGACGAAGGCGATCAAGGTAAGATCTCCTCTGGATTATGCAACCAGAATATAAATAATTCTTGTCATAGTTTGTTAGCTAAAACGCCAAAACACTTTGTATTGTTGCTATTGTGCTATGAAAGTTTGTTCATATCACTTTTTCCATATTGTGTGTGCTCACACCCAATAGGGAAGGCTTTTTCTGCTTCCCTGGAGAGTGACCCAAACTGAGTTCTGTGTATGCTCAGTCCACGGCTCAGCCACTGCTAAGACACAGCCTAGTTAACCAGGCTGTGTATCACGGAATAGGGTTGGTGTGGTTGCCATTAGTTTTAAAAATCAGTTCACATATTCCTGTACAATGCTTTAAACTGTTTGGGTATTCACTACTTATTTCATAATTTCCAGTCCAGTGGAGCATTATGGGGTAAAACATGTCGTCGTCCCCCATACACTAGAATGAGATGCTCCTGGTCTGCTTATGGTTTCCTTTAAACGTTGCATTTTGTGTGGTTGCTCGTGCTTAAAAATAGGTTTGGCGATGGTCACACTTGTGTTAGATGGTTTCATTTCCTTACTCTGGAGTTCTTCTCTGACTTTCACTGTAACTGGACTACTTGCTTCTTTCTAGTTAAAGTGTCTATAACGGAAAATTTTTTGCATGTCTTGTGTTATACAATTAACTGCTTCTTCCCTGAATACTGAAAATGTGTAAGTTTATTGATTTCCATTACCCCATTGTGTTTCAGTGGGTGTTACACTTGCTATAAGACACTCCTCTCCTGCATACCCCCTGTTTGGGAAGCATCGACTTGCTTTCCACTAAGTCCCCAACACTTTTTATGTTGACTATATGTAAACAAAATGTATCTGTTTTTCTGTCTCCATTCTATGATTGCCTGCCCAAAGCCACTGTAGTAAATAATGCTTTCCTCTCTCCATGCTGGTGCTGCTCTGACACAGAGCCTGCCTCTCCCAATTGCTTCACCATGCAGGCATTGCTTCCCCTTATGCTGAATTTGGGTAGCAGGCACGCCCAATGGAGGGTTTACCTAGTATCAGACATGCAGAGCACAGCCTTCTTATATCTGTGCCAGTTGGCACAGATGGAACTGACTGAGAGGAGAGGGCAAGTCTGTTTCTTGACATTGATTTTAGAGTAATCTGCACATTTATAAGCAATTTTGCTAGCACAATGTATCAATGAAATTTGATTCTCTCATTTAAAAATAGGTTTTATTGTCATGTGCCCATTACGGCTTAAACATCAGATATGTTTTTGACCTTACAGATCCTTGTTTTCCATTAATCAAACTAACTGATCATGGTTTTGGTATCCTGCAACAATGCCCTCAAATTACCATTATTACTAAAATACAACTTTTGTTTGTGTGTGGTGTCTATAACCGCAAACACACAAACTGCAAATCTTGTACTTTGTGTGTGGGGCACAGAGACCTTGTTCTGTGCTCTACGATCATACTTCATGAAACTCAACACGAGTGATCTCCTTTGCTACTCTTATGTGTCGAAACCTGGTCTTTATTGTGCATTGCCTTTGTTCCAGGCGGCCGGTTCAGTAGATAACATGTGATGCTACTCTGTTTGTAACCTTTTCTGTTTGTAGCACTGCTCATGCTGTGTCCCTTTTTATATTTTTGTTCCATAGGTGCAATATTTTCCTCTGTGGCATGTGTGGAAGGCCTGTCCTATTTGCTGGCAACTGGGATATTTAACTCTCTGTATCCAGCAACGCTTCACTTTATGAAGGGTTTCCCCTTCCTGCTTGGTGGTCTTTTACTGCTGATCCCAGCTGGAATCATTGGGTAACTATCACATGTCCTTCTACTTTGTTTCAATATATGTAAAAAACAATGTACAGGTATCTGCTCCTTATTGATGGATCCGAATAAAAGCTCTAGGCAGAAGTGATATGGTATTTCATCCTTCTGGTACTGAATTAGAAAGCCAGGCAGGAAAACAATGGTGAGCTTGGAAATGTCTCTACTATTGTGGTATGCAGACACATTCTGCTTTCGGCTACTAACCACTGGCCACCAGAGGCAGCACACTTCCCAGTCTCCTCTGTGTGCAAAGGTGCACAACCGGGATAGAAGAATTGGTTCTATTTAAATTGAAGGTATGTTTGTTCATGGATTCATCAAAATGAGTGTTTGTGTTTTACTTGTAAAAATGAAAATCCACAGTTGATATTCTTTAAATGACTTTGCATTAGGACAAACAAACCATGATCTTTTATTTTATTTATTTTTTTAGGATAATTGAAGTATGCGACCAGAAACCAATGTACAGTCAATTCTCAGAGATATCGTGAGTCTAAATCAAGGAAAAGAATATGAAAATGTCTGGATCCATGGTGGAAAAATTGCTTGAAGAATGAGTACTTTCGCGGTACCCGTTCCTTGCTTCACTCTTAAGCACTTCCAAATCAGCTGTTGCACAAATAGGAAAAAATTGTCTTGAGGAGGATGAGCAAATCTTTTTGACACTTTTTATGACTGTAATCTAAATAATTATATGTGAAACCAAGCATAGTCCACTAGCACTTTCAACGTTGGAGACAAGTGTTGTGTGCAGTCCAACGGTCAGCTCTCCAGCTACTGTGAAGCTATATATGTATATATCCCAAAATACTTTTGCCAACCAATAGCTTTCATGACATCATGGGCAGTGTTATATCTAGGTGGATATCTCTATCCTCTGCTAATCTATTTTACACACTAATGAAAACTTGAAAAATGTAACAGTGAAGAGTATTATTCTACCCTTAATTTCTAAACAGGATTAGGCAGCAAATAGTCATACAGCTGTTATCGGAGTCAAGCTCCCATGATGCTTTGGAGGCTGTTGGCTATCCCTCTTCTGCAAAGTTATTGTAATCACAATGCAGCATAGTAGAGTCTTCCATTGTCAGAAATGTTAAATGTAGCGGCTGTCTAATGTGACACTAAATCTGCTTGAGTAAGGTTGTTTGCTTTATCTCCTTGTAAATTCTTTTTACTGCCAAATGTGTTTGAGCCCATGTGTAGGAGGCTTGCCTGGTATTTGCCAGTGTTAATGTTTTATGAGCTGTCTGTATGCCATGTATGCATAATGTGACATTTGAACACATTCTGTGGATACTATTGGTGTTTGGATTAACAGATTGTGGGGTTTCTGTTATAATATTGTACCACTTAGGCTGAAATAGCAGACTTGGAATATTTAAACAGTGAGTTGGGAAGTAGGTTTTTTTGCCCTCCTCGCTCCTTCAACATTGCTGTTTTTGCTCTACATTTCTGCTACCCAATTAATGTCCATTCACTGCTTCGTGAACCAACCACTCAAAGTGAGAGGTGGAAGTATATGCAATGCATCTCCCCTTCCAGATTAAATTTAAATTGAGTGACTGTTGTACTGAATATGGAAACATTGTAGGCAGCATATTTGAGAATGTCATGCAGAACTCTGTATACAGCTTCTTCATGCCGCATTAATGCTTTTTTTTAATCTACCCCCGTGCTGTCCATGAATTGTGGAGTTTGCAATCTGAAGCTTACAGCAGTAATAATGTGCCTTTTTTACTCCTTTTGTTTCAAATAATTACTAATTCAGTGTTTTTATATAGCAGAATTTCATTTTGTAGCTTTTATTTTTTTTGCGAATTCAGCATTTTGCTTTACATCCCCCGAATGAGTATTTCATGAAGATTAAAATCTCTTTTAATATTTCATAAAATTAAAATTTCACTGAAATTCCAACTCAGTCAAAAGATATCTGAAAGAAATAGGGACTACTTTGACTTCTGTATCCCATGCCTGACAAAACTTGACAAAATGCAGAGCGTTCGCTGTCTTTTTTTTTTTTTTTTTTCTTATACTTCTAGTTGTGAGGGAAAAAGGCATTGTCTATGAAGGTGGATGCTCCATAGGCAACACTATTGTACTAACACGTGCATGAGAGTACAGCATTGACGTGGGCTCCTGGTAGATGAAGTACCAGGAGCCGGTGAGAACCATCTGGATGCCACAAGGGACCACTTCAGGTAAGTAAAATGTACCTTCCCCTGCACCCCTACGTCACTGCCCTGCAAGCGGCAAAGTCACCACCAGTGGTCTTTGCATAAGTTGACAGAGCCACTTTAACCCCTTAAGGACACATGACATGTGTGACATGTCATGATTCCCTTTTATTCCAGAAGTTTGGTCTTTAAGGGGTTAAAGGGACACTGTAGGCACCCAGACCACTCCAGCTCATTGAAGTGGTCTGGGTGCAATGTCCCATGTCCCTTAACTCTACAGTGGTAATAATTGCAGTTTTTGAGAAACTGCAATAATTACCTCTGTGGGTTAACTCCACCTCTAGTGGCTGTTTACCAGACAGCCACTAGAGGGACTTCCTGAATCGAAGCGGACCTTTAGTCCGGTATCTGACGCTGGTCGTCCTCACGCTCTACATGAGGACTTCCAGCGTCAGATTTTTCCCCATAGGAAAGCACTAAATTTAATGTTTTTTGGTTTTTTTTTGTTAAATTTCAGGCCTGCTTCAAAGGTCTTTTCAAAGTCCTGTACTTTACCCTCTCATTGCCAAACATGTAAGCACTACATTGCCTTCTTTCTGCTAGTACTGCAGTATCAGCTAGTTAGCCGGGTTCAACATGACTGGGATAAGCATTAACTTTCATCACTCTCAACTCTCTTTTTTTTTTATAACACCTTTTCAGCAGCAAGATGTATATTTGCAAACCATTTAAATGTGAACCAAGCAGTTGGTATATGACTGCTATATGTATATATTTTTCAATTTAATATTATTAAATTGACATGTACCCTCAGAGGTGCAGATGTCTTAAAATGCATGTGATTGTTTATTTTTATCTGTTGTGCAAGACACAGATTATTGTGCACCTTGGTTTTGCGTTCTTAATTTAAATTAAAGGGCATTTTCATTGTTGCTTTAGTAGTGTGTTGTTTTTTTGTTTGTTTCCCCCCCCTCTTTCATGGTCCAGTAAGCATTGGAGAACAGCAAATTAATTTGAACCTCTGATAAACGCATCTTTTCTAAAGCGCTTTACAATATTATGAGGGGGGAATTTAACTATAAATTGTTCAACAATAAGTAACACACCTGGTTCAGAGAGAAAAAAAAGCACAATTTAGAAGACCTTTAACATTGCAGTGTTCTTGAGTAAACTGGGAGAAATGGAAATTAAACAAGGTTGTTACAAATCTTAGGTTAAAATCACCAACTGGAAGCCTTGCAGATTTGGAAAATTTTCAAACAAGGCTATTTGTAATTCTGTTGTCCATACCAGTTTAGTGAATAACTGATATTTTGGCAGCAAATCAATTCTTAAAAGCATGCAAACATGATCAGGATGTATAATTGTCCTTAACATAAGAATGAGTGAGAAAGAAACAGCACAGACATTTTTTTTTTTTTTTTTTAAATCCCCTTTTCTCTCCCTGTCTTTTCTCTTCCTGTTTGGAGAGCCAGAAGTTACTCCTAGGAGTAAATAAACAAAAACTGTTTTGTTTTGATTAATCTTTAATTTCTGTAAATAGGTTTTCGATAGAGCTGTGCATATTTTTTAGACCGCACATTAGTCTTTTCTAAGTGTGATCCTTAATGTACACTACATATCAAACATTTTAGTACCCCTCGATTTTTATTTTTTTCCCCCATTTTTATTTATATAGCGCCATCACATTTCGTAGCGCTGTACATTGGGTGGACTAATAGACATGTAATTGTAACCAGACAATTGGACGTACAGGAACAGAGAGGTGGAGGGCCCTGCTCAATGAGCTTACATTCTAGAGGGAGTAGGGTATAGTGACACAAAGGGTAAAAGTAGGGGTACGAAGTGGGTTATTGAAATTCACTCCGTTTATTCTCTTAGTATACTTGGCTATTAAAGCATAGAACAAATGGAAATTAAAAAGAAATCATGGAATTGTTTTAACAAAATGTAATCTAAATGTATTATTGGTAATTCAATTCAAAGTACACCTATTGTAGTATATGTACAGTTACTTTTCCCTCGTGTTTAAAATGCTGGCTGTGTAATATATTGGTGCACTCATGGAAGATGCACATGATGTGCTGCTCCAGATGGTTGCCCATGACAGTTCTACCATCTCATCAGGACCACTTACCACTGTATAGATGTTCAGTTTTCCCGGTGCAACCATACTTCACCCTGCACAACCATATACAGGAATTTGATGAACTGCTGTTTCCCCTCAATCTACTGGGTAAGAGAAGCCCAATACACCAGGGGTAAAGGTGTACAGCTGGAATACTTTCTGAAAATGTTCATTCAGCAAGTCACATGTCCTTATATTACCCTGCCAGGTGAGATATTCTTATAGAACCTTAGGATGACAATGCCTGTCCAGAAAGGATACATAACTATGAACCAGTCAGTGTTGCCTCATTGAGAATTCAAACCAATGAAAATTATATTTGAAGTTGTGAAATAAGCTTGCTTTACCTGTTTGTCTGGTTTATCTGTTCATTGTACACACATTAGTAGTGATGACAAGGTGCAGAATGCTTCGAAATCCGTCTTCTTGTTCTAAAGAGGTGTGAATGAAATACTGTTTGCACTTATTTTCTAATGTAAATACATAGCTCACTATTGGCTTACTCTGTCGACAATTGAAAAAGACAGAACACAATAAAACGTTTGTGTGCAGTGTTTGTTTCAGCACACTCCTGCATGGATTTTGCATTGAAGAAAATTATAGATTCTCTTTATTTACTTATTTTACAAGATCTTACCAGGCTCCAGTACTGCCTAGAACTCCAGAAGGTGGGATGCCATTAATATAAAACACTGTACAGAGGTGTGTGTGTGTGTGTATATATATATATATATATATATATATAAAATGTTGTGAGGTTTTGTTTGTTGCTCTCTATTATGTTATGTTTGCAATATTTTTTTCTCCATTCCTGTTTGCACAACATATTTACTCTCTCCCATGTATGACTGCTCCATTAATTTCCTATTCCCCTATAATCTTGTTATGTTTCTCTCCCCTCCCTACTTAATTTTATGATCCTTTACTTCTAATTTCCCCTATATACCTGCTTCCACTGTTAACAGATGTTGGGTTACTCATTAAAGAGAAAAATTTGGGGAAATCAAAGTGAATTTTAAACAATTATAGCTTAATGAATTCGTTTTGGTTTATATACCATGCCCCTGCAGTCTCATTGCTCACTTGTCTGCCATTTAGGAGTTAAATCACTTTGCTTATGGAGCGCTCATCACACCTACTTGCATGTGACCTCCTTCCTAAACGCTTACTGCAGAGAGATATCTAATGTTTTGTAATGAATATGTCTAGATTAAGGGTGATTGAAAAAAGTATGTTTATGTATATATCTTAATGGCTTGCTGTAATATACTTACATATTGCCCAAAAATATTATGCTGATAAGTAAAAAACTTTTTTTTATTCTACCCACAATGAAAACATCAATACATATGTAAAAACTATTAGATACAATTCTGATCATTCAAGGATGCATATGAAGACCCTCTCCTCTCATTATACACCAACATTCTAGACTTCTCATGGTACAGCATAGCAAATTACCATCTGTTCTTATTAACCAATTAGACATCCATACCCAATTTGAATCGGAACATTGAATATGTAATATTCTACATGTTTAATGTCCTTTATTGCTCATTCGGTTTAATTTAGATTCTTATGTCTTGCTCTAATAATATCTTGCAGAATCTCCTGAGTGTGATTAAAGTTCAATTTACAAAGAAGACCAAACATCTAAAATAAGTGTACATAAAACCATTACTTTTCATGCAGACTGTGTGAGTCACAAAAGTTATTTAACTCTGAGATGGCAGAAAATTGAGCAGTGAGATTTCAGAGGCATGATCTATACCAGAGCCAGGCAACCTTCAGCAAACTCAAGTTGTTTGGTGATTATAGTGTCCCGTTAAGGCCAAAATAGGTAAACTGTAAGCATGACAAATATGGAGATTTGTCCACCCCACTTAACTATTTTGGTCTTAAATGTAAAAAAAAAAAAAAAAAAATGTGAATTACCCCGATTGTCTTTTTCGCCTCTCTCCCTCTTCTCTACTCCCTCTCTCTCGGAGACACTTGGTGGGTAGTATTTGACCTCACATGACACACATCAAAGATGGCAGCCTCTAAATCCTAGCATTTACGCTAGCAACAGAGAAATGCGCCATAGCTAACAGTATAAACATTCTTCTGATACATCGTTATCTAATTCTTCTAACTATCATGAACTTTGATCCACCCCTCCCCACTTGTTTTTCAATCTGCTCTTGGCTAGGCATGCTTTACTTTGCATCAGATGCAATTATTGCAAATAGGTAAAATGGGTAACGAGCAGGAGGCAGTGATTCTTTGCCTTAAAACTTTTACATTCATGGAAAAATCACAGGTGTTGTTCCAGAGCAAATTATTAAATTTGAAGAGCATTTCTATAATTTTTCCATGGTAATTTTTTACTTATCCAGCACATAAAGGGACACTATAGTTACCAGAACAGCTTAGTGTAGTAGTTCTGGTGTCTAATTTAAAAGGCCTGCAGGGCCATGAAGTTAACACTACCTTTTAAGAGAAAATGTAGTGTTTACATTGCTGCCTTGAGATACCGCCAGTGGCAGTGACTCAGACGGCAACTAGAGGTGCTTCCTGGGCCTGTGCTGCACAACGTCCAACACTGACAATCAGTGTCGCCACAGTCTGCATGGAGACGCTGAACTTTCCCCATAGAGATGCATTTCTATGGGAAGATGCTGATTGGCACAGCGCAGCATTTTGCCACGCATGCACAATAGCCTCCGAATGCATGAAGATGCCAAAGCAATCTATGAGGATCAATCTACTATGCGTTTCGTAAGACTTCTCGAACTTCATCAGGGAATACTTGGCATCAAAATGTCAAAGAAAGGTGTTTGGTGTGTATTGATTTTGTGTGTGTGCTGTAAGAAAGTATTGATCTTTTGTAATTATTTTATCTGTGTTCCAATGCTGTACAACAGAAAATCAAGGCACATTGATGTCAATGAATGTAGGAATACAAAAAAAAAAGCTGCTGAAAGAATCTTACAGTGCAAGATTACATGTTGACAGAAGACACTTATAGCAAAATGTAATATGCCTAAGCAAACAGAAAAGCTGACATTGCTTATCAGCTGGGACTAGTAAAGTAAGTATAATGAACTCCATAAGATTACATACAGTTGTAATCAAAATGATTCAACCCCCCATTGAAAATCAGGTTTAGTGTCAAGTGTACAGGCTTTCAGCTGTTTGCAAGACAAATCAAACAAAAGCAATTGAAATAGCTTGTGTTAACCAATGCGTCAAGTGGTTTCCCCAGATTCAACTGAAAAAGCATCTTATAATGACTTCTCCAGTCTCAAAACTATTTAACCCCTTCATGGCAAGCACCTGTAGTACTTAGGTAGATCAGGTTATGACTTGCTGCAAATAAGATGCATAGCCAGACATCCGCTTCTGGCAGTGTTTCTGAGGAATGTATGCCCATTGCACGTCATCGATGGTCTCCAGTTGAGTAATATTATTGGCTTTTGGTGCTGCAATCGCCTTCTTCAAATCCCACCAGAGATTGTATATCTCAAGTCAGGTGACTTTGATGGCCACTGTAGAATTTTCCAGGACTGTATGTAGGATAAAACATATTCTCTGCATTTTTCCTTTGACCCACTAGTAGTGATGTCCCGAACAGTTCGCCGGGAACCGTTCGCCGGCGAACATAGCGTGTTCGCGGTCGCGAACACGCGTGATGTTCGGACTGCCCCCTATTCGTCATCATTGAGTAAACTTTGACCCTGTACCTCACAGTCAGCAGACCCTCCCTCCCAGACCCTCCCACCTCCATGACGAATAGGGGGCGGACCGAACATTGCGCGTGTACGCGACCGCGAACACGCTATGTTCGCTGGCGAACGGTTCCCGGCGAACTGTTCGGGACATCACTACCCACTAGTAATGTTTTTTTTCTGCTTTAGTCTTGTTTTAATATTTTTAGGTAAACTTTTCAAATGATTTAATTTTTCTTTTTTTTTTAAAAGATGGTTTTACATATTGATATATTTTTAATATATGATACATTTTTGATATTTAAAAATAAATAAATTTAAAAGTTAATCCATACCTTCATAATAAATTCCACATGTTCAGAAATTTCAGAAGACCATCAAATTTATAGTAGCAAAATAAGTCCACCAAATTTTAGTCCGAAAAAGTGCAAGAAAAAATAATGGATCCGTTGCTCTGGTGGAAAAAAATGGCTCATTAAATGATAGTGTGCAAAAAAAAAAAAAAAACACAACAGTTGGAAAAATCCAACAGATTTAAAAATAAAAGAAAATTGTCAAAAATTCACTGAAAATTAGATTAAAATGTTTCAGTGGCACTTGGTTAAATCAAATTTAAAGAAAAAGTGGTGTGGCATTAAAGAGCATAAAGCTCTCCTTATGACAGGGATTTATTTAAAGCTGCTTTGTCATGGGCATGTCTTTTTTTTTTTTAATGTTGTCCACAGCCCCCAATCTTTCTTGCGTCCAAGCCCCCCCAATAAGTTTTTTTAAATCTGTTCTCCCCGGTCTTTACTTTCTAAAATGCCTAATTATGGCACTAGATCTTCATCCTATCCGTGCCATTACACTTGTGATGTTTGTTCACTCCTTTTCCCGCAATTCCGACCTTGCACTTATCCATTAACTTCCTTTCGTAACTGCAGCCTCGCGAAATTGGAGCAGAAGTAAGTGTTCTGGAAAGATTTTACTTGACATTGGATATTGAACTTTCTAAAATGTTGTCAAGCAAGGGAAAAATAAATAAGGCAAAGTAGTTCCTGCCTTGCCTTGTGTATTTTTAACAAAAAATAGAAGTGAAAGGAATAGAACGGATTGGATGACAGGAAGAAAAGAAGAATGGATTGAAGAAGGGTAAGTAGGCCATGATAGAGCTGCTTTGGGGGTGCTCAGAGTGTGCAGACTAGCTGGGACATTTGTGCCAGTCAGGGTTTGAGGCTGCACTTGTTTTTTTTTAGAATAGAATTTAGCAGAATATCCACCATAACTGGAGCTTATTTTATATGGAACATATTTTAAGTTTCCATTCTCTGTTATATTTTTGTATGGCCTCTCCTCGTAGCAGGTGGCTTAATGTTCACACAGGAGAACCTGTTATTCTAATAACTAGTTATAGCTGCAGTGAGTAAGCCTGGCTATCGGTGTAAGCTAATACTGGTACTAATAATGACAGAAGAGTATGTTATTGATGCTTACTACAGTAATACGTGCTACTTATTATTACTATCATTAATGCTAAATTTAACTTAAAACCATGCTGACCTTTATTAGCTAATCCTAATGTGTCATCAGCAGGAGAGTACAGATACTCAATTAAATATTAATTAGGACAGATTTATATGAATATTTCCCCGTTTTTCCTCAAAGAACCAAATCCCCTCCCAGCATTGCTTCATTGAGGAAACATTTTAAAGCGCCCCAAAATTAGTTTTATTCTATTTAAAGAGCATCAAATTTCGTCTATACACCGTGCTAGCAGTTTCGCTAGCAAAATATGCAAATTGGGAGTAAACCTATTTAAAGATAGTTTTTTTTTTTTCTCCTACCTGACAATCAATACTTAAGCATAGACTTTATTCAGAGCAATTGATTCATAAAGGAGAGCACAAGGGACCTCCCACAGGTAGTCCTTCTGCGCTCCACCTATAGCAAACACAGCACATGCTATGGTAACGCTCTATCCTGCACCAGTGGCGTACATATAGGGGTCGCAGCTGCGACTGGGCCCGTCACTCCAGGGGGCCTGGCCGCCCCGCGCCATGTTTTGCGGCCCCGGCCAGCGCAGCAAACTACCGGGGCCGCCGTCTAAGGGGTTCATCGGGTATGGATTTTCAGGGGGCGCGGACGAGTTGCTAAAGAGCCCAGCACTGATGACATCACACACTGGGAGGAAGTGACTCCCATCAACCTGAGCCACCTCTGGACCCCAGGGAAATTCACCCTCTTGCACCTAAAAGGTAGGAAACAGGAGGGTGAAAAACATTTTGTATGTGTGTGCCTGTCTGTTTGTTTGTATGTATATATGTATGTGTCTTTGTATGTATGTGTGTGTGTGTGTGTGTATCTGTATGTATGTGTGCCTGTCTGTATGTCTGTATGTGTGTGTGTGTTGGTCTGTATTTATGTGTGCCTGTCTGTTTGTATGTATGTGTGTCGTGTGTGAATGTGTCTGTTTTTGTCTGTGTATATGTATGTGTCTCTGTATGTATGTATGTGTCTCTGTATGTATGTGTGTGTGTCTGTCAGGGAGGAGGGGGGGGAAGGGAGGGAGGGAGGGAGGGGGATCCCATGGATCAGTTTTGCACAGGGGCCCCATAGATTGTGTGTACGCGACTGTCCTGCACTGCTAGCAGTGGCTAGGGAGTATAGGAATGGAGTGATAGGTTTCCCTATTGCTTAAACGCAAATCGGAGAGAAGACCGGGTGGACCGGAGGTGGGTGTTACAGAAATGTAACCCCCACCATTGTAATGAGATCGCAGCAGGGGGAGCGGAGGGTCAGGTAAGTGGTGGCAGACTCCCTTTAAATATGACTGTAGTCTATCAGTACTCCATTAACCAAATGTACCTTGCTTAAAGGGACACTCCACTGCTCAAATAAAAATAAAAAATAAATCACTGTTTAGTAGATATACTCTCAATAAAAACATGCATGCTTTTAATTATGTATTTTTCTCATAGGGGTATTACTAAAAGCATCTTGCAAATGCTGTAGATCTCTTGTCTGGCACCTTTGCAACCCCTCCCCTTCTTCCCAACCCAGATATTCTGTGGTTGTCCAATCAGAGATTTTTTCAGTGCAGTTCAATGGGAAGTCTGCAAGGCAGGAGCTATGGGCAATTTCTGCCTCTTCAAAAAAGGGGAAGAGGTCCCCTTATCATACTAAAACTTAAATTACTTTATTGCATAACTCAAAGATATGTGCAAATAACACAGAGTAACAGTATGCTCACAATAAGGTTTTTGCTCTTGTCAGCTGACCTTGTAGCCATTGGGGGAATTTTTTAACAGTATCTCCCATCTGAAAGAACCTATCCTGCAAGTCCTCTAGATCCTCCTAAGTACTGAGTAGTGTGTGAGCATTTATCTTGAGATAAGTCATTCCCCACATCTATTTATTAGCCACTTAAACACATACAAAAATTTGAACTGATGTCAGTGTTCCTAATTTTATTTTTGCTAGAATGCAACTCAGACAGGAAGTGGGCTGGTGGATTATGTGACCATTGGATTAGGTGACCCCTGGTCATTGAACAGTAAAGCAACTTCTAGGTTGTTGACCTCAAGTCCAGCTATAATACAGGCGCTAAGGGTCACACCTTGGAGGTTAGGGTTTAGGAGAGTTAATTCATTGGCGCAATAGTTTGCATAATGAGATTGGTTGTTAACCCCTTAAGGACCGGACTGTTTTTGCGATGTTGTACATTTGCGACCAGGCATCTTTTTACACTTTTGTGGTGTTTGTGTTTAGCTGTAATTTTCCGCTCTCTCATTTACTGTTCCCATACAAATTATATATTGTTTTTTTCAGGACAAAAGGGGCTTTCTTTACATACCATTATTTATATAATCTCATGTAATTTAATTTTTAAAAAATGAAAAAATATGATGAAAAATTGAAAAAAATACATGTTTTTTGACTTTTATGTGAAAAATCTTTTACTCATCTACAAATGAAATCTGCGAATGAAAAAAACTGCTAAATAGATTCAAAATTTTGTCCTGAGTTTAAAAATACCCAGTGTTTACATGCTTTTTGCTATTTTTTTGCATGTTATAGGGCTATAAGTACAAGTAGGATATTGCGGTTTCAAAACATACAATTTTAAAATGTATCAATAGTGACATTGTAACACTATTATCTGTCATAAATCGCTGAATAACACCCCACATGTACATATTTTTTTTTAAAGCAGACAACCCAGGGTATTCAATATGGGGTATGTCCAGACTTTTTTAGTAGCCACTTAGTCGCAAACACTGGCCAAAGTTAGCGTTCATATTTGTTTGTGTGTGAAAAAAGTAAAAAACTAAATTGAACGCTAATTTTGGCCAGTGTTTGTGACTAAGTGGTTACTAAAAAAGACTGGACATACCCCATTTGCAATACCTTGGGTTGTCTTCTTTTGCAAATGGTATGCCATCATGGGGGTAATTCTCATTCCTGGGCTACCATACGCTCTCAAAGGCAACGTAACCAACCTGGCCATTTTCAATGTAAAAATATTTGACCCATATATTTGACCCTGTAACTTTCAAAAACGCTATAAAACCTGTACATGGGGGGTACTTTTATACTCAGGAGACTTTGCTGAACACAAATATTAGTGTTTCAAAACTGGAAAATGTATCACAACAATTATATCATCAGTAAAAGTGCTGTTTGTGTGTGAAAAATGCAAAAAAAGTCACTTTCACTGACAATATCATCGCTGTGATATGTTTTACTGTTTTGAATCACTAATATTTGTGTTCAGCAAAGTCTCCCGAGTAAAACAGTACCCCCCATGTACAGGTTTTAGGGTGTCGTAGAACGTTACAGGGTAAAATACAGTGACAGCAAATTAAATTCTCTGGACTTTCGGCCTGGGTTGGCAGGCAGGTCCCTTAAATTGCAATCAATAAAATAACTTAATTATGTAAAAATATTACATAAATATGCACGTAGAATTTAAATATATATGCATATTTATATATTTGAAGTCTACGTGTATATTTATATAATTATTTATGTAATTTTGTATATGGACATATGAATAGTTCGTATTCTTTTTATTTATTTATATATACATAAATATATATACAATTTCATTCTAAGTGTATTTTGATATAAATATATATATATTAATATCAAAATACAGTTAGAATAAAATTTCGTATAGATATATAATTTTTTTTTTAATTTTTATTATTTTTATTTTTTTAATTTAATTTAATTTACTTATTATTTGTATTTTATAATAATATATATATATACAATATATATAGTTATTATATATATTATATATATATATATATACGTGTGTAATTTAATAATAAGTGTATTTTTATATTAATATATGTACATATTAATATAAAAATAAACTTAGCATGACATTATATATATGATATATAGACATATATTATATAGGTATAATATATGTCTATATATCATATATATATATACACATATATAATAATATTTTTTTTTTATTCACTATAACTTTAATTTTTTTATGATTTTACACTGGCAGGGAGACTGCCTGTCAGCACAGACAGTCCCCCTGCAGGCAGATACTTGGACACCTATTGTGACCACGTGGTCGCCCTGTTGGGCGATCACATGGCCACAGGGGTCCTAATCCGCCATGGGGAGACTGTCTGGGCTGCAGGCAGTCTCCCCACAACGGGAGCAACGCCGATCGCCACCGGGGGAACGACGGCGATCGGGTAAGTACCTCTTAAATTTAGGACGGTTCAGGACCGTCGTCGGTCGGCAACGCAAAAATGCCGATGACGGTCCTGAACCGTCTAGCGTCGTTAAGGGGTTAAACAATTATATTACATTACAAACACAAAGATAAAGCGCTTACAGCAGCAGTAGCTTAGTATCTAACAGCTCAAAATACATAGTAAATACAAAGAGAACGTTACCTGCGCTCTGGCCTAAATCCCTATGTACATTTAAACAAAATGCAGGCTCTCATTGGAGGTTCTTGGCTGATATCAGCAAATCTACTGGCTATAGTAGGACTCACCTTTTGGGGCTTGCCTTGATGCGGCAGGTGAGCTTATATATTCAAATGGCCATTGGAATAAAACTAAAGAGCCTCCATTTTGTTTAAATGTACATGGGGATTTAGGCCAGAGCGCAGGTAACGTTCTCTTTGTTTTTACTATGTATTTTACATTGCTTGAAAGAGATTGGGGGATGCACTGGGTGCCTTTAGGCTCTTGCAACAGTTTCCTCTGTCAGTTCACCTATGGTTTATGATTTCTCCAGGTCTGTCATTACTGTCTGTATGACAGATTTTGGTTTTGGTTTGCTGTTTTTTTTTTTGTTTGTTTTTTTACTCAGACCAGACTCCGTTACTAATTAACTTGGACTCCACCATACACTTGAGTGCTCAGAGGTTGCCCAGCAAAGGTCAAGTGGGACAAGTGACAACAACCCCAGGGAAATTTAGCATAAAGAGGGCATGAAACAAGTAAGATCCTGCTCGATCACGTCTCCTCAATTGACCAAAATTATTTGGCTACTGACTATCACTGAAGCCAAGTAATGGGAAGGGATCCTCGAATTCCAGGCATATGTTCGGCTTCTTGTCCATGGAAGGAGAGATACTGCAAATATTTAACGAACGTGAAGGTGGACATGCTGGTGAAACCTTTTGGAATCCAACCTTTTCTCAAATTTCAATAAATTTATATCGCAGTATAGCTTCTATCATTAGTAAACGTTATTATAAATGTGCACTTAAATACGTAAACAAATTTATACATACATATATCCTCTCGATTTATACATAAAGAAAAAAGAGAGACATAAAAAACATGATAGTGTAAAAACGTTTTCGGAAAATGAATATAAATATAAAATGCCAGAAGGGTGCACTCACAAACATAGAGCAGAAAGAGCCTGCTCTAGCTTTAATCGCTTCTTGAAATATATGACTGCATGAACGGAGATACTTCACAAAAATTTATTTGCCCAGCACAGCATAGAATAGTCACCTTCCTTCACATCCAATTTTCAAATAAACACAGAGTCCGGCAAAAAAGCAGCTTGTCAGCTACCGTCAGCTACACAGACGGTGATTTTAGCGGCGATCAACACAAAGGGACAGTCGACACCCTGAAGCTGCTTTTTTGCCGGACTCTGTGTTTATTTGAAAATTGGATGTGAAGGAAGGTGACTATTCTATGCTGTGCTGGGCAAATAAATTTTTGTGAAGTATCTCCGTTCATGCAGTCATATATTTCAAGAAGCGATTAAAGCTAGAGCAGGCTCTTTCTGCTCTATGTTTGTGAGTGCACCCTTCTGGCATTTTATATTTATATTCATTTTCCGAAAACGTTTTTACACTATCATGTTTTTTATGTCTCTCTTTTTTCTTTATGTATAAATCGAGAGGATATATGTATGTATAAATTTGTTTACGTATTTAAGTGCACTTTATAACACTTTGCACTTTATTACAATATACTGCACAAGTTGCACTTTTGAATCACTTGGGTCTTAAAGACACAGCGCACCTTATCATTGTTTTGTATTCACGAGAGTGTTTTGAGGAGTTTTTACACTTATTTTTTGGTGCAGCTTCATTTTAAAGTAGATTATATTGATTGGAGACTAATATTTTACGAGCGCCTACTTTTTACTTGTTTCTTTTGTATGTTATTATAAATGTGACTTTTTTTTTTATTTCTGATTCCAGAAGCAGTATTCTACTTAAGTGCTAACTGTGTTGAAGCTTTTGACTAATCATAAATCTGCAGAAACAAACATGTCAAATAGTTATATTGTGATGTCTGTACATTCAGAGTAACAACATGTTTACCACCTGTTTTTATTGCTACTTGCAGGAAATGTATTCTAGTTAAATGCTGAGGTAGGCATTAGTGGTTAGAAGACTCAGCAACAATAACAAGCACAAATAACTTCTCAAGCTGACTCCCTCATAAGCTAGTTTTTTCTTTCTTAAAGGGACAGTCTAAGCTTCAAAACTTAATGAATAAGAAAATAGTCCAGAACATTCTCATAACATGTGACCCATTATTCTAGCCCCACAAACATGTACAGCAGCAGGGGCGGACTGACAACTCATGGGGCCCCTGGGCAATAGGAGATCATGGGGCCCCCGGGTACCCACCAACTTGCAAGAGACACAAATATACATCATGCACACACACGCATGTGTTACAGAAAGAGTTGTAATGTGGGGGAGGGGGGGAAGAGGCTTCAGTGGGGGACAGGAGTTGTAGTGTGTGGGACTGGGGCTGTAGTGGGAAGATAAGGACTCTAATGGGCAACAGGGGCTCTAATGGGGGGAAAGGTGCTGTCGAGCGGGTATAGGGTTTCTAATTGCAGATATAGACTGTAGTGTTGGGTGGTTGTGGGGGACAGAGGCTATAGTGAGGTAGTTTTTAGGTCCCCAGACCTCCTTTCCTCCTATTAAAAAGTTATTTTATTCACTTTTTTGACCTAAATTAGAGTGGGTGCTGGCGCAAGATTTGTTTTAGGTCCACCTATCGTAAGGATGGAAAAAAGGTAGATCCCCATCTTTCGTACAACTACCATAATACTTTGCAAGATGGGTATCTACCATTTTCCCATCCTTGCAGGGTTGTACTTAGCTCCGAGCAGTGTTTGTATGTTTGACTGTAAGCATGTTTTGAATGGAGTATGCGTGTGAGAAGGTATTTGTGTGCACTGTTTGCCTTTGAATGTAGGGGTGTGTCTGTATGTAGTGTTAATATTTGAATGATATTTGAATGCATGTACAGATAAACAGGTGCCGACTCACAGATACATACACACACCAACACATATACAGATACACAGACACACCCATTGCCCATTGACATACAAATTTACAGACACACTCTAACACACATACAGACAGACACACTAAAACACATACAGATATACACAGACACACACTAACATGCATGCAGATACACACACACGCACACATTACAACGCATGCAGATACGCAGACACACACTAACACATATATACTAACATACATACAGATATACACACTAACATACATACAGATATACACACTAACATACATGCAGATAAAGACACACACTAACATACATGCAGATACACAGACACACTCTAACACATACACACTAACATACATACACACACACACTAACATACATGCAGATACATAGACACACACACAGATATACACACACACTAACATACATACAGATATACAGACACACACTAACACATACACACTAACATACATACAGATATACACACACTAACATACATGCAGATACAGACACACACTAACACATACAGATAACATGCACACACAGATCACATTACATATTTTAACCACCCCCCTGCTTACATACCTTTTTGGTTCAGGAGGGTGGCATCTGGCTAAGTGTGATGGGAGTCTGGCTCCCTCCTCTCTCGGCTTCTTGGTAAGCAGGGAGGGCATTATACAGTAAAGGGTCCTGACCGGGCTCCTGATCATTGCAGCATTCTCTTCAATAACAGGTGGCCCGTGCAGGTGCAAGTCAATGCGTGTGCGTGGCGTTGTGCGCCCATGCGCACAGGGATCACATACTCCTCTGCTCCCCCGGGCCCTAGCTCCACTTCTGGTAAGACCTGCTGGGCCCGAGGGAGGCGTTTGAGTCAAGCAGTCGGTGCAAATTCTGTAAGGGGACACTATAATCAGCAGAACCACTACATCTCAATGTAGTGGTTCTGGCGCTTATATCCGGTCTGTGCAGGCTGAGAAAAGGCAACTTTTACATTTAGTGATGGTCACTCAGTGCTTCCTATCTCAGTTCTGCACAGTGTGAAGCACCTATGTTTAGCATCTCCATGCTTGACACATTGGTTACCACGGCAACGCTCTGATGCTGCAGAATCCCGGAGCTTGCAAAGGAAAGAGAGAACCTGCCAGAAGTGGAACCTGGGGTCTCCTCTCCCCCCTCTTCATTATTCAAGCCAGCAAGCTGGGAGCTTGCAGTGTCTTGCAGAGTGCCACTGAATCAAGAGGCAAGGAAGGGAGAACAAACTTAAAATAAAATGTTAAAAATGCTCACTTCCCACAGATCATAGCCACTATCCTACCCCACGTATTTACAAACACTGCATCCACTACATAAACACATACAGAATTCACTACACACACTGCATGCACTATATATACACCCACACAGTATCATGATGCATGCCTGTGGGCAAACTCGGGACATGCCCCGGGAACCCTAGCCCTCAGCTGTGTAAGGGGGCCTTAAATTTCTAATGGCAGCCCTGAGAGGAAGGGGCACTGGATATTTAAAATTGTCTCTATCCATCTATCCTTCCCCTACACACACACACACTGCAACACACACACACACACACTTAAAGTCTTCCCCAGAGGTCAATAAAGAAATATGCTGCAGTAAAACAACTAACTCTCAAAATGGACCCAATGTTGCATTATTAGTTTGTATACTAACACATGCCAATGATTCTATAATAGGAAGCAGTGTCGTAATGTTACAGGACCAATAAAACTTCTCCTCCCAACACTTTCATTTTTCTCCATACTCTCCCCCTCTCTTTCTGTCATTCTCTCCTTGTCATTCCCTATCACCAGTCACACATTCACCCCATGACTTCTTTACAGTGTGGCTACACAGCATAGGCCTGTGCTAAAAGGAAATCGGTGCTGGAAGCTGGGTGAGGGGGAAGAACTTCAGAAGAAGTCATTTCCCCACTTTCTATCACAGCCACACAGCAATGTGGTTGTGATAGGGAGCAGGATTGGTCAGGAAGATTTGTTCATCTCTCTGCCGGTCAGTGCATTAGGATGTTAAAGGTTAAACAAGTTGCGCCTAATGGAATGGAAGAGGAAATAAATAGCAAATAATACATATAAGTGGAAATGTCCATGTTTTTATGGTCTGTATCTTGCTCTTTGCTGTGGTTATTGGTCAATATTATTTAGATGGATCTTTTAAGAGCGCTTCGTACAAATTTTAGTGTAAACAACGTAAAGGGAGTATTTTCTCGATTGGCCAGGATTCCTCAGTGGGTCAGCTTGTGGATATGAAACAAAAACAAACATGTAGATAGTGCAGTAATTCAAATAGCACTCGGATAGTGTAGTAATCCAAATAAGTGGTATGTTAGTACAAGGAAAATGAAAATGCAATCACAAGTGAAACGCTTCCAAAGCTAGCTCGAGGACTGTCAAGTCAAATGGACGTGCTTTGAGAGAGCTCCTCGACAAGCTTCCTTTTTTGACATCTAAATCACTGGTTTGGCAAATTTCGGGGACTTGGGGTACCAGTGGGGTACCTCAGGGATATGTACTTAGCAGGGCCGGATTAACATAGGGGCTGATGGAGCTGCAGCTCCAGACCCAGGCCCATGGAATAGGCCCATTTAAAAAAAAAAAAAAAAGCAGCTCCCAGACAGCAGCTCCCAGCCTGCAGAGACAGACTACAGCTCAGGTATGTGATGGATGAGGGAAAAGGCAGCAGGGAGACATGGGGACACTGAGACAGTAGGGGACACTGAGACATAGTGAGACGCATTGGGACACGGAGACACTAGGGACACAGTGTGTCAGGGCTTACATGGGTTGGGAGTCCGGCAGGCAGAGCTATATGCTCACCCTTGCAAGAAAACACAGGCCGAGGTGGTCAGCTGAGAATTCACCTGGCCTGTGAGTCGGTGCACGGGGGCTGTGCAGGGTAAACTCCAAGTCGCGGTACAGATAAGGATAAAGCAGGAGAATAGTCGTGGGAAGCCAAAGGTCAGAGGATGCCAGAAATCAGAAACAACAAGCCGGGGCCAAGAGATAACAGGCGACAGCAAACCGATAACCAGAGTCAAGGAACTGACACTGCCTTCTGGGAGAGGCAGTGTTTTATACCTGGCTAACGAGACTATCCACAATAGGTGTACCAGGAGTAATTCCAATAATGTCCAGCCCCTAGTGCTGGATACTAGACAGGGCAGGAATGAACTTCCAGGCTGAAACCAAGAACTGAATGTGGTTCAGAGACACAGACCTGGAATGCACAAGACCTCAGGTTCAAGTCCCCTGTTGGGCTCTTCCAGGGCAGAGGCGGCTCTCTAATTAGGTGATTTAGGCGGCTGCCTAAGGCCTCGCGCTTGCTGGGGCCTCGCGGCCGCCTAAATCGCCTTAGGGCAGACTGAAATGTTGGGTCCTCGGTCTGTGACCGAGGACCCGACAGTGAGAGGGGGCCCGGCGGCTTGCCCAGTATGCCGCTGGGTGGCCCCTCCACATGGTCTGCCTACAGAGAGAGCCAGCCTCTGATCTGCAGCTCCGCCGAGTGCAGAGCTGCAGATCACTTACTGTGGTTCTCGCGAGCTTACAGAGCGTTGCCGCGGGTTACCACGGCAACGCTCTGACAGGCGCTCGCGAGAACGAGGTCTGCAGCTCTCGCGGAGCTGCAGACAGAATAGTCATCCCACCGGACAACCAGGGACTGCTGCCACCGGACCACCAGGGACTGCTGCCACCGGACCACCAGGGACTGCTGCCACCGGACCACCAGGGACTGCTGCCACCGGACCACCAGGGACTGCTGCCACCGGACCACCAGGGACTGCTGCCACTGGACCACCAGGGAATTTCAACACAAAGGTATTTCAGTGTGTGGAGGCTTGTCACAGCCTCCACACACACTGTCCCCCACACTGCCATGCCCCCCCCACACAGCCCTGTCACCCACACTTCCATGCCCCCCACACTACCCTGTACCCCACACTGCCATGCCCCCCACACAGCCCTGTCACCCACACTTCCATGCCCCCCACACTACCCTGTCCCCCACACTGCCATGCCCCCCCACACAGCCCTGTCACCCACACTTCCATGCCCCCCCACACTACCCTGTCCCCCACACTGCCATGCCCCCCAACACACAGCCCTTTCACCCACACTTCCATGCCCCCACACTACCCTGTCACCCACACTGCCATGCCCACCCACACTGCCATGCCCCCCCACACAGCCCTGTCACCCACACAGCCGTCACCCACACTGCCATGCCCCCCACACTGCCCTGTCACCCACACTGCCATGCCCCCCACACTACCCTGTCACCCACACTGCCATGCCCCCCACACTACCCTGTCACCCACACTGCCATGCCCCCCACACTACCCTGTCACCCACACTTCCATGCCCCCCACACTACCCTGTCACCCACACTGCCATGCCCCCCACACTGCCCTGTCACCCACACTGCCATGCCCCCCACACTACCCTGTCACCCACACTGCCATGCCCCCCACACTACCCTGTCACCCACACTGCCATGCCCCCCACACTACCCTGTCCCCCACACTGCCATGCCCCCACACTATCCTGTCCCCCACACTGCCATACCCCCCCACACAGCCATGTCACCCACACTGCCATGTCCCCCACACTACCCTGTCACCCACACTGAAATGCCCCCCACACTATCCTGTCACCCACACTGCAATGCCCCCCCACACAGCCCTGTCACCCACACTGCCATCCCCTCCACACTACCCTGTCACCCACACTGCAATGCCCCCCCACACTACCCTGTCACCCACACTGCCATGCCCCCCCACACTACCCTGTCACCCACACTGCCATGCCCCCCCACACTACCCTGTCACCCACACTGCCATGCCTCCCCACACTACCCTGTCACCCACACTGCCATGCCCCCCACACTATCCTGTCACCCACACTGCCATGCCCCCCCACACTGCCATGCCCCCCACACTGCCATGCCCCCCCTACACTGCCCTGCCCCCCACATCCTCTTCCCCAACACTGCCCTGCCCCTACACACTGCCCCCAACACTACCCTGCCATCCACACTCTGCCCTGCCCCCTCCACACTGCCCCAGCACTGCTCTCACACCCACACTACCCTGCCCCAACACTGCCCTGCCAACTACACTGACCTATCACCCACACTGACCTGCCTCCCATATACCCCCCACCCACACTGCCCTTCCCCCCACATACCCTGCCTCACATATACCCTGCCCCACATATACCCTGCCCCACATATACCCTGCCACCCACATGCCCTGCCCCAACATACACTGCCCTGCCACCCACAAACCCTGCCCCCCACTGCCCTGTCAGTCCCATACCATGCCCCCCACACTGTCCTGCCCACCACATACACTGCACCCACGTTGACCTTCCACCCACATGCCCTGCCCACCACATACACTGCACCCACGTTGCCCTGCCAGCCACATACCCTGAACCCACGTTGCCCTGCCAGCCACATACCCTGCACCCACGTTGCCCTGCCAGCCACATACCCTGCCCCCCCACACTAACCACCAGACATTGTACCCCACATACCCTGACCCCCACACTGACCACCACATACACTGCCCCCCACACTAACCGCCACAGACATTGTACCCCACATACCCTGTCACCCACACTGCCATGCCCCCCACACTACCCTGTAACCCACACTGCCATGCCCCCCACACTATCCTGTCACCCACACTGCCATGCCCCCCCACACTGCCATGCCCCCACACTACCCTGTCCCCCACACTGCCTTGCCCCCACACTGCCCTGCCCCCCACATCCTCTTCCCCAACACTGCCCTGCCCCTACACACTGCCAACACTATCCTGCCATCCACACTGCCCTGCCCCCTCCACACTGCCCCAGCACTGCCCTCACACCCACACTACCCTGCCCCAACACTGCCCTGCCACCTACACTGACCTACCACCCACACTGACCTGCCTCCCATATACCCTCCCACCCACACTGCCGTTCCCCCCACATACCCTGCCTCACATTTACCCTGCCCCACATATACCCTGCCACCCACATGCCCTGCCCCAACATACACTGCCCTGCCACCCACAAACCCTGCCCCCCACACTGCCCTGTCAGTCCCATACCATGCCCCCCACACTGTCCTGCCCACTACATACACTGCACCCACGTTGCCCTTCCACCCACATGCCCTGCCCACCACATACACTGCACCCACATTGCCCTGCCAGCCACATACCCTGCCCCCCACACTAACCACCAGACATTGTACCCCACATACCCTGACCCCCACACTTACCACCACATACACTGCCCCCCACACTAACCGCCACAGACATTGTACCCCACATACCCTGAGCCCCACACTGACCACCACATACACTGCCCCACACTATCACACTGACCAACACAGACACTGTCCCCCATATTGACCACCACATACCCTGACCCCCACAATGACCCCCACATAACCTGCCCTCCACACTGACCACCACATAACCTGCCTCCCACATACCCTGCCACCCACAATGACCACCACAAACTCTGCCCCCTACACTGTCTCTCACACACTCTGCCCCCACAGTTTCTCACACACACTGCCCCCCCACACTGTCACACACACTGCCCCCACACTGTGTCCAACCCTTCTCTCCCACACACTGCCCCCTACACTGTCACACACCCTGCCCCCCTACACTGTTATACACACCCTGCCCTCTCTACACTGTGTCCCACACACCTGGCCCTCCCACACTGTAACACACCCTGTCCCCCCCACACTGTCACCATCCTCCACACTGCCACCCCACACTGTCATCTTCCTCTTCACTGTCAACCACTCACACCCTGCCCCCTAAACTGTCACATTCCTCCACACTGCTCCCTCATCCTGTTACCCTTTCACGCACTTGCACCCCATATTGTCGGCCCCCAACACAGTCACCAATACATACAGTCACCCCTCTCACACACTGCTACTGCACACACTGTCACCCTTTCCAATACTGCCTCCCACACTCTCACCTACCCGCCATCAGAATTCCACACACATACAGCCAACCCCCCACATGCTGTCATGCCCCCTTCACCCAGCCTCGCTCACATTAACCTCTCCTAATCTTGTCGCTCTCACCCCCTCCATCCATACCACAATTACCAGCCCTCGCTCTTCCACACTCACCCTATCACATTAATCCCCATAGTCCTATCACACTCATCTTCTCTCATACTGTCACACTCACCCCAAACCCTGTCACACTCATCATTTTTCACATTAACCCTTTTACTCATGCCCAACCATGCCACACTCACCCTGTCACATAATCCTGTCTGACTCACTTTCCCCCGCCTGGTCACACTCCCTCCTCCCATAACCCTGTCAAACTCATCCCCCTTCACCCTATCACATTAACTTCTCCTATCCTGTCACTCATCCTGCCTAGACATGCCACACTCACCCTGTCATATAACCCTCCCTCATCCTGTCACTCTCACCTCCCCTCGCCCTGTCACACTTTCTCCTTCAACCGTGCCACACTCACCCCAATAATGAATACAGAGACTAGCTCTCTGTATCCAGCGCTGCAAGCCTGTCATACAATATAACTACAGTTCATTATACACACGATGCAACCGCCATATGTTTTTTACTATGAGTGTTAGTGGGGGCCTCTTGTTTGAGTTTCGCCTAAGGCCTCATAAAGTCTAGAGCCGCCACTGTTCCAGGGCGACCATGTCTCGCTGTCTTTATGTTGCGTGTTCCCGTGTCTCTAGTGTCTTAGTTTCCCCAAATGTTTTCCTGTGTCTCTAGTGTATGTGACCCCTTTTCTCCCAGTGTCCACATGTCTCTCAGTGTATCCTAGTGACATAGGACGCACTGAGACATGGGGAGACTGGGCGACATGGGGACACTGACACTGTGATCAGGGCCGGTGCTAGGATTTTTGACTACACAGGCGAAGATGCATTTTGACGCCCCCCCCCCCCCCCCGCACCCAAAAAAACCCAATGCATCTTCACCTCTGTGTCTCGTAGCCCCCCTTTTGAATTTTACCCCCATTAGTGTTGCATATCCACTCTCTTACCCCTCTGGTCCCTTTGTGCCTTACACCCCCCTTTAGTGTGTCTCATACAACCCCTCTTATGTATTTCTTACTTCCCCGTCAGACACTTTCTATCTCTCTTTTTCTCCCATATAGACATAGACATAGATACAGGCAAAAATACATACATGCACAAATACACAAACATACAGACACACAACCATACAAGCACACAGACATAATTATTCAGGCACACAGTCACAAAGATATACAGACACACAGTCATAAAAGGCACACAATCAAACAAACACAGTCATACAATCTACACATTCAGGTACATTGTCGTACAAACACAGACATACATTCATACAGACACAGGCACACACAAAAATACAGACACAGACATAAAGAAACATAGAGATTGGCATATAGAGACATACATACACAGTGATACAGAGACATACATACGCAGACAGTCATAAAGAGACATACAGACAAGGCATACAGAGACATACAAAGACAGACAAACAAAGAACCCTGCACACTGATACCGTGTAAATGCTCCGGCCATCCACAGTGGTAGTTGCTCCGACGTCAGGCAGACATCGCTGGATCCACCAGTAAAGTCTTCAAAAGGAATAAACGCAGGCAATACTCCAATAGTAAGGATGGTATATTTATTGATAGGTGACCAACCCCATAGAAAGTGTGATGTTTCGGCTCAGCAGAGCCTTAATAATGCAATAATGCTCTGCTTAGCCGAAACGTTGCACTTTCTTTGGGGTGGTTCACCTATCAATAAATATACCATTATTACTATTAGAGTGTTGCCTGCGTTTATTCCTTTTGAATACATACACAGATCATCATACAGAGACATACAGACTGTATGTCTCTGTATGACGGTCTGTGTATGTACACAGGATGGCTAAAAGATAGACCCCCATCTGTCGTGCAACTTTAACAATGCTTTGAAAGCTGGGGCTCTACCGATTCCCCATGCTTGTAGGATTGTATTTAGCACGGAGCGTGTTTGACTGTAAGTATGTGTTTGTATAGAGTATGTTTGTGTGAATGTAGGGGTGAGTTTGTATGTAGTGTTTGAGTTTGAATGCAAGCATGCATTTACGTGTAGTGTTGGGTTTTTGAATGCAGGTGTGTGTTTATATATAATTTTGGTGTCTGATACAGACGTGTGTTTGTATGTAGTGTTGACATTTGAATGCAGGGGTGTGTTTGTATGTAGTGTTGAAGTTTGCATGCAGGTGGTTATTTGTGTGTAGTGTTGGTGTTTGAATGTTGAGATGTATGCACATATACACATACACTGCCACACACGCACACACTGACACACATGCAGATACACATATACACAAACGGATACACATTCAGATAGACAGACACACATATACAGATACACACAAACACTGACAGACATACAGATAAACACACACTGACATACAGACACACTGACAGACATACAGATACACACACACACAATGATAGACATACAGTTACACACACAGACACACTGACAGACACACACACACACTGACAGACATGGATACACACAGACACACTGACAGACAGATATATACACACACAGACACACTGACAGACAGAACACACAAGACACTGACAGACAGAAACACACACAGATACACTGACAGACATACAGGCACACTGACAGACATACGCACACACACATACACACACAAAGACACACTGACAGACATACACAGACAGACACACTGACAGACATATAGATACACACAGACACACTGACAGAAAGATATACACACACACACACACAGACACACTGACAGACATACACACACGGACACTGACAGACAGAAACACACAAGACACTGACAGATAGAAACACAGACAGACATACAGGCACATTGACAGACATATACACACACAAAGACACACTAACAGACAGACATACACAGACACACTGACAGACATATAGATACACACAGACAGATATATACACACACAGACACACTGACAGACATACACACACAAACATGCTGATCAAAATATACACTTTTCTAGCCATACACAGGAGGGTGGCTTACCTGAGATCTAGAGTGCTGGCTCAGGTAGTTGGGAGTTGGAGCTAGTCCTGCCCAGCCCCCCTCCTATCTGCATTCTGCTCTCTACAGTCTTCTTGGGAGGAAGTCCTCCCATGCTGAAATGAAGGTGGCCAGCGTTAGCTCCGCCCCTGCTGGGCGTGCTGTGTGCTACAGAGGGAGCAGGGATATGACGTGTTCATATCCCCGCCCCCTCCACACAGTCCGCGGCACTGTAGGGAAGAAGGCTGATTTGTGGGGATGCTGCTGCCGCTCGGCCACGCTTCAAGAAGTGACCGGCAGGAAAGGGATGCTGTGCGCTTCCCTCCTGCCGGTCACCCCGACATTTGCGCCCCCGGGCCGGTGCGCCCTAAGGCGGCCGCCTGTGCCGCCTTATGGACGCGCCGGCCCTGACTGTGATATATGTATAGGAAGAGGTATTAGCAGTAGAAATTCCATTGTACAGAACACTGGTGAGCAGGGCCGCCATCAGGGGGTGACAACCATGACGGTTGTCACGGGCCCGGCGGCCCTGGGGGGCCCGGACTGCTCTGGCAGTCCTGGGCCCCACTTTCCCTCCCTGCACACATAGATAGCGAATATCGCTATCTATGTGTGCAGCCGCGGGCCCCCGGCTCCCTGTTACCGCAGAGGGGGCCCAGGCAGCACACAGCTTCTTCTCTCTTGTAATAACTCTCGCGAGACCCGGTTGCCATGGCAACGCTCCGCGGGTCTCGCGAGAGTTATTGGAACAGAGGAGAGAAGAGAGGCTGTGTGCTGCCTGGGCCCCCTCTGCGGTAAAGGGGAGCCGGGGGGCCCCCCACCGGACCACCAGGGATCATGGAATCTCCCCCCTCCCTGGACAAGGTAAGCAGGGAGGGGGGAGAAACATGTAATTAGATTAAAAAAAAAAAAAAAAGATGTAAAAAATGTTCCCCCTTCCTCTGAGTCCCACCGGGTGGCCCATGCACTTAGGGCCACCCGGAGGGCTTGTATCAGCAGGGGCCCGGTCGGGCGCTCTTTCCCCCCACGACCGGGCCCCTTGCTTTCCAGCAGCCAGCTGGGAGGGAGTGAGGATGGGGGATCCTCACTCCCATCATCCTCAGGCACCACACTGGACCCCAGGGAATCCACCCTCCAGCAAAAGGTAGGAAACTGGAGGGTGGGTTTAAAAATGTACATTTTACATGTGTGTCAGTATGTCTGTGTGTCAGTGTGTCTGTGTGTCAGTATGTCTGTGTGTCAGTGTGTCTGTGTGTCAGTATGTCTGTTTGTCTGTTTGTCTGTTTGTCTGTGTGTCAGTATATCTGTTTGTCTGTGTGTCAATATATCTGTGTGTCAGTAGGTCTATCTGTGTGTCAAAATATTTGTGTGTGTGTCAGTATGTCTATGACGTACTCTCATACACCGGAATAAGGACACAGTCTGGTACTCTCATACACCGGAATAAGGACACAGTCTGGTACTCTCATACACCGGAATAAGGACACAGTCTGGTACTCTCATACACCGGACTAAGGACACAGTCTGGTACTCTCATACACCAGAGTAAGGGCAGTCTGGTACTCTCATACACCGGAATAAGGACACAGTCTGGTACTCTCATACACCGGAATAAGGACACAGTCTGGTACTCTCATACACCGGAATAAGGACACAGTCTGGTACTCTCATACACCGGAGTAAGGGCAGTCTGGTACTCTCGTACACCGGAGCAAGGACACAGTCTGATACTCTCATACACCGGACTAAGGACACAGTCTGGTACTACACATTAACACACACTCTGCATCCGCTACACATTAACACACACTCTGCATTCACTACAAATTTACACACACTACATTCATTACACTGACACACTCTGCATTCACTACACCCTAACACACACTCTGCATTTATTACACCCTAACACACACTCTGCATTTATTACACCCTAACACACACTCTGCATTTATTACACACTAACACACACTCTGCATTTATTACACACTAACACACACTCTGCATTTATTACACCCTAACACACACTCTGCATTTATTACACACTAACACACACTCTGCATTCACTAAACTATGCACACACTGTGGATTCACTATACTGACACACACTCTGCATTCACTACACTAACATACACTCTGCATTAACTGTACACACAGCATCCACTACACAAACATCCTGTATTCACAGTACACACACTACATCCACCATAAATTGAAACACTCTGCATTCACTATACACAGACACTGCGTCTAATACACACACTACATCCACTACAGACACTGCATCCACTAAACACATTTCATATAGTACATACAAACACTACATCCACTACACAAACACACACTACATCCACTACTCAAACACACTCTATGTTCACTATACACACTGCATCTGCTACACAAACACACACTCTGCATTCACTGCACAAACAGTATCTAATACACACAAACACTACATCCATTACACACATTCTAATTTACTTCCACCATACACACCACATTCAGTCCTGCATCATTGTCAACGGACTAGGTAGGGCGTGGGCGGGCCCGGGAGGGGGGGGGCAGACCTTGTGCTTTGTCAGGGGCCCCAACATTTCTGATGGCAGCCCTGCTGGTGAGACCTCACTTGGAGTATTGTACGCAGTACTGGAGACCGTATCTCCAGAAGGATATTGATACTTTACAAAAAACAAAAAAACTAAGCATTAAACACCAATATTTATTTTTTTTAAATTTCAATCCTTATTCAGCCTTTTCGGTTTATTGCCCATTACGTTGCAGTTTGTTTTCCTCTGGTGACAAAAGGGAAGTAGAAGTAGGAGAAAATATGAAATAAAGATTTCAGCACTTAGACACTCCTTTAACACAGTTAAAGTCGGCTCCACTTTTAAAAAAAACTTTTTTATTCTTTCTTACAATCTAGACCATTTCATTGCGCCATTTATTAATCCTTTTTTTAAATATTTTGTAATGAAAAATAAAATAAAAATTGCAATACACTATTTTAATCCACCGTGCTATTCATTACCTATAGACTTTATATATTCAGTGTGATTTCATATCACAGGAGAATTAGGGGAATTCATGGATAATCTCACTCCTTAATTCCTGTATGTTACAAGGGTGTGCTGGACTACTTCTCTTATTCTGGGCAAGGGCATTGTTTACATTATGCAATTTCCATGCCCATTAGAGGTTACCATTCTGATAGCCACAACAGACTCCTTGGTAAAACAGAGAAGTATTGGATTGGTGGGCCGCAGAGATCATCTCCCATGCACCAAATGCCCACAGTATTTCTCTATAACAAGTTTTTGATTGGACAAAAGTCATCATGCTTGACGCTTTCACAGAAGGGGATTTGGCCGCAGTGAGAAGACTGTTTTAGAACTGGGTGTATATTTGTGTATATTTGTTTTGCTTTTTGAAGGAGGTTGCTAAATCTAATAATTAAAGGAGCAGAGGGAGCAAAGGAATATTTTTCTATTAGACTGTTCCTTTGAAGAAACCGCACAATAGTTTGCATAGAGTGCTATAAAAGAACGGTATTTAATTTAAAAAATGTCTATCTGTCTATCATCGTCTGCCCGTCTGTCTATCCACCTCTCCAAAGATTTTTATTGTGCTCTGCTCAGTGTATGTAATTAAAACCAGCATGAAATTAAACGCACTCAAAGACCTTCTGAATCACCACTAAACACTGCAAATCCTCTGTGTTGTTGTGTTGTATATTGTGTGTGCAATAGTTTTTTACTTCATTCCTCCCTCAGACTGGAAGATATTGTTCTTGAAGAAGGTGCAATTGTGGTGGAATCTCGGTAAAAATAAATTTAGTAGGCCGAGATTACCACGTGGCATGTGTATGTGCATATGCTGACGTATCGATCAGTTGGTTGCACGAGGCAAGATACGATCAGTAGTGTACGGAGCATGTGCAAGAATACAGGATGTAGTATTCCCCTCCTCCATTGTGCTGGACAAGCCATGCGGTCAAGCAGGAAGTTAATTCTTATTTGTATTGATTGGTCAAGAGAATGTGCGGGTGGAGCTTAATATGGGAGGAGTTATGTGTCTATATAAGGAGCCTGCACTATTGTCCGGGGCTCAGAACTTGTGGTATTTTGGTGACGTTAGTCCCTCTGAGTCCCGATCGGTGATCCAATAAAGAATCTCTTCCTTCCTGAAGAAACCTGTGTCCATCTCTCTGTGCTTCGCTTCCATCAGTTTCTCCGGTATCACAATATTCCTAGAATTCTAAGAATGTGAATTGTGATTGTCCTCCTTTTTCAATCCTTGATATTATAATTATTATTGTTATTACTTACTATATGGTGCTTCTGTTATTTTGTCTACCTTTTATACCTCGGTGATATTTCCTGCAAAAGATTTATTATTATGTTACAAGTTACCCATGTAATGTACAATATACCACTAGTATACATAACATACAATGCGTATACTTAAAGTTTCTCTATGCATATACCATTTAACAGTAAATATTTACATCATGACACAATGATCACTTTCAGTTTTGTATTTTCCTGATCAACTCCCGCAGTGTCAAAGTCTGCGGTCACAGTCATGCATATAAAGGTTTGAAACACCAAGTAATGTACGGAATATTGCCGTGACACATTCCTCAGTATTGTCAATGGCAACAATAACATACAGATTATTATATCCTGTCTGCATGACTCTGCCTAACAACTGTATATGCTCACCTTTACTCACCTCAGTCATAAAACATATACATGTGGAACCTTTGAGTTGACTGTTGTACAAGCATTATAGAGCTAATGAAAACTCATTTAACAACCAGTTACAAAACCCAGAATGTTAGTGTTTTGTTTTTTTTAGAAGAAGCTGTTATAAATCATTACATACATAGATAGTGGTATTTGTTGTAGATTTGTTCTTGCAGGGCTATTATATCCTCTTTCACTCTAAAATGAACATTGTATGGCATGACTGTCATGTAGAAATTCCAGAGACCATATAGTTGATCTTTAAATAATTCTACCCAGCTAATGAACAGTAAAGGTAACGTTACACTACATCTCATCTTAGTCTTCTTTTCCAATCCCACAATCAAGTCACTCTTAATCTACCCACTCCCTAATTTTCCATCATCTCCCCAGTCTCTCCATTCACAGCTCTCATATCCCATTTCAGATTCTCTTTTGTTGTCCCTCTATTATTCCCTTTCGTAGTCATCATCTCCCTCTTTCCAGTGTTATTACTATCTCCTCCCCATCACCAAATGGTGGGTTCTGATGGCCATGGCTTCTGAGCCATACATGGGCCTCTGTTAGTGTAACAATGCCATTTGCCTTGATGTGATATGAATGGGAATATCCTTTCATCATGTTTCCACGCACCAGCAAAACTCGCCAGAGGTCGAGGATCTCCTGTTTATTTACCCCATCCACAGGGAGGTGAATGTTAATCATTGAAGGAAGGTGAAGCCATTGCTTCTTGTCCAATCCATACAATACGCCATGCTGTGTGATATATGAAGGTTTTAACTAATATATAAAAACCCCTGTTTTATCATACCTCCCTGCACTGGCGGGTATGGATTGGAAAGGGGGATAGGCAGGCCTACAGGGGATAGATGGTGACTTGTCAAAAATGCCAAGCAGGAATGCAAGCCAGGCTGACTGCTAACCTCCCCGGCTGGATCACACAGGGTAGACCATGCAGAGAGTGCTGTTTAAGTGCTCTATATGTGAACCGAGTGAACTCAGCACAACACAATCACATGTAATGATGCACACGTGCTGTGCTGGCTGTGGTCAGTTCCCCAGTGCCCCGCATCTAGCCAAGATCAATGCGGTTGAGAGGCATGTTATAAGTGTTAGGTATTTGCCCTATGCTCACATTTTCTATGCAGTAAGTTGTGGGTTAATATAACATAGTATAAACCATGCAGTACCTACACATATGTCTCATATGCTGTGGGAAATGGTTAATTAAAGGAAAAATTGCAGATCCAAGTCTGGCTCTTTGATGTCAATTGATTTTGATGTCTATTAGATTTTTCCTGCTCAACCTAAGCAGCAACTGGTAAAATTGCAGTAGAGCCTGTTACAACATGGCTGCTGAGAGATAAAAAAGCAACACATTTTTTTTTCTCCAAAAAATAAATCAAAAATCAATATACATCATTTTAAAAATGACATAAAGTTTCATTAAGTATAAATTTGAATTACAAATAAAAATGAATTACACTTGTCCTTTAAAATTCTGATTTTACATTCCTGCCGCCACTAAAAATGTTATTTAAGTCAAATCTTATCACCTTCAACTATGGTATTGGTTTTGCAATTTAAAAGTTCACTGTTTGTATAGACCTTGCCATATTCAGTCACTGTGTTATAAATTAAGTCATAAAAAATATATTATACTGTGCTCTGGTAGAATGGCACCCTGCCAGTGCAACTTTATAATAATTAGTATTCAAAGACCTGCAGATTATTACCACCAATTAAACCGGATGACATTTGAACTCCTCATTTGAATTTACAATTGGAGATAAAAGTTATAAAGTTTCTCTAAGAAATCACTGTATGACGAGTGTGAAGGTTTATCGCTGTTTGGAATTTTCCCAATGGGCATATTCATATCTTATCATGCATCTCTACGGTGAGTGTTAAAGGCCAAACAATGTATCCCTTGGTGTGACTGACGGTATCACACCAAGGTAGACTCTTTATGAAATACTCATAAGGACTGTGTTGGAACTTTACTGAAATTCCAACCCAGTCAAGAGATATTCAGAGACAAAGTAGAGATCAACGGTCTCGCAGGACCCTCCATAGACCTCATTGCTGTACTCTCTGTGCAAGAGTTTAGCAATAAGGTCGGTTTTACATTGCAGGGTTAGAGGGACACTATAGTTACCCAGACCACGTCATCTCAATGAAGTGGCCTGGGTGCAGTTGTTATGTCATTTTAAATCTGCAACATAAAACATTGCAGGTTTTTAGAATCATTGCAGGGCCACGTTTACCTCTGGTGGCCGTCATACTGGAGAACTTGGTCACGTGATGCAGAAGCCACCACAGGAATGTAGGTCCCCAATGTGGACCTAGAGCTTTTTCAAATCATTTTTTAAGTCCTTTGAGATATTGAAATCGTTGATAATGTTATTTACTAAAGTGAGAATTTAAAGTGCATTTCAAATGTAAGGCCAGAATAGCGGCATTGAAAACATAGCTGACACCAAATTTCTCCAGTTTGGATATTTTGACCTTAAATTTTAAATTCAATTTGAATCCTCATAGCACTGTGAATGTTTGATGGTCTTATTAAAGTATCATTAACCCCTCTTCAGCAGGACTCGGATGACTGAAGCTTGTTGGCTTATTGTATGGTATAAGTAATGTCGTTCGTAAAGTACTGGAACTGCGAGAATGTGATCACTTCAGCATTGTTAAGAGCTCAGTCATTAACCCCTTATGGACACATGACATGTGTGACATGTCATGATTCCCTTTTATTCCAGAAGTTTGGTCCTTAAGGGCTTAAAGGAACACTCCAAGCACCATAACCACTACAGCTCACAATTTACCACATCCCTATTCCAGATCACACGAAAGTGAAGATTTAGAGAACCTTGCTTTGACACAGGGAATTGATTCCAGCCAAGTATGTCTCCATTTTAAATTGGAAACAGTGGCGCAGTACAATAATGTAATAGGCAATTATTTCCCCCTCTGATAGCTGTTGGTGTTTTTGTGTTTAAAAAGTGTGATTTTATACCTCGTCGGTGTCACACGGACATGAAACTGGGCTTTTTTCAAGAGCAATTCATGTGGATTATTCATTTGCCTGAATTCTCATGAGAGAATTCAGGCAGCAGACATTAATTAACCAATTGGTTCCTTCAACTAATTCCATCTTTATAGGATCATAACCGAGCGATTATTACTAATCTGATTTCACAAGAGTCAGTGTTGCCTTTGCCAAGTCATTCAGTGTTAATAAACCATAAGGCTATCTTTTAACATCCAGTTCCTGAGTGATTTATGTCTCATAAATAATTATTATGCGGTAAGATAAAGATAGCACATTGCAAGCAGAGGTGAACAGTACAAACATTATTTTGAAATATTCTTTTTATCTGGCATTATTGACCAACTCCCTGCTTCAGCTATAAACTGGCTGACATTCTGGCTGGACGAGCATATTCAGAAACATAGTCCACAATAACAACAAGGATGTCAAAGCTCACTCATTATTGGTCTATGGTCTTGTTATACCAATATAACATCGCTATACCTCTGAAAAACTGCTATGGTTTCAGCTGCAGGGTTAAAACTAGAGGAACCTGGCACCCAGACCACTTCATTGGTCCTTTAAATCATTTTTCCCTCGGACTGTGACAGCTTCTGTCAGTCTGAGGGAATTCAGGAGGCAGGTGCTGGGGGCTGGTGCGGACGCATGACTGCTGACCCATATTCCATCCCACCGTTGCCCCCAAATAATACACTGGACACCTTTTAAGTGGATAAGGGCAACGGCCACAGCTTTATTAAACAGTAAAACTTAATTCTTAATTCCTGCCAGCTGTTGGGTGAGGACCCAACAGGCAGTTCTCCTTCTTTGTTCTCCAAGAGCCCAACACAGCCGTCGCTAGCCATCAGCCTTGCGCCGACTGTCATCTCCCCAAGGTGACCTTGCGTCATACTCCTTTCCTTTTCGATTCCGCTGTCCAGGGAAAACCGCCAGCTGTGACAATGAGAAAACACACGAGAAACTACCAACACACCACAACACAAACCTGGGAGGAAGGGTGGGAAATGAAACCAGGGTGAATGACAATCTCCTACTGACTGATAAGTCTGCCCCCCTGCTCCCCCCTTATAAATCCTTCCATATTTGCAACATTGTGCTCCCATAATTCCATCCCACTATCCTGGGCAGCAGTCATGCGCCCCCTTCCCTATTTGTCCAGGGGGACACTTGACTGCTGACCCATATTCCATCCCACTGTTGCCCCCAAATAATACACTGGACACCTTTTAAGTGGATAAGGGCAACGGCCACAGCTTTATTAAACAGTAAAACTTAATTCTTAATTCCTGCCAGCTGTTGGGTGAGGACCCAACAGGCAGTTCTCCTTCTTTGTTCTCCAAGAGCCCAACACAGCCGTCGCTAGCCATCAGCCTCGCGCCGACTGTCGTCTCCCCAAGGTGACCTTGCGTCATACTCCTTTCCTTTTCGATTCCGCTGTCCAGGGAAAACCGCCACCGCGAAGCCATCCTGCCGCAGCCTGATCTGCGCCGGCTTCGCGCCCCCCCACAGACAGCGCCAATTCAATGCCCGATTGCAGCCCCACATTAAATATGTCCAGCCCAATTGGGGTCAAGTGGACCCCATCCTGACGCATTACGTCTGAATTATTCCCTTCCAACTCAAAGTGCCGTACCACTATTCCGCCCAAACTACGCACAAAGCACGAAATAGCCACATTACTCTTACGCCTACAGCGTTCAAATGCCTTCCCATAACCTCCCACCTTCCACACTGGGCGGGGCACTATCTCTGACCAGATCAGCGTCAAGTCACGAAAAAGCGCGAAACAGCGCGCTAGATCATGACGCATGGCGTGAATGAAATTCACCGACCTCCGTCGGCCAACATCATTACCGCCCACCAGTGGTGTATCCTGGTTTTGTGCTGCCCTAGGCAGGACAAAACTCAGGCGCCCCCCTCCCGCCCACGCCACCCCCACCCAACCCTCCCCCCCCCGCCCGCGCCACCCCCACCCAACCCTTCCCCCGTCCCGCTTTCTAAATACACACACACACATTCACTGACAAATACGCATACACTAGGTAACAGAAACACACACACACACTAACACACACACTCACTAGCAGATACACACACACACACAGTCTAACAGACAAACACACTAACATACACACACACACACACTTACAGACACACACACACTAACACACACACTGACACACTGACACACACAGACCCACACACTAACAGACACACACAGACACACTAACAGACACACACACACTTACAGACATACACACACTAACAAACACACACTAACAGACATACACACACACACACACACACACTAACAGACATACACACACACTAACAGACATACACACACACTAACAAACACACACTTACAGACATACACACAGACACACTAACAGACATACACAGACATACAAACACACTCACTCACTCACATATTTAATACATTTTTTTTTTTTTAAATTTAACCCCCCCAGCCTCCTTACCTTTGGGAATGCTGGGGGGGTATCTGTCTCCCTGGTGGTCCAGTGGCTGCTGGGCAGTGCGGGTGGGTGGGTGGGCGGGTGGCGAGGGAGCACTTCCTCTGAGCTGTCTGCTCAGCTCCCTCGCGCGCCGCAGAGTGATGCTGGGAGGCGGAGCCGGAATATGACGTCATATTCCGGCTCCCAGCCTCACTCTGCGGCGCGCGAGGGAGCTGAGCAGACAGCTCAGAGGAAGTGCTCCCTCGCCGCCCGCCCACCCACCCGCACTGCCCAGCAGCCCGCCGGCCGCCCAGCATGCCTTGTTAGCCGCAAGGCTAACAAGACATTTGCCTTGGGCATTTGGGGGCGGCCTTTTTTTGCCGCCCCCTGAAAAATGCCGCCCAAGGCAAATGCCTTGTTTGCCTCGCGGCTAATACGCCCCTGCCGCCCACATGCAATATCAACGTCACTGGGCCAGCGACGCAGCGACTCAGCTGCTCGCACTCCCTGTACACTTGATCCCAATGTAACCCCCTCAATCCCCGCCAACGTACCCTAACTTCCTGGAACAGGAACCCCAAATTACGGCCATGTGATCTTTCTTCCGCCCTCCTAGCCGCCCAGTAAACATATGAATGCCCCAGGATCCACACATAACGAAGAACGTGGCCTACAAAACAAAGAATAACAGTTAAACTTGCACTTGTACAGAGGCATACATCACAGCAAATAAGGACGCACGTAAAGCTGGAACCGCCCCGACTCCCAGCGCCCCAGGCGCATAAGTGCCTCCTTCGGGAAACCCAGTTCGCTCTTCTGCGTCGCCGCTCCAATTTTAAATGAATGCGTGGAATACAACCTGGGGTCCCCCCCAACCTGCAAATGCAGCTCCGCAAGAGGCTCACAAATTGAAAACGGCTCAGTTAAGACCCATTCAGATGGACCAGCAGCGAGCCTTCAGCACCACCCCTGGCGCCTAGATATGCCCGCAACAAGTACCCCGGACAAAATACACCTCCAGTAAGCCCGATACGTACCCTCGCTCCCGTACCCTCTTGGTCCATCTTGGACCGCCGAATCAACAGCGTCACGCACTCCGGTGTCACTGAGACGTCGGAAAGCCTCAGCGCTGCCACAGAACTTGCCCTGGGGGCCACTAGCTCTCCGATCCACAACGCCCCAAAGAAACAATGAGAATGCCACCCGAAATAAAAGTACCTCGTACTGTGACAGAGTCTATGGGAGGGTAATAGAAGGAAGGTATCTAGGACCCAGAATGCTCCTTAGTCTATACTCATTCACCTGCCCAATTAGCAACTGCTGAGGCTTTAATTAGCAGGTCTCAGAGCAGAAAGAGTCAGATACAATCTGACCTGCAGAGAGAGAGCAGGTCTGTGCAGAGCAGTATCTAAACAATGTGCTAAAGGTTGGTGAAACCAATGCTTATTTTTGATTTGTGTAGTTTATTACCCTGGTGAGTAAGGGACATTTCTTTATGTTTAGTTAGTGCTCAAATTTGAGCTAGGATTTATTTTGTAGATTTTCCTTTCTGTTGTGCTGCAGTTTTTGAACAAACTGATTGCTGTATGGATTTTGTGCACGCTATAAATAAACCACACAATTTTTGCACCAGAGACTGTTGTTCTATGCCTGTTACCCTAGAGGACTGTGTTGCTTTGCCCATAAAGGTCACAAGATGGTGGAGAATGCGGGCATTTAAAGCACATTTATACGGTCTGTGGGTATAGAGGCCTAAGGTACTGCGACTCTGCAAATTGAGACAGGTTGTTTGAAACAGAGGCCTGCAGGTGTGGTGTGTGTGGTATTTAGCAAGTGGCTGAAAAAAAAAAAAAAACAACAAGCAAGATGGAAGAGTTAGTAAAAGCCTTGGTACAGGCCACTACTACCCAGCAAGACACAAACCGTGTAACAGCGGCGCAGATCAGTAGCCTCATGGAGACACAGCGACAGGCTGTTGCGGTCCAACAGGAGACAAACCGCTTATTGGCCACACAAATAAACTGCATTATGGAAACTCAGCGGGAAGACAGAGACAAACTAACAAGTGCTTTGCAACAAACCATGCTGTCAAGTGTAACTACCCCTACTATGGATAGGGGGCGCCGGATTAGAGTTGCTGACTTTTTACATAAAGTGAGTGAGGTTGATGACATGGAGGCTTACCTGACAACCTTTGAAAGGATTGCTACCCAAGAAGGATGGCCTCCAGGTCAGTGGGCAGGATTATTAGCCCCTTGCCTCAGTGGAGAATCACAGAAAGCGTATGATGATTTGCCTCTCAGCCAAGCACAAGACTATGACCGATTGAAAGCGGAAATACTAACACGGCTTGGAGTTACGCCTGCAGTGCGAGCCCGAAGATATAATGCTTGGGTTTATGATACCGAGAATCCTACTAGGTCACAAATGTATGACCTCTTGAGACTTGCCCAGAAGTGGCTACAGCCAGAAATCAACTCTGCTGCAGTAATCATTGAAAAGGTGGTTATGGATCGCTTCCTCAGGAGTCTGCCGATAGCACTACGGAAATGGGTCAGTCAAGCGGATCCAAAGGACCCTGAAGAAATGATGAACTTGACAGAGAGATACCGGTTTGCTAATGAAACTCAGAGTAAAGAACCTTACCTCAACGCCAAATTGCAAGGTAACAGGATACCTTCAAAGAAGTCTGGTGGGTTTAAAGAAACCGATGGGAAAAAAGATTCTGTACAGACCCATAGACAGACTGACTACCTGGAAAATTGGGTACCCAGGTTCCCAACCCGGCCACAAGGCCAGACTGAGAAAGAGATAAAGTGTTATAGATGTCAGGAAATTGGAAATATTGCATGTAACTGTCCACAGACTGATGAACCTATGGAATGTAATTTGGGGAGGGGGGAGAAACATGGTGCAATGTTGGTATACACACAAATGTCTGCTTTAACAAGTACTGGTGGTATTAATCATGTCAAATCTGTAAATATGGAGGGGAGGAGTGTGCAAGCACTCTTAGATTCTGGGAGTGAGGTTTCATTGGTAAAGAGATCTTTACTTCAGAGTGAGCAAGTTGATAAAATTCACGTGTTGGATATAATATGCATACATGGTGACACCCACACGTATCCCATGGCCAAGGTGGAATTTGCTACCGCGGTAGGGGTGATAAAACATAGAGTTGGGGTGGTACCATCATTGCCTTATGATGCTGTATTGGGGCGTGATTTTCCCCTCTTTCTGAAAATTTGGGAAGATACTGTAATAAAACAGGATAAACGTACAGAGGTAGAGGCAGAAACAGTGGGGTTAGAGAATGGTTTCCCTTTTTCTACGATTGATTTGGAGCAATATAGTGAAAATGAACCCACTGTTGTATGTTTGGGTGAGGAAGGGGAACACAATGAAAGTGATTCCTCCCAAGTAGACAATCTAAGGGAAGAGGTGGAGTTCCATCATCTAGGTATTAGCTCAGGAAATTTTAGGGCTGCCCAATGGGAGGATCAAACATTGGTAGCTGCCCGTAACAATGTTCAGGTAGTGGAAGGTACTCCTGTTAACCCGGAAACCCAATTGTCCCTTCCCTATTTTGCAGAAAAAAATAATTTACTTTACCGAGTAGAGAGGAGGGGGGTTGAAGAGGTTGAGCAATTACTGGTACCTCAATCCCACAGAAACCTAGTCTTAAAACTAGCTCACAGCCATGTATTGTGGGGGCATCTTGGGATTGAAAAAACCAGGGAGAGAGTACTAAGAAGATTTTACTGGCCAGGAATTTACTCTGCTATAGAGCGATTTTGCAAGTCATGCCCAGAATGCCAAAGAAAGGTTCCATTCCAAACTTTCCGTAATCCCCTCATTCCTCTTCCCATTATAGAAGTCCCATTTGAAAGAATTGCTATGGACCTGGTTGGTCCTTTACTTAAATCCGCTAGGGGGCACCAATATATATTGGTAGTACTAGATTAAGCTACCCGGTATCCCTAAGCTATACCTTTAAGAAATACCTCAGCTAAAACCATTTCCAGAGAGTTAATGTTTATGTTCAGCCGGGTTGGACTACCTAGAGAAGTACTTACAGACCAAGGTACTCCTTTCATGTCACGAGTGATGAAAGAGCTATGTAACTTATTGAAGATTAGACAATTGAAAACTTCAGTGTATCACCCACAAACTGATGGGTTAGTGGAAAGATTTAATAAGACATTAAAAGCAATGCTCCGTAAGGTAATTGATAAAGATGGTAAGAATTGGGATCATTTGCTCCCATATCTAATGTTTGCTATCAGAGAAGTCCCCCAAGCTTCCACAGGGTTCTCACCTTTTGAATTATTATATGGCAGACATCCTAGAGGTCTCCTTGATGTTGCAAAGGAAACATGGGAACACGAACACATGCCTCATAGGAGTGTTATTGAACATGTGGCACAAATGCAGGATCGCATTGAGGCCATAATGCCAATTGTCAGGGAAAATATGGAGAGAGCTCAGGAAGCCCAGAAAGCTAGTTATAACAGGAATGCTAGACTTAGGGTCTTTCAACCTGGAGACAGGGTTATGGTACTAATCCCCACAGTAGAAAGTAAATTCCTGGCAAACTGGAATGGCCCATACGAGATCATTGAACGAGTCAATGAGGTTAATTATAAGGTGAGACAACCTGGTAGAAGAAAGCCCAAACAAATATACCACATAAATTTACTTAAACCCTGGACAGACAGAGAGGCCTTGATGGCCATGACAGATAAAGTTCCTCTGACCAAAGTAGACAAAGTACCAGAGGTTAACATTGCTGACACTCTAGCACCTCATCAGAGAAATGAGGTCCGAGAGTTTGTTCTCAGAAATCGGGATGTGTTTGCTCCAGTAACCGGAAAGACTCATGTTATTAAACATGACATAATTACGGAACCTGGAAAAAGGGTTAACTTAAAACCCTACCGAATCCCAGAGGCCAGAAAAGAAGCAATCAAAGCAGAGGTCCGAAAGATGCTTGAGCTAGGGGTTATCGAGGAATCACAAAGTGAATGGAGTAATCCTATAGTGTTGGTACCCAAGTCAAATGGAGAAATCAGATTCTGTAATGATTTCAGAAAATTAAATGAGATATCTAAATTTGACGCTTATCCCATGCCTAGGGTTGATGACCTAATAGAGAGATTAGGACGGTCCAGATATCTGACTACATTAGATCTGACTAAAGGTTACTGGCAAGTTCCCTTAACGGAGCGGGCCAAAGAAAAAACAGCTTTTTCCACACCAGATGGTTTATTTCACTATAGAGTCTTACCTTTTGGGTTGCATGGTGCACCTGCCACCTTCCAAAGAATGATGGATAGAATCCTTAGGCCCCATAGTGAATACGCGGCTGCCTACCTTGACGATGTGGTTATACACAGTACAGATTGGGAAACACACCTTCCCCGAGTTCAGGCAGTATTAAAGTCTATACGAGATGCAGGTCTAACTGCCAATCCATCCAAATGTACGATAGGTTTGGAGGAGGCTAAGTATTTGGGCTACACTATTGGGAGGGGTCTCCTGAAACCACATAAAAGTAAGGTAGATGCTATTGTGGATTGGCCACGTCCTGTGACAAAGAAACAAGTTCGGGCATTTCTGGGCTTAGTGGGCTACTACCGTAGATTCATACCTAACTTTGCTATGATCGCAAACCTGTTGACAGAACTAACTAAGGCAAAAGGCCCAGTTATGATTAAGTGGACTCCCGAGGTAGAGAAGGCATTTAGTACCCTGAAGGAGGTTTTGTGTGCTGACCCAATTTTGGTTGCCCCTGACTTTACAAAAGAATTTGTGGTACAGACAGATGCGTCTGATGTGGGCCTAGGAGCGGTTCTTTCTCAGGTACACAGGGGAGAAGAACATCCCATTATGTACCTGAGCAAGAAGCTGAATCCCCATGAACAGAGATACTCAGTGGTTGAGAAAGAATGCTTAGCCATAAAATGGGCACTGGAAACACTTAAGTTTTATCTGTTGGGGAGAAGGTTCAAACTTGTCACAGATCATGCGCCATTGACGTGGATGAGACATAACAAGGAAACAAATGCCAGAGTAACTAGGTGGTTCCTTAGTCTTCAGCCATATAACTTCTCTATGGAGCATAGAGCTGGTAAAGACCAGGGGAATGCAGATGGTTTATCCAGAGTCCATTGTTCATTGTCAAAGGTCGCTACGACCGATGGGTCTAAGCTGGCGGGGGGGATATGTGACAAAGTCTATGGGAGGGTAATAGAAGGAAGGTATCTAGGACCCAGAATCCTCCATAGTCTATACTCATTCACCTGCCCAATTAGCAACTGCTGAGGCTTTAATTAGCAGGTCTCAGAGCAGAAAGAGTCAGATACAATCTGACCTGCAGAGAGAGAGCAGGTCTGTGCAGAGCAGCATCTAAACAATGTGCTAAAGGTTGGTGAAACCAATGCTTATTTTTGATTTGTGTAGTTTATTACCCTGGTGAGTAAGGGACATTTCTTTATGTTTAGTTAGTGCTCAAATTTGAGCTAGGATTTATTTTGTAGATTTTCCTTTCTGTTGTGCTGCAGTTTATGAACAAACTGATTGCTGTATGGATTTTGTGCACGCTATAAATAAACCACACCATTTTTGCACCAGAGACTGTTGTTCTATGCCTGTTACCCTAGAGGACTGTGTTGCTTTGCCCATAAAGGTCACAGTACGTAGAGCTACACACTTCCGGAAGAACTTCCAACAGCTGCAGTAGCATGGCCCCCGAGATAGGTCACCGTTTGTCGGGGACGCGGCGCTTTTTCCACCCTTTTAAAATGCGGGAAATGCACGTATGCCCCGGCCCAGCATGTAAGCTCCACCCCAGCATGTAAGCTCTGCCCTATTTTGAAGACCCACCTCTGTGCGTAAGCTCCGCCTCCTGCACTCAAGCAGCGGACCTTGCTGTAGGAACAGACCTGAAAATGGCCTCCCAGAGAAAACTTCATCTCCCACAGCCTCCAGTGCCAGGTAGGATTTATATACTGTGTCTGTAGTGAGTGTGTGTGTCAGTGAGCGTGTGTGTGTCAGTGATCTTGTGTGTAGAGAGCATGTGTGTTTCAATGATCTTTTGTGTCAGACAAAAAATGGAGTTCTGCGCATCAAGTAGGTAGTGCACACCCAGGTGCTACTGCAGTTTATTAGAGGACACAATATAAACAAACGTTTCGGGCAACAAGCCCTTCCTCAATGCTAATGTCCTGGGTCTTTTGTGTCAGTGAGCTTGTGAGTGTGTGTGTCACTGAGCTTGTTTGTAGTGAGTATGTGAGTGTGTGTGTCAGAGGACTTGTCTGTAGTGTGTGTGTGTGTGTCAGGGAGCTTGGCTGTACTGAGCGTGTGTCAGTGAGATTGTCTGTAGTGAGCATATGTTTATCAGTGTGCTTGTCAGTGAGACTGTCTGTGTCTGCATTCTTTTGCAATCACCACCTCTCCTGGGGGGAGGAATTTGATCAATGGCCATCAATTTCAGGTCCTGAGAAATGATGTAATGCTACCTTTGGAATTTTAATGAGTCCCCTATGTTATGCTACAAGAGGAATAGAAACTTGAGGGATCTATTAGTAAACACGGACACGGTACATTCTTATTCTAAGGAACAAACACCACAGAACTTGGGCTGTTGTCGTTGCCTGGGATGTGTTACTCAGGGGCGGGCTGGGCCGGGGGGCAGGGAGGCAATTGCCCCCCAGGCCGCCCGAAATTCTTTTAGGACCAGCCGCGGCGGGCCGGCCCTTTAAATGCTGCAGCCGTCGAGCGCTCTGTAAAGAGCGCTCAGGCGGCTGCAGCTGCTTTTCCCTCCCCTCCCCTGTAGGTGGCCGAGCTGCACTCCGGTCCGCGGTCCAGGCCGGAGTGATGGGAAGGTGCACACTGAGTGTGCACTTCCTGTCAGTCCGGCCGGGTACAGGAAACAGAAACTCCTGTTCCGCGCGGAACAGGAGTTTCTGTTTCCTGTACCCGGCCGGACTGACAGGAAGGTGCACACTGAGCACCTTCCTTTCACTCCGGCCGGGACCGCGGACTGGAGTGCAGCTCGGCCACCTACAGGGGAGGGGGTAAGAAGTAGGGGAGGGAGAGAGTAGGGGGGGGGAGTAAGAAGAGGGGAGGGGGGAGAGTAAGAAGAGGGGAGGGGGGGAGAGTAAGAAGAGGGGAGGGGGGGAGAGTAAAAAGAGGGGAGGGGGAGAGTAAGAAGAGGGGAGGGGGGAGAGTAAGAAGAGGGGGGGAGAGTAAGAAAGGGGGAGGGAGGGAGAGTAAGAAGAAGGGGGGAGTAAGAAGAGGGGGGAGTAAGAGGGGAGGGGGGAGTAAGAAGAGGGAAGAGAGGGAGTAAGAAGATGGAAGAGAGGGAGTAAGAAGAGGGGAGGGGGGATAATAAGAGGGGGGAGTAAGAAGAAGGGGGAAGTAAGAAGGAGGGGAGATAAGAAAAAGAGGGGGGTAAGAAGAAGAAGGGGGAGTAAGAACAAGAGTGGGGAGTAATTAGAAGAAGGGGGTAAGAAGAAGAGGGGGGTAAGAAGAAGAAGGAGGGGGTAAGAAGAAGAAGAGGGGGTAAGAAGAAGTAGGAGGGTTAAGAAGAAGAAGGGGGGTAAGAAGAAGGGGGGAGTAATAAGAAGAAGGGGGGAGTAATAAGAAGAAGGGGGTAAGAAGAACAAGGGGGGGGAGTAAGAAGAACACAGGGAGGAGGGGGTAAGAAGAACACAGGGGGGGGGGTGAGAACACACAGAGGGAGGAGTGAGAAGAACACAGGGAGGGTGGAGGGGGGATGAGAAGAGCACAGGGAGGGTGGGTGAGTGTGAGAAGAGACCGCTAGGGGAGGGTGGGGGAGAGGAGAGACCTCTAAGGGACAGAAGGGACAGCTCTATAGGACAGGGGGCAAGACAGGGAGCTCTTTAACACTACGCGCACACACACACACACACACACACACACAATGCATCCCTATACATACACAGAAACACACAATGCATCCCTATACATACACAGAAACACACAATGCATCCCTATACATACACAGAAACAGAACATGCTTCCCTTACACACAGAGAAACACGCAATGCATCCATTACACACACACACACAATGCAACCCTTACACACAAAGACAATGCATCATTTGCACACATACACAGAAACATACAATGCAAACCCTTACACACACATGCAAACACACACACTGTTTTCTTACATACACACAGAAAATCTCTTACACTCAATGCACACACATACAGACACACACCTTGCATCCCTTATGCATACAAACACAGATTCACACAATGCATCCCTCACACACAGCCAGAAACACATAATACATCCCTTATACACAAATACACACTGCTTCCACTACACACAAACACACTGCATCACCTGCACAAACTGGTATCCCTATAAACTACATACCATAAGCACACATATTAGATAACACATAACACATCCCCTACACACTCCACTCCCTGTGAGCGAGTTCATGGGTGGGTGGAACATATAAGTGGACTTATGAGTGGGCCTTATGGGCATACTCACCGTCAGGCCCTGGGGCCCAGACCTTGAGCTGTGTAAGAGGCCCCCAAAAAATGGAGCTGCTTCCAATTCTCCCAGAACGTTGAATTTTGTGACCACAGTTGCAAACAGCCTCCAGAGGTCCTGTTCTACACCAGACCAGTGGAGCCAAACTGCAGCCCATCATCATCCTCATCTAATTGTAAGTAGGCAATCTAGTATATTATTAGTGACACTAATCTATAATTTACCTCACATTAAAGGGACACTATAGCTTAATGAAGTGGTTGTGGTGTCTATAGCTGGTCCCTGCAGGCTTTTTAATGTAAACACACACTGTGCAGCACTGGCGTTAGTTCATATGGCAGATCATATGGGTGGGGCATTGTGATGTCACATGGGGGGGGCGGCAAATTTATATTTTGTCTAGGGCGGCAAAAATCCTTGCACCGGCTCTGATCCTGGGCAGGTGCACCAGTCTACTGGTGACCCACAGGAGGGGAATTCACTGATTGCACTGCACTCTCCTTCTGCCCAGACCCGTCTTGACCGCAGTGCAAGTGCCCTCTGCCCTCTGCCCCTAATTTACAGTGGCTCACACTCACAACAAGCAGTGCCTGGAGCCCTTTGCAGAGACGGAAACAAAGAGGTTCTGCGGCAGCTGGCCGTCCTGCAAGCATTACATTAAACAGCTGTTCCCCATGCAGCCACAGGTGGCGTTGTGCTGGGAGACTGTGATTACTCTTCACTTCCTCCCAGCCTACAGAGCAGCACATGGGAGAGAGAGAGGAGGAGGCATGATTTAATCTTACAATAAATCCTCTAAGCAAACCTTTATAAATTTGGGGGGATCAGCTCTGTTTCCACAGTTTATTGGTGTTTACTCTGATGTCTGTATTAATATTGAGGGATGTCTAAGTAGTAACATCAGTGTGTGTCAGCAGGGCCAGCCGTTGGGGTGGGCAAGCTGTGCGGTCACGCAGGGTGCCCTGACAACAGAGGCGCCCGGCAGACAACACAGCTCACAAGTTGGGTACACCAGCATATTTAATTTAAACGATTCGCTGGTGGTCCACTGGTGCGCACCAGCAGTAGGTGCAGTCAGATCATATCCTCTCCCTCGTGGTTCCGGTGCTCAGTTAGTGAGTCAGAGCACAGGCTCAGAGATTCTCAGCCTGTGCTCTGACAACATTGAAAGTCAGAGCCGTGAAGGAGCGGGTATGGCAAAGAGCTACTGATTAGCATAACATCAATATCCGTTATAAAACCAGAAAAAGGTGGGCATGGATGGTGAACTGATTTGGTGGCGCAATGGGCCACTTGACTGGTTTTGCCCCCCAGGCCTAAGGCTGCCAGTCCTCCCCTGGTGTTACTTGCAGACACATGATTCCAGGGAAAATATTCACACATTCACACATCCACACACTGGGCAAAGCTATCATATACAACATCTACTAACATACACGAGTGATTTTTGTGGTTTATAAACTGTTATATCCCTTTGGATTGACCTATATTGAGAAGACTGACCTACCATGGAGGGAACAGATCAGGAATCATATATCCAGTATAAGAACTGCATATAGGGATAACAAAACAGATCTTCTGGTAGCGAAACATTTTTTGGAACATACATTACCATCCCTGAAATTGATGGCCATTGATCATGTTCCTCCCCCCCCAGGAGAGGTGGTGATCGCAAAAGAATGCTTTTCCAATGGGAACTATATTGGATTAGAACTTTACAAACCGTTCTCCCAGATGGGTTGAATGAGACGTATACTCTGTCTGCCTTTCTATAGTATGGTATTATTATGGAGAATGTTGACTGTCCCCCGTAGCCTGACTAATACTGGAGTGGGGCGATTGGTGCTCACCCTTTGGGTTAAGCAACCATCCCTTAGGCCCAGTGAGATGATGGCTGACCACTGAGGTTTAACTATTATCAGTTGGTTTGATGTTTGATTATTGACATAATCCAGAGTGGGTGATTGGTGCCCATCCTTTTGGGTTAGGTTACTATCCCCGGCACTCAGTAGGATTATGATTCAATATGGGCTTTTACTCTACCTTGAGTGCCACTAACTCACAGTATAGATGCATAGGTTTACTCATGATCTGTTGAGGCTAATCAGTTTTGTACATAGGGGTCTGGTGTCTAGTATATATAATAAACACCGTCATTCTCCTATGATGTGATATGTGACATTGTTTCTGGCCTGATATCCTGAGTGGGGTGACTGGTGCCCACACTTTTAGGTTAGGCTACTATCCCTAATATTCAATAGGATAATTACTTAGCACTGGTTCCCAAATTAGTTTGGCTTCAATCTACTCTCTGTGTATATATGTATATGTATAGTTTCACTTAAGAAGCTAGTAGGTATATTTTCTTGCATATAGTGTTTTGGTTTATTCCTTTTGGTGGTCCGATAGCCTTATTTGGGGATATTTTCTGTCCCATTAGCAATTAGAACCCCATGAAGTACTCAGCAATATAGGGCATGTGAGATTAGTCGACCCTTAATATCAAGTTGGATTTTCATATTAGGCCATGGCTAGCACTGAGGCACTAATCCTAGCAGCACTGGAACAGGCAATCAGCACCAGATCAATAGAAGCTGGAGTCTACCACACCAGGCAAGACACAAGGTGCAGACTGTGCAAAGAGGCCTCTGAGACAGTCCAGGACCTAGTAGCCAGATGCAAGATGTTAGCAGGAACAGCATACACAGAGAGACACAACCAAGTTGCTGGGATTGTGTACAGAAACATCTGTACAGAATATGTAATGGACCTGCCTAGGTCCAGATGGGAGATAGCACAAAGGGTAGTTGAGAATGACAGGGCTAAGATCCTGTGGGACTTCAAGATCCAGACAGACAAGCAAGTGCTGGCCAATCAACCCGACATCATGGTGATAGACAAGAAACGAAAGACTGCAGTTGTGGTGGATGTGGCAATACCAAGTGATATAACATCAGGAAGAAGGAACATGAGAAGGTGGAGAAATACCAAGGACTGAAAGAAGATCTAGAAAGGATGTGGAAAGTGAAGGCAGTAGTAGTCCCAGTTGTGATAGGAGCACTTGGGGCTGTGACTCCCACGTTGGGGGAGTGGCTTCAACAGATTCCAGATGGGACATGTGAGATTGCTGTCCTAGTTTGGGACTTTTGTTGTACTGAGGAAAGTCCCAAACTGGGACTGAAACGTTGGCCATCTATGCACTTCTAACACTTTATGTAAGTGTTATTTTTTATATGTAGAAATAAATGCTCAGTTTTAAAAGAAATCTGTGTCTGTGAGTGCAGACTACCTTTTTGATTTGTTTGTTTGGACTTGTGACCACAGTCTAGCAACCGGTATTAAAACAGTGATTATATTAAAACAGGAGTGCAACGCAAGATTGAACTGTGTATATATATATATACACACACACACATTGCTTTGAATTCCCAATCCAGCCCTGTGCAGGGGAAGAACTAAATGAGTCAAGACTTTGGAGTTAAACCATTCGTGAACAGTTTAACACTTAAAGGTAGCCGGCACCAAGGACCTCCTGGCAGCTTAATAACATTCCAAGTAAGTTGTTATGAAGCCCAGAGTGTTTTTTTTTTTAACCCCTTAAGACCGCAGGACGTACTATGCCGTCCTTATTTTGGTGGCTCTAAAAGCCGCAGGACGGCATAGTACGTCCTGCGATCTTATGTACTTACCCAGTCGCCGGCGATCCCACGCCGGCGATCGCGGTATGGGGGACTTACCTGGGAGCCCAGGGAGTCCCCCTGCGTCCTCTTCAGCCGCCCAGGGCCATGTGATCGCGAGGTCCTTGCGAGGACCCCGCGATCACATGGACGGCATAGCCGTCCAAGGCATTGCCAGCAGGGGGAGTGCCTGTAATGACAGGTACTCCCCCTGCTGTCTGAAAAAAAAAAAAAAAATGTTAAAACAGTGTAAAAATAAATTATATATACTTAGATCATATATATATTTATTATATATATGATCTAAGTATATATATATACACACATATACACACATACACATAAATATGCATACACTGTCTACGTGTATTTTAATATTAATATATACATAATTATATATATATATTAATATCAAAATACACGTACAATGATATTGATTAAATATATATATAATTTTCATTATATATATATATTTATATATAATAAAAAATAAATAAATATATAAATACGTTAAAAAAATAAATAAAAAAATAATTAAAAAAAATAGATAAAAAATATATAAACATGCGTAATTTCGTTCTAACTGTATTTTAAAATTAATATATATATATTGATATCAAAATACATGTAGAACGAAATAATATATATATCTATATACATAAGTATATACGTATATATCACTATGTATATACCTATATATAAATAAAAATAATTAAAAAAAATTATATACATATATATACACACATATATATATATACACACATATATATATAATAATTCTACGCATATATTTATGTAATAATTTTACATAATTAGGTCATTTTATTAATTACAATTTGCAGGACCTGCCTGCCAACCCAGGCCAAATGTTCAGGGAATTACATTGTCTAGCACTATATTTAACTCTGTAACTTTCCAAGACACCATGAAACCTGTACATGGGGGGTACTGTTTTACTCGGAAGACTTCGCTGAACACAAATATTAGTGTTTCAAAACAGTAAAATATATTACAACGACGATATCGTCAGTGACAGTGACATTTTTTGCATTTTTCACACACAAATGGCACTTACACTGACGATATAATTGTTGTGATACGTTTTACTGTTTTGAAACACTAATATTTGTGTTCAGCGAAGTCTCCTGAGTATAACAGTACCCCTCATGTACAGGTTTTATGGTGTTTTCAAAAGTTACAGCGTCAAATATAAGGTTTGCGTTTCAGTTTTTTCACATTAAAATTCGCCAGGTTGCCTTTGAGACCGTATGGTAGCCCAGGAATGAAAATTATCCCCATGATGGCATACCATTTGCAATAGTAGACAACCCAGGGTATTGCAAATAGGGTATGTTCAGTTTTTTTAGTAGCCACTTAGTCACAAACACTGGCCAAAATTTGCGTTCAAATTAGTTTTTTGCATTTTCAAATATTAACACTAACTTTGGCCAGTGTTTGTGACCAAGTGGCTACTAAAAAAGACTGGACATACTCAATTTGCAATACCTTAGGTTGTCTACTTTTGCAAATGGTATGCCATCATGGGGGTAATTCTTATTTCTGGGCTACCATATGGTCTCAAAGGCAACGTAACCAATCTGGCGAATTTCAATGTAAAAAAACTGAAATATGTAACACGCTATATTTGACCCTGTAACTGCCCAAAACACCATAAAACCTGTACATAGGGGGTACTGTTTTACACGCGAGACATCGCTGAATACAAATATGTGTATTGTATTGCAGTAAAAGCAAACAGTATTATGACATTCACAGTTAGAATGTCACGTAGAACTAAAAAAATTTGAAAAATTCTTATTTTCTCCCATTTTTTAAATATTTTTTTCATATTAAATTATGTTCCATACCTAAATATTTGATGTTAAACGAAAGCCCCGTTTCCCCTGAATAAAATGATATATAATAATGGGGGGTGCATTTAATATGAAAGAGGTGAATTATGGTTGGACAGACATATATGCCAGGTTTGCCAGGTTTTGTTTACGTTTTTTTGGATCACAACTTGTACATTTGGCTGCGGTCTTAAGGGGTTAAGTTCTTCAGCACATACACTGATCAGCCACAACATTAAAATCACTGACAGGTAATGTGAATTACAATGATTATATCCTTACAATGAACCCTGTCAAGGGGTGGTGTATATTAGGCAGCAAGCAAACAATCAGTTCTTAAAATGCATCTTTTGGTAGCAGGAGAAATAGGCAAGCAAAAAGATCTGAGTGACTTTGACAAAGACCAAATAGTGCTGGCTAGACGACTGGGTCAGAGCATCTTCTTTCATTATATTGTGGTGTGTCCCCAGTATGCAGTGGTTAGTACCTACCAAAAGTGGTGCAGAGAAGGACAAATGGTGAATCAGCGTCAGGATCATAGGCACTCAAGGCTCATTGATGAACGTGGTGAGCGAAGGCTAACCCGTCTGATCCGATTGCACAGAAGAGCTACTTTAGCTCAAAGTGCTGAAAAAATGTAATGCTGGTCATGATTGAAAGGAGTCAGTACATACATTGCATCACAGTTTGCTGCTTACGAGGCTGTGTCGCCGCAAACCACTCAGAGTGGTCTCTATGCTCTGGGCAATGTTCTGCAGGGAAACCTTGGGTCCTGGCATTCATGTGAATATTGACACCTACCACTTACCTAGAGATTGTTACAGACCACGTGAACCCCTTCATGGCAATGGTGTTTCCTGATGGCAGTGTATAATGCACCCTGACACACTGCAAACATTGTTTAGGAATGGTTTGAGGAGCATGACAAAGAGTTCAAGGTTTTGCCATGGCCTTCAAATTTCCCAGATTTCAATCCGATTGCGTATCTGTGGGATGTGCAGGAACAACAAATCTGATCCATGGAGGCCCCACCTTGAAACGTGCAGGACTGTGATCAGTGTATAAGCACAGTATTCACACAATGATGCTTTCAACAGAGACCAAGTGCCACAGGCAGTAGAATAATATAATATTCCATTTGTTATATAATCTGTTGTTTGGACTGCAGTGGACTGTTTTTTCAATCTTCAAATCAATCAAATTTGTATTTTTATTTTATTTTGATTATATTGCATAGTATCCTAAAGATGTACATAAGACACGAGTGAGCCATTGTTTATACCCATTTATTTTTTTTTTATTTTTTTTGATAAATACAAGTATCGTTGCAAATCACAGGTTTGCACAATAAAAATCAAATGCAAAATTCCAACATTGGTTTAAGTCTAATAAAATACAAAAAACCTTATGAGGAAAGGGAGTTCTACCAATTTATAAAACAAAAAACAAAAAAAACAACTAATGGAAACATCAGAAGGCAGACTCTGGTTACCTGAAGGGTTTGCTTAGCAAGGAAAGTACATGGAAAAGGCAGCTCAGTTATTACATTACAGGAAGCTGCACACATGCAGATTTATTACGTCGATAACTATAACCACTATGTGTCTGGATACCCTATAATGTATTTTTGAGCAATGTTTTCTAAGTCCAGTAAATCATGGACTGGCAGAGGGGTGGAGAACATATTGCATGTTTTTCTGGCATTCACAGGTTGAACACGATGAACAGTGTGTGTTCCTACACACTCTCTGTTGATGTTGTACAAGACGTATACAATATATATATATAAGCCTTGGATCATTATCCTCTGCAAGCCTCTTGCTAAACACCTATGTTATATTTGTCAAGAATATTTTACTGGTTTCTTTTGCATGGTTTTTCTCCCCAATACTGCAGCCAAGATACAGTGATGATGAGCACATAATGTGCAATGCTATGATATGTTATATACAATGATGTATATACTGGTGTCACTAACAAACAGGAACTTCATGAAACTTTGAAAGTACGTGCATTCATTCTTTCTATAATACCATCATCATAACTCTCACACACCTTATTAAAGGGACACTATAGTTACCCAGACCACTTCAGCTCAATGAAGTGGTCTGGGTGCCAGGTCCCCCAGGTTTTAACCCTTCACATGTAAACAAAGCAGTTTCAGAGAAACTCCTATGTTTACATAGCAGGGTTAATCCAACCTCTAGTGGCTGTCTTCCTGACAGCCGCTAGAGGCGCATCTGTGACGTTGGATGCGAAATTCGCATCCAGCATGCAGAACGTCCATAGGAAAGCATTGAGAAATGCTTTCCTATAGACAGTTTGAATGTGCGTGCGGCACTTGCCGCGCATGCGCATTCTGCTCCACTCGGGAGCTGGCGCTGGCGGAGGATAAAGGTAAGCTGCTGAAGGGGTTTTAACCCCTTCAGCGCCACGGGAGGGGGATCCTGAGGACGGGGGCACCCTTAAGGCACTATACTATCAGGAAAACTGCTTTGTTTTTATGACACTATAGTGATTCTTTAATGTCATGGAAATTAATCTAGTTCTATGTATCTAAAACGTCTTACACAATTTTAACACTAGATGGCAACATAACAGTGATACAAAAATGACCAATTGGATGCTGACTGCCTATAGAGAGCTCACACTTTCTTGTACCTAGAACCTTGCTGATTCGCATAAACCCAAAGCCTGCCTCTTATACAAGCTTCCTTCACATGAAGAAATGTTATACTGTGTCCTCCCACTGGGAAGAGTCATAGTGTGGCTGATTTCTTGCTTAGCTTTTGTGTTCTACCTGCTATAAGGCTATCATTAACTACCCCCAATATGTTGCTGTTTTTACTGCTGAAGCTCTTTCTGACTTCGACCAACACCACCAAAATATCATTTTTATAACTCCCTACTTTGCTTACTTCTTTTAGATGATAAGCTTATTTCCATTATGATTCCCATATCACACAAACATTTCAGAATCACCAATAAACTTTGGATTCTGTGAAATTCTTTATCTACCAACACATAACTGGCAGTACATCTGGGGATCTGCTCTGTTTCATAAATTAGAATAAGATTTAATATGACAGTGAATTATATATAGAACTGTTGGTTTTCAAACACTGTTTCACCAAAGGGTGTATGTATATGGCTAAGGGTCCTGTCATACACGAAAGGTAGGTTCCTATTTTTTTTTTTTTTTTTACATATACTTCATTTAAAAAAAAAATGAAAGGATTATTATATTAAGACGTAGTTTAGTAGATACAACTGTAATCTGATTTGTAACAATGTTCTCCATTAACAATGGCATTGTAACATAGCCGCACTCTAATTCATGTCATGCTATATTAACAGCTCAGTAGTAATGCACACTATTTACATTTTCAACAGCAGTATTCTAATATTGCATGTACAGGTTAAAGTACCAGCAGGATAAAAAAAAGTACTAGAAGGATAAATCTGTGTTTTGGGCACTGCTGTAAGCTTGCATGGTACATTTGTGTGTTTTTATATATTTACTACTATCAGCAATTGCATTCACACATTTACTGGCAATGTCTTAGTCATTCAAGCATTTTCTGTGACAATGACTCTAGCATGTTATTGTAGATTGTATTGGATAAGATACCAAGCCTCAAGTCTGTTATCTTTCCCTGATTACATTATTGTCTTTAACACTGTGAACCAGCTGTCCTCAGGCTGGGAAGGTCACAGACGATGCAGGAACTAATGTGGTTTGTATGTGCTAGTGCTGGCTTGCCTCTGAAACTGAGTCCTCTGGCTGTCAGCATCATAGAAAACTTTAAGCTTGTGCAATTAGCCTGAATTTAGGCTGATTCGCTGTTCGGCCAAATGCCATATCTCCGAAGTGATATACCTACGTATAGCCGAGCAAACAACTAGTGTGACTGCCGAACATGTTTTTTGGTATTTGGAGTTCTGTTCGATTAATGGCTATGGGAAAGGGCGCTAAATGTGGATTTTATTCACAGATCATGTGAGAAGAGATCAGTAGAGGAGGAAAAGGAGGACCAATACAAAAAATCTATATTTATGTTTTTTATAGTTAAAGGGAAACTCCAGTGCCAGGAAAACAATCCGTTTTCCTGGCACTGCAGGTTCCCTCTCCCTCCCACCCCCCAAACCCCAGTTGCTGAAGGGGTAAAAACCCCTTCAGTCACTTACCTGAGGCAGCGACGATGTCTCTCGTCGCTGTCTCCTCTTCCGCGCCGCTCCTCCTTCTGACTCCGTTGGCCGGTGGCCGAGACCTAATGCGCATGATTTTCAATGCTTTCCTATGGGGAAATGAGCGACGCTGGAGGTCCTCACACAGCGTGAGGACGTGCAGCGACGCTCTAGCAAAGAAAATCTTTGCTATAAATCAGGAAGTTCCCTCTAGTGGCTGTCTAGTAGAGGTGGAGTTAACCCTGCAATGTAATTATTGCAGTTTATAAAAAACTGAAGTAATTGCACTTGCAGGGTTAAGAGTAGTGGAAGTTGGCACCCAGACCACTCAAATGGGCAGAAGTGGTCTGGGTGCCTGGAGTGTCCCTTTAATAAATAGTTTGGGGTTTTTTTTACCGCTCCCCCTCTTCTTGCCTGCATTGGTCACTTTTTCTAACTTGATCTGTGAACTAAATGATGGGAAAATGCACCTATCAGTGTACGAAAAAAAATATATATATATAAGTACTCACTTTTTATATAGATAGATATATATAGCTATAGATAAGTGAAGAAGAGAGGCAGGCAGGAATGCTGCAGGCATGTATACAGAGAGACAGAGAAGCGAGCACTGCCAGAGAACATGCCAGCCTTTGCATTGCCAGTACTCATAAACTGCAGTGAGAAACGTGTCCCTGGCCATCCCCAGCGCAGGCATCCCCTCCCGATGACCCTGATTTTTTTTTCGTTACAATTTTTGTCAGCCTCCAAGCCCGCCCATGCTGAGGGGATGATTGGGGAAGGCAAGGACCTTCCCTAAATGCTGTTAACTACTGCCAGGGGCCTCAAAATGCTGCCTCTGTCAGAGTGCCGCCTGGAGCCATGGTCCAGCACCTATGGACAATATTTATGTTATGTATTGTAGTAAATTTATATTAAGGGTGATTGGAATATGTGTTTTATGTACAGACTTTCTTCTTTAAAGAGTTACTCCAAGATCCATAACCACTCCAGTGATTTGAAGTGGACATGAGTCTGTATGTGCAGCGTTTCACTTTGAAACACGGCACATACGGGGATTAACATCTCTCTGCCGGAGGTGTAACACCACTTCATAGAGGTATCATCAGTCAGCCTGAAACTTGAATTCTGGGCTGGCTAATGTCAATTCTGTGCAACGTTAATTGCACAGAATGATAAGAATAGGCTGAGAGGGGTCAGCTGACACTCTCAGCCCATTAACTTCGACCACTGTGGCACTGGACTACCATTGGAGACTGGTGGGGACTCAGGCTCCGATGCTGTTGCTAAACCAGGCCAGGATAATTTTGGCATCACAACCATTACAGCAGGCTGTAGGGGTTATGATATTTGAAGTAACCCTCCAAGTGGCTCAGAGTAATACTCTTCAATATCCCTAAAAAATATTAATAAGCAATGTGACGTTATTTATAAAAAAAATATATAATTATCCTACTCACAGTGCAAACAACATACCTGAAAAAACACTTTGACAGATGGTACAGTGTAACGATGTTACAGAGGGAGAGAGAGATCTTCGATGGAGAGAAAGCACATTAATCGGAAATTCACAGAACAGTCCGTTCTATATACTGTAGCTATGACTATAATGATGCCTCAACTTTTAACTAAACCTCTGGCCGTATAAGGATATATAAGAACATAAAAATATGTAATATTCTACATGTGTATATTTTGCAGTACACTGATTGGCCCCTTTTTGCGCCCTTTTTTTCATGGACGATATTCTGATGACCCAAACTGTGTTGGAGGTCCCGAATTAAATAAAATTTCATTTCTAGAAAAATATTATTTAGCCGAACCTTATTTGCCCACAGTGCACAAGTCTAGAGGCTAGAGCTACAACAGTTAGCCAACCCTAGTGTATGGGATCTATTTACAACTTCTGTTTTAACAGCAGCAAATTAGATATTTTGTATCATATTAGGTACCTCCGATCCAAATTAGTAAAATCTGTAACATGAGATTATATTCTGATTGAGGATTAAGGGAGCCAAAGTCTAGAAACAGCAAGAGGATATAACCTGATAGAAAAAAAATCTTCCTAATTTAATTGCTGCCTTCTACCTGGACAACACATTATCCATCTATTAGCAGTTCACGTCTTTGCTTACTGACTGTATTCTTTTAGGAAACATTGTGATGATAGGGAAATACCCATATTTGCTTATTGTCGCTGTTTCCAGCCACACAAAAGGCTGTCAGGCCGCATTTGCTTTTAACTGCAAATTAAAGTCTCTAGGATCTATTATAACAACGTCTTATGGTTTCCAGACTGTTTTGCTGACAATAAAATTTTTACTCAAAGTCAATTACATTTTACTCCTTGTAAATAGCTCTTCCACTGCCACAGACTAATGACATCATGCTAAATGAGTGTTGAATCTGTGAGCAGCAGCACATGTTTTATTGCAAAAGTGTATTAACCAAGTTAAAGGCTTTATGGATCACCTACTGTTCTCTGAATTACCAAGCATTCCGTCCTACCTTAGTAGTTACCTCTAATGGACTAGTCCTGCACCATGATACTGCCGGAGGAAGTACAGCAAAGTATAAATGCTTGAGGTCTTCTCTGGGCTGCAATGATATTGCTGCTAATCTTTCAAATAATCCCTGCCATAAAAGAATTGCCAAGAAGCTGTTCTGCTACTTTAAAAGCTTGATGAAAGAGATGAAATAAGAAATGCATACTGTAGATTGATATTGACCAGTTTGTGGGCTTGCAGATGGCTTGTGTATAATAAGCAAGAGGCTTTAAAATAGTAGAACATTCTACCTGTACTTTACGAGAAAGTGCGGAGAGTTTGTCAGTTAGTGACACCGTTGTCCCAGTATTGAAGCTCCTCTTTGATCTCCTGAGAATGTTTTATAGGATGAGAAGAAAATCTATAGCAAAGAGAAAAAATGATGCCAGCAAAGGAGCTGAGGTGTTCTATCCAAAGATTAGGAGATACAGGTACAGGTCCTGCACAGTTTACTGTTAGAAGGTTATATCAAGGAATCTTCTTTATGTTTGCCCAAGAGGTGGGGTACCATCCAAGCTGTTCTCAGAGCCAACAGATGAATCTCGAGATGAACGGCCTTGCAAGAAGCGGATGATCTTCTCAATAGTGGCATCTTGGTACTCATGAGACCACCTGTTACGCAAGAGGAATATTCGATCTTTAATCTCTAACTTGTGTATTGTAGCGACTGGTTATAAGTATAATTTTCTGCATCATGCATGTAGCCAAACTGTCTCAAAACATGCAATAATTGTATGTTTGTACTGGTGGAATGTTCTTCAGAGTGTGACTGTCTTGAGTTTTAATTCCAGTAATAATGCCCCATTAATTTACAGACCACCAGACAGAGTTAATACATCTACTACTAAATAGTGTAATACATTCTAGATATAGATAAACAAACAGACAGACAGATATATCTATCACCTGTGTGGAAGTAAAAAAAAAAAAAAATACAAAATAGAGTATAGGAAAATAAAGGTAGAATAATGTGGATGTAAGGGTATCAAAGAACGTGCATTATGGGTTTTCAGTGGTACTCCACCCACATCCAACAATGTCTATCTGTAAGATATACAAAATATATGTAGCATTCAAACAAACAACGTACTTGATGCCATTGAATTTCAACACCGATCTCATGTCTTCTGGAAGGCTCATTGGATCTGGCCATTCAAAGTGATCAGTGACGGGCACAATGTTTTTACTGCAATTTAGTGCTGTGACAATTTCCTACAAGGCAGAAAAGGACCATTTTAATCTGTGATATGAGTTATAGAGTATAGGTAAGGCTGGGTTACACTTTGGTGGAAACAGTGGGTGGTTCTCCAGAACAGGATTACAGGCTTATACAAAACAAAAAAAGTGGCACAGTAAAGATAGCAGAGAGAATTCTGGGCTGGCTAATGTCAATTCTGTGCAACTTTAATTGCACAGAATGACAGGAATCGGCTGAGAGGGGTCAGCTGATGCTCTCAGCCCATTAATTGTGACCAATAAATAACAGGTGACAGAAAGAAATTACTACTTGTGTTAGAGAGAATGTGGTGTCTATCTACATATGCTTTCACACAAGAAGCATGGGTTACAGCTAGCCTTAATCTGAGTGCAATGGGACTAGTTATTTTGGCTACTGGCTTTTATCACTTTCAGTGTTATACTTTTAAGACTATTAAGATGATTTATATATTTGTGACATTTCCCAAGATGTAAATTTTATCCAACATAAGTAAAGGAGGGTTAATGGGGATTCTGTATTGTTACCTTATGCACCCAATCCTTGCAGTCGTTGTCCCCCATGCATTTGTCCAACGATCCGGCAGACAGGACTAAGATGAAGTTCCTAGCGCTGATCACGCTTTGAATTAATTTTTCCTCAAATCTCCCTGCCTCTAACTTCTCCACGTCAATGAATGCACTGAAGCCATGTAGGTATAGGTGGACTTTAAGGAGGCTGCCAAAACATAGAGAATCAGATTCATTTTCTGAAATGAGTGCATTCTGTGTAATGCATGCTAATACTAAGTACATTGATTGAACACAAGCAATAACCATTTTTAGTTGTATTGTACATCTGGCCATAGAAAAAGTCGCAGTTACACACCTGGCCAGCTGTGATCCTGTGTTCCGGCGATAGCTGATAAACACATCTGGACCATCAGCACTGGATTTGCCTACACTGCATGGCAGAGGAGAGTGCAACATCTCTGTAAGACAGGTATATACCATGTTTATACTGTCAGGTAAGGCAATTATATAGTGACAACCCCTCTATTTTCTAAACGGGCGTAGGCAACCTTGTGTATCTAGAAATTATTTCCAATCTACATTATTATGCTCATAGGAGTTCTGAAGTACCCTGATTTATCACCTGCATTTACCATGCTACCTTCACGAAGGATGACTAGTTACTGAAATGAATGGAGATATATATTTATTGCTGTATTGTATAGCACTTCAAACATGACCTATATGCTACGGTAAAATTATAAACCAGACACAGCTTTTGTATTATAAATATAATAATGAACAAAGGGAAAGAATGCCCTTTCTGTCATTATTCACTGGAGATTTTAGCATTCACCATTTTACGGCCATTTTTACACAATTTCACATAGTTTTAGTTGAGTTCACATGCAGAGGTAGGGAATACATTGGTGCTACATGATGTGTATTGTGCTCATCATGGGAGAACTTGCTGAATGGTGTTGAACAATTCTGCAGAGTTTCAAAGCTCACACAGATTTGCAACACAGGATCAACAAGTTCCACCAAGAATAAGTTTTAACTGCCTAATCTCATCAAAGTAGTTATGGTGTCTAAAGTCCCCTGCTGCCATGCTTCCATTCAGAAGTAAAATGTTTTTAATATGCTAAACTTGAGTCACCAGCAACCCATCCCCCTGTGCTGCTTAGGTTTATGAAGAAGCATTATCCTGAGCAGCAGTGGGCAGATATGATGAGAGTGTCAGGTGATAGCTTTCAGCCATCAGGGCACCACTATCTAAATCATGGGTCGTCAACCTGGTCCCTACCACCCACTAGTGGGCGTTTCAGGATTCCAGGTGGGCGGTAGGGATTTCAGCGGCTAAATCCTCCTTTTGAGAGAGTGGGCGGGCGCGAGTGCACACATGAAAGTACGAACGTGCGGAAAAATGCGTACAAGCGAACACGTGCATGCGCGTGCAAACGTGTAACACGTGGAAAGAGGAATGGGAGGGGTGGGAGCTGATAGCAGGGACAGGCAGAAGCTGAGCAGAGCAGTTGTCAAATAGGAGAAAGGAAAGTTATAGGCAGGACAAGGAGAGAATTGTTGTTGTCTAATAATAATAAGTGGGCTAACTAGCTCAGCCTTACTTTTGTACATTGCCATAAGGAAGGTAAAAGAAAAGCACACAAAAAATTGAAAAAAGGGGATAAAATAAAGGAGGAGAGTACTTGTAAAAAAAAAAGGAGAAAGAAGGAGCAGAGTACTTATAGAATAGGAGAAAGAATGAGCAGAGTACTTGTAAAAAGGAGAAAGAATGAGCAGAGTATTTGTAGAATAGGAGAAAGAATGAGCAGAGTACTTGTAAAAAGGAGAAAGAATGAGCAGAGTACTTGTAAAAAGGAGAAAGAAGGAGCAGAGTACTTGTAAAAAGGAGAAAGACGGAGCAGAGTACTTGTAGAATAGAAGAAGGAAGGAGCAGAGTACTTGTAAAAAAAAGGAGAAAGAAGGAGCAGAGTACTTGTAGAATAAGAGAAAGAATGAGCAGAGTACTTGTAAAAAGGAGACAGACGGAGCAGAGTATTTGTAGAATAGGAGAAAGAAGGAGCAGAGTACTTGTAGAATAGAAGAAGGAAGGAGCAGAGTACTTGTAAAAAGGAGAAAGAAGGAGCAGAGTGCTTGTAGAATAGGAGAAAGAAGGAAAATAAAAAATATAAAAAAGAAAAGGAGAGAATTGTTGTTGGCCAATAATAGTAAGTGGGCTAAGGAAGGTAAAAAAAAATAGATTGAGGAAGGAGAGGAGGGGAGCTGATGCACAGATGAGAAATCATATTATGAGCAAACAGAGAAGTCGTCTGATTATCACCGAAATTGTTCCTTACGAAAATCGAACCAGATATCAAATATTTAGTCTCACAGCATCAGCCTCATGGATCTCATTAATCACTAGTAAAGGTAATTTCAATTTACTTTGTTTTCTCATTAAACTTTATAAAGTTTAAAACATTATAAACCTACATAAAGTAGAAATAAAAAGATAAATGTACGTACATTTTTTTAAAACACCCTCCTTTCTAAAATATATACCGCACTTGTGCGAAAACTGGTGGGCTGTAAGGAAATTTTCCCATCAAGAAAGATGCATTAGTGGGCGGTAGTTTGAAAAGGGTTGACTACCCCTGGTCTAAATGAAGACATATTGTACCTTTGAATAAAACCACCAGCTTGGGTGTAGAAGTGATACCTTTATTTAAGGGTTTCAAACTTTCGGGACACTAAGATCCCCTCATCAGACTTATTTATTACGTGAAGCATAAACCTATTTATATATAGCCAATAGATTGTAAATATGTTAGCCAATTAATGTATCAGTTCCAAAACTTTTTTTTGTTAGTTTTTTATTCAAGGGCGTAATGGGCTCTCATCTAGTCAACAGCCTAACATTCTACCAACAAATTGCTACATGAATATAAAAATTTAATATTCTGTTGGTGATTTTATTAGCAGGCACATAAGCTTATATGGACACATCATTTCAAAAATCAAGATTTCAACAATATTCAACCTGTAAACACCACTTTACCCCAAACAAAGTAAATGTCCTTGATACTGAAACTAAATGCATATGTCTTATTGTTATAGTGTAGGTAAAAGAGCACATATTTAAGAAAAGGCAGTGGTCCGTTAACTGTCTTACCTCTTGCAGCTGATAAGATGCGTACTCGATGGAACCCTATCTTAATATGACAGTCCTTCTCTAGCTGCTGTTCGGTTACATGGTGCAGGAAGTTACGGTCAATGCCACAAGTAACCAGATTGTAAGTGTACTGTCTGAATCTTGGTTCAACACTGCCTAACCAGTCAGCAAGATTACTACGGTCACAAGTGGAATAATTGGCAAATGTCTTCAACTCGACTAGTTCCCGCAAAAATCTGGAGAAAGAAAAAAAAAAGGACACATATTGCACAAAACAAATGGCAACAGACAAACCTGGCTATCACGACTACTGAATTTTAATTCTCACCTGCGGAGGCAAATTATTTTATACAATTAACCAATCCATTGCTAGCATGTTGTCTATATGTTTTGAAGTTTACATTATTATTATTATTGTATTGGTATGAATATGTATGAAAATATAGTGGAATTTATAGGTGAGAGAAGTTGAAGTTGCATAATGAGCTACCTCCATCTCTCCCATTGACAAAATGATTTGCCTTACAGGGTTACATCATATAGCAGTTTCACGACAGGGAAACAGTATTCTATAAAATCAGAGATTGGTTGCCGCTCTAATCATGTGGTGTATCTACTTCAGTTCCCATGTGGGAGTCAATATGTGGGCCGCACAAAGAGATGTCTGAAAGTTAGATTTTTAGAACATATCAATAATGTTGATAAGGTGATAATTAATAATGAAAAACTAAATATCGGTCCTGGAGTTAGGACGTATAATATTTTGTATCACTCTAACTCAATTTGAACATTATTTGAATATAATCTTTTTGTATTATTCTAAGCAATATGGATATGTAATTTGAATATATAAATAATCTATGTCACTTTACACTTTTTGTGGTTTTGCTATTAAGAGAATTTATTATTTAAAGTCACCACATTGGCTCTACTGGTCATGCCAATATTTTATAAAATATTATTGTCACTATATAAATTTGTTAATGAATTAAGAGATAATTAATTATCTAAAATCACTATATTGGCTCCACTGGTTATGCCAATATTCTATGAGATATCATTGTCACTATATAAATTTATTGATAAATTAAATATTAGCATTGGTTTTTGCAAAATTTAAATGAATACTATGAATGATCAACTCAGATGGGGAGTTTTTTTCATTCATTGTTATGGTGTTTTAGTAAGTTAATTGATTAAATACGTTAGAGGACATTTCATTACTATTATATATATATTTTTTTATTAAGATGAAAATTTGGTTTCTAATAGTCTTCTCTTTCCAGCTTTTTATGTATAACTATCAGGCTTTAACTGACATCCGAGTCCATTATTACATGGTGGAACGCACGGCCATGTCTTTTTTCTCGAGCGTGGAACGCAAATGATCACATGACGAAGAATTTCACCACGTGATGCACGCGTAACGTATGACGTACGCGGAAGTGGTAGAACTTTTCAACGGACTCGGTATTGCTTTTTACGGCGAAGTGGACACACCTGAGAGAAGGAAAAGGTGGACGAATCAGAGCTGGAAGATGAGAGGACAAACACTATTCCACCAATGACTGAAAGGGACTAGCCCTATGTAAGATGTTTTTATTGTTAGCTTGTTAGGGTGCTGTTTTCATTTTATGTATCTGTTACTGGATGAGCATTGAAAGAGGTCCCTGAGGAAATCCTGTTTGCACAAGGACGAAACGCGTAGGACCAGCTTCTTTTATTTATATTGCTTTTATTATTTTATTTTAATTTTGTACACCCTCTTAAAATCTTTGTAAGTGAATAAATTGCCTTTGGAGTATTCCGTATGGTTGCTGTTTCTTTGGAATCTTTGGCTGACCTGGATCCCCTATTGGCTATCACTTGAGGAGGGAAAATCAAAAGGAAAGAAACCCCCCATTTCCATCGAGGGGAGGCACCCATAACACGCTTTATCTTTCTGGAATATGTGAGTGCATATCAACCACTGCAAGTTTTATAATAGTTTTGTAGCAATATTTTGTCCTCTATTATAGGTATACTAGCAGATACCCAAAATAGCCCATCAATTACATTGGTATGAATATGTATGAAAATATAGTGGAATTTATAGGTGAGAGAAGTTGAAGTTGCATAATGAGCTACCTCCATCTCTCCCATTGACAAAATGATTTGACTTCTATGAAGAGCTGACATAGACTGGCAGACTGTTGGATATTAACTGACTGTCTGACACATGTCTGTGGACTGGAAGGCACTATTCTTGACTGGATGAAACCTTTCTTATCTGGAAGTTCACTGAGACTAATCTCAGGTGTACTCGACTCCATGTTTGTATATCTGGTTTGGAGAACCTCATGGGCCCATTTTGTCCCACATTGCATTTGCAGTATATGTGATTACAATGGATTACAGTAAAATATATAATGATGTAGGATAAGATTTCAGCCAGTGAGGGAGTGGGTATTCTATGTTCCAAAAGCACCTGTTCCAATGTTTTAAGCCCAATGCATATCTTGCTTACAGAAAAAAAGCAGGTGTAGGCATTCGCTATAATGTGAACAGGCAGCAGTAAACTTATAAGGATTCCCAAACCTTGCGTAAGATACAGAAATGTGACAAAACAACAGGTGATAAACCGCGCCAAAAAGAACTGAAAAAAAATCACACGGGTATACTCAATCTTAACAATAACCCAATAATGTGTAATAAATTATGTATATACATACTCTCTCTGGAATAAAGTGATTTTGTATTTCTGTACCAGGAAAACCTCAAAATAAAACAGAAAAACAACAAAAAATAGTGTAATATGTCTTAAATGGTTTTACAGATAGTTAAGCATATAGGTGTCTCACTCACACTTTTATGAGCTACTGAGAGCTCTGCTGTGTAGCGCTTTGACGATACAATCTCCGTCTTGGGATAAATGTAGATCCACAATTTTATGTGTCCAGTATGACTGGCATATAAAACAAAGCAGAGAGGGTCTAATTGTGCAATATGTTAAAATATATAAGGTGCACAAAAGCAAATTATCCTACTTACACTTTGGAGAGCAATAAACTTGCTCTGGTGGTATAATCCCCACCCGAGCACGTGCAGGAACCAGAATAGTTGTTCAGCAGAGAGTTCTGTTTTATTTTGAGGTTTTCTTGGTACCGAAATACAAAATCACTTCACTCCAGAGAGAGTACGTATATACATCATTTATTACACATTATTGGGTTATTGTTAAGATTGAGTATACCCGTGTGATTTTTTTCAGTTCTGCTTGGCGCGGTTTAACACCTGATATCTTGCTTACTGACTACCATAAGACACCACCTGATGTAATCTCTTAATTCCACAGTTCTAAATAGAATCAAATCAAATTATGCAGTTCCAGGTATTGATGTTCTCCCAGTCATACAACCAAGGCAGTAGAGAGAGGGTGCAGACTAGCTTTGTTCCCTAGCAGCTTTCTCCCTCCCCTTCCCTCCCCCTCCCCCCCCCCCTCCAGATTAAAAAATCCAGAGAAGCTGATGCATAATAAATTGCCTTTACTGCTATTATTATTGTGTGGTGATATAAAACAAAGTTTGTGTAACTATGATTGGGTTTGCCTAAAACAACCACAAGCTGAGGCATTTGTTCCTCTGGAATAACTGAAATCATTGTATCTTAAGGTAGCCCTTATTGATCAGTGTGACCACCAACAAATCCAGTTATCTTTATAGCAACACAATAATGGACTGCCTGACAAGTGAATTGGGAGGCTCATTAAAGCAGATTACAATGTTATGGAGCATTAGAAACTGTACCAATGATGTTGTGGAAGAATAGACATATATGCTGGGAAAAGAACAAAGGAACTGGTAACATGTTTTCAATAGAGTGGGTACAATAAGAACAGATAAGGTATTCAATATGAGAGAGCTCTTCAAATCCTATATAATAGTATGTACCGATTTCAGCATTTACTGCATTGAAGGGTTAGTTTTTAAAGAAATCACAATCCAAAATTCAAAAACCATTTTACTGCCAGCAATGAAACCAACATCAGAAAATGATCAAGCTGAGACCAGGCTAAATTCTTGATTCACATGTTACTTTCATATTGTCGAGCTCTATAGGCCGATATCGATAGATTGAAGGTTAGGGACAGCCAACTGCACTGATGATTCTGCCAGGTGACAGTTGTGTTACTAACCCATTAGGTTTCATAATGACATTGCACTGTGTGTGTGTTTTTAAATACAGATCATTTTTGAACGTTGTGCAGATCTGTGTGTGTTTGATACATGTATGATTTCACTATGTTATATTGTAGTTACATTGCTTATTTGCCCTTTAATTGGTCTAAATGAGTAACAAGGAATCTTTAGTTGACATTGCTTGTATACGTCATAAGTCAGGGTAGGTGCTTGCGTTGTGCATTCTGCTCAATTGCAAAAATGTTCAGGCTACTGGCTACTGTTAGAATTATATATTTTATTGCAATTGAAGTACGAATCACTGAATTAATATTACATTTGGAGAAAAAGCCACACATCTAGTTCTTGGGCATGTAAAGAATTAATGATCTATGTTCCGTTCCCAAGGTTACTGCCCTAAAACAAGGGTGAGTCATGTGCGATTTCTGTTTGGTTGGGTCAATGCCCTATTCAATAAAGAGCTTTCAGTGTTCCTGTGTTAGGTCAATTTAATGAAATGTATTCACTTCATAAGCTCATCTCGATTGTATATCATGTGTGTGTGTGTACATGTTGAGAAATATCGGTAATTTTAAAATCAATATATCAATGGAGTGGCTTCAGTTTGGAAAATTATAATTTCATGTACAATGAATGCCTATACGAGACATGACACTTACCTCTTGCGAGTGATACTGGAGATCATTCCCAAGTCATCCCTCAAATCTAACTCTGACAGCCTTAGAAGGAGATCTCCATCAATCTGGTGCTCCTGCAATTATAACCACAATGATGTTTGATTGATACTGACTATATAATAGTTAATGTAAACCTGTCTATCAGAAGGCTTGTATCCTTTCTGCCAAACTCACTACATCCACCACTTTTTCTGCCCAAGGCTACATACCAGGAGCTTCTGCCTGCTAGTAAGAAGGGAAGTAGAGGAGTGGACAAGTGAGTGATAAATGAGATAGAGGAGTTGAGAGCGGTGGGTCTCGTATGATGGACAGATAAACTTGGTTGTGACATGAAAGTAAAGATTTAGCGCAGGCTATTTGTACTGAATGCATCCTGTGAGTTTTTCTCCGGCACCATTCGTGCCAGAAACGAGTTAGTTTTCACTCTGGAGGGAATCTAATTATCTAACAGGGGTCCACTTTGTACCTTTGCATCCTAACAAAGGGGATGTAAGTCCCTCACCACACACTATTCAGCAGTCATTAAAAGTAATCATGCAGGCTGCAATGACCTGTGTAAGAGGTTGTAACTTACTGCACGTTAGTGTTATGCCAACATATAGACATATTTACAATATGGCAGCATTTTTAGGAAGCTTCATTCTCAGAGCCATTAGGTACCTTAGAATCAGGGCCGTCTTTAGCGCGGGGCAAACGGGGCAGCTGCCCCGGGCCCAGTTGCTCCTGGGGGGCCCCAGAGCAGCTGCTCCGTGGGCCCCGCGATTTGCGCAGCCACCCTTGGACCCGGCAGTGCGGCTGCACAGAGCCGCACCATCCCGCATGCTAAAGAGGGCCCCCGGGTGGCCCATGCACAAAGGGCCACCCGGGGGGCATGTGCCAGCAGGGGCCCAGTCGGGCGCAGTTACGCTTAAACAGCGCGACCGGGCCCCTTCCTGTTCGGCAGCCGGATGGGAGGAAGTGAGTGCCGCGCGTCACTTCCTCCCACCGGAGATTAGAGCCGCACAGGAGGAGAAAGGCAGGGAGGAGGGGAGTTTCAGAGTGGAACTCCCAACTACCTCAGCCTGCCACTGGACTCCAGGGAAACCACCCTCCAGAAAAGGTAAGGGTGGTTGGAGGGTGGCTAAATGTATGTTAGTATGTTTGTGTGTGTATGTCTGTGTCAGTATTTCTGTCTGTGTGTGTGTGTGTCAGTATTTCTGTCTGTGTGTGTCAGTATTTCTGTCTGTGTGTGTCAGTGTGTGTGTGTCAGTATGTCTGTCTGTGTTTCAGTGTGTCTGTGTGTGTGTCAATACTTCTGTCAGTGTGTGTGTGTCAGCATGTCTGTGTGTGTCAGTATTTCTTTGTGTGTCAATACTTCTGTCAGTGTGTGTGTCACTATTTATGTGTGTGTCAGTATGTCTGTCTGTGTGTCTGTGTGTCAGTACGTCTGTCTGTGTTTCAGTGTGTCTGTGTGTATATCAGTATGCCTGTGTGTGTCAGCATGTCTGTGTGTGTGTCAATACTTCTGTCAGTGTATGTGTGTCAGTATTTCTGTCAGTGTATGTGTCTGTGTGTTTGTCAGTACATCTGTCAGTGTATGTGTCTGTGTGTCAGTATGTCTATGTGTGTGTCAGTGTGTCTGTGTGTATGTCAGTGTGTCTGTGTGTATGTCAGTATGCCTGTGTGTGTCAGCATGTCTGTGTGTGTGTGTGTCAATACGTCTGTCAGTGTATGTGTCTGTATGTGTTGCAGTATATCTGTCAGTGTATGTGTCTGTGTGTGTATGCATGTGCGTCTGTGTGTGTGTCAGTATGTCTGAATGTGTGTCAATATGTCGGCCAGTATATATTTGTGTGTCAGTGTATGTGTGTGTCAGTATGTATCTGTGAATGTTTTAATATGTCTGTCTGTGTGTGTATGTGTCAATATGTCAGTGATTGGGGGTTGGGCGTAATTGGGGGGTTGGTGGATTGAGAGGGTCGCAGGGCCGAGGGGGCCCAACAAAATTCTTTGCCCAGGGTCCTATTCATATTATAGACGGCCCTGCTTAGAATAGCCCATAAACAGGGTGCTCAAACATTTTTATGTGTCTCTTTTTGTCCAGCCTGCTAATTACGGCTTCAATTTTATATTTTGTGGATAAACTATATATTAAATATATTTATATATATAACAATCAAAATATTAAAATATGTTATATTTTTATATTATTTTAAAGTTTTTTTTCCAAAAATAATAAAATGTTTGAAATGGTTATACAACAATATTAAATTGAGGCCTACATGACAAAATAAATCTACATTGATGTGAAGTGAATAACATTGATTATATCATTATAATGGCACCTGTCATGGGTTGTGATATATTAGACAGCAAGTGAACAGTCAGTTCTTGAATTGTATGGGCAAGTGAAAAAAATGGGCAAGTGAAAAGATCTGATTGACTTTGACAAGGGCCAAATAGTGATGGCTAAACGACGGGTCAGAGTATCTACAAAATGGCAAGTCTTGTGGGGTGTTCCCAGTATGCAGTAGTTAATACCTACCAAAAGTGGTGCAAGGAAGAACAAACGTTAAACCGGTGTCAGGGTCATGGGCATGGGCACCCAAGACTCACTAATGCATATGGGAGCAAAGGCTAGTCTGTCTGGTCTGATCCCACACAAGAGCTGCTGTAGCTCAAATTGCTAATACACCTAATGCTGACCATGATAGAAAGGTGTCAGAACACACAGTGCATCACATATGGGACTACGTAGCCGCAGACCGGTCAGATTGCCCATGAAGACCCATGTTTACCGCTGAAAGCACCTTCAATGGGAACGGGAGCAATAGAAAAAGGTTGCCTTGTCTGACGAATAACATTTACCTAGGGATGGGAAAGCTGTAGGATGCACTTTGGGAAGAAGGCTGGCCAACTGAAGCAGTGTTATGCGGAATGTTCTGTTGGGAAATATTGGCTCCTGGCATTCATGCAGATGTTATTTTGACACGTACCCCCTACCGAAAGATTGTTGCAGACCACACACACCCTTTCATGGCAATGGTGTTCCATGATGGCAGTGGCCTCTTTCAGCAGGATATGGCACCCTGCCACACTGTAAAAATTGTTGAGGAATGGTTTGAGGAACATGACAAAGAGTTCAAGGTGTTACCTGTGCCTCCAAAATCCCCAGATCTCAATCTCATTGAGCATCTGTGGGGTGTGCTGGAACAGAAAATCTGATCCATTGAGGATCCACCTGACAACTTTCATTACATTCAGAGGTCTTGTGGAGTTCATGCCTCAACGCATCAGAGCTGTTTTGGCAGCACAGTGGGAACCTATACAGGCAGGTGGTTTTAATGATGTGGCTGATCGGTGTATTTCTGCTTTCATGATAAAATGTCAGTCCCTTCTGAAAAATGCAAGATAAAGGATACCATATAATCTTTAAATCTTTTATCAACTCAGTATTTTTTTTTAAATGCTGACCAAATAAATGTTGTTTTTTTAGGTATCCCTAAATGGAAGTAAACACGCACTTTTTTAGTTTTATCTTGTGTTTATGTGCTAATTACACATCCATTGTTTTAAATAAATGTTCCTCTCATTATCATTTTTCAAATGAAATAACTTAGTAGTAAAGTTTAAAAACAAACACTTGCAAACAACATACCAAAAAGCTCTGGGAGTATTTGATAAAACCGATTTGCTTCAGCCAGTGTTGAACTTCCAAGGGTTTCCAATTGGGAACAGAGCGCACAATTCGGGATGGGACCTCCTCTCCCATCATACGAAGAGCCTTTTTAGCCAAAGAAGAAACTGTGCCATCTACAGAGTAAAACACTATCCTCTTCAGACTATGCGTTGCTCCAATTTCAGTAAGTACCTACACACAAAAAAAAAAAAAAATGGCAACAATTCCTATTTTGCAATAACTGTATTATAGGGAAGTGAGTTGAAATTGTTTTAAATTAAACAAGACTTCTATCATTCTATGTGGAGGATACAATTAAAAAAGGATAAACATTTTTATAATGTACAAAGGATAAAGTCTCCATAATACAGATGTGCATCAAATGTACATTAAAATGCAGATTAGATCCCCTCTTCAAAAAAAAAAAATAAATAATAATACTAAAATTTGAAGAATGGTATTTCTAACACACTCCGATGCTATGTAACAATATGCAAATCAACATATGCATTTCTGCTTACCTTTCAGTAAAGACTTGCTACTTATACATAGCTTTATGGCCAAACGGGTTCTGGGTTGTCATCAAAATAAATAAATAAAAACTAAGTAAAAGAAATAGAAAAGTGCTGCGGATGGTGGGATGCCAGGTTTATCGCCATCCAAACTACTCTTTTCCCTCTCTCTAGTATCTCTTGTGCACCTCCCATGGCTCCCATGTTTATGGACAAAGTGTTTAGGACCTGTGCTATCAATTTGTCCATTAGGTATGTGCCTTTGCTTTTCATTATAACTACAACATAAGAAATAAGAATTGCACCTACCGACCACACAAGGGTGGAAGGAATCCAGTTCTGCCCAAACAGGTATACATTCAGGAAAGTTGAAAAAAAATACTAAAATAAAAGAACAATCAAGAGAAAGTAGAGGAATAGGGTAAATTATCCTTAAGCAGTGGGTTTCCCTCTTTTTCCCTCTTTTTCTATCCTTAAGGATAATTTACCCTATTCCTCTACTTTCTCCTGCTAGTTCTATATTTTTAGTAGATTTTTGGTGAAGTCAATTCACTAGGGGGTTAACCCCCACCTAGGAGAAACCTATCTGGTATCTTTGTTTTTTTTATTTACAAAAAAATACTACCACTTCATTTCAAAAATAGTGTCCCTTTATTCAGGTGCCCAAAGTGTAAAAAAGCAATATTTTGACCGCTGCAACAGTCTTCATCAAGCTGCACCTGTTTCGAACTGTTGCCACTCTTGGGCCACTGCTTCAGGTAAGGCTAGACTGATCATATTAAAGAGCCTCTGTTCCCTTTTAGTCATACCCTCAATTGGCTGGGTCAGGAAATCTCAGGGGTTAAGGTCAAAGTGCCAATGGAATATGATGGATACCAGCAAGCAAATCTCCAACCAGAAAGCTGTGGCAGAACTGCCCATTCAAAATAATTTAATGCGTGCAGTATACCATTGGAACAGCGTTTTAAAGATTGCTCCTTGAGGGTTATAGATATGGAGGATCAGGCACACGCCTCCCATATATCTTCCCAGTTTTTCCCCTACAGCACCTCCAGGTAAGTCTCCAATTACTCCACATATCATTCCTTGATGATGAGCTTATATTTTGGTATAATAGAATGATTATTCCTGTTTGGGTGGTTTCTTCTCAACAAAGCTTTTTTTAAAAATTTCAGGGGAATTGGGCACTGTTTTCACTTCTGGTTATGTTGCAAAGTCTCTTTTTTGCATATATTGGAAGTAAGCCCCATGCGGCAGGTGAGCTGACTGCTGTAGTTCTGAGAAGGTGACTATTTCTTGATCTCTATACAATTGTAAAAATCTCTACAGCCCTGTACTGTCTGTGCCTCATCCAAGGAAGAAACACTCTGTTGCTTAGAAATATGGTCATTGGAGAAGGAAAGGATCACAGAGAGTACCGCTCATCAACTGCTTATTTTCAAGGAATTATGGATAGATGGGCATGATGTTCTCAAAAGAGCAGTCTGCAAGTTAGTAACCCACAATGCACCCATGAGAAGGCATTCTAGGTCTTACCTAGCATCTACAGTTGCTGGGGAGTGCCAGTGGATTACCTTTGCTAACTGCGCCGCTAGGTAGTAAAAGTATAGGTGAGGAAGGCCTAGACCACCTGCCATTTTTGGACAGTATAGTTGGGTTTGGGCCAATCTGTGTCTTTTATGATGCCAAATGAACTTATCTATGGCTGCCTGCGGGTAACTCTTATCAGGAGCAGTTGGAACTAAAAGAGAATCCTGGCTAAAAAATTAATTCATTATTATTATTATTTAATTATTTATATAGCGCCAGCAAAATTCTGTAGTGCTTGTATAATGGGTGGACTAACAGACATGTAATTAATTAATGTAATTAACCAGACAACTGGATGTACAGGAACAGAGGGGTTGAGGGCCCTGCTCAATGAGCTTACATGCTAGAGAGAGTGGGGTATAGTGACACAAGGCTATAAGTAGGGGTAATGAAATAGGTTGCTTGAAAAGTATTCAGTGGGAACTTAGTAGGTTATTTTTGACAGTTGCAGGAGAGGAGCCATGGGGGGGATGGGGGGGAATGAAAATCCGCTAACAGCTTAAATGATATGCTTTCCTGAAGAAGTGTGTTTTCAAAGATTTTTTGAAGGAGTGGAGACTGGGTGAAAGTCTAACAGAGAAGGGAAGGGAGTTCCATAGAAAAGATGCAGCCCTGGAGAAGTCTTGGAGACCAGCATCAGATGTGGGAGTACGGACAGAGGATAGGCGTAGGTCTTCGGCAGAGCGCAGGGGCCTCGACGGGACATACTTTTGTATTAGGGAGGATAGGTAGGTTGGAGCAGCATTGTGTATGGACTTTTAGGCAAGCACCAGAATCTTAAATCGAGCCCTATATCTAACTGAAAGACAATGTAGGGACTGACATATGGGGGAGGCGTGGGAGGTGCGGGCAGACAGGAAAATGAGCCTTGCCGCCGCGTTCATAATAGATTGTAGCAGTGCAATCTGGGAATACGTAAGACCACTGAGAAGGGGATTGCCGTAGTCAAGACGAGAAACAACAACAGCATGGACCAGCAGCTTAGCCGCATCTGGTGTTAAAGGGACACTATAGTCACCTGAACAACTTTAGCTTAATGAAGCAGTTTTGGTGTATAGAACATTCCCCTAAAGCCTCACTGCTCAATCCTCTGCCATTTAGGAGTTAAATCCCTTTGTTTATGAACCCTAGTCACACCTCCCTGCATGTGACTTGCACAGCCTTCCATAAACACTTCCTGTAAAGAGAGCCCTATTTAGGCTTTCTTTATTGTAAGTTCTGTTTAATTAAGATTTACTTATCCCCTGCTATGTTAATAGCTTGCTAGACCCTGCAAGAGCCTCCTGTATGTGACTAAAGTTCAATTTAGAGATTGAGATACAATTATTTAAGGTAAATTACATCTGTTTGAAAGTGAAACCAGTTTTTTTTCATGCAGGCTCTGTCAATCATAGCCTGGGAGGTGTGGCTAGGGCTGCATAAACAGAAACAAAGTGATTTAACTCCTAAATGACAGTGAATTGAGCAGTGAAATTGCAGGAGAATGATCTATACACTAAAACTGCTTTATTTAGCTAAAGTAATTTAGGTGACTATAGTGTTCCTTTAAATATGTTTTTGAGATGGAAGCAGCAGGCAGGGCCGGATTAACATAGGGGCTGATGGAGCTGCAGCTCTAGGCCCAGGACCATGGAATAGGCCCATTTAAAAGAAAAAAAAATCCTTTTTATTTTTTTTACACACTTCTCTTAGGTTTACCATCTGACTGGTATTTTAAGGCACAGCCGGTATTTGAGGCTGCCTGGCTGTGACGGTATTGCAATAATACCGGCAATACAAATGCAAATATTTTTCTCAGTATAAACGGAGATTGCTCTGCAATACCAGCACCGGCAAGTAGGGGCCACTGTGTATGGAGAGAGTCAGGGATAGGAAGTTACAGCATCTCCCTGCCTCTCTCTACTCACTGATCCGTGGGGGGCAGCTACACAGCACAGAGAGTCCAGACAGCAGCTCCCAGCCTGCAGAGACAGACTACAGCTCAGGTATGTATAGGATGGGGGGGAAAGGCAGCAGGGAGACATGGAGACACTGAGACACTAGGGGACACATGGGGACACTCAGACACGACGGGACACGTGGGGACCCTGAGACACTTGGGGACACTGGGAAAAATGGGGACGCTGAGACACATGGGGACGCTGTGAGACATAGTGAGACGCATTGGCACACGGAGAGACAAGGGACACAGTGTCTCCATGTCTCCCAGTGTCCCCATGTCTCCCAGTGTCTGTGTCCCCATGTCTCTCAGTGTTCCCATGCCTCCCAGTGTCCCTATGTCTCCCAGTGTCCACATGTCTCCCAGCCAGTGTCCCTGGTGTCCCTAGTATCCCCATGTCTCCCAGTGTCCCCATGTCTACATCCACAAGTGCCCCATGTCTCCCAGTGTCCCCAAGTGTCTGTGTCCCCATGCCTCCCAGCCAGTGTCACTAGTGTCTCAGTGTCCCCATGTCTCCCAGTGTCCCCTAGTGTCTTAGTTTACCCAAATGTCTATGTCCCCATGTCTCCCAGTGTCTGTGTTCCCATGTCACTGTGTCCCTAGTGTCTGTGACCCCTTTTCTCCCAGTGTCCCCAAATGTCTGTGTCCTCATGTCTCCCAGTGTCTCGATGTCTCCCAGTGTCCCCATGTCTGTATCCACAAGTGCCCCCATGTCTCCCAGTGTCCCCAAATGTCTCAGTGTCCCCAAGTTTGTCAGTGCCCCAATTTCTCCCAGTGTCCAAAGTGTCTCAGTGTCCCCGGGTTTTGGGCATGCACGCCACTTTTGGCAGTTCTGGTCACGTGATTTGTGTCAGTGGCCAACCCTTTTATCCCGCCCATTGACCTACTGCTTCACTGGACAAGGCTGTTAGGGGGTATGGATTTAAGCATAAATTAGATAACGAGATTAGCATAGAGTATGTGTTTTCTTAAAGCTGCATCCTTTGAGTTTCCCTCCAACACCAACTCCATCAGATACATGACGCTTGAGAGGTATGACTGTTTTAGTGTTTTTGGTCGATAAGATTCTGTAATTAGGCCCCATCATAATTCTCAGCACCAGGCCCACTGGGCTCTTAATCTGGCCCTGGCGGCAGGGTTTGGCGATCGACTGGACATGAGGGATGAAGGAGAGGTCGGAGTAAAAGAGAACACCTAGGCAGCAAGCCTGCGAGGTAGAGGTGATGTGGCGCTGTTGACTTGGAGGGAGACAGACACTGGAGTAGCAACACTTGAGGGAGGAAAGACCAGAAGTTCTGTTTTTGGATAGGTTGAGTTTAAGGAAGTGAGCAGCCATCCAATTGGAAATCGCAGAGAAGCAGTCAGAGCCACGAGTCAAGATGGGCATAGAGAGATTAGGAGAGGACAGGTAGATTTGCGTGCCATCTGCATATAAATGATAATGGAAGCCAAAGGAGCTGATGAGTTTACCAAGGGAGGCAGTATAGATGGAGAACAGTAGGGGACCAATGACTGAAACTTGGGGGACACCAAAAGAGAGGGGTTGGGGATAAGAGGTAGAGCCAGAGAAAGAAACACTGAAAAAGCGCTGGGAGAGGTAGAAGGAGCACCAGGAGAGAGTAGACCGAGATTATGGAGAATGAGAAAAAGCTGTTGATGATCAACAGTGTCAAAGGCAGCAGAAAGATCAAGGAGAATTAGGATAGAGATTTAGTAGCGATTAAATCGTTGGATACTTTGGTCACAACTGTCTCAACAAAGTGACGAGCGCGGAATCCAGACTGAAGCAGGTCAAGCAGAGAGTTGGATTCGAGGAAGTATGTCAATCTTGCATACACAACTCACTCAAGGAACTGGAGGCAAACGGCAGTAGTGATATAGGGCAGTAGTTAGATAGGGAGTTGGGGTCGAGGTTTGGCTTTTTCAGAATTGGCATTATGGTTGCATGCTTGAAGGATGAAGGAAATGTGCCGGAGGAAAGGGAGAGATGAAAAACTTTAGTGAGAGAAAGAGCAAGAGAGGGAGACAGAGTGCAGATGAGATATGAAGGAATAGACTCGAGGGAACAGGTGGTCGGGCGGGAGGACCGGAGCAGAGTGGAAACCTCTTTTGTTGTAATAGGTGAGAATGAGCATAGAACAGTTGGGTGAGTGGGGTTGGGTGATGTATTGGAAGAGTTATTGGAAGGAGAGGGAGAGAGATTAGAGATCTCTTCCCTGATTATTAAATCTTCTCAGTGAAGTGAGTTGCAAGGTTTGAGGCAGACAGGGTTGTAGGAGGAGGGGGAGCAACAGGACAAAGGAGAGCATTAAAAGTGTGAAATGGGCATATGGGTTGTCAGGACAGTGTGCTTATGAGGGTGTTGAAGTAATTTACTTTTGCAGAGGAAAGACCAGAGTATAGGAGCACAGCATAAATTTATAGTGGATAAAGTCAGGTGCAGAGTGAGACTTTCTCCAACAGCGTTCAGCAGTTCTAGAACATTTTTGGAGATATTGGGTCAGCTTGGTGTGCCAAGGTTGTAATTGGGAACGCTTGCTGTGTTTAAATGTAGGAGGTGCCATGTCAAGTTGAGAGGAGAGAGGAGAGTTGTAGAGTGAAGTTGCAGAGTTAGGGCAAGTAAAATTTGAGATGGGTAAAAGGAGAGTTTGGAGTTTGGTGGAGAAATGCTGGAGATCAAAGCTGTGGAGGTTTCTCTGAGATTGGAGAGTTGATAGTGGTGAGATTTGGGTACGGGATATGCAGATGTCAAAGTTCAGCAGATGGTGGTCAGATAAAGGAAATGGAACAATGGAGAGATTAGAGGTGGCACATAGATTGGTAACGATGAGGTCAAGAGTGTTTCCTGTGTAAGGCCGAAGGAGGAGGTTACAAAGAGCAGAAGGGAGGCATCAGGGCAGTTGAGGTTGTTGATTGGGATGTTAAAGTCCCCAAGTATGAGGGAAGGAGTGCTAGGGGAGAGAAAGTGGGGTAGCCAGGAAGAAAAGTGTTCAATGAATAGGATGACCTGGGGGGCAACAGATGATGGAATTTCTTAAAGGAGTGGGCTTAAATATGTGGACAGTGTGAACTTCAAAGGAAGTAAAGGAAAGGGCAGGGGCAGGGAGGATAGGTTGAAAGGTATTTAATTTTGCAAGATTCTTTTGTTTCAGGTATTGTACCGGAGGATTGGAGGAAGGCAGATGTTGTTCCTATATTTAAAAAGGGTTCAAAATCCTTGCCTGGAAATTATAGACCTGTGAGCTTAACTTCTGTGACTGGTAAATTATTTGAACGGCTATTAAGGGATAATATTCAGGAATTCATTGGGAAGAACTGTGTTATTAGCAATAATCAGCATGGTTTTATGAAACATAGGTCATGTCAAACTAACCTAATTGCATTCTACGAAGAAGTAAGTAAAAATATAGATCAGGGTGTTGCAGTGGATGTGATCTACTTGGATTTTGCCAAGGCATTTGATACGGTTCCTCACAATAGGTTAGTCTTCAAACTAAAAGAAATTGGTCTAGATGAATATTCTTGTTCTTGGGTAGAACATTGGCTTAAGGATAGAGTACAGCGAGTTGTCATAAATGGTAAATTCTCAAGCTGGACAAAAGTGGTAAGTGGTGTCCCTCAGGGTTCTGTTTTGGGGCCGCTTCTATTTAACATATTTATAAATGATCTTGAAATGGGCATTGAAAGCCATGTATCAGTGTTTGCAGATGACACAAAACTTTGTAAAGTAATAAAATGAGCAGGATATTGCCTTGCTGCAGAGGAATATGGATAGATTGGGGGACTGGGCACTAAAATGGCAGATGAAATTTAACGTAGAAAAATGCAAAGTTATGCACTTCGGGGTTAAGAATGCACAAGCAATTTACACCCTAAATGGTAGTGAACTAGGGATAACCACACACGAGAAGGATTTGGAATTGTTATAGACAACAAATTAGGTAGCAATATGCAATGTCAAACTGCCGTTGCTAAGGCCAGTAAGGTTTTGTCATGTATAAATAGGGGCATAAATTCTCGAGATGAAAATATAATTTTGCCTCTTTATAAATCGCTGGTAAGACCACACCTTGAATATGCTGTGCAATTTTCGGCACCTGTTCTAAAGAAGGATATCATGGCACTAGAAAAAGTGCAGAGACAAGCTACAAAATTGATAAAAGGAATGGAGCATTTTAGTTATGAAGAAAGGTTAAAAAATTTAAATCTCTTCAGTTTGGAAAAACGGCGCCTTAGAGGGGATATGATAACATTATACAAATATATTCGGGGCCAGTACAAACCATTATCTGGAAATCTATTCATAAACGGGGCTATACATAGGACACGAGGTCACACATTTAGGCTTGAAGAAAGGAGATTTAATCTAAGGCAAAGAAAAGGTTTTTTTACAGTAAGAGCAATAAGGATATGGAATTCATTGCCGGAAGAGGTGGTTTTGTCAGAGTCTATACAGATGTTTAAATTGCAATTGGATAAATACTTGCAAAAACATAACATACAGGGATACAATTTCTAATTAGTGGGCTAATAGCTGCTTGATCCAAGGAGACATCTGACTGCTATTTTGGGGTCAAGAAGGAATTTTTTCCTAGTTTGTTGCAAAATTGGAAGCGCTTCAGACTGGGTTTTTTGCCTTCTTTTGGATCAACAGCAAAAGCATATGTGAGGAAGGCTGAACTTTGATGGACGCAAGTCTCTTTTCAGCTATGTAACTATGTAACTATGTAACTATGTACATTGAGGGGAGAGAAGGATGCCTTCACTGCCGCCTTTACAGTTGAGTCTGGGAATGTGGAAGAATTATAGTCCACCAAAACATAAAGAGTCCAGAGTAGTGGTATCAGAGGGGGAAAGCCAGGTTTCAGTGAGTGCTAGTAGTGTGAGGGAATTAAGAGATAAAGAGATGGAACAGGCATTCCAGAGTGCACAGTAAATGTTGGTAGAGGAGGATAAACTGCAGGGTATTTGGATGAGGTTTAGTTTCTAGTTGTTTTAGTGTGAGCAGCTGAGGTGAAGGGCCCTGGGTTAGGAGAGACGTCACAAGTTGCTAGAAGTAGGAGGAGAGATAGTGACAGGAGGTGTGAATGGGTTTTATGGACGGGGTCTAGGATGAGATTGGGTGGGAGCAGGAGAGAAAGAATAGAGAAATTAGTGCAGGGCTTGAGATGAGAGAAGGGGGAGTGAAGCAGAGAGGGATTAATGTGAATGTGATTGTGTTGTTGAGGGAAGTGGGTGTAAGGAGATATTTTGATGCTGAGGGAGATGAGAGAAAAGGAGAAGAGGAGAAGATAGAGCATTGCTCAGACGAGTAAGTACTTTGAGAAAGCAGAGTGGGCAGAAGTAAAGAGAATGAGGACTGAGTGTTAGGGGTTAAGGGAGTGTACGAGTGTTCTGAATGCAGGTAGTGTTTGCAGCTGTCATTTCTAATTATCTAAAATTGTATGTGAGATTTTATCTATAAATGGAATAAAGAGCTTGGGGTTGGGTTAATCAATCATCAATTCACCGATCCATGATATTGGTTTGTCCATAATTAATTTGCGTATGCTTGGGATATAGTTTTGAGAAAATATTTGGGTTGGGTCAGCTGTGATATGGATGCCCAGGTACGTAAAGTTGTTAGGTTCTATTTTGAGTTGGTAGGTCAACCCCACCAATGCAGTGTCCCCAGTGAGAAATTCAGTGCCATGGCTACCGATATTGCTAGGTTTACTTTCTATCCAGATAAGTCTCCAAAGGATTTAAGTGTAGTGTTTAGATACTTTTGCCATACGTATTCCATTAATAAAGAACTAATCTATCCTGAAGTATGTGGATTGTGGGGTGAAACAGTATTTGTAATCTAGATTGCTAGAGTGTTGGGCCCTCCAGACATCTATGAGACGCATGTGCTGAATGAAATTGTGAACTAACTTATTCTGTGTGCCCCAACCCCTGGGATCAGGGGATTCCCAGTAGTGAGCTCCTGTCAACCGCTGGACACGGTACCACACTGAAGGCGCTTACCACCAGGATCACCCCTTGAGAGAGGGAGCAGACAGTGGTAGAAAGTGTGTTTCATAAAGAAAGGCCACATCTGCTTTTTTTTTCTTCTTTAATTCCCTAAGGAGGAGGCGCCACTTATTGGACGAATTAAGCCCCTTCACTTTTAGGGATTGGTATAATCTATGTAATATCTAGCTACTTAAGGCTTTACATCTCTCTATTGAATATCCGAGCAGAGGCTTTAGAATTGTATGGGACTTAGTGCATGCTTAAAGTTCCTGCCACTCCTCCCACAGAACATGGCTTTTGTTTTTTGTTTTTTCACAAGTTAAAACCTACAGATAAATGTCTCAATTTAATATTTTTGGCTAAACTTTTCAAACGATCACAATCTGCTAGTAAAACATTTCAAATAATTTATCTACAGAAGTCACCATTAAAGTCTAAGGGAATTTTTTTTGTAGAAAAATTATTAAAAAAAAAAAAAAAAAAATTCTAACAGATTGAGGTCAAAGTGCCATGTTTACGTCGCCATTCTGGCTTTTATCCTCGGTTTAATATTTTGGCAAGCTTTTCAAAAGATTTCATATTTTTGGATATACTTTTGAAATACTTTTTTCAAAATGTTAAATATCAAAATATATATCACATATATATATATATAATAAATATACTAAATCATTTTAAAATTGTACTCAAAATAATTAAATAATTTGAAAAGCTTATCCAAAGATATGAAATCGAGGACATAGTAGCACCAGTGAGATTTTTCTTTTTAAAAGTTTAATCTTTACTGGGATTTTCATTATTTAGAACATAACAGATAAGTAAGATAAGTGAGTTCTCACAGAAGTTAAACGGAGACTTAATTTACACAAACAGCCAAGCGTTAGCTAAGTTCACTGTGTCAATGAATGCTAGCCACCAGTTATGAAAAAAAAGTTTGTGCACAGGGGATTGGGACATTAAAAGAATGACTTACATTCCAAACTCCCTGTATGGCAATACATAGTTGATAATGATGTATTTGTGAATACCTTTGTATTCTTCTGCTGGGATTTGATAGCAGCCTCTACGCATAAATAGAAAACAGCAATGCACTGGGCCTCTAGGCGGGAGCTGTCCAATAATGGCACTAGACGCTGTAGATCACCAGTGTTTCTGCCCTGTGTGTGGTCACCGTTGTCTAAAAGAGATCGAGCAAATTCCTGAGGGTCCAGAGAAGAGATGAAAGGTTCAACTAATGCCAGAGTTCCTGATCTCTCCACTTCTTTCTCGATTTCTTTGTTGGTGGCTAACACGGTGATGGCAAGGCATGCGTGAAACCGTATCTGATCATCCTCCTTGGAGAAGACCAGGGGGAAAAGCCACTCAGCTGCTCTCTTCTCAATCATCAGCCGCTGGTTGGAAGGGCCACTGTACATGGCGCAATTCGCAAGGGCCACAGCACAGTGACGCAGAACCACAGGGTCTGTCCAACGGCACCAAAAGAGAATGGAATCCAGGCCTCCTTCACAGATGAGTTGCTTACAGGTCTCCTCTGTGTGTTTAAACATATGTTCCAGGATACCAGACAGGCTGCGTGCAAGTTTTGGATCATCTCTGTCTTTAGTAATATTCAAAATGACCCCCAGACCAATACGTGCGATACGATCCCTGCAAATTAATTAAATTAAAGTGATTCAAGATGAGAGGAGGAAATGTAGCATGTAGTTTCATTACATAGAATGGTTAATTCAGAATAAGTATTTTCTTATAAGAGCAAATGAATTACATCTGTAACCTGATTAGCCCTTTAGTGGAACAATATACCATGACTTACTTACGATTTGCAGTTCCGTACTTGATTGACACTTGTTGGAGTTCATTTGAATACTTACTAGATGTTCAGATTTTCACAAAATATAGATCACGTTGCTGTGTTTGCTACCTCTATATCATTGCTGTGTCTATAACTGCACGGTCATGTTGCTATGCATTGATTTTACAATTTTTTCTGGATGTTTTGACTATATTTAGCCATTTTCCTTGTGCTATGTAAACACTAGAGGGTACACATAACAACAGCGTTCCCAGACAGAATATAACAGTCCCACATTATCCATTGTTTAGCTGTCTGATTGGTCATAGTCCATGGTGTTCCAAGAGAAATGCAGTTTACATAAATGAACTACACATATTTCACATCTACTATAAGACAGACACATACAAACCTGTAGAAGTCACCTGTCTTTAAAGGTTCATCTGAATAACATTTTCTTTACCAGAACACATTGACTTTATTGCTTTTCTAGGTTCAGCTATAATGAAGAATCTCTCTCCATCTCTTGTATGCCTGTTGCAGCTAGCACATTAAACCAAAATCTCAGCTACTGTGTCGAGGGGGTCCCCTATCAGCGAGTCCTTGTTAGGTGGCTAATTGCATTCTGGACCCTGCTGTGTTCACTGGGGTAGCTTCATGTACTTACACTTAACAGCTCTGCTCTGCATAAGTGGCTGTAGACAGAGAATTACATCATTCATCATAATTCTCAATGAAAGTCGATCACAGGAGAGGGGAATAGGGATCACTGCGATCTCAGGATACCAGACCACCTGTTTTTCATGATTAATAATAATGTACTCCACGACTTTCCCTGACCTTTCACCAATACGTACATAATGTGGATTACTCAGTCTTATCCTAGAAGGTTACAGATTAGACTGGTAATGCTGTTTGCCTTGTTTATTTTGCATAGATTAATGTTCCAGTGCAGATTTTTTTTATTGTTTTCTCTTTTCACTCTATGGGCGGAATTCTATCACAAGAGATAAACTTAAGCTCTTTTGCAGTAAACAGTGTCTTTTCAGAGAAAAGGCAGTGTTTACATCACAGCCTAGGGATACCTCCACTGGCCACTCCTCAGATGACTGTTTGAGGTGCTTCCTGGGGCAGTGCTGCACGGTGTGCAGCACTGCCATTCAATGTATCTAACCTCTGCATGCAGACACTAAACTTTCCTCATAGAGATGCATTCATTTAATGCATCTCTATGAGGAGATGCTGATTGGCCGGAGCTGTGTTTGGCTTGTGCTGGCTCTACCGCCGATCTGCCTTCTTGACAAGCTCAGACAATCCAATGCTTTCCTATGGGCAAGCATTGTGATTGGCTCAAGTGAACACTTCTGATGACTTCGGCCAAACAGGCAGATCGGGGCAAAGCCAGCAGCAACAGACTGGAATAAAGCCAAGATTTTGCTATATTTAGGGGGGCTAGTGGGGCTAAATAGTGTTTAAAACACTATAGGATCAGGAATGCATGTTTGTGTTCCTGACCCTAAAGTGTTCCTTTTTTTGGTAACTAAGTAGCAGTTCTCCCATTGACATCAATGAGAGCATATATTGCTTTTCAACCACCACAGTTATGCTTGTTTCTTATAATGAAGTCTGGCTACATATATTACCATATTTAACCTGATGGGAGCAGATGGAGAGAAGGTAGCCAGTCGGCTCTCTCATACCAAGTGTCCACAACCTGACATTCAGGACTTGTATTGTTCTTCTGTCGGCTAAAAAAATTAATTCTTATATATTGTTCATGAACAAGGTTAATCTATTGTAAAAAATCAACAGAACATAAAAATGGACTTTCAATTTAAAAACAGTATATTATTCAAAATATGAAATTCCTAGCATAAAATATGATAAAACAATAACCATTAATAATTACTTTCATTTTACTTCATAGTTCAAAACATATAAGTTTAAAAAAAAAAAAAGAAAACGGAACAAAAACAAACAAGATATGTGCTGTTGTGAGTTCATCCAGTTTCAATTTGCCAATCTGTTTTAACAAGCACCAAGGAGAATGTTTCTGAGCCTTAATATTAAACTTATTGCATTTTAAGTTTTTCCCGTGGGTCCTTTTAAATCTTTTTCATAATAACTATGTTTTTCAGTTTTTTTTAGTACAGAGTCCTGTATTCTGGGCAAAATATGGGACTGCATCTGACTTGACACATAGAAAAATACCTTGTTTCCTTTTTACAGGTAAACTTTTTAAAATTCAAGGGCTGTGCCATACTAAGATGACTAGTATCCACATTTTAAAGAAAAAAAATTACGGTAGCTACCGGCTAGGGGAAATAAGAATAGGTTATACTGTCTAGCTTGCCCATACTTCATCTAAACCTTTTGTTTAACAGATCTGTAGAAGATGCTCTTGGTTTTCCATCCGATGCAAATTTCCACACAATTAAGAAACTGGAAACTAGGCACTCTAGGCTTTAGCGTGTATCAAAGTCCCCTCGAATCAACTAGGGTAGGAGAGATAACAGAAGCTCTGTCTGGCTCTCCAATGGAAGTAACTGAAGAAGAGAGTGATGCTCGGCAGGTCCCAGGTAAGAAGTGTAACCATTCTAAAATGGTGTGATTGCTTACAATGCACCAGACTACTCCTTGCACCATAACCACAACAGCACACTGCAGTGTTTATGGTGATTAAAGTGTTCCTTTAATTCTTTGAATGATAAATGAATTGTACTACATTTACACCCATCCCATCCTTAATAATACTTGGCACACAAAGTCCCAAGCTGTTCCTAAGTGCTGAACTACCTTTCAGATTTCTAAAATTAACTGTTCTAGCAAAATATATTCTTAAAATACAAATCTTTAATTTTCTTTATGTATTTTCACAATGGAAATTATCTATTTAGCAGCAAACGATTAAGAACAAGCTGTACTTTTAAATTTTGCATCCCAAGACACAAGACTAAATCAATACAGGATGTTGTGCCACAATTAGCAGTGAGTGCAGGCCCCAGGTTACATTTGTACACAATTTTAGTCTGTTATTAGTTCACAATGCAGTGTTAGAACACACAAAGGCATGGTAATACTTAATCAGTTCTTTAAAGTGTTTTCTTTTTGGTGTTTTATATTCTACTTGTAATGAGCTCCTATTGATAACATTGCCAAATACAAAGTATATATAACATCAGCTTGCCTCTGTATAGTGAGCCAAGCATGACATAATTTATGTTTACTTCAAACTATCCCACCCTGGGCATTTCTGAGGAATTGTACCAGAAGTAATGGCCTCATCCCGTCACTATGGAGTCCTTCAATGTGAATTTGTATCAATTCCTGGTCTGATTGCAGTATATTCAGCCAGCCTGTTCCTGTTACCTGTGCTGGATACATGCTAAGTGATTAAATTCTGATTCAATGTTAATGAACTGGATTTTACTTTACTACAGTTTTCTACTAACACATTATATTTGAATATTGGTTTACTTTAACCATTGCTTAAACTCATTACTAAGGAGACCAGCATTACTTCTTTAAAACACACAAGGTGCCTCTTGATGACCAATGATGATATCCCTTCTGCTCCTCTGGTGACACTTTATATAGCAAACAAGCTTCTGTTCCTTATCACTGACATGGGTGATAGTCACTATAAATGTAATCTAATTTACCACAATCCCCCCTTCCCCACAAACAACTTACCACACAACTCTCTTTTGCACTCAAGTCCCTTTGTGTATGTACTTCTCCCCCAAACCCTTTGTGTGTCTTTTTAACCCCAACAACTTCTGTGTCTCTTGCGTCTTTGTTTGTCACTTCCCCCAACACCTTTTGTGTCTCTTGCTCCCCCCAGCCCCTTTGTGGGTCTCTTCCCCCAACATATTCTATGTCTCTTGCTCCCCCAGCCCCTTTGTGTGTCTCTTCCCCCAACACCTTCTGTGTCTCTTGCTCCCCCTCAACCCCTTTGTTTGTCACTTCCCCCAACACCTTATGTGTCTCTTGCTCCCCCCAGCCCCTTTGTGTGTCTCTACCCCCAACACATTCTGTGTCTCTTGCTCCCTCCAGCCCCTTCCTGTTCCAAATGTGCATATCAGTAATAATCTGGACCTTCGTGGTTATTGATAACTACCGGTAGTCTGAGAACCACAAAAACTTACCAACACTGCTAACTGGCTTTACTGTCCCGTTTAAAATTTGAAACCACTGTCAACAATAACAACCAACAAGCACAATATCAATTACAACATCTGATGGACCACTTGTATTTATTATAAAAATGTATAAAAATATCTAGCTATCTCTTCAGTTCATCTGTTTTGTTCTAAAATGTAAAATCCACTTTGAATTCCCAACAGATCACAGTTTAGTGAATAACCTTGTACGTGTAATTCTATATTGTGTTTATTGTGTCAGGTACTATATGATGCTGGAGAGGGGGAAGGGGAGTTTTCCCACGTGACTGAGGCTGAGTTGGCATTTTTTTTTAATCTTTCCCATCCTCCTGATATATCAATCAATGGTTTCTCAACCTTGTTAGTACTGGATATTATTTAGATATTAATTAGAGTGTATTCTTATACTATGCACACTTATAAAACAGAAAAGTAAATAAATGGCTGTTGTTCATTTACATATCAGATAAACCTGTTATTAGTTAACACAACATAAATCATGACCCGAGAAAATATAGAAAAACACATACACAATAACTTCTCCATTATAAATTCTGTTTCAAAATATGTTAATTAAAAAATTATTTATTTCAAGTTTCAATAACATGGGATTGGCAGATACAAGTTTACATATACAGTCACGTGGCATGCACCATGATATCAGGGGTTACCTGTTATCTGTCACCAGGATCTGTTCCAGGAGTTGGCAAGCCTTGTACTTCACCTCTATGTCAGCTGTTTGAAGCAAGTTGAGAAGTAGGTCCAATGCACCTTCTAGCCTTATGGTTTCACACAACCCCTGGGCAACGTCTCGGCCCACCGTTGGCATAGTCCATGCCTCTTCAACCATCTGAAGTATTTCTGTGATGGTCCTGCACATGCTTTGTGCACACAAGGCCTGCTTCAGGTTGGAAATGGCAACATGCATGTCAGGAAGGACTTTATCCAAAGCCACCTGCACATCCCCCGGAGCTCCTGGTGACACATCTTGACCTCTGCTTGTACCTCCTGAGGTCTGCCACCAGCACATATTGTTGACATACCCTGGTACTAGAAGACGGTCGTTGCTAAACATGGTAATCACCCTGCAAAGCTTGTAGACTGAGAGAAGAAGAGTAAAGACCATGGGTCTCCTATAGCATATCTGGGTAGGCAGAATAAGCCTTAAACGATGGGACCTACAGGAAGATGGAAATTCTCCAAAATAGAAACTAATTACAAAGCAATGTATAAACAGTTATGGCTGATTATCAGGAATAATAAATACCCAGTACCTACGTACAAAGCATTACCAACTAACTACATGCCAAAGTAATTATACACAATTGTGACAAAAGGCTATTCTGTATAAATGCATTTATATGGATTACTGTCTAAATGAAAAGCCCAGAGGGAGTTTAAAGGCAAAGTGACCCCAGACTCAGATTGTCATAACAAAGACATCCAATCTTCCAGACACAATGAGAATGCAATCTACAGACAGAGACTTGACCTACAGTGATTACTGCAGATAGATGGAGTGCAAAGTAAGTTACTCAGCCTGCGAACATAAATCTACTGAATGCACTAACAACAAAAATCACAAACCCTGCATCATCAAAATATAAACACTCACAGAATAGCACTAATAATATAGGTAACTGTGTAGGTCAACCTCTCCCCACAAACCTCAGCTCAAATATCTTTCTCATAGGGCAGCAGTGACTTTGCTGATTAGACAAAAATCTCTTTTGTCTGCAAATGATGTACAACAAGGAGAAAACAAATAATATCCCAGAGCTAGACAGTGCTGAGCCACATGACCTCCTCCTTCCTCTTTTATTGTATGTATGGGGCCCCAGTCAGCATCCTCCAGCTTTCTTTGCCTTTGCTATGTTTATCTATGACTTCCTGGTTGATGCTTCTTTCTGTTCCAAGACTTTACCTATAGAACTCTGCTGCTGTCTGTGTTCCAAGCATCTCGTTTAGAACAACAGTGAGCCGCAGGGTGACGTCACCAGAACCTTACCCCACCCCTTGGCAGCAACCGGTCCTCGTCTCCATGGCGACATCATCCCTGACTCCTTCTTGCAACTTCAGCTACCGCAGAAACCCGAAGCTGCGTGACGTCACCGGGCCGGCAGCCAATCAGCGCGGCCCCATGCTCAAAGTATGAAGATGGTTGTGGGGCAGAAGGTTGTCATTGTTAGTCTTTGTCATGCTGTATGTTAGGGCAGCCTGATGGTTTCACATCCAAAACAAATGAAAATATAGTGAAATATCCGTTTTAATTTCTTTACAGGATCATTATTCTCAGTTCTGGCAAATATTTCATTTAAAATGTCGAAAATATAAATTTATATGACTTGTGGTAATTTAAAGTGATAGATCTTGCCATCACTTAGTACTAAATGCTGGCTATCCCTTTGTTGTTGTTGTGTAGTATGTTAATCACAAAATAAATTAGAGAATAATGTTTAAATGGGATGAGTCAGTCTTGCTCATTTCTTTTAAGAGAGTTAAGGAAGTAAACAAAACTTTACATTTATTAGAGTCTGCTAATGTCCCAATACAGGTACATGTCCTTTTCCAGCCAAAACAAGAGAAATGCTTCCTGTAAGATTATAAAAAGGATATATAGGACTAGATTCTATTAGAAGAGGTAGGCATGTATGATAATCAAATTGCAATGTTCCACTATGTCAATAGCTGGTATTCAGTTAACATAACTGCTTTTATAAGTGGTCATGGTGGTAGGAAACTGTATGTGCAGCATTTCTGCTTGAAATGGTGCACATATAGAGATATAGTCAGTTTTGTGCAGGGGACTAGTTACACTCCCGGCACATGTGACTTAAAGTGCCCAGAATTCTGTTCGAGGCTGTCTAGTTTTAATCTGTGCAAAACCTACATTTGTTGTCAGTGCACACGGCATGCTAGAAACAGATGTACTGTGCTTCTCTCGTATATCTCCCCTCCCTCGCTTCTTTCATTTCATTCCTCCACACCTTAATGTTATTTATTTTTATTTATTTTTAATATCCCTCCGACCACTCTCTCTTTCCCCTTACTGGCTCAGAGAGCTCTCATGCACTCTAAGCCGGTGAGAACAGTCCAGTGTTCAGTTTAAGTTGTGTAGACAATTCTAAAAAGTTGTTTTGTGTTCTTTTCAGCACTCTGTAGTGAGTTGGCAAGCAGTTTTTCCAAATCAGCTGTTAGGTTATTGCAATTTTCTGTTTAGTGAATGAGTTCAAAATTGTTGTAGTAAAGTAGAAAGATAACGGTAGTAGACACAATTTTGAAATACAGATATACACAGCTGCAAAGCTTAAAAATTTAATTATGTATACATGCTTTGTACATCCGTATTCTCCTAATATATAGCAGATATACAGCGGCCTATGTAATGTAAAGCATATCATGAGAGATGCAAATACTGCCATTATTTTCAAATAGAAAACAATGCAACACTGCAAGTCTCTTTATATTTAGCAGTGAGAACAATCCTTGCGTAATGTGTAATGGTATATGAAGGCTTCTAGGTTTTACATAGGACTGCAGAGACAAGGCTTGTGGGGGTGGGATGTTAAAGCAGCTTGTCTCTAATGCTCTTATTGTAGACTTGCTGCTAATGCACTATTCTTGAAGATGTTCTAGTTTTTTACTACAATTCTGAAATTGGGATTCTTTTTTGTAGGGTCACTTCTGGCTAAAATGAGCTAAGCTTTCAAATACAGTTGATTACATCAGAATGTTTAGATAATACACATTGTTTGTTCTCCTATAAGGTAGTATAAGGACATGTCATAATGGCAATGCCATTCAGCGGTTAATTGGTAGTCTGGTGCATATTGATTACATTGTAGCATGAGAGCAATGATATCACCCTCCATTCCATAGAGGTGCTGGCTAAGTAGAAATCTTGTTTAATCTGAAGGATGCTTGTACAAAATTGAAGTATTGTTAAAGTACTATAACCCCTACAAAACACTTTAGTGGTTATGGCTCCAGTATCATGGTGCTCCCATTGCAAGTATTCAAACCATGTAGATTTTTAACTTATTGTCTGGTGTCCATCGACACTGTCCCCTGTCTCTACTACATCCTATGGATCTCCTGCTTGCCTTAGCTCCCCCGTGCAAAGACCTGCAGTGCGGGCTAGCTCGTTGGCTAAGAGCAAGAGCTAATTACTCTCAGCCAATGACCTAAGCCCTGCACTGCTGGGTTTAGCTCAGATAGAGAGCTTCCAACTCTCCATAGAAAATAGTGGGGACAGAGGGCGGCGCTTAGTGGACCCCAGGTTAGAAGTCAAACTATTCTAAAACAGTTTGACTATTTTTCAATCCATATCCATGATATTATTTAGGAAATATTAGGGAAGTCACCCATCCCAAGCCTAGATATATTTAGTGCTACGGGGAGGGGGGTCCATATTTTTTCATATTTTTTTCATAAGGGGTTAACAGCACATATTCATGAGCAAGGGTATTGGGGAACCCTGGTCTGCCATTTAGAATTAGCAATAGACAGTCCATAAGCTCATTGCCTTCATTATATGGATTACTTTTCAACTAGCCTGTCTTCAAGATCGTAATTTTCACTCAATATTTTGTAAATTGATCTTGGAGCAGGTGCAACGAAACCTTTCGTGGATAGACCATATGTTTAGTGTGAAGACATGAACACACACTACAATGATAACACATACATGTACATCTCTACAAGAGCCATCACCACCTGAGCGCTGTATACCAACAGCCTTCTGAGAAACTTATCTGCAGGATTCTCTGTCAGCACTGAGCATTATTGATCTGAGGTTCTCCCTACTGTACATTGTGATGCTGTTTTAACCATATTAGTCAATTGCATCCATCAATAGCTTGCTGTGATGGTTAATTTTCTATAATGCTCAGCCTTCATTTGGGTTGTCTGCACATTAGAGGAAAGGTAATTTCTAACAGCTGCAATGGTAAAGGTTAGCAATCATGGGTTACTTAAGAACCTATTTTTTTCACAAGGAAGCTGTTGCTAAGGTTTAAACTAAAATTAAACAAAATTTAATTGTTATCAATCCCAATCCAATCACAACAATGTTTTAGAAAAACAAATAATAATAATAATAATAATAATATTAAAATAAAATAAATATTTATGTTAATTCATTGCTCATCTCTTGCTCTAAAATGTGCAAAGACAATAGAGAACGGGAACTTGGGAGGGAAACAGTGGAACAAAAAATGTATGTAATGGCTGATTATAAAATAATTAACTGAAAGGAACACTCCAGTGAATATTTTTTTTAATGATTTAGTAGTCATGTTGTCTGCTGCCTTTGCAAGCCCTCCCCGGCTTGTTGAGAAGTGGGGAAGTCAGAAGCACTCTAGACTAGCTAAGGGAAGAGGAAGAAAGCTTCCCCAGCTGTATGCTTGAGAGACTGAGAGACATGTTTGTGATGTTTTATAAAAGTGCTGATTTTAACAGAAATTGACAAAAACTGTCAAAGATGACCAAAGGCATCCCTATCGGGCACCCATTGTAAAAAATGTAAATTGGCTACCCACTCTCTCACACACCCAAACGGTAGTTGTTTTTTTCTTGTTGTCTCTCTGCAGTGTCCCTAACACTCTTTTGCAGAGGCATACCTAAGTTCCATGGAACCTGGGACAGAAATATGTTTTGTCCCTCCTCCTTGTCTGCAAGGGCTCTGTACAGCAACCTCCAGGTGTGAATAGCTTTTTTGAATCTCTCTCTAAACACCAGAAAACGCCTGCAGGGAAGAACAATGTATATGTTATGTTACTGGACATCTGTTTATACAGAGAAACACAAGGGGAGGATAAAACATAACAACTGATAACAATAGAAAGTTTAATTAAATTAAACTCACCCCTGGTGCCAGAGTGTCTCACCAGCACTAACTCATTCAATCTGGCAGGCTGCACTGATTAAATGAAACTTACAAACAAAATAACTCCTCCACTACTACATAAAACACAGAAAGATTTTAGAACATGACCCTATGCTCACTTAGTATTTGTCCACATAGTCTGTTAGAGTCATATATGGTCCATAGTATATGGCCAGTATATGGCCCATGGTCTCCATCTCGGAGGCTGGCCTCCAATCTCCTCCACAAGTCATATTGTCTCTGTTCAGTTGGCACCATGTGTTATGGTGGCGCAGTGCTATTGGGCAGACATTCGAAGGTTGGGAAGCTTCCGTTACACCAGGGCTGCCGAATAGGTAGATCCCCAGATGTGGTTGATCTACAACTCCCATGATACTTTGCATTCCTTTAGAATGCTGTTAGAATGACAAAGCATCATGGGAGGTGTAGTTCAACCACATCTGGGGATCTGCCTATTGGGGAGCCCTGTGTTACACATAGCTTGTACTTATAAAATCATAGTCAACTCTATGCATAGGTTTTCTCCACATGTAGCTGTATTGTGAGCAGATAGAAGAAGGTGAGCTGGCAGATAGAATGATACAACTCCCACAGAAACAGTTATCCACTGGAATGTAAAAATGTCTAATAGGCTCAACGTCTTTTTAATTCCAGCTAAGCAAACTACCCATTACAGCACAGTAGCCTAGAATCTCTGGTAGCCACCTCCGATTTAGGAACAGTTTGACAATTGCCAGGGCTTTATCTGGCAACCACATACTGCACCCTCCTCACTATCAATATTTTTTTTGTTAATCTTTCTTTATTCACAATCAGCAAATAAATATATACAGTACTTTGATTGCAGTAAAAAGGGTACAACCAGTATCAAAACCACAATATTGTACACAATAGATAGATGGTTGTGGCTCCACAAGTTTACTCTGTCATCATTTATATCAAGACATGTCAGAATGTTCAGCACATTTAAATTTTAAGCATAGCAGGTTTGGTGCATGTTGGTAAGACAATGTAGCTGAGCTGTTCATGTTTAATTAAGTAGGTATGAACCGCTTATGAATTTACACGCTTATGTGAATCTATGGCATGTGAATGAAGTGGGTATTAATGAAATGGGTATTAATGAAAACCAAGAACTCATCAGCCCTAACATGTATGGCTTGTTAAGGGGCATCGCTAATCCATTTTCAGAGAAAATACAGGCATTTTAAAGTGATTGTGCTATGGCTCTAGCTACTCAAGAGGGACCAAACAAGAAAACCAAGAAAACCAAGCTACCGGCCCGGAAAGCAGTCCATCTCCGACAAGTTTGCTTGTGTCTGTACAGCTACTACTCATGGATGAGAGGCAAGCGATCGCGTTGAAGCGCCCATTTTTCATAAAAGGAGTTTTGATCACTTAGCCGGCTTGTCGCCTTGTCTTGGGTACTGTGTATGATGTTAGGCCAGAAATGATGTGCAACCCCCTGGTTTTTCGTTTTACAGCGGATTGTTATTGCAGTGTGTGCGTTCGTCGTCCGCCTAAGCTGCAGCTCGTTCCGACTGCTGGGTACACGGAGCTGGTTTAGGTGTTTGAGGCTGGTTTGTCTGTTTGGGGCCTGTGGTGTTTGCTCGCTGCTGGTTCCCTCGTGTGTCTCACCAGCGGGGATCTGCGGCCTGTTGTAGGTGCTGTGAGTCAGCGCTTTGCCTCGCGGTCTCCGCCATCTTGGATTCATTTATCGGGCCCTCTCAGCAGCCCAGCAAGATACGGCCTTCAGGTTCATCCGCACCGGTGCTGCCCGCAAGTTCTTTCTGTGCAGGGGGAGCGGCGTGGGCCACTTCTGAGCCTCGCCACCTGTGTTTTCGCCAGCATCCTTGGTCTCCGCTATCTTGTACTCTGCTCTTTGGTGCTGTCTCCAGGCGGCCCTGCTGTTGCTCTTGGGGTGGTCAGGGCATGCGGGGGTGGGGACCGGGATCACCCCCCCGGTCCATATGGGGGGGGAGCGGCACCACGGCTCCACGGGTCTGGCTCCTGTCTGAGCACCGATGGGCAGGATAGCGGGGCAGCGGCCGTCTGCCCCACTCACCGCCGGAGTAGGCCTCGTTGGTGCCAGTGAGGATTCATCCCCCAGGGGACTGAAACCGGTCGGGCCAGCCTCACCCTGAGTCCGGTACTCTCCACCCGATGTGTTTCACCGATTTTTGTCGGCATTTCAAGCCAAAATAAACGTATTGCTTGTCTTTTCGGTTAGAAATTTCAGGAGCTGGTCCGACATGTGACCATCTCGCTCGGCGGCCTGGCCCCGCCCTTACTTTGGCTTTAAAGAACGATTTGGTGTATAGATCATGCTCTGTAGTCCCACTGCTCAATTCTCTGCTATTTAGGAGTTAAATATCTTTATTTATACAGCCTTAGTCACACCTCCCTGCCAGTGATGTCGCGAACATAAAATTTTCGGTTCGCGAACGGCGAACGCGAACTTCCGCAAACGTTCACGAATCGGCGAACCGGGCGAACTGCCATAGACTTCAATGGGCAGGCGAATTTTAAAACCCACAGGGACTCTTTCTCTCCACAATAGTGATGGAAAAGTTGTTTCAAGGGGACCAACACCTGGACTGTGACATGCCGGAGGGGGATCCATGGCAAAACTCCCATGGAAAATTACACAGTTGATGCAGAGTCTGGTTTTAATCCATAAAGGGCATAAATCACCTAACATTCCTAAATCACAATGGATATGGATTGACACCTGACATATGACATATTGACTGTAACGGATCGCCTGGCACCCCGACTGGGTACCTCCGTTAATGGATGCTCCTAGCGCTTCCTGAGGACTGCAAGCACTCTGGCAGACACCACAATCACTGAATCTGAGAAGCATATGAATCCTCTCAAGCCTCTGAATGCTGTAGACAGTTGAATAGGAACCATACGAATAGGTTTGCACTCCTAGCAGTCAACTAGAACAGCATGCAATAAATCCTCCCCCAATAATGAGACGACACTTCACTTTGAGGGTTAAACAGGAACTCTGGACTGGCACATCCAGCCTGGCTTTTATTACAACGGTACACATACAGGCCACACCCAGGGGTGTGGCCCAGGGGTGTGACCATAAAACCATCAGTTTTATGGTACAACCCACACATCCCCTCCCCTTAGCCTGAGAGATAATCCACTTATTATACAGTTTAAAACATAACTTTTACTCAATATCTATAACTTCTATAATATTCGTGTCACAAACATAAAACATACATTTTCTTAATCAGCAGACTTCAATTAGTAACACTCTCAAAAATCATCCAAATCCCTCCAGTAGATCAATAGTTAGCTGGAGGTCCCTTTATGACCGACCGCAAGCACATTTTCCTGCCCAAAACAGTTCCATGGATTTGGGCTGTGCGGTCAGTCAATTACTGGCATAAAAACGGCTAAGTCCCATTCGAAGTGTGGCCGGTACTTTGACTTCGAAGTGTCGAAGTGGAGTTGATGTTAAGGGTCGGCGGTGTTCGAAGTTAAAATGGCCGCCGCCACGTGGTCCTTTGTCCGATGCCGGCCACTTCGACGACTTCGACAACTTCGACAACTTCGACAACTTCGACAACTTCGACAACTTAGACAGCTTCGACAGCTTCGACAGCTTCGACAGCTTCGACAACTTCGACTGTGTCCGAAGTGCCATATACAAAAGTACCAATCTTTCCCCAAAGTATTTAAAGGGCTAGGGACAGTATTATACAATTCACATGCCCAAAAGTAGTTCTTAACGGGTCAGTACATTATGGTAGCAGTCCATAAGCCCCGATGCAATCCCTTAAAGGGCAATACCTCCCAGGGACCATAATCACTGGGCAGGAGGCTAGCAACCAGGCTTCTCCAGTTCTCAGTGGTGAGGTTGGTTCCACCACATTGACACCTTGACATATGGATTAACACCTTGACATATGGATTGACACCTGTCCTCAGAGACCCTGATACACACCGACACAGAGCAGAATAGGGATTGTTCCCCCTACATAGGGTCACTTGGCAGATATGGATTGACACCTGTCCTCAGGGACCCTGATACACACTGACACAGAGCAGAATAGGGACTGTTCCCCCTACTAAGGGTCACTTGGCAGATATGGATTGACACCTGTCCTCAGGGAACCTGATACACACTGACACAGAGCAGAATAGGGACTGTTCCCCCTACATAGGGTCACTTGGCAGATATGGATTGACACCTGTCCTCAGGGACCCTGATACACACTGACACAGAGCAGAATAGGGACTGTTCTGTGGTGGAATCTCGGTAAAAATAAATTTAGTAGGCCGAGATTACCACGTGGCATGTGTACGTGCATATGCTGACGTATCGATCAGTTGGTTGCACGAGGCAAGATACGATCAGTAGTGTACGGAGCATGTGCAAGAATACAGGATATAGTATTCCCCTCCTCCATTGTGCTGGACAGGCCATGCGGTCAAGCAGGAAGTTAATTCTTATTTGTATTGATTGGTCAAGAGAATGTGCGGGTGGAGCTTAATATGGGAGGAGTTATGTGCCTATATAAGGAGCCTGCACTATTGTCCGGGGCTCAGAACTTGCTGTATTTTGGTGACATTAGTCCCTCTGAGTCCCGATCGGTGATCCAATAAAGAATCTCTTCCTTCCTGAAGAAACCTGTGTCCATCTCTCTGTGCTTGGCTTCCGTCAGTTTCTCCGGTATCATTTGGTGCATTGGCCGGGAAGCTCATCGTTCAACGGTAGCTGAGAGGCAGAGGCGTGAGACGGTCTATATTTGCCCACGTTCTCTACGGCTGCACCCCTGATCTTCTGCGTGGACCTCCCTTCGTCTCGGCGCCACTGGTCTGTTGTCCAGGAGATCATCGGCCTCTACGTAAGAAGTGCTGGGGTGTCCCCGTCGATGAGTGTGAACTCAGGTTCAGGAACGAGGAGGTAAGACAACTGCTGTTTTAGACGGCAGACCCACTAGGGGTATACCGATTGTGCGGTAGGCCCAAAAGGGGTTTAAATCTGTGTATGGAATCTGCCCCCTCTGTCAGAGGGAAGGAGCGAAGGCGCACCGCTCAATCGAACGCTCTTTAGTAAGACCGTTTGATTTGGTTTGGAGTCAGGCGGGGTCCTGTGTAAATAGCCCTAGCCGGACACCGGTGTCTTGTCTAGACTAGCGTTCTAGGGTGTATATTACGTTCGCTAGGTCGGAGGGACCGGGAGACTAAGCGGCGCCTGTGTAAATTCGGTTCGCTAGATCTCAACCTATCTTGGCTAAGTGGGAAGGCGTGTAAATTTGGAACCCACTAGATTTTTGATAGAGTAAATAGACTAAGAGGGTTCTGTTGTAAATTCCGCCCTCTAGTTCGCTATATGTGGTGCTTGGGCAGTGTGGCTAACCAAAACGGGTGTACATAGTTTTAGGTAGTCCATTCAAGGTACTGGCCAATAGTTTAGTTGGGATTGTATATGTGTTAAAGATTGTTAGTAAAGTGTATATCTTGTTAGATAGCGCGAGCTCAGCCGTCTAGCGAGAGTGTTAATAGTGTGTTGCTGTATCATAGTGCACGGTACCATAACCCTGTATATTTACTGACACTGTATATAAGTACTAATCATTGTCGTCTATTGCATGTTTAACACCATAACCACTAATAATTGTATTGTGACCTTAAATTGTGCTTTGACCTATGCTAACCGTACTGTAACCGCTGTTTGTAAAAGACAATGTTACTGGGGTGTGTTATAGACGGGTAATTCATATATAGAGAATTATAGCGTGGGTGACTGTATAGTTTCGCCAAAGGGCATAATATTGATTATTTAGTGACTGGTGTAACAGCTGTGTGTGTACGGGAATTCCCTGAGTGTTTATTGTGTTATTGTGTACGTTTCACTTGGTAACCGTACCACGTGGTGCTGTTGCCGAAGGAAACGGGTGTGACTGTTGAATAGAACGCGTGCATAGTATTCGTTGTCAACGACGTTCCATTGATAAGTATGGGCGCGTCGGAGTCAACGATTTTGGATCCCTTAGGTTGTATGGTAAAGCATTTTAAAAAGGGATTTAAAACATGTGATTTTGGGGTTAAAATGTCTCCTGTACGTTTGGTCACTTTGTGCACTAGGGAGTGGCCTATTTTGGTTGCGGCATGGCCGCCACGTGGTAGTTTGGATCCAACCCTGATACAGCATGTACACGTGGCTGTGTCAGGTAGGCCTGAACTTTACGGACAGTTTCCATATATTGATTGTTGGAGACAGGCCGTAAACGACTCGCCAAAATGGATTCAGATATGCCACTAGGAGCAATGTCGCCTCATGGTGGCCAGGACTTGTTTGTCCACTAGGACTGTGGTTAGGCCCATTTTGGACACGCCCCCTGAGTCCGAGATCCCTTTGCCGCCCCCTTACTTCCCTACAGGAAGAGGTGACGCGAGTGCAGGAAGTTCTATACCCCTCCCCTAATTGCCCTCATCCACTTCCGCTTCCTCCTCCAGTACAGAATCCACCCCCCCTCGTATTAAACCTCCCCTTCCGGAAACAGAACCCACCCCCGTTAGATCTGAATATCCTGATTTGGCGCCACTTCAAACTTCCGGTCAAGCTTCTTCTAGCTCGGCTGGGAGTATTCTATTTACTAGCTTTTCCCAAAATCAAGCTCCCACATCCTCATGCCTTATTTCCCCCCGACTGGAACCCATAACTGACGCCCCTCCACGTAGCCCTATACTAACCCGACAACTGACCGGCACCCAACAACTTAGACATTATCAGATGCCTCTTCGTCTGAATCCTGGGTCAGCCTATCTCGATGCCGCAGGTCAAATGGCACATGCTGACCCAGTCTTCGTATATGTCCCGTTCACGACTACCGATCTCTTGAATTGGAAGACCCAATTCCTCGTACACTGAGAAACCACAAGCTATGACCGATCTGTTCACCTCGATAGTTCAGACACATAATCCGACATGGGCTGATTGCCAGCAGTTATTAATGACATTGTTTAATAATGAGGAAAGGACAAGGATTAACCAAGCGGCCATTAAAGCGCTAGAGGATAGAGCCCGTGCTTTAAATCAAGCCAATCCGGCAGCATGGGCCGCAACACATTACCCTAATACCGATCCCGATTGGAATGTTAATGGCGCAGATATGGTTCAACTCAAAGCCTATAGAGACGCTATAATTGCTGGCATGAAAGCCGGAGGAAAGAAAGCTATTAATATGTCGAAGACAGTTGAGGTGATTCAGAAAAGTGATGAAGCGCCCAGTGTCTTTTATGACCGATTATTGGAGGCATACCGCTTGTATACCCCCTTTAATCCGGAAGACGCTGATAATTCCCGAATAGTAAACTCCGCCTTTGTCAGCCAAGCTTACGGAGATATTAAGCGCAAGCTACAAAAGTTAGAAGGGTTTGCAGGAATGTCTATCACCCAACTAATGGAGGTAGCAAATAAAGTATACATGAACAGGGAAACAGAGACAAAGAAAGACGAAGAGCGCAAGATGCGTAAAAAGGCTGATATGCTAGCGGTAGCGATCGCAGGCGTAGATAGACGGGGCCCAGATAGAGGCGATAGTAGATGGAATAGGGAGCCTTTGAGTAGGAATCAGTGCGCGTATTGCAAGGAAGAAGGGCATTGGAGAAACGAGTGTCCGCAAAGAGAGCAGTACGAGAGAGACCTACCCAGGGCAGGTTACGGAAACTTTAGAGGCAGAGCGAGAGGTAGAGGAGGCCCCGGAGGGAGCAATGGTAATAGAGGGAGTAATGGGAACAGAGGAAGTGTTAGGGAAGCTAGGTACTATCCAGCAGCGCAAAGGTCCCGCGATAGAGAAGGTAGGGACTTTGTAGGATTGGCTGACACGGTCATGGAGGACTATTGATACCGACCGGGCTCCATCCCCCTTGGTCGAGCGGAGCCTATGGTCGATGTATCAATAGGGGGAAAAAGGAGTGCGTTCATGATCGACACTGGTGCTGAACATTCGGTGGTGACTGACCTAGTTGCTCCTCCATCTGGAAGAACTATTACTGTAATAGGAGCAACTGGAAGAAGTGCTGCAAAACCGGTTCTTAAAAGTCGACTCTGTACATTGGGAGGCCACGTAGTAAAACATCAATTCCTTTATATGCCTGAATGTCCAGTCCAATTGCTGGGACGTGATATGCTATCTAAGTTACAAGCGCAGATTACGTTCCTACCAAATGGAACAACATCCTTAAAGTTTAATGGACCTTCAGGTATTATGACATTATCCGTACCAAAGGAAGAAGAGTGGCGACTTTATACAGCGTTGACTAGCCAAAACCCTAGGAGTGATGAGTCCTTATTCAACATACCAGGAGTTTGGGCAGAGAACAACCCACCAGGACTGGCCCGCAATATTCCACCTATTAAAATCTAACTAAAACTTGGGGTTTATCCAGTGAGCCTAAGACAATATCACATCCCGCAGAAGGCTAAGAAGAACATCCAATCTTATCTGGATAAGTTCATACGGTATGGTATCCTAAAATTCTGTACTTCCCCCTGGAACACCCCATTGCTGCCTGTTCAAAAGCCCGGTACAGATGAGTATCGACCTGTGCAGGACTTGAGAGCAGTCAATGATGCGGTTGTTAGCATACATCCAGTTGTACCCAATCCATATAACCTGCTTGCTTTAATTCCGGGTGGGGCTACTTACTTTACAGTCTTAGACCTCAAAGATGCCTTCTTTTGCCTCCGAATTGCCGCAGAAAGCCAATGTATCTTCGCTTTCCAATGGGAAAACGCTGTAACGGGCTCAAAACGCCATATGACCTGGACAAGACTGCCCCAAGGGTTTAAAAATTCACCTACCCTATTTGGTTCAGCTCTAAGTCAAGATTTATTGGATTTCGAGTCCATCCCAGGAGAGTGTGTATTGTTACAATATGTAGATGACTTGTTGATAGCAGCAGTTACAAAGGAAATATGTCAGCAAGCAACGCACGATCTACTACACATTCTCTGGAAGGCAGGATACAAGGTGTCTAGAAAGAAGGCTCAGTTGTGTTTGACAACTGTCAAATATCTGGGATTCCATATCTCTGAAGGTCAAAGAATTATGGGGCCAGAGAGAAAAGAAGCTGTGTGCCAAATACCGATACCCAAGAATAGAAGACAAGTGCGAGAATTCTTGGGGGCAGCAGGCTTCTGTAGGATATGGATTCCCAGCTACGCGATACTGGCAAAACCTCTGTATGCAGCTATCAAAGCTACAGAGCACGACCCCTTCTTATGGACTCAAGAACAGCAAACTGCATTTGAAGATGTGAAGAAGGCTTTGATGAGTGCCCCAGCATTAGGTCTACCTGATCACACACGACCATTCTACCTGTATGTACATGAGCAAAGAAGAATGGCTGTGGGAGTATTGACACAGTACTTGGGATCATGGCAAAGACCTGTTGCCTACATGTCTAAGCAACTGGATGCAGTGGCCAGCGGACTTCCACCTTGTCTAAGAGCCGTAGCTGCAGCCGCCCTGCTAGTAGCTGAAGCCGATAAACTCACTCTGGGTCAAGAACTTTATGTACGAGTCCCACATGCAGTACAGACGTTGTTGGATTACAAAGGAAATCATTGGTTTAGTAACAGCCGTATGACCAAGTATCAAGCAATGTTGTGTGAAAACCCAAGAGTGCATTTAGAGACTGTAAACACCTTAAATCCAGCTACCCTTTTGCCACAACCTACTGAAAGTCAACATGATTGTTTGGAAGTAATGGATGAAGTATTTTCAAGTAGACCAGATCTTCGTGATTTTCCCATCCAGAACCCCGATGTTCAATATTACACCAACGGCAGTAGTTATGTGAAAGAAGGGATTCGTTATGCAGGATATGCAGTAACAACGATAGACAAGGTGATAGAAGCCACTGGCCACTGGCAAAAGGAACATCAGCACAAAAGGCAGAATTGATAGCACTGACACGAGCGTTACAATTGGCTGAAGGTTTAAGAGTGAACATCTACACGGACTCCAAGTATGCGTTTTTAACCACTCATGCCCACGGAGCCTTGTATAAAGAAAGAGGACTATTGAATTCAGAAGGCAAGGAAATCAAGTACGCAGCTGAAATCCTACAACTATTGGAAGCAGTGTGGGAGCCGAAAGAAGTCGGTATTATACATTGTCGAGCGCATCTGAGAGGAGATGGTGATGTAACCAAAGGAAATCGGATGGCAGATAGTGCAGCTAAGCGTGCCGCTGAATCGGGAAGACAGGAGTATGTGGGGCATATAGCTGCTCTTATACCAACTCCACTGTCTCAATGGACTCCAGTTTATACAGCTCAAGAAGAGGAGTGGTTAAAGACTGAACCTGGAAAGTATTTGGAGAACAAATGGTATCAGTTAGAAGATGGAAGAATAGTCATTCCAGCATCACTAGCGGTAGAAATTGTCCAAAACTATCACAACGGGACACATTCTGGGAGAGACAGCACAGAAGAATCTCTCAGAAAACATTTATACATACCAAGATTGTCCAACTTTATTCAGGTCATTGTACGAAGATGTGTAACGTGTGCTAAAAATAATGCAAGGCAAGGACCAGTAAAGCCACCAGGAGTCCAGTTTATGGGGGGACTCCCCATGTCCGATTTACAAATTGACTATACAGTAATGCCTAAATCTGGTGGACATCGCTACCTGCTGGTAGTTGTGTGTACCTATTCAGGCTGGGTAGAAGCATGTCCTACTCGTACGGAGAAAGCAGGGGAAGTTGTGAGATTCCTGCTACGAGAAATAATACCCCGATATGGACTACCCTGCTCTATAGGATCGGACAATGGTCCAGCTTTTGTTCATCAGTGCCTACAACAACTGACTCATATGCTTGGTATAAAGTGGAGGCTTCATACGGCATATAGACCCCAGAGTTCTGGTAAGGTAGAGAGAATGAATAGAACTATTAAGAATCAGTTGGCTAAAATGTGTCAGGAAACCCAACTTAAGTGGAACGTTCTCTTGCCCATAGCTCTATTGCGAATCCGCAGTACACCTACCAGAAGGATGGGCCTCTCTCCTTTTGAAATCATGTATGGGCGACCACCTCCCGTACTTGGTAACTTAAGGGGGGATTTGAGTCAGTTGGGAGAAGGAATTACCCGGCAGCAGGTTGTAGAGTTGGGTAAGACTATGGAGGAGGTACAGAAATGGGTACAAGATAGATTACCTGTGAATATTTATCCCCCAGTTCATAGTTACCACCCAGGAGACCAAGTGTGGATTAAAGAGTGGAATAATGTACCGTTAGGACACAAGTGGAGAGGTCCTTATGTTGTTCTTTTGTCTACCCCTACAGCAATAAAAGTAGCCGAAGTGAATCCGTGGATACATCACTCCAGGGTTAAACCAGCAGCAGTCGATTCTTGGCAAGCTACAGCAGATCCAGAGAATCCCTGCAAGATCCGGTTAAAGCGCACGACTCAGTCGGAGTGACGAGGAACCTTGTGGATTACAAATTTTATTGTTTCAGAGATTTGGTAAGTGAGTGAGAAGGCCATAATAAAGCCTGTCCGCTCACCAACGAGTGTATAAGCCAGGAAAAGTCCCGAAGGGACCCCTGTGAAGACGAGCAGAACTCCATTCCCTGCAGCCCTTACATCCTGGAAGCTGAGGTGCCTTCGCACGGACGAAGACTGAGGATGACGACGAAAGATGTATTCTTAATAATGTTTTTATATGTGTATTTTTATATTCAGGAAGGTAGAGGTACCGACACTCCTAGCTGTGAGGTATGCATTAAGACTACAAGAACAGGTAACCATATTTCCCAAACCCTAATTTGGCATTCGCAATACGAGTGTAAAGGAGATGTATCAAGATGTAGATACCTAAATATAGAATATAGTGTGTGCCATTTAGGAGTAGGAGAACCTAAGTGCTTCAGTCCAGAGTATCAACCTCGTACAATTTGGTTGACTCTCAGGAATGGAGATCCTCAGGGGACCCTAATTAATAAGACAGTATTAGAATCCGTACATTCTTTGGGTGTTCTGCTATTTGATGCGTGCCGCTGGAGGGCGATATCAAGTGGTAGAAAGCCGTGGAATGTATGTGGGGATCTTAGATGGGAGAGGACGTATGGGTCTAACGATAAATATATTTGTCCCAGTAGTAAAAATAAGTATGTGAGCCCTAGATGCCCAAATAGAGATTATAACTTTTGCCCATATTGGTCTTGTGTGGGGTGGGCAACTTGGGGACAGACAGTAGACAAGGACATGATTGTGACTAAGTTGCCTACTAGTCCATATTGTAAGTCTATGGAATGCAATCCAGTCCATATACTTATAAATAACCCCGACAAGTTCTTAGATAAATATGGTAATTTATTTGGGTTTCAAATATATGGGACGGGTTTAGATCCTGGGACAGTATTGTTTATAGGGATAGAGACTGATACGGTATCCTCCCAGACTCATCAAGTATACCATTCCTTTTATGAAGAGATGAGCATAGATAATAAGATCTCCCATAATGCTAAAAACCTGTTTATTGATTTAGCTGAAAGTATTGCCGGTAGTCTTAATGTTACCAACTGCTATGTGTGTGGAGGTACTAACATGGGAGACCAATGGCCTTGGGAAGCAAAGGAGGTAATGTCCGGTTCTGAGGCAGTTGACCAATTAATATCTACACAAGCCGATTATCATATGAGTGTTAGAGGTAAATCTGAGTGGAGATTAAAGACCTCCATCATAGGTTATGTTTGCATAGCGAGGAAAGGAATGATGTATAATACTTCTGTAGGAGAATTAACTTGTCTAGGGCAAAAAGCTTATGATGATGATACAAAGAATACAACTTGGTGGTCGGCTTCAAATGTCTCAGAACCATCTAACCCGTTTGCTAGATACGCCAATTTAAAGGATGTGTGGTTTGATTTATCCATCACATCTAACTGGAGAGCCCCAGCAAATTTGTACTGGATCTGTGGTAAGAAAGCCTATTCGGAGTTGCCACAGGACTGGGAAGGGGCATGTGTGTTGGGCATGCTCAAACCATCCTTCTTCTTGTTACCTATTGAAACAGGTGAGACTTTAGGTGTTAAAGTGTATGATGTGAATCATAGGAAGAAAAGGGGACCCATAGAGATAGGCGCCTGGGAAGATAATGAATGGCCTCCCCAGCGTATTATAGATTACTATGGGCCAGCCACGTGGGCAGAGGATGGTACCTTTGGTTATAGAACCCCAATTTATATGCTCAACCGTATTATAAGATTACAGGCAGTGGTTGAGATCATTACTAACGAGACATCACAAGCGCTCAATCTTCTAGCGAAGCACAATACCAGGATGAGGACAGCAGTATACCAAAATAGATTAGCCTTGGATTACCTTTTGGCAGTAGAGGGAGGTGTATGTGGGAAGTTTAACCTGAGCAATTGCTGTCTTCAAATAGATGACGAAGGGCAAGCAATAGCTGAGCTTACTAGCCATATGGTTAAACTAGCGCATGTGCCTACTCAGGTATGGAAAGGGTATAATCCAAGTAGTTGGTTTGGTAGCTGGTATGAGTGGTTTGGAGGGCTTAAGGCAGTGGTAGGGGGAGTCCTACTAATTTTAATGTTGTGTCTACTCCTGCCGTGTCTTATACCCTTAGTAGTTAGGTCTGTGCAAAGCCTGATAGAAAATATAGCAGAGAGGAAGGCTGCTGCACAGATAATGGCAATTTATAAATATAAGGCTCTAGATCAGGGAGAACCAATGCAGGAAGATGAGTGTTGAAGATTCACATCATAAGATAAGTCTGGTCTGGTTCAAGGTAACTTGCGGTGTATGCAAACCAAGGTTAAGTGATGCCTCAAGTAATTGTGAAATATCAAGAGGCATCAAAGGGGGGAATGTGGTGGAATCTCGGTAAAAATAAATTTAGTAGGCCGAGATTACCACGTGGCATGTGTACGTGCATATGCTGACGTATCGATCAGTTGGTTGCACGAGGCAAGATACGATCAGTAGTGTACGGAGCATGTGCAAGAATACAGGATATAGTATTCCCCTCCTCCATTGTGCTGGACAGGCCATGCGGTCAAGCAGGAAGTTAATTCTTATTTGTATTGATTGGTCAAGAGAATGTGCGGGTGGAGCTTAATATGGGAGGAGTTATGTGCCTATGTAAGGAGCCTGCACTATTGTCCGGGGCTCAGAACTTGCTGTATTTTGGTGACATTAGTCCCTCTGAGTCCCGATCGGTGATCCAATAAAGAATCTTTTCCTTCCTGAAGAAACCTGTGTCCATCTCTCTGTGCTTGGCTTCCGTCAGTTTCTCCGGTATCAGTTCCCCCTACATAGGGTCACTTGGCAGGTATGGATTGACACCTATCCTAAGGATCCCTGATACACACTGACACAGAGCAGAATAGGGACTGTTCCCCCCACATAGGGTCACTTGGCAGATATGGATTGACACCTGTCCTCAGAGACCCTGATACACACTGACACAGAGCAGAACAGGGACTGTTCCCCCTACATAGGGTCACTTGGCAGATATGGATTGACACCTGTCCTTAGGGACCCTGAAGCACACTGACACAAAGCAGAATAGGGACTGTTCCTCCTACATAGGGTCACTTGGCAGATATGGATTGACACCTGTCCTCAGAGACCCTGATACACACTGACACAGAGAAGAATAGGGACTGTTCCCCCTACATAGGGTCACTTGGCAGATATGGATTGACACCTGTCCTCAGAGACCCTGATACACACTGACACAGAGCAGAATAGGGACTGTTCCCCCTACATAGGGTCACTTGGCAGATATGGATTGACACCTGTCCTCAGAGACCCTGATACACACTGACACAGAGCAGAATAGGGACTGTTCCCCCTACATAGGGTCACTTGGCAGATATGGATTGACACCTGTCCTCAGGGACCCTGATACACACTGACACAGAGCAGAATAGGGACTGTTCCTCCTACATAGGGTCACCATTTTTAGCCCAAGGCAGCTCATCTCATCAGGCCTTTTTTAGTCGAATGTATCGCCCACTGTCAGTCCCTTCAGGATCCATCCCTCATTCATCTTAATAAAGGTGAGGTAATCTAGACTTTTTTGACCTAGGCGACTTCTCTTCTCAGTGACAATACCTCCTGCTGCACTGAAGGTCCTTTCTGACAGGACACTTGAAGCGGGGCAGGCCAGAAGTTCTATCGCAAATTGGGATAGCTCAGGCCACAGGTCAAGCCTGCACACCCAGTAGTCAAGGGGTTCATCGCTCCTCAGAGTGTCGATATCTGCAGTTAAGGCGAGGTAGTCTGCTACCTGTCGGTCGAGTCGTTCTCTGATGGTGGATCTCGAAGGCCTGTGGCGATGTGTAGGACTTAAAAAGCTCTGCATGTTCTCCATCAACAACACGTCTTTAAAGCGTCCTGTCCTTGCCGGCGTGGTCGTGGGAGGAGGAGGATTAATTGAGAACAAGAGAGGATGGAACACTGCCTAGAAATTATACATATATATATACAAAAAAATAATACAAATTTATTGGTGAACAAGATACAACGTGAATATTTCACACATCAACTCTTACACCGTCTGTATAGATACATACAGGGGCATACAGAGATACTATGCAGAAATCTCTGTAAAGCAAGTTAACATTTGATGCATGTGTTTTTGAATGGTTTAACCCCTAAGTTGTCTCCAGCGCAGGTCTCCACTCCTCCCCTGGCAGCACCCGGCTTCAGAATTTTCCCTTACAGGAAGGGCAGAGTGCCGCCGGGCAGGGGCGCTACTGACTGGCTGACACTCTCAGCCAATCAGTGACTCCCCATTCACAAAAGTGGCTTGCAAAAGGTACATTTCTTTGCAAGCCAGTTTTGTGAATAGGGAGTCACTGAATGCTCCCAGCCAATCAGTGGCGCACCTGCCTGGCAGCACTCTGCGCTTCCTGCAATTTAAAATTCTGAAGCCTGTGTCTACTGTGGTACATCCTTCTCGTATATTTCTATATTTGAATTCATGCTTTCAATCTAGCTTATCTATTTGATTATGAATTTATGATACCTACCCAGAACATTAGATTGCATTGCTACTTATTGACAAGACTTCCATTATTTGTTTCTTGTCTCCAGTAATGATGTGGCTGGAGTATTTAGTATTAACCAGATTTTATGTTAGTTTTTTGAAATGAAGGTAAAATATTCCATTATTTTGTTGAAGCAAAACCCGTCAAGCTTTGCATTCTGAAGGCTGGACTTGAAGTGATACCAGAAAGACACTGAAGACAAATGGTCATTCTTGATCATCCATTTTCTGTATAAGTAGTTAATATTATAAATAAAGGCCTCTATTAGTCCACTTATTCTAGAAGCACTGGAACTTGAATCAGTGCTGAAAAACGAAACATAATATAATAATTGATTTAATTTTTGAAACATTAATATCACCCTAATGATAAGTTTCTTGGACTATATTCTGGAAGCACATTGTAAGTAATCTGCCTAATATTTTAATTCTGAGAGCATTTGGTTTAATTTGCGGTAGCATTTTGCTGAATACTGAGAATACTTTGATAATACTGTGGTTCAAGACTCATTTTTTCAATTAGGATGTGCTTTCACATGATTTGTAATTTATTTGCAAGTTGTAAAATATATTTGTAAAGTGCAACTTTGGATAAAAACAGAAAACTAGACAATTCCTGAGATAAGATTACCATTGTACATTGATTTAGCTATTTTATTGCTTGATTTACCAATTGCATTTATTGTCTTCTTCACATATTAAAATATAATAGCCAAACAGCACTTTTTGTTTATATTATGTTTGTTTAGGTATTCTGTTTTTTTTCCCTTAAATTTTGCAAGGCAGTAACAACAAGTAGAAGGTCAAAAATTGAGTTTGCTCAGTTTGTTGTTGCCATTTTGCAGGCAGGTTTTGTGTACCTTGTCCATAGTGCACTGGGTTTAGTTAGTTATTAAAGGTCTTTGGGCACTGACCAAGGGTCAATGGTCAAAAATTTCTTCCATCCATTAAATCCACAGGGATCTAGAATATACAGTATGTAAATTATTTATTTTTTTATTTACAAGAGCCAATTAATGGAACAGGTTGAACGCCATAACAACTTTATTGAAACCATGCTGTTATGGTGCCATGAGGTCCCTGGTGTTGGCTCACCTTCAGTGGTTAAACTGTTCATGAATGGTTTAACCCCAAAGTCTGTGTCCCAGCGCCGGATCTCTCTGCCCCTTGTTTGGTGAAAAACTTTAAAATGGTAGATTATGGCTACCGCCGGCAGGGCTGCTGCTGATTGGCTGAAAGGTCAACTGACACTCACAGCCAATCAGTGACTCTCCATTAATAAATGGCTTTAGAGGGGGGCGTGTCCGACTTCCGGCCTGATCGGACGCATGGTGTGAGAGCTCCTCCAGTCACCGAGCCAAAAAGCTAACTAAAACGGACAAAACAGCACGGACAAACGCTAAACACCGGCGAGAGAACGCAGGGGTATATACCCACCGAAAGGATGTCTCCCTCGAAGCAGACAAAGCTCACTGACCCGTCCAGAAATCCTAAAAAAGACCGCCATAAACCAATCCAAGATGGCGCTGGACCGGAGACTCCAACGCAGGCCTCAGGAAACTCGACGGAGCCCGACCAGCCTCCAGATCCAGATTTGGAAGGGCATATTACCAAATCCTACATTAAATCCATGCTCCAGGATCTGAGAGCGACGATCAGGGAAGACTTTACTACTGCTATCTCAGGCATCCACCAAGAAATAGCAGAGCTGGGGGACCGCACTGACCACTTAGAACAGAAGACCGAGGAGCTCTGCTCAGCCCACAACGCAGCAGCAAACAAGCTCCAAGCACTGGAAGCTGATAATGCGAAATTGTGGCAGAAACTAGCAGATATGGAGGACAGATCACGAAGGAACAATGTGAGGTTTCGTGGAATAGCAGAAAACATCCCGTCGGACAAACTTCATGAATATATCACCAACATGTGCACAACGCTAGCTCCTGCAATCAGCAGCACGGCCTGGGAACTTGACAGAGTTCACCGCCTGCCGAGACCGCCACGCCTCACACCCGACACCCCACGCGATGTGATCGCTCGTTTCCATCACTATAAATCAAAAGACGCTCTCCTCCAGGCGGCTAGATCAACACCCAACCTACCTGCACCCTATGATGGCATTGCGTTGTATGCTGACCTGTCGGCCATGACTATGGCCCGCCGCAGGGACTTCTCCACAATCACTAAAACACTACGCAATAACAAAATAGCTTACAGATGGGGATTTCCTACGAAACTGTTAGTCTGGAAGGAAGGAAAACTACACACACTGGCAGATCCTGACCGCGGTCTTACCGTCCTGAAAGAATGGGGCCTTTGGGACCCTCAGGGCCCGTCCGCTCCTCCAGAGGCCTCCCAGCAGCGATTCCGTCCGGAATGGAAGATGGTGGGCCAACCCAGGCGCTAACCCGACACACGTCACCAGCATAAAAGAACTTATAAAAGAACTTTCATAGAAATAAAAAAGAAAAAGCAAGAGGTCTACTAACCGAGGACTCGCTCATAAAGTGACCGTGAAACTGTCTTTTCATGCTACTCGATGTATAGCTGACTACAGGACTGGTAGTATTACTTACGCACCATTGTTGCATCATAAAATGTATAAAATTGCTTATTTTCCAATTAACGATACTAGAGTGCCCCTATTTTAATGCTGAATCCCTGGGGGTACTGGGGTTAGGAAGTGGGCCCCCAACACCACCCACCCACCGCTCCCCCTTCCTGCATGCAGGGCGCGAGCAGCTTGCGTCCCACAGAACCACCACACGATATGGCACCACGACCACCGGCACTGCTGGGCTACATAGGTGCTTATGACCACGTAGGGGCCACCGATAGGCACCAATTGCTGCATGGGGACGGGGCGGGAGGACAGGGTCTCCTTACCTTGGGCCACATCTTACATCACGAGGTGACCATGAGAGTGGGAGACAAGTCCACTTCTAACTATGAGACCATACAGGCCGTCTAAGCCTACTAACCACAGTACCTCACTCACGTAAACTAGCCCCCAGGGAGTTGAGAATGACAGTTACTAATCCGGGCAAAGTTATTTTCTCTCCATTTCAAAAAAAATAAAAAAAAGAAGAAGAAAAAAAAAATAAAAAAAGTAAGCAAAAAAAAAAAATCCAAAACAAAGAAAAATATATATAAATAAATAAAAAACAAACAACAAAAAAAAAAATTACGATAGACAATAAAAAAGGTATACCTCCAAAGTTACTTACACAGACAAACCTATTACCATTCCCCACTATGCAGAGAGACTAGGATAGACAACCCATAATGATTCTGATACAGTGCCTCTGCAAACCTGGAGGGCTAATTACATAGTTCTCCGGTCAAACTATCCCATATGTCAATTTGTGATGTTATGTTCTTCGCTGACACTACTATGGCTCGGGAGCATGCTCGCTCCACACGTTCCCCAATTAGGATGTACACTGGAGGTACGCTAATGTATTCTCCGGCTCATCCACAGGTTAACTCTCAATGGAGAGGATTCTGTACATACCTTATTTGTAATGTTTATGTTTTTGTCCCTGTCACCCTTCCCTTTGTTTCCCCCCCCAAAATCCCTAACCTTTACTTGTCCCACAACCAAGGTGGATTACCAAAGCTTAGATACCTGGTAGACAACTCTTATAGATATTACACGAACCTCGCCTATCATCGAGGCGGATGGTGGCGTTATGGCACTACAATCCCAGCCCCAGCGACATACAGCTATAATAACGATTTCTCCATTTCCCTGATATGACGCACCAATTTAAATGCCTCTCCATGAACGTAAATGGTTTGAACAGCCCATTCAAGAGACACGTAGCCATGAGGGAAATATACGACTCCAAGGCTGCAATAATTTGCCTACAGGAAACTCACCTAAGCGCGCACAACCCCCCGGCCTTCAAACCAACCTGCTACCCACAAATTTTCCATGCATTCTCCCCAAACAAGTCCAAAGGGGTCGCTATACTGTTTCACCAAGACTGGGTCTTTCAACAGACAGGGATATATCAAGATAAATTGGGCAGACTACTAATATTAGTGGGCACACTAAATGGCATAATGATCACGATAGGCTCCTTATACGCCCCCAATGAAGCTCAAGCACCCTTTTTACAATTAGCATTCAACAAAGTGGCTAAACTTAGACAAGGCCACACTATAATATGTGGGGACTTCAATTGCACTCTGGACCCCAATCTGGATATTCAGAGGGCGCAAGGTAAAAAACCACTACAACACGCCACATCCTTGAGCCGCAAACTCTCCGCAATACTACACACTAACGACCTTTATGATACTTGGCGTAATCTTTTTCCTAGCGGGAGAGATTACACCTTTTTCTCACCCGTACACCACACGTACTCGCGCATAGACATGTGCCTGGTCGATGCAGTGACATTACAAAACGTAGAGGACGTGGAGATTAGAAACAGGACATGGTCAGACCATGCCCCGGTTATCACCACATTCAGAACTTTATATCCCACAAGGGGAAGGAGTACGTGGAGGTTAAACGACTCCCTACTTAATGAGAAAGCACTCATAACAAAACTAGCCAACGCAATTCAAATATTCTATGCAGTACATGATAAGGACGAGTCAACCATTTCGACAAAATGGCTGGCTCTCAAAGCAGTAATTAGAGGTCTCTTAATACAAGCCGGAGCGCTCCGCAAAAGGAAAGGCAATCAGGTAAAGGCACAACTTTTAGAGGAACTCACACGAACGGAGGCCAAAAACAAAACCAATCCGTCCAAGAAATTAACTACCCTAGCCAACAAAATAAAATCAGAGTTACATGCAATATCCCTAAACTCACTGGAACAACAAATGCGTAAACTCAACCTAACCCACTACATGCAAGGTAATAAGGCAGGCAGATCATTGGCTCGCCGCCTAAAAGCACAATACCTACAATCCAAACTCCCATACATGACCTCGGCCTCTGGCGAGAAACTCTATAACCCCCAAGACATAGTGGAAGAACTTGCATTATATTATGACGCGCTCTATAATTTAAAACATGCAAAAGACACCCACCAACCCTCCATAGACGAAATCCATGAGTTCATAAACAATGCAGACCTGCCACGTCTGACAGATACACAACTAGTATCTCTCTTAGCACCATTTACAGAGGAGGAAGTGCACAAAACCATCAACTCACTCCCCAAACACAAAGCACCCGGACCAGACGGACCCAATTCCTTCTACGCAACCTTTGCCACACAACTCACGCCACACCTCACCAGGCTATTCAACCACATCAAAGACACAGGGACCATCCCAGCAGAGATGCTCCTAGCTCATGTAATAACACTTCCAAAGCCAGGGAAAACTCCCACAGAATGTGCCAACCTAAGGCCAATATCGTTATTAAATGCAGACACCAAACTATATGCAAAACTACTAGCTGCACGCATCAAACCGATGCTACTAGACATGGTCTCCCCGGAACAAGCAGGGTTTGTTCCGTCTAGGCAACCGGGAGACAATACACGCCATTTTTTAAACCTAATCCAATGGGCACAACATACCCAACAACAGGGCATACTACTGGCACTAGACGCCGAAAAGGCGTTCGATCGCCTAAATTGGACATACATGAGCGCAGTTCTGTCCAAAATGGGATTCCCCCCCAATTTCAAAGGAGCATACTGGCCCTCTACTCAAACCCTTCGGCCAAAGTGTACAATACCGGCTTCCTTTCTAGGCCATTTCCAATAACTAATGGCACAAGACAAGGATGCCCCCTCTCCCCGCTAATATTCATCCTATGTCTAGAACCGCTGGTCAGGCTCATCAACTCACAAGACTCAATCCAGGGTCTGGCCACGCCAATAGGGACCATGAAAATTGCATTATTCGCAGATGACATCCTTTTGTTCATATCTGACCCACCTCAGTCCCTCCCACACTTAATGACACTACTCGGCGAATACGGTAGAGTATCATATTATAGAAACAACGCAAAAAAATCACAGGCCCTAGCAATCCGCTTGCCACACTGCACCATACAAGCTCTTAAAACTGATTTCCCATTCGATTGGCGCAGGACATCAATCTCATACTTAGGTATCCAACTGCCTGCCACACCTTCGCTAGTGACTAAGGTTAATCACACGCCCCTGCTGCACAAACTGGACCTCCAACTCAAACACTGGGACGCCAAAGGGACGTCCTGGCTTGGTCGTATAAACACTGTTAAAATGATGATCATACCACACATCCTATACCTCTTTCGCACTTTACCTATAGCGATCCCGAATGCGATAATAAAAAGATTCCAATCAACTATAAACGCACATATATGGAAGAGAAAACCCCCCCGCGTATCGCAGAAAATGACCTGGAGACCCTTCCTAGCAGGCGGCCTAAGCGTCCCCAATATTCAGTTATACTATAAAGCCTCCATTATGGCACAGGGCTTAGCAATCCTGGAAAGCACGTCCTCCCCCATCTGGCTAAACTTAGAAAACGCCTGCATGGCCCACGGCACGATAACAGATGCCCTGTGGACACACTCGGAACGACAGATGAAAGACAGGGATATACTTCCACCCACGAAACTGCTACTCAGAACGTGGAGACAAGCGGTTATAAAAATGGGGATTGGGAAAGACCTTATGCACGCTGCCCCCCTACGTACTATGACCCCCCACACAACAGACCTTTGCCTTGACACATGGACACGACATGGCATTATCCATATAGGTGCATTATACGACAATGAGGGAGTGATGCCCTTCCCAGCGCTACAGCAATCATTTAACCTCCCATCGAGGGAATTGTTTACATACCTGCGCATAAAAAACATATTACATGGTCGTAATCTACACAGTGATAGACACTACCCGTTACCACAATTTGTACTCAAATGCCAGGGGAAACTAAGAAACGCTAAGGCATTGTCTTTCTGCTACTCGTCTCTTATGGAACTGGTAACCAAAGACAGCCCCCCATATATGAGCACGTGGGAGAAAGACTTACAGATACAAATTAGCCAAAGTACATGGAGGGCGGCATTGACTAGGGTAAAGAGGACCACACACAGCATGGCCCATAGAGAAGCGTTTTGCAAAATACTGATGAGGTGGTATTTAGTTCCCTCGCGTCTAGCACACATATACCCAGGCTCGACCTCCACGTGCTGGAGATGCCAGAGCAACGAAGGCACACTATTACATGTGTTTTGGTCCTGCCCGGTCTTAGCTCCATTCTGGAACGCATTGGAACAGTTTCTCCATAGAGAGCTGGAAATTCAGGTACCAAAATCCCCAGAATGCTACCTACTCCATATATTTCCGTATCCCCTAAAAGAAGATGAGCTACACATACTCACACACTGCCTCATAGCAGCAAAAATTACTATAGCGCACAAGTGGAAACAACCACAATGCCCTAACCTCTCAGAAATTCTCACACGCCTAGACCTGACAAACAATTATGAAAGAATGGCAAGTCGACTCCGAAATGACGAACACAAATACACTACACGATGGCAAAGATGGACTCAGATTACTGACCTACATAAGTCCTAAAATCCTGATCAATAGGTCCCATAGGGGCATGCCTAACTAGAACAGGCAAAGCCAATTAGACGTGCAGGACCGTTTAAACCCACGCCGCAACTAGGTGACCGACAAAAACTGATATGATATAAACTGATACGTGATGCTTAGGTTCGCAGATAACAATGTGACCACCCCTACCATGATGTAATGTAGAACTTAATCAAGCTGTATCCACATCCGTATGTGTAAATATACTATGTAACTGTGATTTATATAATTGAGTAGTGATATCAAGAACCATGGTGTTTCCACAGTATGAATAACCCCCCTTCCCTTTTTCCTTTTTCCTTTCTGTACCCCCCCCCCCCCCCCCCATGTACTTTTGTTTTTGTGTTGACAAAGAAAATATCAATAAACATTGAGACATTGAAAAATAAAAAATAATAAATGGCTTTAGAAAGGTACATATTTTTTTTAAGTCATTTCTGTTAATGGGGAGTCACTGATTGGCTGACAGCATCAGCTGACTGCTCTCAGCCAATAAGCGCCTGGTATTATAACAACCACAATGCAGTTCTTACTTAAAAATTTGCATTTGCAAAGGAGGAATGTGAAAGTTGTTCTTTGAAGCTCCAGAGCGCAAAGTGCTATAGTACAGAGTGCCTAGTTAGGTCACCCTCCTTCCACCTATCCACACAAATACTAACCACACTAGCGTGGGGCTGAAATGATACATTACACTATTTGCATGGCCTTGCTCTGTTTTCCTGCACATCCAAAATAAATACAGCTAAATACAACCCGCCTTTCTGCATAAGCTTGTGTACACTGACCTTACATTCCACTGCATCAGTTGGTTTTTGATTGCCATTGCCGATGTTCTACCTAGCGCTATAGACTTAGTTGCTGCGGTATAAACAATTCATTATAATAAATATACAATTCTACATTTTTTAGTTCATGCAGCTAGGTTGCAGTCATTTTCCAGCAATATTGCCAAAATGTTAGAAGTAACGGTCGGTCGTCCAGTCTCTTCTCTTCCTTTAATCCTTTTATCCCCCAGGCCCAAGACCCCTAGGTAGAGCACTCCATGTACATAGGAAACAAGGGATACATATGCTAATGTAGGAAGAATTTTATGAACATTGTTAAACAGTGTTTTGGTTTTGAATAAGTATTAGTAGAATATAATTTGAAAGCTTTCTATGACATCAGTATTTTATCACCACCCCATGCACACAACCTGACATCTTCTAAAAAGTTATTATTTGTCGTTCCTCTGGGTAATCTCGATAGCAGCCAAAAATGTCAGTTGTGATCAATATTTTTCAGAGTGGCTTCTAGTTTTTGGCATATTTTGGTAATAGCAATTAAGCCATTAATTATTCAAAAAGTGAAAATCTTAAGGGGATTGTACCCTGGAGCAAATGTGGAGGTTCTTTCAATACACTGAAGGCAGCAAAACCGCATATACACCAAATATTTTTCTATTATATCTGTGATTAAATGAGTTATCCCTAAGGAAATACTTGGAAGGATTTATTTCTGTGCAACATATGTTAAATATGAGCATTGCTTGAATATTTAAAGTGTTTCAGTTTAAAGACTTATTCCAGAATAATTTTAGCAGTGAGATTGTTTGGTGAAACCGTAAATCCTTACCTGCATTTTCAGTAATAAATGTTAGGATGCTACTCCGTTATCACTCAAAGCATTTGTTTGTGTTGGATCATTCATTAAAAAAGGTTTGCAATGATTTTTTATTTTTATATTTTTTAAATTAAAGATAACTTACACATTTTATATTGAACAACAACAACAATTTTTTATTTTTTTTATTTTTCTATTCAAGATAACAACAACAACAATTTTTTATTTTTTTTATTTTTCTATTCAAGATAACAACAACAACATTTTTTTTTTTTATTCAAGATAACTTACACATTTTATATTGAACAACAACAACAACAAAAAGGCATGTACATGGGGGCAATTGTACAGCTCTTGTTGTTCCCTTTCTTCTACCTTTTAAAATGATAATTGAGTATGCTAATAGAAGTAAGGAGTCAAGGAGTCAGGAATAGAAAGTTTTCCATATAAATAAATCCCTGTTATTTTATCCCATTCTCTTTTAACGTGCTTAATGGGCCATTAGTGAAATATACCACTGCTGATGGAATTTCTTTTTTTAAGATTAGAACAGTTTCTATTATTGAAGTATAAATGGTGTGACTTCATTGTATTGTGTTAATGTGTGCTATATTTGGGGGAATAAATCCCAGTTCTTCTCTGTTGTAGAAAAAACACGGTTCTGGTATACTTCTATCTACTGCTATATATTTTTTAAAATAATATCATTGTCATTAAATAGTTAAACATATTTTGTCAAGATCTTGTGTATGGGCAAATCCGTAAACCGTTACTGGAGGCTGAGTTGCTGTGTTGTACAGAGGAGACCTGTAGCGGCACATATAGTCTTAAACAATCAATTTCAATCCAAGGTGTATTGCAGCCAACATCTAAAGATGAGTTTGTACCTAAGATTGGTGGCAAATCATTATACAGACCTAACTGTACATATGTGAGTGATGCGTAAAATTAAGTGATCAACTTGGAAAAGTATGAGTCTTTAGTGTTTTGCAGGGATAAAATAAATTTGCTGAAATTATATAATTCTGTAGAAGCACTGTGATTTTAGTTTACAGACTGCTCGTGACTGCTGCTAATATCCCCAAATACCTAAATTGTAGGGAAGTTACAGTGTTACAGCATTGCAGTCTTTAGTGTCTTTTTGTTTAGTTATTTTAATTATAAAGTATGTTTTCAAGCACTAGCAAATTAGCTATTTATTTATTTATTTTTGTGAATGCTTTCTACCTTTAGTTGCCTCTTTTCAAGATTCTCCTAAAGCAGATATGCTATTTTTCAGACTATTATTTTTGCCCATGCTATCCTAACTATAAGATAAGGCCAGGGACTAATGAAAGTATTTAGATTGGGCAGACTAGATGGGCCGAATGGTTCTTATCTGCCGTCACATTCTATGTTTCTATGTTTCTATGCTAAACCATCAAGGCTACAAATGCATGTTCAGAAAGATGGAAATATAAAAACAGTGAGCAAGTGAGAAGTGTCTTAAGGGTTTATTCACCGAACAGGAATTGTGGTGTCGTGATAAATAAGCCAAGATATGATAAAGCATAATAATGTAGAATATCTAAATTTCAGCTAAATTGGAAATTATTTCACCAACCCAACTGTTTTTGTATAAAAAGTGTCAATTTGTTTGTTAATTCGTGGTTTAGTTGATAAACCCTTCAGTCTAGCAAAAAAATCAGTATTTTAGTGTAGATTATAAAAAATCTGACAATATACATAATCAATTCTGGGCTCTCCAAACTACTATCTCATTAATACTAGTTTGTAGTAGACCAGTGCACGGCGAGAATTTGGTTTATGAAAAATAAAAAGACAGGACAGAAACAACCTATACCCTAAAGTGACTCCCGAAACCAAAGCAGCTTGGAGGGAGGAGAGAAGTTTTGACGCCCAATCAGGCAAAAGGACGCGAAAGATGGTTGCACCAATCGGCACTTTGGGAGGAGAGGGGTTTTGCCGCCCTATCCAGTGAAAGAGCGCTCATTTTCTGATTGGTCGCCTGCGCCCCGCAGTCACCAATCAGCGCCCAGTGTTCGTGCCAATCAATCAGGAGCATGCCGCAAACCCAGGTTTAATGGGCACACCCTCTCCCATTGGTCCATGTGGCCAGTGGGACTCCGCGGCCGTGAGCTCCAGAGATTCCCTGCTGGCGCACGTCCCTCTCTTTGGTGGATTTCCCCACTTAGGTATTCACCGGAGGGAGCGCTCTCTTGGGCAGGGGAAAACAGTGACCATAGCTTCGTTGGGAGTGGGTAGGATGGTCCCCGACACGGGGACCTGAGACAGTGTGCGAATGCCGGTTTGGGATACGAATGCTGCCCCTGGTTGGTGTTCGGTTATACTAACCGGCGGCCACCCAGGGGTTGCTTGTTTCCCTTGTAGCTTGCGGTCTTCACACCTCGTTACAAGGTGTGAACGTTCTAAATAGACATTCTAAATGAGGTGTCGTGGTGGTCCCCGTTCGGGAGTCGAACAGAACCTGTTCGTATGAGCTCTCCCGAACAAGGAGAAGGTAAAACACCCAAATAAACACAATTACATATAGATACATGGGGAAACACAGAGTAGAAGGGAAAATCGTGAGAATAAACATTGGGAATACAAAATACAAGGCCAAAACATATGTATATTCCGTGGGAATAGTACTTAGTGCCGGTGTCCCGCCACAGTGTTATCTCTGCCTCAAGCTCTGTAATGAGTTCTAATGTCTTGGGTTCAACCACAGGCAGAGTTCTGCATTGTTGGTCCTTCAAACATTCAATCTCTTCCTTTATCTTCCTTCATTGAAGCAAGTATTCTTTTTTTTTCTTCAACATTCTGTCTTAAAGTAGTACATTCTTCTTTGCATATTGCTCAAAACCCCTCTGTAACTCACCATTCTTTTCCTTCATCTCATTGACAAATGCCTCCTTTTCACTTAGTAACTCTGTCAGTTGCTTCTGTCCTTCTAGCTGTTTGTCAACATTTCCTTGGTCTCTTCATAATCCATTTCTATTTGCTCTAAAATCCTCTTGTTTTCTGCTAACTGGAAATCCTTATCTTGATTGAGTTCATGCTCTCTCTGCAAGGCAGAAGTGTCTATTTTCTGAGCATTAGAAAGTTCTTCAATGGTGCGTTAACAGGAGGGTGGCTCTGATGTGTGTCAGATTGTGTGTGTGTGTGTGTGTGTGTGTGTGCCAGTGTGTGTATGTGCCACTGTGTGTGTGTATGCCAGTGTGTGTATCTTTGTTTGTGTATGTGCCAGTGTGTGTTTCTGTGTGTCAAGGTGTGTGTATGTGTCAATGTGTGTGTCTGAGTGTGTGTATGTGTCAATGTGTGTATCTGTGGGTGCAAGTGTGTGTATCTGAGTATGTGTGTATTTGTGTGTATGTGTCACTGTGTGCATCTGAGTGTGTGTATCTGTATGTCAAGGTGTGTGTATATGTTTGTATGTGCCACTGTTTCTGTATCTGTGGGCCAAGGTTTGTGTATATGTCACTGTGTGTATCTGAGTGTGTGTATGTGACAGTGTGTGTATCTGTGTGTCATGGTGTGCGTGTGTGCCAATGTGTGTGTCTGAGTGTGTGTATGTGCCAGTGTGTGTATCACTGGGTGCAAGTGTGTGTATCTGAGAATGTGTGTATTTGTGTGTATGTGTCACTGTGTGCATCTGAGTGTGTGTATCTGTATGTCAAGGTTTGTGTATGTGTCACTGTGTGTATCTGAGTGTGTGTATGTGACAGTGTGTGTATCTGTGTGTCATGGTGTGTGTATCTGAGTGTGTGTATGTGTCAAGGTGTGTGTATGTGCCAGTGTGTGTATCTCTGTGTGTATATGTCAGTATGTCTGTATCAGTAGGTTTGTATGTGCCAGTGTGTGTATCGGTGTGTTTGTATGTGTCAATGTGCGCATCTGAGTGTGTGTGTCAGTGTGTGTATCTGTGTGTCAAGGTTTTTATATGTGTGTCGGTATGTTAATTTGTTTGTGTATGTATGTACGTGGCAGTATATGTGCATACATCCCAGCAATCAAACACCAAAACAAGATGCAAACATACTCCTGCAAACACAAACATTACATACAAAAAACCCTGGATTTATATACAAACACTTAAACACACCCATCTCTCAATTACTCATACTACACACAAATGTACATCCACATTTAAAAGTCACTACATCCAACACACTCCTGCACGCAAATGCAAACATTACATACAAACACACCCCTGTATCAAAACGCTAGCAATATATACAAACACCAACTGTACACACAAAAGCACACCTGCTCCTAAGTACTACTATCTGTTTACTATCTGCGCTATAGCGCCCAAACATTTTTGGGGTTCCACTTTGTTAGCACATTATGTCAAAGGGTTCCACGGGAAAAATTAATTGAGAACCCCTGTGCTAGACTGTAAGCTCATGTGAGCAGAGTTATCATCTACCTATTGTTCCTGTATCATTTTGTAATTGTCTTATTTATTGTTAAGTTTCCCCCCTTGGTGCTTTATAAATACCAATAATAATAATGGGGGTAGGGGCAAAAGTGAGAGGGTAGGGACTATTGTGCAGAGGATAGTGCTATAGTGGGGAACACGGCTGTAGTGGAGGATAGAAGAATAGGAGTTGTAGTGGGAGAATAGGGGTTGTAGTGAGAAGGATAGTGGCTGCAGTGGGAGACAGGGGCTATAGTGGGAGTATAGGGGCTTTAATTGGGGAATACTGGTTGTAGTGGGGGTATAGTGGCTATAGTGGGGTTAGGAGTTGTAGTGGGGGTCTGTGGGTATAGGGGGGGGTACGGAGTGTGGGAAAGGGATTTTAGTGGGGAGATAAGGCTTTAGAGGCTGTAGAGTGTTCCAGGCTGACAGGCAGCCAACCAGAGTTAGAGCAGCAATAGTGCTCTGGAATATCTTGTAGTCATGACCACATTTAATATCCCAGTCATTCTGCGTTTTATGGGAACTCACCCAGTCCCTTGAGCAATAAATACTGGGGGTTGTGTACAAAAATGATCTGTTCTGAAAAGCGGTGCATACATGGAAAAGGGAGGGAGTCACTAATGCAATTTGCTATCTGATTTCTCAGGTTTCCATGGTGACTGCCCCACTTTTATTAATTTATACCTCTATTTAAATATGACCCCCATTGTTTTTAGTTGTTTGTCTTGTTTTGTCTATTTTGTATGACAATAAATAAGTATTCCATTATCCTTAAGTGGAAAAAAACAAAACAAACAAAAAAAGTTGGAGAAGGGTAAAATGGTGAAGGTATTCAGGATGGATCAAGGTAATCCGAGTACAGAAGCTAATAAAAAAAAACTAATATAACAAATTCTATTAAGGAAAATTCCCTTATTTCTTTGCTTGTGTTATTTTCTTTCCCATCAAAATCTAGCAATAATTAGTCAAAGCCCGTGTATTATTTAATGTCATGTCACATAGTGAAGGACAATGGTTTTCCTGGAATAGGCAGGGACTATTTTGTTAATCTCTGTCAACAGACCATGATGAAATTGCAAGCAAAAGATAACCTAGGTCACAGACCATCAGACTTCATAGTAGATTGGGGCTTCGGAAGAGGCAAGACATGGGTGCCCTGCACCTCCTGGCTGTCCTGCTGCTGGGAGCCTTGGGCTCATCACTGGCTGCTGAAGGTGAGTAAAAAATAAGGAGACATTGATCCCATGGCTGTCACTGCATCTTTAAAAAAGACAATTTGCTAGTCCCAATTGCTAGTGGATGCATGGAATAGCCTTCCAGCTGAAGTGGTAGAGGTTAACACAGTGAGGGAGTTTAAGCATGCGTGGGATAGGCATAAGGCTATCCTAACTATAAGATAAGGCCAGGGACTAATGAAAGTATTTAGATTGGGCAGACTAGATGGGCCGAATGGTTCTTATCTGCCGTCACATTCTATGTTTCTATGTTTCTATGCTAAACCATCAAGGCTACAAATGCATGTTCAGAAAGATGGAAATATAAAGACAGTGAGCAAGTGAGAAGTGTCTAAAGGGTTTATTCACCGAACAGGAATTGTGGTGTCGTGATAAATAAGCCAAGATATGATAAAGCATAATAATGTAGAATATCTAAATTTCAGCTAAATTGGAAATTATTTCACCAACCCAACAGTTTTTGTATAAAAAGTGTCAATTTGTTTGTTAATTCGTGGTTTAGTTGATAAACCCTTCAGTCTTGCAAAAAATTCAGTATTTTAGTGTAGATTATAACAAATCTGACAATATACATAATCAATTCTGGGCTCTCCAAACTACTATCTCATTAATACTAGTTTGTAGTAGACCAGTGCACGGCGAGAATTTGGTTTATGAAAAATAAAAATGTTTTGGTTTGTATGGACCAAATTTCGCCCTTGTGCAGTTTCGGTTTGGACACATTTCACTATGCAATCGTTTTGAGAAAAACAAGTTGGACGAACAAAATGGCACAAAAATGTCTCTACATGTATAAATATTATGTATATATTTTGCAGTACACTAGAAGCTTTTTGCAATATTTGGTTCACAGATCAAATGAGAAGAAGTAACCAAAAGAGGGAAAAAGGAGAAGTAGTAAAAAAAAAATGTATATCTATATATTATAAACTTAATTAATATATAATATAGAAACCAAAAAGAAGAATTAGTAAAATAAATCTAGATTTATATATGTAAATGTTATACGTTTATTAAATATTTAAATCTATGGATTTTATTTGTATTGCTCCTCTTTTTTTACTTCTCTTGATTACTTCTAACTTGATCTGAAAATAAAATAAACATTTAGTGTCTGTCTCCTAACCATTGATCACCTATTTTTAAATTTTTTATTTTTTTTGCGTCACTGGTGAAACATTGAGTTGCAAAACAAACTCAATGGCTCATACAATGCTTGTTTTGTTTGTTTTGTGATTTGGTCATGTAGCAGATTTTCAGTATATTAAAGCTGTAGTTGTTGAGTGTATGTCTTTGCTTGAGTGCAAAATCATTTTGTAAAGTGTATCAATAACTGCAGGAAACACATGGCTAATCTGCAACGGCATTTATAAAATGAGTATGAAAATCAAGAAAAGGGTTCAACAACTTATATTGTAAAAAGGTTAATATAACTTTTCTTTTCTTGCAATAGATTCATCTGAAATCTCTCAGTTTTCACAATGTGGTTGAAATTGATATGACTAATATACTGGTTTATATATTTTCGATCTAATGCAATTTTTTTTCAAGCTTTGGGTGATTTGTTCATTCATTCGAAACACAAATAAACAAGTCACTTGAATAATGAAAAGGAAAATAATCCCCAGCTCCCTTCTTATATTTTTACTGTTAAAGAAAGCAGTGGTCAGCATTGTGCTACATACTGCGTCCCATCACCATCCCCTCTGATAGATTAGTGGTTAATGATCTAATATGGGGGTGTCTATTCCTTTCCCCTAGAGCCAGCAATTATTAATCCCCTTACTTACCAACAGTAGGTGGATGGGGGGAGCCTGCAGTACCACGTCACCCCCACAGCTCAGGCAATTAGAACTTAGAGCATATGGCAAAAGTGTTGCTGTGTGCCACTCTTAAACTTTTACATTTAAAATGCCCCTGTAGCACGCCTGCCGGCAACCCGACTTGTCGGCACGCCTGCCGACAAGTCCTCTCTCAGCCACGTCTTGCCCCTGAAAGGGAATCAGCTATAGCACAGAGAGGACCATTTCCCACCCAGTAACCGGGCGACACACAGTCCTGGGGGTATAACAACTTTATTGGCCACACTCAGCTTTATACTTTCCCCATGCAAGGCGTGGATCACACACAACGACAATGTTCTCTCCCAGGGTCCTCCCCCTCCTGAGGGTCGCATAACGGAAGCGGAACCCCAATCCCTTTATCTCCTGTTCCCGCCACTCAGTTCCCCTCCCCCAGGGTCCTGTGCATGTGACAGGAACTCCAGTCCCTTTGTCCCCAGTTCCCGTCACCCATCCTCAGGGTTTCCCACCTCCGGTGACCAGGGGATCTTTATCCCCTGAGCCTCTGTACCTGGGAGTCCCAGCGCGAGAGAGCTTCCCAGCTACAGAAAGCTCACCAAACTGCCATTTTCCCATTGGTGAGAGAGTGTCCTCACCAATCTCAGGGACCCCCAGAAAGGTAACCACCCAAGGAAGCACTCATTAATTACTCCCCTTATGGTTTCACACTTATGTTGCAAGTTGCCAAAGTTCTAATTGATTGGTGTGAACACTCCAAGGGGCACTGGGGAGGTCCTCGTTTGGGAACTAAATATTGATGATGGACATTTGGCCACGGCCTCCCTCATTTCATTCATACTCCCATACCACATACCTGCCGCTTCTGTTTTTAATCCATCACTCTGCAATAACGAGTGAGGGGTTAAAACATATATTCGCTTTTTCAGAATTTCAGAAAAGATGTGGACAGGCCTAACTGATTTAATAATGAAATTGAGTTACTCTGGATTTTTATTTTTCCATGTACATATATGACAGCTAATGTGGAAGTGTATATTAAACATTAGCAATATAACAAGCAAGGGGGCTTGGCCATGGGTGACACCATTTGACAATAATAGTGCTTAGAGAGCCCTTTAAATTGTTAATGATTTCCAACCATATAGACTAGTACAACAGATGTTGTGAAACTACTGGCAAACAAAAAGGTACAGAAAATGGACTAGAGGTTAACCATAGACTGATGCAATCAATCTTGTGCCATCTGACACCCATTATTCTCAGTAGAGTCAAAGCAACAAACTGTTTCTATCACTAAATTCTACTCTGAAACTCCAAGTTTTACTGGGACGCCTCTTATTGAGACCTTAGTACCTGGAAATATCATCTGAACTAGATGATTGCTTCCCACCTCGTTTGGTTCCCAAACGAGGACCTCTCCAGTGCCCCTTGGAATGTTCACGCCAATCAATTAGAACATTGGCAATTTGCAACATAAGTGTGAAACCGCAAGGGAAGTAATTAATGAGTGCTTTTCTGGGTGGCCGCCGTTCGGATAGACGAACGTCAGCCAGGGGGAGCATTTGTGTCCCGTAAGGAGACACTTCCCTTGCCTGGTTTCACCCTGGGACCCCACGAGCGGAGGCGGTTACTGTTCTGGGAGTCCCTGAGATTGGGGACAATGAGGGTTTGGAAGGAAATCCACAGTCATTTCAGACTGTTTTTTTAATAACAATGACAATAATACATTATAAAACTTATACAGCCATTTATGTTCTCTATTGAATTTGTAAGCCTTTGTAGATAGATAGATAGACAGTTGTTGTTGTTGTTCTGATTAGTAGAATTAAGGTCTTGGCTCTTGTTTCCATTTTGAAGACATCCATTAACAGTTATGACCACACAAGGTGCCTGGAATAAGACACCAGTATTATTTTTGGAGACAATTCATCATAGCTGGATATGTTCTAGCTATCGAACACGTAGACATGGATGTTGCAGTCATTACTGGACTGACATTCCAATAGGGAGGAATGGAAATTCTGAAAAGCTGAAGTAGAACAGAATAGGATGGTGTTTTAATATAGATAAATTAGTACTGAGAAATAAGTCTAGAAATAGAACAAAAATTATTATAGGATTCATCTCGGTCTTAGAATAAAAATATGTCTGTGTAATAGAGTTGAAGAATTATGCTTGAGGCTAGAAAGTGAGACTGGAGAAGAGAGCTATATGCTATATAATATTGAATATTGCTGCAAAATATGTTGGCAATTTCTGTAAAATAATAAATGCCTTATTCAGAAGTAATTTTTTCCAGCTATATATGTTCATTAAATTTTTTCTTCCTCTGCATTTTATTTTTGGAATTATTTTTATTCTGAATATTTGGCACGCTTTCTGTGACAGGGATAACATAGATGATAGAAAAATCCCAAAAGTCAAGTTTTTGGGGAGGGAGAGCAAGGGTCCATCTTACAAATAGCACTAGTCTGAGGGTGTGCCCATATAAGAGGATAATAACTCCCCTGGTGTAAAAAGCAAAAAAATAAATCTTTAATTGAAAAGTAAACAGAGTAATCGTAAAGAGAGTTGGAATCGAAAAGGTGGGGTCTAGCTTATTAGACTTCAGTGTCAATATGGAAGACAGCAGGGTAAATACAGTATAGATATCACTGTGGAAAATACTGTAAAGTTATGGGACCGTACATCCACCTAAAGGTTAGCTTCTCAGTCAAGCATATAGTAAAGGAGTGCCTGCATAGAAGGTTCAGAACTGCTATTCTTGGAGGAGTACCCAATTGACAGAGTGTCCTTCCCTGGAGTCTGAGTCAGACCTTAATCCTACTTAGTGGATAATTCTCAAGTGCTGAAAAAAGTACTGATTCCACTGGTGAGATTAGTTGGGATCATAGTGTAATACATAGGGTGAAAGAGTATGTCTAGATTAAATCATAGTATCAATAACCCCCCTTGTATATAGATACCCAAATGTCTCAAATACCCTAGGTAGTAATCAGCTCCAAAGCCCAAATCATAAGGGCTTATGGAAAGAGAATTACAGACAAAGTTGCAACAGTAAATAAATGTGTTGCTCTTTAGTCCAGTTGCTTACAAAATACTGGTATCCCAATGATACTAGTCTAAATAGGGATACAAAGTTGCAGTAATATTAGGCAGTAAGTTAGAAGAGGCAAAAAAGAGTGAATAAAAAGCTGCTGTAATAGAGATAGCTAAACTAGTAGATGGGTCCAAAAAGAGATTAACCCTGCCTCCCAAATAGTGAAAGACGTCTCTCAGACGGCCGAGCCAGACACCCACTAACTCATAGTGTAATTAAAATAAACCTAAGTCTAAGCCAAAGCCAAAGCCAAGCGTCTTGTTCATATAGTATATAAAGTATCAGGCTAAGCTTTGCTTTGCGTCCTACTCGACGCGCGTTTCGGTGCTATGTGGTGCCTTTGTCAAGAGCGGTAAGGAGATCCCGTAACCGCGGAGATTGTTAAAGGGAATAGTGCCCGCCTCTCCCGTGACGTCATTGGCCAATCGTGTAGCGCCATGTCACGGGAGGGGGAGGGGCCGAGGATTGCTCGAACCGGCATAGTGTTCAGCTGTGAGACACGTGTATTCAGTAAATGTCAGGGACAATGGTCCCTAAATCATTACATATACACACAAATGGTGTATACTGATTTTAAAGAGCAAATCCTTCTCTCTTAGTGTCATTTTGGTTAAGTTTATTATGAGAGCTCATAAGTAAATACATAATAAGGCTGGAATGATACAGTATCTGTACCTAGGTAAGTATATAGTTGTAAATTATGTTCACACTTTTCTAGATCATTTATATTTGAAACCATGAGGAGTTTAAAGGTTTATAAAGAAATTACCAAATGTTGATACTGCTTAGAAATATACATATGTCACATAATTGATAGACAGAGTGAGATGATTATACATATATAGGTAGGAATGGTTATAGGAAAGGGGAGAAAGAGAATCCCTCGTTGAGACCCTTTGGACTCAAGGTCTTGAGTTGGTAAATCCAAAAACATTCCCTTTGTCTGAGGAATTTATCATAGTCTCCTCGCCTAGGGTTCTTTTTGACCAATTCCAAGCCACAAAAGCGTAACCCTTTGGGCTCGCTATTGTGGTAATCGCGAAGGTGTCTTGAAATAGGGGTTTCAGTTGAATATTTGCTTAATCTAATATGTTCCTGTATACATTTCTTGAGAGGGCGGAATGTTTTGCCTACATATTTTTTATTACATTCACAAGTTAGTAGATATACAACCCCTGATGTATTGCAGTTAAAGAAGGAGTTATAACAAAGACCTCCTTCTCCAAACTGTCCTTGACTGTTTTGGAATCTCTTTTAATGAATTTACATGAAATGCATCTCCCACACCCATAGGTTCCAGTTAAAGGAGTCTGGAGCAATGTTGTGGGTGGGGGTACAGTTTTAAGGTGACTGGGGGCCAGAAGGTCTCGTAGGTTTTTACCTCTATGAGCCGTGATGGAGACATTTGGGGCCAGCACTTGTTGAAGGTGCAGGTCGCCAGTTAACAGTGGCCAGAAGCGCCTGAGGGAGCCTTTAATGTTTTCCCAACCTGCATCATAGGTTGCAATTAGGCGTATATTCCTCTTCGGATCTTCTGATGGTTTAAGGGTATCACTGTTTATCAAGTTGTTACAATCTGAATCGAGTGCTCTCTGGTATGCCCGTTTCAGGCATCCACTATTATCCACTAAGTAGGATTAAGGTCTGACTCAGACTCCAGGGAAGGACACTCTGTCAATTGGGTACTCCTCCAAGAATAGCAGTTCTGAACCTTCTATGCAGGCACTCCTTTACTATATGCTTGACTGAGAAGCTAACCTTTAGGTGGATGTACGGTCCCATTACTTTACAGTATTTTCCACAGTGATATCTATACTGTATTTACCCTGCTGTCTTCCATATTGACACTGAAGTCTAATAAGCTAGACCCCACCTTTTAGATTCCAACTCAGTGTATTTTATACATTCTCTTTACGATTACTCTGTTTACTTTTCAATTAAAGATTTATTTTTTTGCTTTTTACACCAGGGGAGTTATTATCCTCTTATATGGGCATGCCCTCAGTCTAGTGCTATTTGGAAGATGGACCCTTGCTCTCCCTCCCAAATAGCTTGACTTTTGGGATTTTTCTATTATCTATTGCTCTGGGTTATGCCCATTATCTGTTGCCCATTTAGTCCTTCTTTTGACTCCAGGGCTAGATATTTCTAACTCTGTAGTCATTTATTTCTCTTTATAATATAGATGATAGCTCCCTAGGATTGATAAGCTGCCCTTCGTATCTCACCAGTTTTATCTGTCTAGTTATAGATTTCCAGGCAATATAAAGGATCATTGCACTGATACTGCTATCCGATGGATCTTTGTCTCTACCTAATCAATCTATTGACTGAGATTAAAAACTGATGTACTGACAAGGAAAAACATAGCAAATGAATGCTAATCAATAAATAAAGATCTTACAAGATATATTTTGCTGTTACATGTGATAACATTTTAAAGAGACATTATTCTGAATTATTACTATGCAAAAAGGGTAGTGTAGTTTTCATATTAATATATATGTATCAAGATATGCTAGGGTGTTGAATTTAATTTTTACCCAACTACTTTGTCTAGAGTCTAGACAAAAGAATGGATAAATACACTGGATTTTCTCCATTAAGTAATGAAAAGACAGAAATTAGCCTGGGGCTCATACTCTCTTGGTTTTGCCTAATACTCGTTAACACAATTATAAACAAACCAAGTCCAAAAGGTAATCTGTGCTCCATCACAAATCCCTGTGTCCTTTTAAATTCTAGGTTTCTGGTATCTCTGTGATGGCCATTAAAGTGTAAGCTCACCTGCCAGCGTCAAAGCGAGCTAAGCAAAGAGTTGCCTTAAGTGGACTAAAGATGTGATAATAGCCTTAACTAATTGCTAAATTGACTTAACTTCAAAGGAACACTCCAGGTCAGGGATGTTAAACTAATTTGTTCTGGAGGGCCACATTGTTTACAGAAATAGGAATGGAGGAGTGAATGCATAAGATGTATGTTTGACAGCTATGCTCTAGGCTGGCTGAGAGAGTCAGCTGATGACTGTTATCTCATATGAGTTGGTGTGATAATGCGGACAGGAAGGACTGCAGTTAGGTTACTGGTGGATGACACTGCGTCCTCACTGGTGGCTATGGTGCCGAGGGTGTCCATTTAATCATGTTGATGTCAATGTAAATAGATCATTTATCCATACATTCCAGAGATTTGTCAAAAATGTTCTACTATTAGAAGACAATAAAATGAATACAATGGATTCCAAAACTGACAGCAGAATCATTGAAGATAGAGATTCGTCACATCATCTGATTTTTTTTTAAGTTAAAGGACGCAGACAACACCTGGTTACATCAGAAACTATCATTTAAGATGTACATTATCCCAAGTGTTAGTCTGAAATATCTTATTTACATCACTCCCCCAAATGTTCGTTATATATATATATATTGGGTATGCCCACCTGTCACCAAAATGAAGACTGCTTGTACTTTAAGTCAAATTATTATGTTGGTGACAGAAGGACATTGGCATTTAGGTAGGTTTTGGGAAGTTAATACCAGGCCTGGACTGGCTATTGGGCAAACCAGGTAAATTAGATTGTTCCTGCAGTGTTCACATACTGAATGAAAGCTGGAGAGTTTACCGAATCTCTTCATCTGCCCCACCTACCACACAGGGTAGGTGTCCTTGTTGCAAACCCCAGTGGAGACTTGCCTGTACTTGCCCATCACTGAACCAGCACTTTACCCTTTAAAAAGTGTTTAATTATTGGCACATTCAATGTAAGACGGACTTTTATGGTTTCCTATTCAGTATTCTGCACCATTGTGTGTAAAATGTAAGCCGATATATCTAAGCTAGGAAATATTTTCATAACGGTTTAGTTGGAGATGACTTTTTTAGGTTGGCAATTTTAAGTAAACGACCACTCACTAGGAAACCAGCCAAAGACACATCCTTCAATGTTTTGTTATTTACACCTCTAAAAAATGTTTAGAAGAGGTCGGGGCCTGACCAGCATGGCAGCCAGACATGCTGAATGTGAGCTCCTCACAAAAAGCATGCAAAATCACTTTTGAAGTGGGATTAACTTTTCAAACAACTCCCGGTCCACGCCAAGGGTGCCATCATTGTAAATTTTAGATGTCTCCTGGTGGATTCCCTCATGTTGTTTAGCAATGCATTGCTGAAATGTCTTATTATTAATATTATTATTATTTTATTATTTATATAGCGCCAACAAATTCCGTAGCGCTGTACGATGGGTGGGCTAACAGACATATAATTGAGATCAGACCACTGGACGTACAGGAACAGAGGGGTTGAGGGCCCTGCTCGATGAGCTTACAGGCTAGAGGGAGTGGGGTATAGTGACACAAAGGGTTAAAGTAGGGGAATTAAATAGTTTGTTAGAGAAGGGTTTATTGAGTGCTTGGTAGGTCATTTTTGACAGTTGCAGGAAAGGAGTCACCTTTCTTATATACCGATAACCAGCTGTGATAACACACTTGACAGTGCAGTATAGCTTGACGCTTACGTACTAATACATTGTGATTATAATATGCAGTATAACATCCCTCTACCATTTTCTACAGTTGTGCAGTATTCTAGCCTAAATTTCGACGTTTCTTTAAAAAACAAAATTGTGCTGTTATTTTAATGCCATGCTTATGTCTTGCTTTGTTGATCTTATTGTGCTTGGCCCTGCTGTCGTGGCAGGGCAAGCATTTTTGTTATATTATGCACAACAAAAATAAAGAATTAGAAAAAAAAATGTTTAGAATGATAAAATACCAGCATATTTGTTTTGAGTTAAAATTATTTTCTATTCAATTATATGTATTTTTTCTGCTTCTAATAGTTTTTATACTTGTATTAAATGTACAATTGTTTGAGCAATCTAAATTACTTTTTTGAGTTTTTAATAAATATAATGCAATCATTGTCATTAAAATATATTCATGCCGCCCCTTCAAAGAAATCCATGTGGGATAAGATGAACAAATAAGTATACATTACCAAAACTTTCACTGTAATGGGAGATATCATTGCCCATATGGTTGATTTAAAAAGCTTTATCTAAAAAAATACTGTTTCAACTATAATATGCATTATATTGTATGCCTACATTTTTGCTCATTTCCATTTCTGTTTTCATATTATCTTTTTGTCTTTCTTCTTTTTTTCAGAAAGCTGTGAAGGATATTGTTTTCAGGGATTTAATGCCAATAGAAAATGCCAGTGTGACTACCTGTGTACTTATTACGGGAGCTGTTGCTCGGATTATGTGACTGTCTGCAAACCAATAGGTAAGGCGAAAAAACGTTAAAGATATGCTACTGTAAGTCCTCCATCTTTGTATGATTATTGTAACGGCACCCCCAAGCATAAAAGGGGTTAACAGCCGTTTAGGAGATATTCCCTTCCAGATATACAGGCAGCTACTGTAGACACCAATCCACCGAACCAGAGAAGCATATGAATGCCATAAAGAGCTGAACCGGAACCATACGAATGCTGTAAACAGCCGAATAGGAAAAACCATACGAATAGGTTTACACTCCTAGCAGTCAAACTGGAACAGCATACCATAAATCCCCAAGAACGAGACAAGGCTCCGTTTTGAGGGTCAAGCAGGAACAGACAGAGCTGTGGGTTTATTGTTCTTATATACACATTTTTACACATTAGTACTACCACAGGGTTTTGGAAAACAACCAATAAACATGTACAATACACTCAGACACTCCCACACACAATCCTCCCCTCTGCCTGTGATACAATTACCTTACACAATGGGTAATGTAATTATCACAGGCAGAGAAATACAGTTTTTCCACATTATTCATAACTTTAAAAGTATGCATCACATTCACATAAAACTTACATTTTCAGAATCAGCATATTCCAAATACAAACATGTCAAAATCCTCCAAATTGGTCCATTGGTTCAAAAGATAGATTGAAGTCCTTTGTGACCAAATGAAGCATGTTTTTTCTGCCCAAAACCAGTTCCACAGAGTCTTCTATCCTGGAGATAATTGAGAAGTAATCAAATTATCTCCAAGGTCAGATGCAAAACTCCATTAGCCACATGGTAGCAAAAGACAGTAAAATACAATAAAATACACAAGGTTACATTTATTACATAAAATACAGACATGCAACATATCCCCAGATAGCTTAGGTCTGAGCGCACATTATTACTGAATGGGGCTTAGACCACACACATACAGTTCAATTGCCATGGAGCCAAAGTCTTTTATTACACGAATAGGCTCCATGGCATAGCTATCTGGGTTAAATGAGTTCATTCAGTAAATCCGAGAATCTACCGAACGCGGGGCAGAAATAGATGAATAGACCTTCCTGCATAGGAAAATAAAGTATATAAATGCCGGTCCATAGTCAAAAGGCAGCAGGCAGGCAACCAGGCTCCTCCAATGCACAGTGGCGAGATTGGTCTTGTCACAATTATAATGAGGGCAAGTGCAATTTCTGAGCCTTAATGATATATTTCATACACTGCACTAACATGTTCTATAAATATATAATAGGAAGAATAGAAAAATGACTTTTTACAGTAAAGAATGATCTCGGCTGATCTCCAATTTCTCAGACCACCAATTTTGACTTGACCTGGCAAATAATGTATGTGATTTATAGCAGTATCAACTAACATATACAACCTAAAGAATTGGCAAAGTATTAAATGTAATTAATGTCTACTCAAAGACAATGATCTGAAATCCATTTCAAATTCTGGCATTCAATATATCTGCCTGCTCTTGTTTCAGAGAAACGGGGAGATGTGTTTGTAGTTCCTGAAGATGGGGACTATGAGGAAAATATTGATGATTTCAACTACACCACAAATGCCTTTTCGGAAAATTTGTCTGTCGACGAAGTTCCAAGCCCAGCAAGTAGCACAACGACTTTGAATGAAAAAATAACAGAGACCATTACTGATCGGATTCCTGATGTTCCTGGTGTTCCAGATGTTCCAGAAGTCCCAGATGTTCCTGATGTTCCAGATGTTCCAGATGTCCCAGATGTCCCAGATGTCCCAGATGAGTTGTGCAGTGGAAAACCCTTTGATGCCTTTACCAATGTGAAAAATGGTTCAATCTATGCTTTTCGAGGTACATGTTGGACTTAAAATTATGTTTCAGACTCAAATAAGATAACTATTATATAGAACATGCATATTTACTCTATACAGAATCCAAAATGTAACACCAAAGGGTGACTGCAGTAATAACAACAGTCTTTAATAGCGTAATTACTATACAAAAACAGAATATAGTAATTAAAGGGGGACAAGGTAGTGGTGGGGGGTGTGAAACCTGTAAAAGATCTCTTAGCTGTTCATTAAATAATTGCCATATAGCATAACATAAATACATACATAAATAGTATTTTAAAAGGTCACCATGGAGATATGCTGTAAAATGCCCCCCTCTCCTCTGTCATCCATGTATAGTGTGTGTATAGAAGTGTAGTGATTGTATAGGGGATTTATTAAATTAATAATGATTTAAAAATAAGTATTCATTACACACACATACACACACAGAGTTACAGGTAGACAGTCAAATACATACACAGTTACAGGCAGACAGTTACAAACACACACAGGTACAGATGTACAGTCACGTACATACAGCCATACATACAGTGTCACGCCCACACTGTTACATGCAGACAGCCACACACAAACACAGGCAGACAGTCACACACACAAAGGCAGACAGTCACTTACACACACACACACACAGGCAGACAGTCACACACACACACACACACACACACAGGCAGACAGTCAGTCACACACACACACACAGGCAGACAGTCACACACACACAGGCAGACAGTCACACACACAGGCAGACAGTCACACACAGGCAGACAGTCACACACACACACACATACAGGCAGACAGTCACACATAGTTACCTCTGTTCATTATGGAGGTGGAAGTAGTGCAGCTCCTGGATTCTGGTTGTTGGGGAAGCAGGGACTCCTTCCTGCTTCCCATGCAGCAATTACCCGGAACTTCTAGCCCCGCCCCCACCGTAATTTAGTCCTGCCCCGCTACACACTAAGCTCCGCCCCCACAGCAAATTTTTTATTTTTTATTTTTTTTATCCCGGGTAGCCAGCAATGTGTGAGCTGTGTTGGCCGCAGGGCACCCCCTGCTCCATGGCGTCCTGTGCGGCCGCAAAGCTCGCACACCCCTAAGGCCGGCCCTGCCGTTACATTTCAAAGAGTACTTGATCTCTAACTGATTTTTCACTCGGATATTTTACATGCTGTTTTTTTCATCACTTCCCATAGGCAAATACTTTTATGAGCTGAATGATTCTAAAGCATTAGAAGGGTACCCAAAACTCATAAAGGATGTATGGGGCATAGAAGGTCCAATTGATGCTGCCTTTACCCGTATCAACTGCCAGGGAAAGACCTACATCTTCAAGGTAAGTCAATGCCTGGGCAAAGAGGTGTAAAATTCTAGTAGGTAATGAATAGAAATAAAAATCAATGGAACTCTTCTAAAAATCAGAAGGTATGAGCAGACTGCACGGACGAGGTACAGATTGATGATGCTATAATGTATTGCCAAACATGACCAACACCATATAGCAAGCAAGATAGATTTTTAAATACATAAATGATTTATGAGAACTAGTTCCATAAGGGTACAGCTTTAGTCGAGCTTTGCGTCCTTTGTTAAGTTTGTGATTGGCCATCTAGGTCTATACTCCAGTGTTGAATCCCAAACAAGGGGCATGACAGCTTTGGGGTTAAGGTTGTTATAGCTGTCTCTGTATGGTTCTAGTGCTCTTATCATAATGCAAGTGCATCAAGAGATTGATGCTACTTTTTCTGGGGACAGTCCCTTCATTTCCGCAAAAGTGGGATTCCATGAAACAATCTAGGTTGGTTCAACAGGAACCCTATATTGTTTCTATCCTGCTGGAATTGAGACAGCTATGGGCTGTAGTGGTTATTTGCCAAATGTTTCCTTAGTATAGTTTACGAACATAGGGGATGTTAAGGCTGGCCATTACTAAATTCAGGATACAGTGCTAGAAACGGTGTTATCGTTTAATAATTTGACAATAGAAAATGTCAACATAACTTGTTTTTCTTTATTAAGGGAAAGAATTATTGGCGGTTCACTGATGGAGTTCTGGATCCTAAATATCCTCGTGAAATATCAGATGGCTTTAGCAACATCCCAGATGATGTTGATGCTGCCTTCGCTCTTCCAGCTAATAGTTACAATGACAAAGAAAAAGTTTATTTTTTCAAAGGTATGCACACATTAGTTGGTTTCAATCTTCACTGTTTTTGTTGATGTACTTGATTAACTCAATGACGTCACATACTGCTGTCAGTCGGAATGTTGACACAGAACCTCTACACCTTTAATTCACTGAGGCTTGCTATAGAGGTGTATTGGTATTACAGAGCAGAAATAAATCTCACTAAAAATGCGTTCATGAATTTAGTTCTGCTTGGGCATAGTCAAAGATTGCATGAAGAAGTTTGATCGTGTTGTAAATTAAATTAAAAGTGACAGGGAAACAGAAATGATTCTTCATCAGAAATTAAAATGCATTGCTACACTTTGCTCTGTGTTTTCCCAATCATGTGTCTCTAGAGCAGTGACTGCACCGGGCCTGCACACCAGGGCCGGACTGGGGATACAAAGCAGCCCTGGAAAAAAATCTATGCCAGCCCCATGGGTCTTTGCGCCATGTATTGTCACATGTAACATGTAAGGCTATGTCTTGCCACCCCAGATGATTGAGTATTATATATATATATATATATATATATAAACAAACAAACATATATATATATATATATATATAACATAAATATATATTTATTTTTCTAATATAAAATAAAATATTGGTCCTTTCAGAGTAAAACGTTTAATTATACAGTAAGAATACTCACATGCAGACACAGACAATCTCACTGACATACACAAGCTCATTGAAACACAGCCTCATAGACAAACAATCTCACTGATATATATAAGCTCATTGACATAAAAACACAATCACAGATGCACATACATAAGCTCACTGACAGACAACCTCACTGACACACACAGACAAGCTTATTGGTATACACACAAATGTAGTACAGACAAACTACAACACTCACAAGCTTTCTACAGACAAGCTCACTGTCACACACACACACACACACACGCTCACTACAGACAGGCTCACTGAAACACACAATATCACTACAGACAAGCTCACTGTCACACAAATGCTCACTACAGACAAGTTCACTGACACACACATGCTCCATACAGAAAAGTTCAGCTACACACACATGCTCCTTACAGAAAAGTTTGCAATAAACATGGTCTAGATATTCTGTGGCCACCCTTTACTTTTTCCTGCGAACGAGTCATTGGCACAATGCCACACCTACAATGGAACAGATATGATGAAATGCTTCTAAAACCTCACTTTAGAGGGACCTGGTTATATATGCAGTGGAGAACCTCAGGCTTTATCAAACTGTTCCAAAACAATCTGACAGAATTCATGAGCGATATGCACTGATTTGTAGAGCTATAACCAATGACACACGTACACACACAAGCTCACTCACTAGCAGGCACACACACACACAAGCACACTCACTAGCAGGCACACAAACACACAAGCTCACTCACTAGCAGGCACACACACACACACGCATGCAAGCAAGCAAGCTCACTAGCAGGCACACACACACACACAACTTAATGTAGTGGTCCTGGTGTCTATAGCCTGTCCCTGCAGGCTTTTCAATGTAAACACTGACTTTTCAGAAAAAAGCCAGTGTTTACATTGCTTCCTAGTGACACCTCTAGTGACAGTCACTCAGACGGTCTCTAGAGGTGCTTCCTGTGTCAGTGCTGCACAGTGTGCAGCACCTATATTCAGCGCCTCTACGCTCTGCATGGAGGCACTGAACATTCCCCATACAGTAGAGATACATTGATTCAATGCATCTCTATGAGGAGATGCTGATTAGTGTAGCGTTTTGCAGCCAATCCTATGGTAAGCTTGATGATTTCAGCCATAGAGACAGGGCTTGTCGAGGGGATACCAGCACGGTGTGGGAAAAAAAGGTGAGTAAAAACACTATTCCCTTGCCAATGGAAGGGGTGTGGTAACCTTAACACACACACAGACCCACACAGACACACACATACACCATGACAGACACACACACACACACCATGAAACAAACATATACCATGACAGACATACATACACCTTGGCAGACACACACATACACACACCATGACTAACACACACACACCATGACACAGACAGACACACACAGCATGACAGACACACACACATACACACACACACCATGACGGACAGGCCCACACCATTACAGACACACACACACACACATACATACACCATGACAGACACACACACATAGACACACCAGGACAGACACACACACCATGACAGACACACACACCATGACAGACAGACACACACACCATGACACAGACAGACACACACACATAGACACACCATGACAGAAACACACACATAGACACACCATGACTTACACATTATTGCTACCTGTGGGGTCCAGTGAGCGACAGGCCAGGGGATAGTGCAGGCGGGCGGCATGCTGGCTGGTCATGCAGGACGGGCGGCTGGTGGCGCAAATAGGGAGCTGTGCTGTCTCTGCTTTGCTCACCAGCGCGCAGCTCAATGAGACCGGGCCGGATTATAACGTCATATTCCGGCCCTGGTCTCATTGAGTAGCGCGCGAGGGTGGGGGAGCAGAGCAGAGACAGCACAGGTCTCCCTCCGGCTGCCAGGACACCAGCTGTCTGTCTGGCCCCAGGTGCCACGGCCCACCAGGAAATTTCCTGGTATTCCGGTGGGTCAGTCCGGCCCTGCTGCACGCTGAGGTTAAATTATGACCATCTGATTGGCATGTGTTATCAGGGGCCCGGTGGTGCGCTGCGGCTCTTTAACAGTGCAACAGGGAACCCTTCTTATCAGTAGCCAGAGCTGGGAGGAAGTAAAAGCCTGTCACTTCCTCCCAGTTAGAGACACTGAGTTTTGCAGGAAGGACACTTGTAGGGATAACAAACTATGCCATTATTGTTGACTGGATTAATACAGACTTGTGTCTATGTATGCAATAGATACTGATATTTCATGCACCAAGAGATGTATTATCACAAAGCATTAAAACCTGTGTGTCTTTACCATAGGTAGCAAATACTGGCAGTATGAATTCAAAAATCAACCAAGCTGGGAGGAGTGTCTGGAATCAACCCCATCCGAAATGTTTACACATTATTTGAGAGTTCAAGATGACAGCTTGGAAAGTTTCTTTGAACTTCTCTTTGGAAGCTGGGAGAAAAGTAAGTCCAGCAAAATAAATAAATGTTCTATCTTTAAAACATTGATCCAGTAAATATAGCTCGCTTGGTGCCAAAAGGTAAGGAAGGATTTCATTAGCGACCTTGGTGTGTTCCAGTGGGATTCTGGTCATAAGTAATGAAAATACTATGGACTAGTACCTTATGAGCATTTGTATCAACAGCCAAGCAAGAATTAATCTAGCAATATATAATATTGGATTTATTTGTCTACTTCAGTCTTGTCTTTTTTGTCAACTTCCCTTGAAAATAGCCCTGTGAAGGGAAATTGGTCTTGTGCTAAGGAGCAATGTTAGATTGTCCCAACCAAACACAGTCAATAAAAAAGGGTAAAATAGAGAATCAATTATGTTATCTGTGGCCAGCACACAATTACGCTCTGCTTTTGACATCACATCCTGTGTATTAAATGTAAATCTTCTGTCAAACAGACGCCTGCTAGATGGGTAAACAATTCACAAAATGAATCACTGTCAATCCATACATTGAGCTCAAAATGTGTATGCTACAATTTGCCATAGTTTTTGGAAAGCGATTGACACTTGCATGTTCATTTAATTAATTAAGACTGTAACTTTTTTATACGGCTAGCAAAATAATATCAGTGTAAACAATGACCTGCTGTATGTAATGTGTTGCTTCTTTATGTGACTATCATACTCACTAGTGAAAATGAATCATTAAAGGTTTTCTTACAAAGATTAAAGGAGCACTATAGGGTCAGGAACACAAACATGTATTCCTGACCCTATAGTGTTAAAACCACTATCTAGCCCCGTTGGCCCCCTTTGCCTCCCTAAAGATAGTAAAATCTTATGTGTACTCAAGTCTGAAGCTGCTGCCTCTGCCTGTGAACTTCCTCTGACCTCTGACATCATCAGAAGTGGTGGCCTGATCCAATAGCAATGCTTCCCCATAGGATTGGCTAAGACTGACAAGGAGGCAGATCAGGGGCAGAGCCAGCACAATTCAAACACAGCCCTGGGCAATCAGCATCTCGTCATAGAGATTAATTGAATCAATGTATCTCTATGAGGAAAGTTCAGTGTCTGCATGCAGAGGGAGAAGATACTGAATGTTTGGATGCCTTTTAGGGAGCCATGACCCAGGAAGGATCTCTAACAGCCATCTGAGGAGTGGCCAGTGAAGTTATCACTAGGCTGTAATGTAAACACTGCATTTTCTCTAAAAAGACAGTGTTTTCAGCAAAAAGCCTGAAGGTAATGATTCTACTCACCAGAACAAATTCAATAAGCTGTAGTTGTTCTGGTGACTATAGTCTCCCTTTAATATTATACAATTAGTCTTATTAGCTCTTCCTGTGTGGCACGCCCATTTACACAAAGGGCATTGCTAGAGATAGCTTGCACAGGATGGAGCCCTGAGTGGACTACTGAATAGACCCAAGGCTAATTTCATTCCATTCCATTGTTAGACTCAAGGCTGTCGCAAAATCTATAATTTGCGCCGTTATAATCTCTCTCAAACACAAACTACTAAGCCACTCCATTATGTAATAATCAATTGTGTAATTTTTAAACGTACAAAATGCAATGCAAATGAAAATGTGTTGCGCTTGAACATTTATACTTCAAATAGACCAGCACAGTAAATATCATTCTGTCTTATCTGTGCCATGCAATCATGTTCAGGGCTTTTGACAATATGTCTGACAAGGTCTGAAGATCTAAAGAAAAACTGTCCACATGTTAGTCCAAATTTCATCCCATGCTGCCATACTTCATCCTATTATATTCTATGACTCATATGCAGATAGTCTATATGCAAACATGTAACGATGAGAATTCCTACTCAGAGGGGGCTGTAAACCCCAGATCCATAATCCGGTGAAGAATTACCCCAAAGTATATACAGTCCATCAGTCACTGCAATCCTTTTATGAAGACAGTGGCTTAAATACAACATTTTGGATACCACCTTGACCTTTGTCAATTCTTGGAATTCTTGCATTTATCGGAACAAAAATGCAACAGAGCAACGTTTTGACCTAAACAAAGGTCTTAGTCAAGCTAATAAAGGTGGAGGCGGAAGCATCGTCTTTACCAATTAAACAGGGTGACAGACATTACATCTGTCTCTCTTACTATTCTACGACTCTCTGCATGGGAACTAAGAGAGCTGTCTCTGTAATGAATCAGGTAGAAACAGATTATTAATTGGCTGGATCATGCCGTAGAGGGTCCTTTTGGCACTATTGTTCAATGTAAAAATTAAAGTACAAGGGCCATAGGTAAACAAGGGCTTGTTCCGGGGCATTAGCCCGTAAAGCACTCCCAGCAATTACATTGCTGTCTGACATGATATATATTTTGTCTATTTTGTGTAATACTTGGTGTGCTATGGGTTTTCATATATGGTATTAATAGTCCTGGTGTGGTAACCAGCTTTTCATCTATCTAGCACCCTATATAAATTAGGTGCGTGATCCACTGATTAACCCTTAACACTGAGCGCTTGCTACATTTTTTTATGTGCGTGATATATATTTTGATCATAATACATTCTTGGTCTGATTACCAGAAAAAACACGTCCATCATACATTAGAAGCGATTGGAGAGGGGTTCCAATTAATGTGGATGCCGTGCTTCCGAGCAGGATTTATTTCCCCGTGCAAACAAGGTCTTCATCGCGCAGAAATAAAAGGAGAAAATCTCGCCGCAGGAAAAACCGTAAAAGAAGACCCAGTAAGAAATCCTCATGGACTGATGATCTTTTCAGCTTGTTTGATGATGATGATGATGATGATGTAGAAAGTGATCCTGACTGGTTGCCTCCTGTAAGCCAGCCACGTTGCCAGCCCATACAGAGCGTCTATTTCTTCAAAAATGGTAAGTTCTTTTTATCTGGTCTAGAACACCAAAATAAACGTTAGTGTTCCTGTCCCTAGTTATATAGGTTCCCCCGTGTGTCCCATAAAAATACTAAAATAAAACAAAAGAAGCTTTTTAAAATTTTTTCCCTCAGTGCTGCTTACCTACACACCTCCCTCAACGCATGGAGACGGCATGTCCTCCTCATGTGTGGTCCAATCCAATGCTATTCATAGAGAAGCACATTATCCCATCCAAGCTTTCCCATTGGAAAGCATTGAATCAATGGATATTGTATTATCAAACTAGAATATTACATTGCAGAGGTATGTGCTTGCCAGTGGACAGACCTCCAGACCAGTGCTCCCCAACCCAGTCCTCCTGAACCACCAACAGTCCGGGATTTATGTATTTCCCTTTTTTATTTAAATGGAAATACTGACAAAACCTGGACTGTTCATGGTCCATGAGGACTAGGTTGGGGACCACTGCTCTAGACCATAAGTAAGAAATCTATATTGGCATAAATACTTGGGACACTTCTGTGGATGACCGTGGTTTATGATACATTTCTCTTTTAAGTTATTACATTGGGAGATCCTCACATACAGTATATGTAACTTCACCTAGTAAGTCAAGCTAAGGTAAAGCACATCACTGGCAAATAGATTCAAATAGTCTACGAGGTTAAAAGGCACACTCTCACACTCTTAAAGGATCACTGTAGTTCCAGGAAAACAAACTTAGGTCCCCCTTACCATCATGGCCCCCCTCCTCCCGCTAGGCTGAAGGGGTTAAAACCCCTTCAGCCACTTACCTTTATCCAGCGCCGGGCTCCCTCGGCACTGGTGACCTCTCCTCCCCCTCCGACGTCAGCTCAATGCTTTCCTATGCTCTACGTGCTCATTTCGCATTGAGCGTCGCAGAAGCGCATCTAGCGGCTGACAGGAAGACAGCCACTAGAGACTGGCTTAACCCCAAATGTAAACATAGCAGTTTCTCTGAAACTGCTATGTTTACATCTGAAGGGTTAAAACCTGAGGGACCTGGCACCCAGACCACTTCATTGAGCTGAAGTTGTCTGGGTGACTATAGTGGTCCTTTAAGACAAAATATCCAAACTGTGACTAATGCTGTGATGAGGAATGTCCCCTGTTCAGCTAAATTGTCTTAATTTTGTGATTTGTTTTTACAAAATTTTGTATTTAGTAAATAACCCTGTCAGTGTTTAGCAGTTGAAGCTATTCTAAACAGGTTTAACAGTATTATTTCATTTTTATATGATTAAGCATTTTCTCATATGTTTTTTATTCCCTCAGATAAATACTATCGGGTAAACCTACAAAGAAAGAGTGTGGATATGGTTTATCCACGTTACCCACGATCCATTGGGAAGTATTGGTTGGGTTGTGAATCTGATTAAAGAGAAACATTGTCTTTGTCAATATGCATTCAGTCTACTGTCTACCTAGATCTTTCAGTATTTCTTTTTATATGAAAAAAATGGTACACTACAATGTGTCACAACTGATTGCTAATAACATTGCAGAATTTCTAAGGATCTCTGATTTGTTTATCTAGACTGGCTTAAAGTGTCCGTCTCTTCTTTTCTCCATTATATAGCACTTTCTGTCCATATATCGTGTGGCAAACATTTAATAAATCTGTTTAATATGTTACATTTGAATAAAGATTTTATAAAATCTACACAGTTAATCTTTTCATTTGGAGAATGTTTCATGTATTCATGAAGTTGAAAAATTACTGTTCTCCTTGGGCCCCAGGAGAAAATTAGGTCCAGGGCCCTTTGAAGTCCAAAGTATATTAAGTATATATAATGTTATGACTGCATTTTTGCATCTGAGCATGTAAAATCAGTGTGAATGGGGCTTCGAGTCAAACTGCACACATACAGCTAAAATAATAGCAAATAGCCCTAAATATTGCCTGCACAAAAGCCCTAGAAACAGGGGTCTTCCACGGGGCAACAAATGACAGGAGCTCCGACTGAAAGTCTCTACTCGGAGATCGACCTGAGGACTGCAGAGGGCTTGACCAGACGGCACGAGGGAGGCGGCCGATCCCTTAGCCAGACAGTCTTATCGGCTGGAGGTCTCCCTGGTACACTCTCCCTGCCCCCTCCCCCCCCCCCGCATCCCCCTGCTGGTGGGGGACATCCCGGCAACCACAAGTGGCGATCCAGCAACAAGGAACCGACCTGGCCCTACCTGCACAGCTGAACAAGTGGAGAAAAACATGGCCGGAGCCACGTCCAGCCCTACGCCCAGGACCACACTGCCCTCTCTATTGGAGAGGATTGACCGCCTACTGAATGATTTCTGGGCCAAACTCCCTCTCTGCAGGGACACTCTTGAGGCAGTATCGCCGGCAAAGATCCCACAAGAGCTAGCACAGCAGTCAGCAACCCCTGGATGGGGCCGTGGAGCAGCCGAGTCGTGGGGAGGAGAGTGCGGGTGACCCGACGAAAACCTAAACCTAGACACCACAAACTCAGACCAACGGCATGCCGCCCTACCCTCAAGTAATGATCCATCCAGAGGGTACCCCCTCCAGGCTTCCAGAACGACCCTGGGACCACCACTCGACCCAGGAGACTATGCCATACAGCGGGACCCCAAGCTTCCAACACTCCGCTGTGGAACTGATGCATCAGGCCCACAGGGGTACACCGAGCAAAGGGACTGGCAAGAAGATATCGCCGGAGACCCGTACACTAGCCACCACACCAGCAGCACCCTCCATACATCGGGCGTAGGCTTAACAACCCGGACTTACTACCAGTGACCATGAGCTCCATATTGTGTAGTATATGGCTTTACGGGTCGCACTGCTCTCAATAGCCTAGTCTATATTACCCCCACTGATTAAGCTCCACACTGCAACTAATCTTCTATTATCAGTCTAACCCCTGTATTGCCCATGTGCAGCCCTATGCAGTTATATGCCAGCACAACCTCGGCCTGTAAGCTATAGTTAGGCGATAACTGTTCATTTAAATGTGTAGCTAGGTCGTCTCATTGCATAGTTAATGTTTGATACCCATACTACCTAACTAAACCCGTCAGGAGAATAAGCATGTATGCTTACTGTGAACCACCCTGAACCTCCTGATACCACAACACTAGCCTGAGTAACCACCCATTCCCTGCTTAAAGTGTTTCTTGTTATTAATTAATACCAGTAGCAATGTGCAAGGCTGCTAGGTAACCCCATGGTAAAAGTGAGACTAAAATATAAAAAATGTGCATTTCTCTTATGTGCCATGACACTGTATAACTGTGTGAATATAACTCTCTGCACGAAAAATAAGGAATTTTGAAAAAAAATCAGTGTGAATGGACCTTTTTTTTTTTTTGTTTTTTTGCTTATAATTCATTTGAATTCGTTTGTCTATTTGCATAATGACAACATGGTCATTTTCAATGACATGTGTGGGTGTATGAAACTGTGTCTGAATGTAAGGATTAATACTGTCTACTGCAAGAATGCTAATGCAGTCCTGTTTTTATATGTAATTTCAGATTATCAGTGTACATGCCAAAGTAAGGATGTATGTTTAATGTTAATGTGTATGTCATGTATGGCAGGAAAGTATAAAATGCTGGAGGTTTTTTTTGCATGTAGAGCCTGTTAGAAAGTACAGCAAATGTGTGTGAATGCATGGGTTTATGTATTTGGAATTTTGGTGTGTGCATGCATTTTGTGGAGTGTATTTGTGTGCGGTGTTTCTATCTACGTAAAGGAAGGGATGTGTAAATAAATGCATTTATGAGGAAGAAGCTGTGTGTGTAAAAGAAGTTGATTATTCTTGTTTGTATTAGTATGGAGAGTCTGTGTACGAATGCATGGATAGAGTGTCCATGTGTGAATTAAATCAGTGTCAGTGTCTGTGACAGTAGCTCATTTGTGACTGACCTTAACCTCTACATCTGTCTCTGACTCATCTAACTTCAATGTGTCACCTTGTGTGTCTGCACCATCTAACTCTAAATGTGTTTCTTCCACTGTGCACATCACCCAATTATTCATTCGCCCAAATTCCACTTCTACTACCCTCACACACATCTCTGCCCCATCTCACCTCAATGTGTTTCACCCTCAGTGTCCCCAACATGTACAATTGTGACTTTACCCCTACACTTATACTTTGTCTACACCCTGTATATTGTATATCTGCCCCATCTAACCCTCAATAAGCAACTACAACACTTTACAACCCTGCTTATACCCAAAGCCTCAAATATCTTTGCACCAATCTCACACCCATTTGTGAAAACAACACAACCTCTCTGTTCCAGCATGGCTGCTGTTTCTCCTGGTTAAGAGACTCACACACAGACATGGTATGGATGCTCTGCACGTGTGGATGTGATGTCATATACTTTCCTCTCCTCTCCCACACAGAGCGCCAGGGCTGCACCACGCCAGTTAAAGAGTCCTGGCAAAGAGAGCATAGGTTGCTGACCTACACTATTATGGCCCGCAACTATCGCAAAAATAAAGCATGTTTAGTGATTCAGATCAGATGTGGAGAACATCTGATCCGCCCAGCTAGGCAGTGGCTGTGCGGCCGGGTCCTTGACTGCCTCGGGTTCTCAGTCCATGACCGATGTGCCCAATTGGTCAGTCCACCCCTGTGCTCAATAATTCTATTTACACTCTGAGAGCATCCTATAGCTCCAAATCCCTCACCCCACATCCTATAATCTTATTCTCCCATTTCCCTTCATCACCTTTTGTCTCTCTCTTCTCCTCACCTCCTATAAAATCTTTTTTTCCTCTTCTCCATCTCCTGTAAGCCCTTGTACTCATTACGGCAAGGTACACCTTTTACACTCCATCTACTCGTAACTCCACCCATATCTGCTGCATTTCCTTTTAGCCAATTGCTATTTCTTATGTTTTATATTTTTTGCAGTGGAATTCTATGTTGTATGCTTACAGAATATTTCACCTCTAGTATTTGTGTCAACAGATCTATATCTGTTCCTTGCCAACTCTATGGATCTTTAATTCCCAGTGCTTGCCCTTACCTAAAATGCACCAATCTCACCTTCTAATAGGCATGTGCATGGGGAAAATATTTTTCTTGGTTCGGCATTCCGAAATTCGGAACTTTGGCAATTCGGGACTTCGGCAATTCGGGACTTCGGCAATTCAGCACTTCGACACTTCGGAACCTTAGCAACTTCGGCACTTGAACACTTTGGCACTTCGGAACTTCCCCACTTCGGAACTTCGGGAACTTCGGCACTTGAACACTTCGGCACTTCGGAACTTCTGCAACTTCAGCAACTTCGGCACTTCGGAAGTTCGGAACTCCGGCATTTCGTGACTTTTCTTGCAGACCGCTTAGTAGATAACTCCCTAATTCCCACGGTATTAGGGAGTTATCTACCAAAAGGCTGAAAGACCTAAATTGTAGACATGTGCAATTCGTTTTGGGCCGAATATGAATTCGGACGAATTTTGGGAAATTCTGACATTCTGGTACTTCTGCCGAATTTCCGAAGTGCCGAATTACCGAGGTCCCGAAGTTCCGAAATTACAGAATTTCCAAGTGTCTCACTGTTAAAAAAAAAATCAAAAAAAGGTCCCCCCTCCTGAGCCCCCACCCGCAACGTGCGGGTGGGGGCCCTAAAGTAAAAAAAGGGGGGAGGACCTATTGTCCTCCCCACCGGCCCCCACCCCTGATCGGTGGGTGGGGGCCCTAAACAAGAATAAGGGGGGGTGACCTAATGTCCTCCCCCCTGGCCCCCACCCCTGAGCTGTGGGAGGGGGCCCTAAATACAAATTGGGGGGGGACCTAATGTCCTCCACTCTGGTCCCCACCCCTGAGCGGTAGGTGGGGCCCCTAAACTAGAATAAGGGGGGGGACGCTGTGTAATTTGACTCATAACACTCTGATTGGTTACTTAATCCACCAATCAGAGAGTTATGAGTCAAATTACACAGTGTGGGAAAATTCCGAAGAACTTTCCCACGCTGTGTAAAATGACACAGAGCACTCTGGTTGGTGGATTTCAAACCAACCAATCAGAGTGCTGTGACAGGTAAATGTGGAGACTTACCTGTCAGTCTCTTCATTGACCTTAAACCCACCAATCAGAGTGCTCTGAGCCTAATTGCAGGGCAAGGCTTTATAAGCCTTCTCCCGCCCTGCAGAGCTCAGTCTGCGCGGAGCCCTCGCCGGGTGAAGATGGATTTATTTATTTTTTGCGCTCAGGTTTTTTTTTTGTTTTTTTTATTGTGTCGGTTTGGGGCTTTAAAAAGAAGATTTTAGAAGAAAGAAAACATTGAATGGTAAGTTTATTTTTATTTTTACAGGTACTTAGTTAAAGGTCCCCCCTCATTATTTTTAGGGTGAGGGGGGTAGGTAGGGGTTTATTTTTTGGGGGAGGGGTGACTAGGGGTTTGGGGACCTGTAGCCACCTGGGGGGAGGGGGGTTAAATTTGTATTTAGGGCCCCCACACGCCGCTCAGGGGTGGGGGCCAGGGGGGAAGGACATTAGGTTTCCCCCCAATTTGTATTTAGGGCCCCCACCCACTGCCACAGGCTGCTCACTGTTTAATAGACATGCTCCTACTCGCGGTATAGCGAGTAGGGGCATAATTTACTAATACTAAGTAATCTTTGTGTAGTATTAGTAAATTTGGCTGAAAGACCAATTCAGGTCTTCCAGCCTTTTAGTAGATAACTCCCTAATACCGTGGGAATTAGGGAGTTATCTACTTATTCATTCCTGTCATTACATGACTGGCTAAGTAACTTACATTTTATATGAATGTATGTTACTTGACTGTTGTAAGTGTTGCAAATGTTTACAGCTGAATCCTGGCTATGTTTGTATAATATTTATTTGAAATTGTATACAATGTAACATTCTTCTTCTTTCACTGGGTAAGTATATTAGTACTTAGGCAATACTGTGCTTCGGAACTTCGTCACTTTGACACCTCGGAACTTCGGCAACTTCGGCACTTCAGCAATTCGGCACTTCGGCACTACTATACTTCGGAAATTCGTAATTTCAGCACTTCGGACATTCGGGTGCTTCCGAATTTTTAATTAATTTTAATTCGGACCGAAACGACATGTCTACCTTCTAATCTATTCTCTTTTACATACTCGGTCTCAGTCAAACAAGCAAGAATACACCCTCCACTCTTCCTCGACCAATTTTCTGCTTGGCTTCATTACTTTCTTTCCTCTGACATCCCTACCCTTATCCTTCATCCACCCTTGGTGACTTCAACATACCTATTAACCTGCAGTGAGGGAAAAAAATATTTGATTCCCCTGCTGATATTGAACGTTTGTCTACAGACAAAGAAATGAGCAGTCTATAATTTTAATGGTAGGTGTATTTTAACAGTGAGAGACAGAATAACAAAACAAAATACAGAAAAACATATGTCAAAAAAGTTGTAAATTGATTTGCATGTCAATGAGTGAAATAAGTATATGATTCTCTATCAGCAAGATTTCTGGCTCCCAGGTGTCTTTTATACAGATAACGAGCTGAGATTAGGAGCACTCTCTTAAAGGGAGTGCTCCTAATCTTAGCTTGTTACCTGTATAAAAGACACCTGTCCACAGAAGCAATCAATCAGATTTCAAACTCTCCACCATGGTCAAGACCAAAGAGTTGTCCAAGGAGGTCAGTAACAAGATTGCAGACCTACACAAGACTGGAATGGGCTACAAGACCATCGCGAAGCAGCTTGGTGAGAAGGTGACAACAGTTGGTGCGATTATTTGCAAATGGAAGAAAAACAGAATAACTGTCAGTCTACAAAGTTGATTTGTTCAATATTTATATCAGCATGTTTAGAGAGAGATAAAGAGAGAGATAAAGATTTAAAAGATCACCGTAAGTACTATGCATCATTGCAGAGTGTGTTGTGCTTAAAGGGCTAGTCCAATGTCCAGGACTACTTCTGTCGTGGTCACAGAGGGAGGAATCTGAACTTATAAAATTCCTACCAGGCAGTGAACATATACTGATTCTATGATCTTGTCAGCATTTGAGGCCTTCTTAAGCAGACAAAACAGAGAAAAATGGGTGCTGAAGGGTCTCAAATAAAAACAAGCTCTGAGACCCCCAGCATCCCCTGGATATAAGGGGGGCTGGGGACCTATACTACACAACAGAGGTCTAGGTTAAAGCTCCAGCTTTTTGTATGCAACATCTATATGCATTTGAGGACTGCATGGCTGTAGGGTCATTTGGCGTATGGATACTTTCATTTAGCATTCTTCATTAAAGGAGTTTATTATTTTTCGATTTTTGGTATCCTCTTTATGCCCCTGCACTTTGATGTTAGTGCATATGTACCGTATTCCAGCCTTGCCATTTAGTAGGGATTAGATTTTGTGTATATACCTTTTTTTTATTGGGGTTGTAGTACTTCCCTCTTTTGTTTTGGGCACTATAGCCATTAGCATTCATATTTTGTATTTGTCCATTTAGGCTATACTTATATCCAGGGGATGCTGGGGGTCTCAGAGCTTGTTTTTATTTGAGACCCTTCAGCACCCATTTTTCTCTGTTTTGTTATAACCTTGTTTAGGGGTTAAGCCCCTGGAGACCCCTGGAGTCTCCTTGCGGTACACAGGATAGCGTGGTCAGACTGTGACTGTCCCGGCTGGGTCTAGGTACTCGGTCTGTACCTCGCTACCTGTCTCCTGTTCTTTCTTCTTAAGCAGACACCTACGTTTCCGATAGCAAACATATGTAGAGACAGGTGAGACATATTATTATTATATTAACTGTATACTTTATTAGAAAGACAAATGGCTTCATGTTAAAATGCAGTGTAGCAGGTCCTGCCAGTTCCAATATTTGAGGGTTTTTTTTGTATGGTGTGCAAGGACAAAACCCATCGAGAGTTGGTGGATGCCTGCCACTGTGGATACCACGGATGAGATTAGTGTGAGCTATATGTCATATATCCATGTGCAGTATTTAGCAGTAGTTATTAACAAGTTTTATCAGGGACCCCAATTACATACATGTTATCAGTGTGGTGACCTCTTCTTCAATTACAAAATAAGTCCTGTGACCCATTCCTTAAGTACATGAGAATACATGTTGCCGTATAGTTTAATCAGACTCTTCTCTGTGTCAAATGGGTTTGCCCAGACTGGAGAAAGGACCGACTATCCGGGGGCTTTGCTAGGTTCTAGGAATACCAGAGTTCAATAAAACATGATGACCCACTAAACTACCATGAGCCTCTGCTCTCCAGGATATCAATGTACAATATGGTATTTAGCGCAATTCTGTCACACTACCAAGCTAGTAGAATGGTGTGCAGCAATGTTCAGCTACCCAGCACACCCTCTCAACATTCAGCTTGGTTACTTCTCTCTTAGTAGCCCCGCGGAGCACTGTACTAGTAATATTTCTTATTATATCAGCCGACTTAACTGATTAGCAGCCCCCACCCCCCACCACCACTAGTGGTTATGTAGCAAAATGACCATGACTGCTACACTAAACAACGTAACGTAGATTGCTTGACCAACATAGCAACGTAAGCCATAAAAGAAAATACAAAACAAACATACAACAATATCGTTTATGCTCCTATGTTTCTATGGATTGTGTAGAGGTCCTCTAGAACAAACTTAAGGGAAGGGTAATCCTTTCCTTTAATAGGTGGAGTATCACTAAACAGATTTTCTCTTTTGTTTAAAGGGGAATTGTTGGGGGCTGGGGTGATTTCAGGAAACCTAGGACAAGGACTGTGACAAGAAGTTGTAATTCACTGGGCATGGGGTGACATCTAGTGGACAGAAATGAATACCGAAGACAAGAAAACAAATCTATGTAGTTTGATAGTACACAACTAAATAAATAATATAGACGAAACAGAAACTCTCTGCAAACCCACACGGTTATCTAGGCAATCTCTTCATCCTGTATTCCTGCCCCCACAGGTAAGGATCAGCAGGTAAAGTCAGTATATCAGAACTCTCAGGTGTGTCTTGTCTGAGTAATTCTCTTTCAAAATATTAAAACACGTTTTCCTGCATACATATCACATTTGTATTCTGATGAGCATTATATGAAAAGTGATGTCTTGCAATATGTGGCATTAATGCTGGTCTAAGACATTGTACTGCGTGAAACCAAGAACAAAATGGTGCCCTGCCCACCCAAGCTCTACCTCAATTCAAGACCACACAAAGACTTTCTAAACCTATTATTGCAACATAACAGGAAATATTAAAATAAAACCGTTCCATTTAAATTTTAGACCTGATTATTCACAATTTTCATTGATCTACATTTATATTTGTTCCTCACACATCTAATATAATACCTCATTGCATTCCCAGTACTACCCTCCAAATTCAGCTCCATTGCATTAATCCCTCAATACATCACCTAATGCAGGTTCCCCAATACCCTGTTTGTCAAATTATCCTGCCAGCCATAACCACCCAATTCATAGTGTAGGGGTAATCATAACTCCCAAGTGTCCCCATTTTGGACCCAAATCCCACTGTCCCTCTGTTTGTTTCTGTTGCTTTGTCTGAATGTATAACAGAACTCCACATCAATAATACTCACAGTAGTGAGTCTTTAAACTGTAATAAATGTGTTTAGAAATCAGTCTGTGTAATTAAGATACATTGTTCCTGGTCTAAATTACATTTTATTTGCTTTAATTGTTTAATCAGTAAGTCACCTAAAATTTCTCAGAACAGCCCCACCCATAACCACAACCCCCCACTCACAAACTTAAAATTAAAATGTCCCTCTTTGTCCATCTGAAATGTTGGAAAGTTTGGGTAATACATTTGCTAGGTTTTGCTAGATTCCAAATTTTCTGCTCCCTCCCCCCCCCCTCACTACATCCACTTTCTCTGTCCCAGACTGCATACTAGGAGCTTCTGCCTGCTAGTAATAAGGGAAGTAGACATGCGGACAAGTGAGTATTCAGAAGAGAGGATTCGTAGTTTGTAATTAGTGAGAGAGGAGATGAAAGCTATGGTATAGTGGAGGCCAGCGATAGGTTGAGGGTGTCAGCTACAAGATGAGGCAGGATATGGGGGGGCAGCTGTGTTGTGTGCTGCGGGGCTGAACAGAAGAATTAAACAATTGGAAAATAGTTTTATCCCCTGGAGGTAAGAGCCTCCAGACACTCCTGTCCCCATAACAAGGTAATGTTCTTTTAAAAAATTTCTGCAGCCCTGTGTAATCACACGCTCTCCACATGTACTCCCCAGTCCTGTATCAGCCCCCCATCCCCCTCCTCTCCCCTACTTGTGTCTATCTTTCCGATCTCTTTCACACTTGTGTTGCCCTCCCTCATCTTCCTCCAGTTTTGTTTATTCCTACTGTACATTTGTGACTCCCTCCCAGCTGTGTCTGTACACCCACTAGTGCCTTTCAGCACAACACGCTTCTGTCCTTTTTTTGCATTAACAGCTCCCCAGTAAACCTAATATCCCCCCATGTGTCTCTCCGTACCCCCAGCCTTGTATCTTCTAAATCCATCCCTCTATCCTCATTATAATAAAAAGATAAACAAAATATCAAGTGTGTTACTATTACTACTACTGAATATATTACGTCACTTGCACCCCCTTACCCCTTTCCTTTCTGTACCCCACTGTTTGACTTATGACAAAATAAAAATGGTCAAATTGAAAATATATCATAGGCGTGCGCACGGGGTGTGCCTGGGCACACCCTAATCCCCGCGGCACGCCTATGGATTGAGTCCTGCAGGAACGGAGTTGCTGCACTTTTTTTGTGCAGGAACGCCGTTCCTGCAGGCACTCAGCGCCCCCCAGTGCCCCCCTTCCTCCCCCATGCCCCCCCTGTCATGGATGGGAGGGGGGGGGCAAGAGGGGATGGACCCCCCCCCCCCCCCCCCCGGTCGGGCGGCTCTCTCCATATCAGCCGCGGCGAGGGAGCTGTGTGCTCTCTGCTCCCTCTTGCCGCGCGCCGCTTGCTGATGCTGGGAGCCGGAATATGACGTCATATTCCGGCTCCCAGCTACAGCGGACAGCCCGCGCGGCGTGAGGGAGCAGAGAGCACACAGCTCCCTCGCCGCGGCTGATATGGAGAGAGCCGCTCGACCCACTGGACCCCAGGGACAAGTCCACGCCAGCACTCCAGGTAGGGAGGCTGGGTGGACATTTTTTTTAATTAAAAAAATTATAATTTGTGACTGTGTATGTGAATATGTGTGTGTATGTGTGTCTGTGTATGTGTGTCTGTGAATGTGTGTCTGTGAATGTGTGTCTGTGTATGTGTGTCAGTGTATGTGAATATGTGTGTCTGTGAATGTATGAGTGTGTCTGTGAATGTGTGTGTCTATGAATGTATGAGAGTGTGTGTGTGTGTGTGTGTGTGTGTGTGTATATATATATATATATATATATACACACACACACACATATACATACACACACTGGAGTGTATATTATTTTTTTTGGGGGGTGGGAATCTTGGTTCCCACACTTTATTCCCCAGGACTTTATTCTCCCCTGTCGGCTCACGCAGAACCGGCGCTGAGTGTCGGCTCTGCTCTAAGCCTCCATGGGCCGGCGGGGAGATCAAAGATCTACCTCACCGGCCCACAGCAGCATGAAGGGAGGCAGGAGAGGACCTGGGGAGCTCTAGACAGCAGCTCCGCCAGGTTCCTCTCGCGAGATCTGAGCATTGCCGCGGCAACGCTCAGATCTCACGAGAGTTAACTCTAGCCCCGCAGGCTAGAGTTCACTCTCCACTGGACCACCAGGGATGGCACATGGCAGGAAGGATCCCCCCTCCCTACATAAGGTAAGAAGGGAGGGGGGATATTTACTAATCTGCCCAAACATACAGCACACACACACACATACAGCCCCTACAGACATACAGCACTCGCACACACACAGCACCCTCACACACAGCACCCAAACAGCACCCACACACATACAGTACACATACAGCACCCTCACACACACAGTACACTAACCGCACCTTTACAAACACACAACACCCTCACACACAGCACACTAACAACACCCTCGCAAACACACACACACAAACAGCACCCTCAGAAATACACGACACCCACACACATCACACAAACAGCACCATCACACACACATCACACAAACAGCACCCTCACACACACAGCACCCTCACACACACACACAAACACCCTCACCCACATAGCACACTACCAGCACCCTCACACACACACACACACAGCAGCACCCTTATACACACCACCCTCACACAGCACACTAACAGCACACACACACACACACACAGCAGTGTATGTATATGTGTGTGTGTGTGTGTATATATATATATATATATATATATAAACAAAATACCAAAGCCAGGCACTCCTCCGTATTTGTAGTTTAAGTATTCTGAGCCTAGGTGCAGTCCCGCGTTATATATATCAATAAAAGCAATAAATACTTTTTGCACAATTTTCAAGACCTAGTGTGCTCCCTTTACTACCTATTGATATATATATATATATATATATATATATATATATATATATATATATATATATACATGCGGCGTGTGTTTGTGCTTTAGGGTGCACACCCTAATGCAATAGGCTGCGCACGCCTATGAAATAAATATATATATATATATATATATATATATATATATATATATATATATATATATATATATATATATATATATAAACAAAATAAAACCAATAGCAGCATTCTGTAAATAAACACTACCTAATCGATGGGACATGATATGTCAGATTGCTAGGTACCATCTCCATCACTCCTAGCATTTAAAGGAACACTATAGTCACCTAAATTACTTTAGCTAAATAAAGCAGTTTTAGTGTATAGATCATTCCCCTGAAATTTCACTGCTCAATTCACTGTCATTTAGGAGTTAAATCACTTTGTTTCTGTTTATGCAGCCCTAGCCACACCTCCCCTGGCTATGATTGACAGAGCCTGCATGAAAAAAAATGGTTTCACTTTCAAACATATGTAATTTACCTTAAATAATTGTATCTCAATCTCTAAATTAATCTTTAATCAAATACAGGAGGCTCTTGCAGGGTCTAGCAAGCTATTAACATAGCAGGGGATAAGAAAATCTTAATTAAACAGAACTTGCAATAAAGAAAGCATAAATAGGGCTCTTTACAGGAAGTGTTTATGGAAGGCTGTGCAAGTCACATGCAGGGAGGTGTGACTAGGGTTCATAAACAAATGGATTTAACTCCTAAATGGCAGAGGATTGAGCAGTGAGGCTGCAGGGGCATGTTCTATACACCTAAACTGCTTCATTAAGCTAAAGTTGTTCAGGTGACTATAGTGTCCCTTTAATGAATTAAAGCAAATTGGTAGAATTCAAATAGGGGAAAAAACGAGAAACAATAAAAGTGACCTCATCAGATAATGCAGATAATGTAATCTACACTGAGATTACTTCAAGAGAGTAGGCTGTGGTGTTAGACAAATACAATGGATATCATAGGGACAAAACAGGGATAGGTGTTACTGGTTTATAATAGAACAAAAAAGATCCTTCGGCTGATTTAGAACATTCAGCTTTTGTTAAGCAAAACCAAGATTCCCACATCCTGCCTGCTACTCCTGCGAAAAAATGCCATCTTCTAAGCAGGCATACAGAGCAGAATGTCAGGGTACTCCTTCACAAAGAGACCTGATAACTGATATGTGTACACAGTATTAATGCTGTCACACTCCGTATACCGGTATATATATATACGGTAAATCATGAAAGTGTAAATTCTGACATTCTCTTAAACTTGTGTTTTGATTTCTGAAATATTGAACACATGACAAAATGGTGCGATCCTTATCATTAAAAATATACCTCATTAAACTAAATGTTAACTAAATGTTAACACAGTAAAGGAGTTTAAGCATGCGTGGGATAGGCATAAGGCTATCCTAACTATAAGATAATGCCAGGGACTAATGAAAGTATTTAGAAAACTGGGCAGACTAGATGGGCCGAATGGTTCTTATCTGCCGTCACATTCTATGTTTCTATGTTTCTTTTTTTTAAAGTGGTTTGATAAATAATTAATGTAATAATTTATTTGGGAGATTTTGAAATGTGTTTAATAATTATTTCCCTAACACAGTGCACAGCTCTAAATTGACTTTTTGAAATAATCCCTTGGTTTAAACAGATTACCCGGACAATATATCATATTCAGATAATATATACAAATGGGCAGTGAGTTGGCTCCAGTTTTGTTCTAGATCAGCTTAAAATTTGTTGGAAAATCACAGCCAATCAGATCCATAGGAAAAACAATGCAAATAGAATGAATGGGAGCTGCTTGTTGATAGCGTCACAATGACATTTACATTTAAACATTTGCAAAAATATGTGTTTGTCTATTACAACTGATAAGAAAATATTATCAGGCCAATACAGAGAAAATACATTACATTACCTATTCCCTTAAATTTACCAAGCACCTCCAACTTCCTCCAAAAGGAAAGGGGTTCACTCCTTCACTGCCAAGCATTGTCTTGGTTCTGTGTGTTAAGACACCCTTGTTTTGTATAGTTGTGCATCGACTCTCATTTGGTGAAACAAAAACCGTAAACACGAGGGGGGCGTGGCCTGGACGAGCATGGTGCAGGACGCAAGCTAAACTAGCTCCGCACCCCAGGTTGAAAACTCAGCAATCATTAGCGTCATACGGGTGAAATATTGTCCGGAACAAGAGGCCCAACACCCCGGGACCGGCAGGGACCGTTTCCCCATGACGCAATACCGGACCGATGGACGAGTTTATCGCCACGCCGTCGGATCTGAGAGGGCCGCGATCTGCCGACAAAATGGCGCCCGCATCCCCGGGCTCGGAGAGTGCGGGAGAATCCTCTGCAGCAGGCACCCAAGTGAGTGAACTGGCCCAGATACAAGCAGAGCTTACCCAGATCTCGGCGAAAATGCTCACAAAGGCAGACACGGGCTCAATAGCACAGGAGCTGCGGGCAGCATTACGTGAAGAGCTGGCAGGCCTGCGGACGGATCTCACTGCCTTGGAACAGACAGTGGATGAAGTGGAAACAGCCGCCCAGGGATGTGAGGACCACCATAGGGCAACAGAGGTTGCAGTAACCAGACAGGGTTACTCTCTTGATCACCCTCCGCAGGCAGGTAGAGGATCTGGAAAATAGAAGTAGGCGCAAGAATATCCGGATACGCGGCCTGCCAGAAACCGAGACGGAAGATGAACCCCTCCACGCCTATCTGTGCGCCCTATTTACACAGGTACTGGGGGAAGCTGCACCCGAGGAAATCCGCATGGATCGCGCTCAAAGAGCACTGGGGCCAGCGAGAAGAGACGGCAGCCCCAGAGATGTAATTTGCTGTATGACCATGCAGGACCAAAGAGACAGAATCATGAATGCTGCTAGGGATAGGCCCTCCATATTGTTCCGCGGAGGGGAAATACTACCCCCCTACAAAGGAACGAGCGTATCTGTATGACAGCATGGTGAGCGATGATAACTGCTCTTGCACGACTCTCCCCACACTAAACGTATAAGACTACACCCACAACGCTCTTAGTGACGCGGACGCAACCGTGTTGGGGGTGGCTCCGGCCACCCTCCAGTGCCACCGCGCTACTATGTAGACCAGACGGTAGCGTTCAGCACCCTACACCTCTCCACCTTGCTCCCGGACATACGGAACTGACTCGCCCCGACTGCTGGCCCATGCTTTGCGGTAACTATACCAGCCCCCAGGACCACGATGACAGGGGATGTAGTCCTCCTTCCCCCAGCCCCGACCTGACCTGAACAGGGAGCAATATCCACAGCCAGGGATCCCATGAGACTAATCAAACAACGCTTATCGCACAGAGACAGCCCAAGCCCCCAGTATAACTGAGATTGTTCACAGCTCCATTTCCCTTATGCCTCCCAATGCACTCTGCTTGCCTCGGCCTGGGGGAGGAGAAGTGGAAGGTTCAACTACTGTAGTTCCTTGGGTACACGTTACGACAAGGGACACGGACAAAACCGGCACCTGCGCTGGTGTTCCCTGGGTCTAGACCCCAGTGATAGACACCACTGTGAACTTGGTAAGGGGGGTGTGGGTTACCCTTTCAAGGTACCCCACACGTCACCCTTACCATAGGTGTAAAGTCACCACAGTTACATTACGACACACACACCCACATACACACAGACCTCTCACGCTCTTTACCCCTTCCCCCCTCGCCCCTATCACCTTCCTGCACCCACCCTATCTTCCCCCATCACCAGCAACCATGGGCTCAAAGTTCGATCCCGCCCCTCTCCGTCTCTGGTCAAACAACGTCCGGGGGTTGAACGTACCGGAGCGAAGGTCACATCTCTTGCGTTCCTTGGGAGCCGGGAGAACGTCCATCGCATTTTTGCAAAAGACTCATTTTCGAGGAGACTCAGCCCCGACTCTTAAGGACGCAAGTTACCCCCAGGGATACTTCGCCAATCATCCGACTGCCAAAAAAGCTGGGGTGGCATTATTGTTTGCCCGTACGGTACCGTTCGAATTTAAGGATACACTGGCCGACGACACGGGACGGTTCCTCTACTTCAAGGGTACTATAGCAGGTACTACCTACACTCTAGCCACCATCTATGCCCCGAACGCCCGACAACATAGGTTCCTGCGGGGGACCACTGCACTGAGGAGTATCTACCATGTACGCTTTGCTAAGAACCTCTACACAACAAACACCCCTGAAACACCTGGTGAGATGGGAGGAAGCGACGGAAACCGTACTCACCGACCCTCAATGGGACAAGATCCACATACTGACGCATCAGGGTACGTTGAGTTCCAAACACCAAGAACTGAACTACAAACTGTTAACGGGGTGATATAGAATGCCAGAGCGCCTACATCGAATGATACCAGAAATCACGGACGTATGCTGGAGATGTGAGACAGAGGTTGGCACGGACCTCCATATTTGGTGGTCCTGCAGACACATCGCCCCCTACTGGAAACAAATCCACACGCAGATAAAAAACATTGTGGACTCGGACCTCCCTCTTCAGCCATTGCAAATGCTCCTTCATCACACTGACATGCCTCTCTCTCGAGGTACAAAAAATCACTCACAAAACAACTCCTCAATGCGGCCGCTGGCGGACCACACAAATCCCCACGCTGCAACAATGGATGGAGAAGGTAGAAGAGATCCACGGCATGGAGCAGCTTACAGCCTCATTACGGGGAACGACAGAACGCTATCTACAGAGCTGGACACCCTGGCTTGAATTTATCTCAGGTAGAACGGCACAGGCAACAGGAAAACGGAACGTCTGCATGACCTCACAGGGGGGACAGGAATATAAACGCAGTGACGTGGCAGTGATTCCCAGAGGAGCCACGGATGTACACTTGGCAGATGGGACCCTGTGTGGGGCGGGACGGGCCAATACAGTACGACGTCGAGGGGATCCCTCATTACCCCACCCCCCCACCCTATAACCCTCACCCCTTACCCGATTCCTACTCTACCTCACACCCGGACCACTCAAGGACCAGTTACACGCACACATTAGCTCCCTTCTACCCTTTCCCTACCCATCATACACACAAATACACACCAAATTAGACACAGACCACCCGGGATGAAGTTGAACATATATGTAGGGAACTTCCAACCTCAACCCACTTATTGGCACAAAGCTGGGCAAGACTCAAAGACAGGCAGAAATGAGCTAAAAAATAAGAGGGAAGAGGGAAAAGGAAGAAAAGAACAGAGAAAGGGTGGTATGCCCACACTTGTCTACAGCACTAAGGTGCAATCTTAGTACAACAAATGAGGGGGGCCACAGAGGCGACCTAGGTTCACCTGCTCACTTAAGGTATACCGAATTATACACGAATATATAATAGGACTCGTTCACACTGTTAAATCGCATATCGTGATTTTGTGTCAACTGTTGTGCATATTGTGACAAACTTGAATGCTCTGATTTCCTGTTGAACCTGTTAACAGTACTAATGTTAATTTTCAAAACTGAAATAAAAACCAAGATTGAAAAAAAATATAAACAATTATATAACCTGCATAAAATATGCCTATTTCAAATATATAATATTTTGAGATTAGAAACGTATAATATAAAAACAGATTTTGAGTATTCGTCAAACCGTAATATGGAAATATTTGGAATTTCTATGAAATAATTAATATTTCTTGTGTAAAATTACATTTATCCAGTGCTATATGATATAATCTTCTGATACCCTCCAATATGATGCCAATACAGACATTCAGTGTTAGTCTTGCAAACATGGTAGTCCATCTATATGGGTAAGAAGTATTGAGCGTGAGTCTGGAAACCAATACTGTACCTACTAAAACATTCCATTTGGATGATTTTTCTTAATGTTTTAACACGCATTGAAATGATTATAAACTTCTAAGAGCCTAAGATAGAATGGTGAAAGTATGTCAGAATCTGGTCAGAATCTTCAATGGCATGTATCTAGAAAATCTAAAGAACACAAAAAAATTATAAACTAACAAACAACCACTTTTTGACATTATAAAGAGTAAAGTCCAAATAGATTTTATAAATAAATTATTCTTCCGTATTTGGGCCAGTTGGGTGATGGTTAATATTCCCAAACTTGGAGCTGAAAATATAGAAAAACCACCAACCAAACGTGTAATAGCCAAACATGTAGTTTTGATTTGTGATCCCAAATTCCATTCATGGCGCCAAAAGAAGAGATGTTCGATGGGAAAAAAGGTTATTGATGACTGGGGACAGTCACTAAATGTTGATTTTATTCACAGAAATACATTTAAATAATATATATTTAATCAGAACATTTTTTACTTTTCCTCCTCTTATTCCTCCTAGCCTTTTTTTTCTCACCAAATCAAATGTTCTCACCATGTACAAGTCCAGTTTTGATTAACTGTGACTTTTTAAAAAAAACTTTTTAGTGAACCTATTAATAAAGTGAATTTTAGAATGTTAGATATTTGTAATTAGAAAGCACCCATCAGTTTGCAGTATTATTTAATATATTAATGTAATACATAAACATAAAGCAGGAAAAAAAGTTACATAAAAAGATTACAAAATAATAAAAATAAAAAGTAAAATTAACACAACTTGAATTCTTGACTAGTCCCACCGTAGTGAATAGCAGTTGCAGTAAATTGGTTGGTGCTTCAAGGATTGTGTATGAGACCTTCATCTTGCCATTGTTAAGAAGTTACTTTTTCCACTACTGAATTGTGGGTGAACCAGATAAGTTGTGTAAAGTTCTAATATTAATCTGGAACAACTTGCACGGCTAGTAATGGGTTGTGCCTCAATGTGTATGGAATAGCATTTTAGATAGTTTAAATATATATATATATATATATATCATCTGAGATGAATGTGGTGAGCTGTGTTTTAATCAGACAGATTAAGCAATATTTGGAGAAGGATAAAACAATTTTGGGACACAGACGGTCTATGTTGAGTTCTGCCTTGTAGACAGACGGGGAGATTGTTAAGATGTTGTGTGTGTGGGGAGGGGTTGAGACGGTAGAATGTTTCTATAGAATTGTCCAGTTCTATCCCCAGGTATTAGATGTGTAATGGTGCACATTTAAACAGGCAGGTATGTGTGTTGTGCCTGTTTTTTAAAAAAAAAGATCCAGTTAATCTATGAAAGTCTTGCAGTGTGACATTGACGATCAAAAAAGTCCCCCACTCGCCATTAAATGTTAGAGGGAAGGCGTCTAGAGTATATAGTTAAGGGAGAAAAATACGTAGCAAGTGAGGTGAGAACGGACAACAGCTCAATTAGTCTGCCCTTCGGTGGGTCCATGCTCAGATTTCAAGCTTGTTTTAGCTCAACTTGTGCCATTACAGAGAGAACATATCCGAAGCATATCAGACATGTCCCACAAATCCGGGAAGTCCAGATCCAAAATGCCAGGAAGTTCCCTCTGCACGAGAGATGCGCCAACCCCCAAACAATCATTTCAACCTTGTTAGGCATCATCAGTGAGGTATAGCCAATATCCCTCTAGGCACCGTGAGCAAGGGGTCCACGTCTGGATTGCCCTTTAAACTTTTTTTTTTGTAAATAGAACTATTGAGTGTTTTTTATCATTTCGCGTAAGAGAACAGCAGTTTGGACACGGAGGTCTCTTTGATCTCTTGTTTCAATAGTCCCATTAGGAGAGTGATCTTATAGGTATGCATCGGCGACTCGCAGGTCGAGGTATATCGTAGGTAGCAGACATACATTGGACTCGCAGGTCCTATGGTATATAGACATAAGTGGGCAGTGTCCTCTAACCTCTAGTGTATACCACATGCATCGTAAATAGTACAATGCTTATTATGTCATCAAAGCATTTAGCTAACATGTTCGGGAAGTCACTTTTCAGGGGTAATGCGTCAAGAGCGTCTGTGAGAACAGCATTATGGTTGTGGTGATGGTCATGGTTTGTCATTGCACTGTTCTGTAGTTTTTTATTTATTTTCTTATTATTTATTTTTGATGTGCATTGCAGAATTCACAGAGTAATCAAGACATTGCATAGTACGACATGAGTGAATATTAACAAGATTACATTATGCCTGTCTGAGGTACTGCACAATTTTTTATAATTATGATAGGAGATAGCAGGGTATGGTGCCTAGCAAGGATGGATTATAATGAAAGTGAAAAATGAATGTGGCACTTTGCATGGAAATGGTGACTAGTAGCTATAAACTTGTTCTATGTACTAGTGGGGGTTGCAGCGGAAGGTAACCTCAGCAGCGTACAAGGCATGAGGCGATTATCAGACTATTATTGCCACTAGTGGGATTTAATTAGGCTACAGCACACATTGTATGTAATTAAGTTTACAGGCTACAACAAAGCAAAAGTAGTAGCACAAGTGTCGCTGCAGAGGTTGCGTTTAGCTCACTCAGCCGATGCCTTCAGGAGGTGAGGCACAGTCCCTGGGTAATTGGGTGCCAGCAGACTTGAGCAGGTTGCTCCACCGATCCCTAGCTGCATTCTGCGTGCCTCTGGGTGCCGCCGTGGTGCAGGTATAGTTGCAGGTGCGAGTGGGGGTGTCCCTCCAGCCCCAGGCTGTTGAATAGGTCGGTATTTCTGTGCCACTCACCCGGTGGCTTTGAGAGTCCGAGTGTCTTCCCCGTGTGGGGGTACCGGAGGGCCTGGTGTTCCGCATCTGCTTGTGGTGCGTGCGCCTCCGTTTGCATTGGTGCTGACTGTGGGTCTGCACCCTCTTGGCCTTCAGCCTGGGAGGTCCCTGGAGATTAGCAGTAGGAGTATGCTGTGGTGCTGTGCCCGAGGGTATCCCCTTTGCTCCACTCTGTTTGCGGTCCAGCGCGCTTTTTGCCGGGAGTGCTTGGTGACCCATCCGCTCTGCCCGCGCCCGCCTCTGTAGTTTTTCCTAGAAACATTGGAATATATGTTCCAGGCGTTGCATGTAGTCGGCTGTGGTATCAGGATGGGGCCCTCGGTTTGTAGGTAGGCTCGGTATCTCGAGTGTGGCCGCCATCTTGGGAGTGCCATGAGGGAGAGGCGTTACAGGTGTGTTGCTCAGCATGTAGGTCTTCGCCAGGCTGCTCGCTTTAGTTGCCGGGATATCCCTCACCGGCAGGGGTGGAGGGGATGGCTCAAGAGGACCTCCATTGTCATGGCCCGCGGTCGGCTGAGGGATCGTCCGCCTCCCCCGCGCCTCCCGGGTAGGCCGCATGTAGGCCTCAGGTCCATCTACTGGCTGCGGTCGTCCATTCGGGTCACTTCTTCGATTTAGCCTCTCATGACTCATCCATGACTGACTCCTATTGCTGGGGTTTGTAAGCAGGTTATACGTTGTTTGTGGAGGTATTTCAGCTGATTTTTTGGCTAATTTGCCCAGAGCTCCTCTGCAGTGTGACCGTTTGCCTAGGCTGTCAAGCTCCGCCCCTCCGTTCTGTAGTTTGTACGGTATGGTTAAGTGTCGGCTTGCTGCGGTCAGGTGTTCGGGTGTTCTTGGTCGTGTGCCCATGAGGTCGTTGCCTGGGTGTGTAATGGCGAGCACTCCTGGCCCATACCCGGCCTTGAGTACCGTATATCGCTGTCGTTGGTCATGTTTGTGGAGTGGAAGGGCCTTAGTTCTCGTCATCTATAATAGCGAATGGTTCTTCAAGGGAGTCGATAAGTCATCTATATAGGTGTAGGTAGTGGGATGTTTGGGGGTGAGGTGCGTGAGTATATCTGTGTCTCTCATAGGTCCGTGTAATGTCTGTGTCATGATTATGTCGCACATCACAAACCACCTGTCTGTAGCCGTGTGGAACGTATGTCATGGGTTGGGGGGGGGGGGTGGCACCAGAAGCAAGAAGGACGCTACAGGAGCTCTGGGTCAGTGTCTTGGTGTCTGTGTCTGCCTCCCATTTGTCTAGCCCTTTAAACTTAAGAAGAGAAAAATAAGTAGCATGAGACGTGAGAATAGACAACAGCTCAATTATCCTGCCCTTCGGTGGGCCCCCGCTCAGATCTCTAGCTCGTTTTAGCTCAACTGCTGCCATTACAGAGAAAACATATCTGAAGCATATCAGACAGGTCCCACCCATACGGGCAGTCCAGGTGTGAAATGCCAGCAAGTTCCCTCTGCACAAGAGATATAGCAACTTCAAACGATTGTTTCAACCTTGTAAGGTATCATCAGTGAGGTATAGCCAATATCCCTCTAGGCACCGTGAGCAAGGGGTCCACGTCTGGATTACCCTTTACACTTAAGGAGAGAAAAATAAGTAGCAAGATCTGTTCTGCCATTTTGGGTGGAATCAGTCTGAGATGCAAATGTCCTGGTTCTCTCTGTAATGGCACAAGATGAGCTAAAACCAGCTTTTTAACTAATTAGCTTGAGAGCTAGTTGAGCTGTTGTCCGCACTCTCTTGCCACTTGTTTTTTGCTCTCCTTAAGTTTAAAGGGTAATCCAGATGTGGACGCCTTGCTCACGGTGCCTAGAGAGATATATTTGCTATTCCTAACTGATGATGCCTAACAAGGTTGAAACGATTGTCTGGGGTTGCTGTATTTCTCGTGCAGAGAGAGAGAGACAGCCTGTATTTCAGATCTGTTCTGCCCTTTTGGGTGGAATTAGTCTGAGATGCAAATGGCACAAGATGAGCTAAAACCAGCTTGATAACTGAGCGGGGACCCACTGAAGGGCAGGCTAATTGAGCTATTGCCCGTTCTCATCACTCTCTTGCGACTTGTTTTTTTGCTCTCCTTAAAGGGACACTATAGTCACCCAGACCACTTCAGCTTAATGAAGTGGTCTGGGTGCCAGGTCCCTCAGGTTTTTAATCCTTCAGATGCAAACATAGCAGTTTCAGAGAAACTGCTATGTTTACATAGCAGGGTTAATCCAGCCTCTAGTGGCTGTCTTCCGGGCAGCCAATAGAGGCACATCTGTGACGCTGGAGGCACATTTTGCCTCCATCTCGCAGAGCGTCCATAGGAAAGCATTGAGAAATGCATTCCTATTGACACTTTGAATGCGCGTGCAGCTCCGCTGACGTCGGACGGGGGAGCTGACGTCGGCGGGGGAGAAGAGGTCACCAGCACCGAGGGAGCCCGGCGCTGGAATAAGGTAAGCTGCTGAAGGGGTTTTAACCTTCAACCTTCAGTGCCACAGGAGGGGGGTCCTGAGGGTTGGGGCACCCTCAGGGCACTATAGTGTCAGGAAAACCGCTTTGTTTTGCTGACACTATAGTGATCCTCTAAGTTTAAAGAGTGTGACAGTCCCCCTGTCCCTGGATTATAAAACTTTGTTTCTTTCACCTATTGGTTCGGTATATGGGGTACACTGAACTGATTATGTTAATTTTGTTTGTATATTGAATAAACTCATGAACTGTTAGACCACCCGTATACTAAGTGTGCTGCTCGTGGTCAACGACCTCTGTCATCACCTCCTTAACGGCAATAACCACAGCGTTCTAAGCGGTCGGCTGGGTGGTCGCTGTTCATATGTGCGAACATGTGGTGGCGGCCATCTTAGCCGCAAACACATGTAGCGGTGTTTGGTCGTTGAACCAAAATCGGCCACTCGACCGCCCGAATACCGCTGAAACGTTCACCTCCACCTACGTTCGGTTAAATGCATCAGAACTGAAAGACATTTGGTATTTTATTGTATTTTGTACCCCCTGAAAAAGACCGACCTCTCAGTTTAATTTACTGGAACTGTTTTGGGCAGATGCCTCGTGTGCGGTCAGTCTAAACTATACCCCGGTGGCGTTTCGGCTGCGTTTTCGGGATATGTTGGGCGAGCAGATCCAGGCTATCCAGGGATATAGAATTTGAGGGGGTACCTGTTTATGAAAAGTATGTTTTGGGGTGTAGTGCATGTATATGTTCTGAACCTGAGATATAATGTAATTTAGAGGTGTACTTTGTAACAGTTTCCTCTCAAACCCCTTGGTTGGGGAGTTACATAAAATACCATGTGTGGCTCCCAATAAACCAGTTCATCCCCAACATAGAGCCTCATCTCATGTGTGTGGGAGAAAGCTATACCAGCTATATCCCTGCTCTTCGGATTGCTATAACACTGTTAAAAAAAATAATAATAATAATAATTTTATTTTTTTTAAACCCTTAAGGACCGGCCTGTTTTTGCAATGTTGTACGTTAAGGACCAGAGCAGTTTTAACACTTTTGTGGTGTTTGTGTTTAAGTGACTACTAAAAAAGGCTGAACATACCCCATTGCAATACCTTGGGTGGTCTTCTTTTGCAAATGGTATGCCATTATGGGGCTAATTCTCCTTCCTTGGCTACCATACGCTTTCAAAGGCAACCTAACCAATCTGACAAATTTCAATAAAAAAAAAAGTAAAACCAAGCCTTATATTTGACCCTGTAACTTTCACAAACACTATAAAACCTCTACATGTGGGGTACTGTTATACTCAGGAGACTTCGCTGAACACAAATATTAGTGTATCAGAACAGTAAAATGTATCACAGCAATAATATCATCAGTGAAAGTGCTGTTTGTGTGTGAGAAATGCAAAAAACGTCACTTTCACTAACAATATCATCACTGTGATATGTTTTACTGTTTTGAAACACTAATATTTGTGTTCAGCGAAGCCTCCCAAGTAAAACAGTACCCCCATGTACAGGTTTTAGGGTGTCATAGAAAGTTACGTATGTATGAACAATGATGGCATACTGTCATGAAAACTCCTGGGAGGGTATGAGGGAGTTTGAGACTTGGGGTAGCAGAGACGTGAGGTGCAGAGAAGTCTATGATTAGTTACAGTGTGAGGGAAGATTCCCTGTGACAATCCCCAATGGGATTGCGCCATGCTGTAAATGGTGTAGATCGGAGAGGCCTGGTAGAAATCTTTCTGCCATTTCTTGGGCCATGAGTGTAATGCCCTCAGTTGGATGCTGCTGTGATGACTGCAAGTTATGGCATTCTAGATTCCCTCAAAAGTATATGACAATACCTGTACGGAAGGCCTTTAAAATTGGAGGTTATGAAATTGACTAAATGTCTGGAAGGGTGATGAGTTAGACAGTACTGGAAATGCATTATGTTTACATACGTGAAATAAGGTTTTGGGTACATTTATTGGGACACATGGTTTGCGTGTGCCCTGACATATTGAGAACATATCTGCAACAGTCTGCATGCACTGAAACTACATGTGCCAACATGGAAATTGTTGCAAATCTGGGATTTGCCAAAGAGAATGAGACAACCCAATTTGTTTCTGGTAGTTCTCTACGTACTACCAGAGGTGTTAGAGCCTGAAACGTGTGTTGGGACAAAATTGTCGTGTGGGACTAGCAACATCTTCTCCAAGTGAAAGTGTGTTGACTCTAGCTGGAGTGTTAGGTAGAGAGAAATCCTTACCACCTGCTTGATACATACTAAAACATGAAGATAGCCATTATTATATGAACACACAGTGTGCTAGTACTGGCTTGCTAGCTAAAGCCGCATGGCGAAACAATTAATCCTTTGTTTGGTGACAGGTGAGGCCCTGCTAGTTGCCAAGTGGCATGAGAGGCTCTATCTATGCAGTGGCACGAGGGGATTTTTTGTGGCCACCAAACGTAGTGGCAGGATGTTGGCCTCACAGGTGAGGCCCTCTCTATATACCATGCGAGGCGGCTATCTCCCGAGTGGCCCGATGGGTGTTTGCCTCCGAGCATGGGGGGGGTGTTGGCCTCGCGGGACCACTATATGACAGGCGTAGATGCCAAGAAAGGAGAGTACCTATTGGAAACCTATAGTCCCTAATTGCCAGTACGCTAAGGATATACCCAGGGGGAAACTGAAAATGTATGTATATACCTCATGAGCAGGTGTATGTACCTGGTAGTATGATTAGATACCCTTACTGGTCGTAAGTGTTATTAATACCTGTATCCCGGACAGGTAAAACAATGTATGAAAATTGAATATAGACATTTAAAAGCGTATACCCACATGTGTGTTATGCATGTTTAATAGAGCAAACTGCTCCGTCCCAATGTTTATTGTATGCTTGTAATGTCCCTGTTTGAAGAAAATTAACTTGTCGGGAGTGTTATATCATCTGTGATATGGAATACCACTGTACCCCGAAACCTGAGTGTAGTGAACCATGACTGGCTGCTGAATAACCTAATGTGTGAAAGTACGTAAATGGAAGGACTTATATTTAAGCGTGCAACCATGCAAATATTAGACTCTGGAATCCTGCATAGTGCTTTAAATAGTATGTGCATTCTTGGGTAAATGTATGCGTATTGTCAGTAAATGTAACTAAATGCCTATGTAGGCAGGTATTCGGAAATGATTATATCATAGCAAGCATGAGTTGTAAGGAAGTGTTATTGTGTAATTATAATTATAGTGGGAATGTTTTGAGGGGAATAACCATATGTCTGTAAAACCTGTAGTATACCGTTTGACAGATAGGAGTCAGTATAAAAGTGAAAATGCTGTAGTTAGTTTGTTTGCTTATGAAATGAAATAAAGTCTGAGAAGCCTGTAGTATGCCTATTGACCAGTAGGGGTCAGCATGTAGGCGAAAATGCCGTGGTGCGTCGGTTTGTACATGAATTGCAATAATGTCTGAGAAGCCTGTACTACACCGAATGACCGGTAGGGGTCAGTGTGTAGGCGCAAATGCAGTGGTTCGTTGGTTTGTACATGAAATGAAATAATGTCTGAGAAGCCTGTAGTACACTGAATGACCGGTAGGTAGGGGTCACTGTGTAGGTGAAAATGCAGTGGTTTATTGGTTTGTACATGAAAAGCAAAACGTCTAAGAAGCCTGTAGTATACCGAATGATCGATAGGGGTCAGTATTTAGGTGAAAAATGCTGTGGTTTGTTGGTTTGTACATGAAATGAAATGGGTGGGTACTGGTGGGCTAGCTAAATACCAAGTGGTGAAACAATTATGCTTTTGAGCGTGACAGATGAGTCCCTGCTAGTTGCCAAGCGGCTTGAGAGGCGCTATCTACGCGTGGGCCCGAGGGGAAGTTTGAGGCCACCGAACGTTGTGGCGGGGTGTTGGCCTCTCGGTGTCAATTAAAGCATAAGAAAGAATAGGAGTGACAGGTGAGGCCCTCTCTTTGCATTGTTGCGAGGCGGCTAGCTATGTTTTGGCCCGAGGGGCGTAGTACCTCCGAGTATGAGGATGGGGATGTTGGCCTCGCGGGACCACTAGCCTGAAGAATTTACCTAATTGGGACACATAACCTAGGACCAGTACCCCTTAAAACATAGAAAGTAATGGGTTCTGGCGTAGTACCTGATATGTGAGTCAGGCCGAGTTGTTACAGTAGAGGTAACCAGAGACTGAAAGTATTAGGATGTTTTACCTGTGAATATGAGATTGATATGTAGACGTCTGACTGTAATGTAGTAGTTTTGGCCAGATTGTGGGCCCTAAAACAAGAACCTACCCGATACTCTGCAGAGGGTAGTTTTAATGAGAAAGAAGATGACGGCTTCAGTGCTTGTAAAAGCTGCCGTCCTGCGTATAATAAGCTAAAAGAGTAAATTTACACATTTACCTATTTTTAATGTGTATTGTTTAGCTTTTAAAATTGAAACCTAATAAATTCCAACCAACCTATAAGGAAAATATAATCAAAACAGGTGTGAGAAATCACTATTCCTAGTACGAACCCCTGGTATGACCCTGTGAAAAAAGGTCCGGAAAATCAGGACATATCATCCATGTATAACCATTTATATTAGTAGAAAGTTATAAGTGACTGTAATAACGTTTGTAACCAGTAGGGGCAAAATCCCTTGGAGTACCGTTTGAAATTCATGCTTATTCGTGAGTTGTATGTAAACCCTGAAAGGACTAGATAGAGTATTGAAACATACGAATGGATACATCCTAATGTAGATCGTAAACCGAATTGGCAATTTCATATATATATATAACCGAATAATATCGTTTGTTAGATTTAAGAAGTGTGAATCATGCGAGTTAATACAAGATTTTAGCCGAACGGTATATTTATGCGAAAACGAAAAGAACCGAGCGTTGGTTTAAACGAACGGGGCTCCGCCGTGTAAAGCTAGGAAGTTTTGCGGCGGTTGCTTTACGGCCGGCCTGACTTACGGTTTTCCCGCGGTTGTGAGTAACGAAACGGGCTGTGCAGATGCCGGTGACGGGGGGAGACCCATGGAAGCGCCGGACCAGGAGACCTCGAGGAAACAGGTAAGGAAAATCCAAGATGGCGGTCTGAACCGGAAGTAAAATGTTTCAGACTCGCCAGACCAGTAACAGTAAGGTGGGAGTGGATTGGCAGCCCTTTTAAAGGGAATTCAAGCCCCTCCCACAACTACAGGCCAAGCCTTTATATAGTTATTATCTATATTATGTGCCTTTATATAGTTATTATCTATATTGTATATATACGTGTGTAATTTAAATGTAAGTGTTATTTTTATATTAACCCCTTAAGGACTGAGCCAAATGTACACGTTGTGAACAAAACAAAACGTAAACAAAACCTGGCATTTGCGCTATATGTCTGTCCAACCGAAATTCACCTCTTTCATATTAAATGCAACCCCCCTTATTATATATCATGTTTTTCAGGGGAAACAGGGCTTTCATTTAATATCAAATATTTAGCTATGAAACATAATTTAATATGAAAGAAATGGGAGAAAATAAGAAATGTTGTTATTTGTCTAGTTCTACATGACATTTTAACTGTCAATGTCATAATACTGTTTGCTTTTACTGCAATAAAATACACATATTTGTATTCAGCAAAGTCTCACGTGTAAAACAGTACCCCCTATGTACAGGTTTTATGGTGTTTTGGGAAGTTACAGCGTCAAATATAGCATGTTACATTTTAAATTGAAATTCGCCAGATTGGTTACGTTGCCTTCGGGACTGTATAGTAGCCCAGGAATAAAATTTACACCCATAATGGCATACAATTTGCAATAGTAGACAACCCAAGGTATTGCAAATTGGGTATGTCCAGTATTTTTTAGTAGCCATTTGGTCACAAACACTGGCCAAAGTTAGCATTAGTATTTGTTTGTGTGTGAAAAATGCAAAAAATGCCAATTTTGGCCTGTGTATGTGGCTACTAAAAAAGACTGGACATACCACGTTAGCAATACCTTGGGTTGTCTAGTATTGCAAATGGTATGCCATCATAGGGGTAATTTTCATTCTTGGGCTACCATAGGGTCTCAAAGGCAACATTACCAATCTGGCGAATTTTAATGTGAAAAAAATGAAAAACAAGCTTATATTTGACGCTGTAACTTTTGAAAACACCATAAAACCTGTACATGAGGGGGAGACTTCGCTGAACACAAATATTTGTGTTTCCACAGGCTGCTCACTGTTTAATAGACATGCCCCTACTCGCGGTATAGCGAGTAGGGGCAAAATTTACTAATACTAAGTAATTTTAACTTAATATTAGTAAATTTTGCTGAAAGACCAATCTAGGTCTTTCAGCCTTTTGGTAGATAGCTCCCTAATACTGTGGGAATTAGGGAGTTATCTACAAAGCGGCTGCAAGAGAAGTGCCGAAGTCCCGAAATGCCGAAGTTGCCGAAGTTCCGAAGTGTCGAAGGTCTGAAGTTCCGAACCAAAGTGCCGAAGTTCCGAATTTCGGAATGCCGAACTGAACCGAATATTTTCTCTATGCACATCCCTAGTAATAACGGGCTCCTTAGGGTCCACTCACCCTAGAGCAAGCACACTGTAGTTACAGTAGTGGCCTCTCATCCACTCCCCCCCACCCTTGGTTCCTAGTCAGCCTCCTTGCTAACGGATAGTTATCATACCTTGCTGGGTGATTCCTCCCCCCTCCTTCAGAGATTTCTGGATATGTACTACTCTTAATTATCCAGGAAGGACCACTCTATAACAACCTCTGTAATCCAACTATGTATTATTTTAATTTTTCGTTCTCAGATATTACTCATTTGTTTATCTTTTATTGCAGAATGTTTAAAAAAACACTTCATTACATATATTTTTCTCATTACACATATTTCCATGTGATAATTATTTATATAGGTCAGTACTCATACCTTGTTGTCTCACTCATGTTAGACACAAATGAGGAATGAAATAAATAAAGAACTGGAGGAAAAAAATAAACATTCACAATCTTGCATTACACACAACCATTCCTCCATTCCACACTCAAATGTATTCCTGAATTCCCACATATTGACATTACAAACAAATGTATATGTACTCACTGTCAAAATATGTAAATACGTTTATGCATTCACTCTGACACAAATACATAATAAACACCTACATTCACTCTCTTACAATACAAACACTGAAACAGAAATTCATACACCTACCTTCACACTTTATTTACTCATAAACACACTTTTTATTTAGTAAAACAAGAACTGAGTACAACTGAAAAGGCAATTGCACATTTTAGACCTGTGAAACATGAACAAACCCTGGCACTCCAAATGTAGAATGTAAGAAATTCAGGGCTCAGCAAGCCAGTTGAAGTAGATTCAACTATTTTTTACCTAGACCTTTTAATGACATTGTCGATACTTCAATATTCCTGGTTTTGTGAATATATGTATATTGTATTTCAAGGGGACCCAAGTCCCTGGGTTCAGCAAATAGGAATAAGATGGTTGACTAAAGTATAACTTTGTCTTACCCCTTGCTTACATTTGAAATAGGGTGTCAAGGCATTGTTCATGGCAGTGGTCACAAATGTACCCCAAACAAATGTTAGTAAGATGTTGCCACTATATTTTCTTAATTGCATTTCCTGTGAGACCCCAGTAAATAACAAGGGAAAGCCCTGGAAGACTTGTCCAGGTAGGAATCAGAAGAGTGGTCCTTACACTTTTCAACCTCCTGGATGCTCAAACTGCAGGCCGATAAATATAACATAGAAACGGCAGGGGTACCAACCCTAATGCAAGAAGGTTCCCATTTGAAATTATTTTAGGCTTCATGGATGTGTTACACATATAATAAATGACATAGCAAAGCAATGCATAAACAAACAAACAAAAAACAATCAAACAGCTGTTAGTTTTAGATTCTGCTTGTCCCTCAGAAGCATGCAAAAAAAAAATTAAAAAGGGAAGACATAATCAATATTGCATTGCACATTCTTCTACGTTGAATTGAATATACATATATACGTTTTTCATCTTATGTTGGTAAGTTACTATGACACATAGAACTTCATTGTATATTACTGAGGAAGATTTAAATAGACATCTTGAATAGTTACTCTGATATATTTAGGAGAATAAAGGTTACAGTATTATCCTTTACTATCAAAAGAACTGCCAACTGAATTGCGTTAATTAGAATACGCCAGTAGAATTGGATTAGAAATAAGCAAATGTAGGAATTCACCCTGAATTTGCAAATTGTCAGAGCAGTTTAGAGTTTGAGTTCACAGATGGCACACAGGGTACTAAAAAGTCAAGATTTGGCATTTTTTGTGTGGCACACTGTATTTAGATGTCAGTCTGTTTTTCTGTGATGAACAATACCTACAAAACCTGTAGCTGCAATTTCTTCAGCACACTTTGCACAGATTGCTCACGAAAATGATACAGATTGTTCTAAAGAAAACACAGAAGCCCTTCACAGACTTTTTTCCCCAGTAGTGAAAAGCATGTAAAATTGAGTAAGGCACAACACAATCTCCGACAGATCAGAATTGCAGGAAATGTCAAGTGTTTGCCAGCATTGTTTAATACCACTGTGCCCAACAAGTAAATCATGCCATAACTATTACTACATATAACTACATGTTTACTGCTCACTATACTATGCAGTCTTACGTTTGGCTCCCTTGTTTTCTGGAGAACCCATTGTGTCAAGTAAGTGTGGCATTAGCCCAGTGCTCCTCGCAAGTGTGCCTTAACAGCCATTTCCTAAAATCTGAAGGAACACTGTGACAATGCTGCTCTGAATTATGAAGCAAAAGTAATGGACACAAATTTTAAACAGAAACTTTGCTTGAAAAATGCATGGCTCAAGAAAATACACTAATTTACATACCATGCCACACAAGAAAGCCGAGATAGAGACCTAAGTGGTTAGTGCCCAGATATCAGTATTCCTCCAAAAATGTGTAGGACCCACCAATATTGGGGTACTGTGAAGTAGTGGTGGGCTTAACAGGATATGGCCATATGGTGTAACTGAATCCCCACATTTGTTTGAAAAGATAGGAGATTTTAAGTAGTCTTGTAAAATGTACCCATATTTTTATATGTAGATTTGGAATTCAGACCAGATTCCTTTTGGGCTGAGCACCCCATCCATTCACTATGGGTGCCCCTTTGGAGGGTGCCCCACAGGAGTTGCCCAAGTTGCCTTCTAAAATTGAAAACTGTATTTTTGTGTATGCACTATTCCTTTAACCGTATTTTGTATTCCTCAACTAAATCGCCAAGAATTATATATAATATATATACATATATAAATACAAAGTGGACGGTGGGCTCTATTAGATAATTAAGGTAGCAAGAACAGGGATGAACATGACGAAGGGGACTAAAATACAATGGACTTGTGATGGGAGACACAAATAAGAGACATAAAGGGAAAGACAGAGACATAGGATAAGAGGCAGAAAGGGGGATGCAGGCACATAAGGAGAAAGACAAAAGAAAGTAGACATTCAATAAGAGGGGGCTGAGAAGCAAGGAGACAAAGACTGGAAGTTGGGCTGAGAGGAAGCCAGATATAACTGGACATACAGAGAGTAAGGCAGGAGACACAAACCATAAGACAGAGGAAGGCCCAGAGACAAACTTATAAATGTTTCATTCATCCCCCATCAGTGATTAGAGCCCAGTATATCATATTATTATTATTATTATTTTATATATATATATATATATAGCAATGAGTTTGACATCCCTGGAGTATTATTTGATAATTTGTGCATATGGTTTTCATGTTGAACTTGTACAGACAACATTCCAAGTGATGCTGAAATAGCCATGGCAACACCACAGAATCCAGATCAGTTAACCAGTGCTGAAATAACTGCTTTTCTCAAATGCTTTGCATTAGGAGTGAATGTCAGCCTGTCCCTTTTGGGTGGGGTTTCACACATGGACTAAAGCACAGTCCTTCTATAGCCTGAGGGCTGAAATCCTGTATAGCTAATTGGAATGTACACCATGCAAACAAAATCTCCACTCAGTATCCAATACATATATATTTCTAAATACTAGACAACCATTTGAATTACATGGAGTTATATAAAAATATCACAAAGGTAAAGAAAACAATATTATATATTCAACATTATAGGCATACATGGGGAGGGGGAGTCAGTTGGGCCTAGGCAAGCCCTAATTCAGGACTAAATTACAATCTCTTTCCTCAGTTTAGTTCTCTGTGAGCTTGGGTTAGATTGTTATATTCTTTGAGTCTCTGACCAAAGGAAATATATAGTTCACCATTTTAAGAAAATAAGAAAAAGCCCTTTTATGTGTCATTTAGATGGTAATTTTCTCTGGGTACACACTCTTAAGGTATGTTTTGTGCATGCCTATGCTCAACATATGTAAAAAGGATGTATAGTATAGTGGGTATGAACAAAAACCAGGAAAAAAAAACCAAAAAAGCAAAATAGACAACCAATCGGTATGGATGTCTAAACTCGTTTCCACAAATAAAGCACTTTACAAACAATATTGACTCTGAAGTCTTTGAAAAGCTTTACTTGCTGTCTACAAGTCTTTTAAAAGGTGAGGGGATCCTACACTGCATTCATCAAGCTGATAAGAGGTGTTATACAGAAGAAAAGGGAAAGGTGTGACTATCTACCAAGAAACAAAGGACTGCAGCCCCATGGCCTTGGGTCTGTTCAGGATGCAAATTGAGCTATTGCTCTAGGCAAGGCCAGAAAATGCCTCCTTCCTGTCAGCTTTACCAATGCAAAGATGAACTTCCTCTAGAGACTTAGGTAGCATGATGTCATATTTTATCAATATCCTGCTTCTAATAACGGTCTGGGCATCAGCTTTAAATAAAAAAAGGGAAAAAAAGATTTTTGTAGGGAAATAAAATGAGATCTAAAATTTCAGGAGCTCATAGGGACCAGTCAGGCATCCACACAAATTGTATGAATTTTATAGATTTTTTTTGTGTATGTGCTAAATTTTGTATAGTAGTTTTTTAATGTTGTATCCCTACTTTTTCTCCCATTTCCCCCGTTCTGGAACTGCAGCCTAGAAATACTCTTTAAAAATGCATAATTTAAGATTTTTAGATCTTAAGTGCAGCTGGATCAATCTAAAATGGTGGTCTCTAAAATCCCTCTAATTCCAAATCCCCTAATCCTGCTGTAATGGCACAAGATGACCACACGGAGTGCACGGCTGTATTTTCTGTCATAGCGGGCCAGGTACAGCATCACTAGTGACCACATATTTTAAAATGAGCACTGACTGGTGCTCTAGACAGTTACTCTGTGTCTCATCCCACACGGGCAAAAAAGGAATTTTGGTTAAAGCAACACGCTATATCAATGCATTTTAAAAAACCCAAGGCCAGGGAACTGTGCATTATGGGGGTCATAGTTCATAGCACCTTGAAGACAGGTAAAAGTTAGTCACTAAACTCTGAATTTTCAGAAATAAATTTCAAATGGCAAAACTAAAGTAAAAAGAGCTGGTCAGTTAAGATTATCCTACTCAGCCAAATCATACAATATAGTTTTAGCTAACCCTTAAGACCCTAATACCTAGAACAAAATCATCCAACAAAAACTACTATCTTAACACATAAATAACCCCTTGCCATATGTTTCCACTCCCAAACACTACGGTCTAAGCCCTCATAACACAAACACTATGGCCATTTTACATCACTGTAATGGTGCTGCATTCTTGTTAACACAGTGTGATTCTGCCATAATTCAAACAACATGTGATGGCAATGTTTTAATATCTACCAAACACATTACAGTGCCAAGATAACGCAATAGCTATTTATCAATGACTGACATCACCAGCTTAACCTTGGCTTACCTCTTGTGGCATTGAACCCACTTCTTTTGTAACAACACTTGAGGCATTTTGGTATGGGATTGGGAGTGTGCCAAGGTATACCCTAATGAAGGGTCAAATTATCATGCTGGTCCCCAATTTAGGTTTTTCTGGGCACATTTGTGTAACTTGTTTAGCGTGCAAAAATGTTTATTATGCACCTCTTTTTAAATTAGTAATTTTTTTTCAGTAAAGTTTAGATTATAATTTTTGCTGGGTAAACACTGCATGCCAGGTGCCACTCACTGCTATGGAGAGAATGAATGATATTATGTGATAGGAATAATCTGCTGGACATCACAAGCTATAAATGATAAGTAAAGATTCTCTGTTGATTCATACTAAAATAGGTCACTATGGACATAGCACCAAATAACTAACTTGGCGCAATCAAATATTCAAAGAAGACGTGAAAATGGGTATCCATAAAATATACCAGGACAAGACTCCACGCCGTGTCACACTTGGTCATGTCACAAGTCACAATTAGAAGGAATGAGAGTTATAATATATCACACTAGCCTACAGTTGTAGAATCATATCTGCTATTTGTTTGAACTTCCTAGGTGTGTAAATAAAGAAACGTGCGAACTCGTATAATTTGTGTGAAATGTGCTTTTGGTGTGTTGTATGTACACCTGTGTGATTTGCACACGCGTTTGTCTTTCTTCAGCAACATAGATCCTTACACTTAACAAAAGACCATGCCGTTCAAAGCATGTAGCACGTGGGGGGCGAGTGACCACACCCAAAAACATTACCTCCCATTGATTTAAATGTTGCCTAACAGTGAGAGTACAAATTCAGATTATGGTTTTACCCCTAACCCCCTATTCTCTTAAAATTTCTGCAGATACCACTGAAAGGCATTTTAAGGAGCCATCATAAATAATTGTTTCCTTGACATTAAACATTTCATAGATTATAATTTATGTGCAGGTAATGTTATTGCAAGCGCCACCATGAAAAACCTTTATACTCTGCAGGTTGTTCCTGGTATAAACTTACAAGCACTGTTAATTCCACCTGTAAGGTCTACACATTATTAAAGGTAATTGCTCCTTAAATCATGGTTTTTATCATCTGAGTTCCAAAATGTTCCCTGTCAATACTTTATCTAGAGGCTTTGTTCCAAGCAATAGAATACTGTTAGCTTTGATGACTAGGGGGCATTCAGCTGATCTATTTAGGGAGAGATTACACAAACTCTAATATAATCATGTCAGTACAGTGATGGTCAGGGGAAGGAGGCGGCACCAGCTTCAAAATAATAATCTACAGTCTGGACAAGATAAAGTTAATAGGGCAACTAGAAGCAAACATGCACAAAGTGACACAAAGGATAGCTTGCAATGCTGAAAGAAAGACAATATTGCACCTGAAGAAAATGCAACATTTTAATACGCAATTTATAAAGTTATATTATTCAAAATAATAGCAGTTAATGCGTGTTTACAATAATCTATCTATAACCTATGTCTATCAGAGTTGTTTCGGATTTAAGGCCAAAGTAGTCAAACTAGAAGGTTATGTAGAGGATTGTTCCAGTTTGGCTATTTTAGCCTTAAAATTAAAATTCACTTTGAATTCACCTTAGATTCTCACTTTAGTGAATAACCCTGAATGTGTCAATGTGACAGGGCACAAAATTTCCTGTCGCTGATTAGTAAAAACCCGGCCCTGTCAGGTAGGAATTCCCCCCCTGGTGAGCGTACTAAACACAACATTCACACAGACACTCACACTTGGCTGTTTGTTAGGATAGCACGTGGGCGTACATATCCCAATGGTGCCCGGTACTCTCTATTGGCACTGATGTGAAATCTTTATGAGTTAATATTCTGTATATCAATCAAGCCCATAGAGTGACAGATATATACCAATGCAGAATCTTAACCTTGCCTTACCTGTGGCATTGCACCCAATTCTTTTGTAACAACACTTTTGGCATTTTGGCATGGGACTGGATAGGCACGTGGGCAAGGGGTGTGCCAGGTGTGCCCAGGTATACCTTAATAAAGGGTCAAATTGTGCTGCCAGTCCCATATTTAGGTTTTTGTGGGCACATTTGTGTGTTTGGTTTAGCTTATGCATTCGAAGAATATATTTGTGCCACTAGAGCAAAAATGTGCATATTGCATCTCTTAAATTAATATTTTATTCAGTAAAGTTTAGATGAGAATTTTTGCTGGGTGCAGACTCCATGATATGTGCCCCTCACTGTTGTGAATGTGTAGGTACATTCATTCCTTCCATTGTGAGGGAAAGTTCAAGAAAGAAACCAAAGACCTGGTTACATTTTAGAACTTTGCCAAAATGTTTTCTTAATCCAAAAACGAGCACAAAATGAAGAGTGGATCAGATATATCCAACACCAACAAATGGAGGGGAGGGGGGGTAACACCAACAAATGGAGGGGAAGGGGGGGGGGGGGGGTAAACCCCTTAGTTATACCCTAATAACTGGGAAAGACTCAGAGAAGGTGTTGTCTGTCAGAGAGTTAGTTAGATGTACCTATGAAAAGCATATGAAAAATAAGAATACAAAACCGAAATGCCAAAATAGGTTAAGACTTAAATTTTATTATCTACAATTAAAATACATATAAAAGTAAATAAGAGGGGGGAAAAGATTAATTGAACCCTTGTGTGACACTCCAGTGAAATCGGTACCTAGCAGCGTGAAAATACATCCAAAAGTGGATAAAATAGGATAAAAATCTGCCTCACAAAAAATGCATCAAATATACAAGTCTAATATCAGCCTGCAATGTGTAATGTCTGTCAGCACATAGCCATGTCAGAGAATGTGGGCAGAACATTGTAACTGTGTCGCCTGGGTAGACCTGTTAAAAATGTATCAGATTCTATTCAATAAAGTAGTGGAAATGTAATGTCGTATTTATTGGGAAAGAGGTACAGACTAGAGCTCACAATCTGACCTCAAACAGGACAAAAATTATTCCAAAAACACCTCATGCAAAAAAGATGTAATCAGAAACACTAGTATGTTTCACTTTTATTTTCACTGATTCTAGATCTAACGATAATGTTTGAGTTTAAATATCTATTCCGCTCATTTAAAGAAGTCTTCAAAGCACTGGAAGGAGGGCATGGCTGGGGGTCACTATACACTATGACTATGAGTTATTTTTTATATACATTAAGAATATCACTGCTAATAATGCATGCACATTTTTTATAGATTTTCTATACATCTCTTTATCAAATTCCTGATAATGTGCTATTTTCCAATGTTTGCCATTAAATCACACAGACTGACAGACAGAAACGACACAGGGAGCTACAGAGATGGGAATTGCAGACACAACACGGACAGCACAGGGATAAACAGACCGTATACAGACAGACATTTATTTACGATTTCCCAGCAACTAATCGTCATTTATAAATTTGATATCAGCCTAGTAGACTATCAAGATGTCACTACTGTATGAGAATTACTTAGTGGTTTTTAATACTTTAAAAAATGTTTATAATAACACAATCCACTGAAAACATCAAAATCAGCAAAAAAAACAAACCCAAAACAATCCCCCACACCCCACCTCCAAAAACCCACCTGCAATCAGCCTGTTGTGATTTTGATGCTAGAGCATTATCATAATGATGCAAATATCCCTATGTATATGGATCCAGGTAAATGTATGAATGAACCGAGAGGAAGTACAGGACAGGACAAGGTGAGAGACCCTGTGTGGGTGAATGTGTATTGCAGACAAGACGTGTAACCAGGTGTCAACACACTTTACATGAAGTTCTATGGCGATCAAAGGCAGCAGACTAGCAGGGGATACATCAAAAGCAGCCCGCCAGGTGGAGCCAAGGGACCCCTGAGGAGAGGCACTCGCTGTGGGTATAAGAGGCTCTCACAGAGCCCATGCAGGTAAATCAGAGCAGCATCCAGAGACACAGCACCTGGGCAAATCTCTTAATGCTCCATGGAGAGTAAAATCCCACCAGAGCATTACTACAGTGGGCAGCAATATCAGCCAGCCTGGATAAACCAGGAAAATCAGCCCCAGTTCCAGTACCAGGGGGACATGCCAAGCTGGAGCTATCAGGAGTCAGCCCCTGTGCCAGGCTCACAAGGAGGAGGAGCTGAACTGGCATTTCAGCACAGGGATGTATACAATGTGCCCATTAACCAGATGGCAGCATCAGGGAGTCCTATCCAAGGTAAATACTATTATTATGAGACGGTTACAGTAACTGCTAGTAAATATTATGGGGTGTATGAACTAGGAAGCAGGTGGCATTGATTCAGTACAGGCAACTTTGTAACGGGGAGGCATATAGGTATGGTATCTGCATTTTTATATCATTATCCCATTGTTTAACCTGATATGGAATATATAGAATCTTACTGTGAGAGACATTTGTTTTATGTCTTTATTTTAATCACTAGTTGTTTTGGTTCTGCAGTGCGAAATGGCTACTTTTTGGGCTATTGTACTTTTTTTTTAGTTTGGCTGTTTTGTTTCATATGTGTGTGTTTGTTTTTGCTTGTTTCATGTTGTGCTTGTTAAGAATGTTATAAAGTCGATTTACCAGTGCTATTCAGCTTTGGAGGCATTTAAGTAATATTGCTGTATTACTAAAAAAAAAAAATTTTCAAAAGGGATTGGTTTGGGGAAAATACACATAAAATGTAAATTTTGCTTTAGGGCAGAGAATACCTTTTTAAAATTAGAATTATTTTTGAATATCAGGGATACAATGAAATATTTGTGATTTAATCTTCTTGATATATTTATAAGGATAATTACATTTTGACATATGTTCCATCTTATTCACTATATATTTCAGCCTTGTTGACTTTTGGTTATGGATAGATATTTAAAATTCCCCTACTTTACAAACCTTAAGGCATATATACTAGCAAATATCCTTATATTTAAGGTTAAAAAAAATAATAATTGGATAGAATTATTTTTCCTGTGTTTTATATATAGAAGCTTAGTAAATTTGAGGGGCTGTTCACTAAACTGAGAATGTATTGGGAATTTAAAGTAAATTTCAAATTTAAACCAGAAGAGTCAATCAGAGGATATATTCTCAAAGTCATAAGTTTGACTATAAATTTTGAAATTCACATTGAATCCACTTTGATTTATGGACATTGCTCACTTTAGTGATCAACTCTTCAAATCTACCAAAATGCTATATATAAAACCCAGGGTAAATATATAATGCTAATCAATTCTCTATTTCTACCCTCAATGCCGTTTATAGAAAAAGAAAGAACACATTTTGCTAGAAGTGATGATGTTTTTTTCCTAGACTCTAGAGGGTTTCTAGACAATGCCACTATCTCCTGCAGATATTTGGCATTCTCATTCAAGTAACACAGTTATGCACAATGTACTCAGCTACATCAAGCAAAAGCCTTCACATTCAACAGATAGGTGCCTTCTTACCTATACGTCAGGTAGGGTTACTATGTGATACAATGTTTCTCTGCTTGGTAGGATCTAGGCTTAGTAGCCATTGATTCTAAACCAGTAGATCAATATATGAAAAGTTCTCTTAGTAAGGTGTACCCAGCCGCATAATATTTAATTGTTTCCATTCATTTTATCCCATAGATTATTCGAGACAAGAGATGGAAGAGGGTAATGGACCCACATCTGACTCACGAAAAAGAAAGAGGACCCAATTCTTCAAGTGGCAATTATATATACTAGAAAGTGCCTTTTTATTAACACCCTATCCGGATATTTCTATCAGAGAAGATGTGGCAAAAAGGATATGTTTGCCGGAAAATAAAGTCCAGGTAACAGGGACATTTCTAAAACACTTAACCAGTGCCTATTGACCCAATTTTCTTTTTCTAGGATGTATAACATAAATGTAGTTGATGCAAATCAAGGTAAATAATAATGGACCTTATGCGTCGAGAAGTAACCAGAAGCCGAGAGCATGGCCTGCACATTCAATTCAGATCACTTCCCATGTTGGTCATGTCATTGAATTGGCATAGTTAGAACATGATGTCTTAGCCAGCCCATAAAAACTCTGCACAGTTCTTCTTGGATCATACCTGATATCTAGCAAAAACAATACTACTGGGATCCATGCCTGCAGTTTGTTAGCTTTCGGACACAAAACATTTTAGCCATCTTGCGTTATGTGTATTTGTTTTATGTTCTGCTATGAGTTATGGGATCGTGGAATTTTGAAGGCCTGGTTTCCGTGCTTTGTACCACTTCCGTGCACTTGTTTTACATTAACTTTAAGAAAGTATGGCCACTTGTGGTCTCTAGCAATAGATGGGTGCCCATCGTTTGGCTTAGTATAGAAATTTGTTTCATTCTCAAGTTGGGCTGTTTATTAGTATGTATGCAATGTCTTGTTACTGTTTTTAATGGTGAATACCTGAATAGGTGAAAGAGTGTATCAGTAGAGAATGGAATCTACAAACGTAATACAAAACACACATTACATTCATGTTTTACGTAAAACAAAACACACATTACATTCATGTTTTATTATTTTTATTGTCTTTATTTGTAGAATAAATATATTCAAATGCATTTGTTCATTTTCCTATATCTTATGGTTTGTTATTCACTAAACAAATAGTTGTACTGAATAAAATACTGAACTGGATAATTTAAAGAGCCGCAGCACATGCTGTGATGTTGAGGCAGACAAGGAGATGGCAAAAATGTCTGTCTACCTTAATTAATTCAATTACACAATTGGTATTAGAATGTTTTTGCGCTTGTGACTGAATTTCTGTTTCTTGTCGTTTATTTGGCAGATTTGGTTCCAGAACAGGAGAGCCAGAAAAAACAAATCTAGGAAGAAGGAAAAAATTCTTAATAACAACGGACATTACCTAATGAACACAAGGCATTACAGCCAAAGGGAACCATTGGTTTCAATGCAGTTCCCGCCCAATCATTCCTCAATGTATGGCCACGAAGGTGGGAACGTACAGTTGAAGCCATACCAGCAAGTCATTGAGGCATCCGAACCGAAAGAGCTCTTAGGAGAGAGTCCTCAATATGCCTATGAGCCAGAGAGCTTCCAATGGCAGTACCCTTCCTCCAACAACCAAATCCCAGATTATGGTTGTACAACTTTGCAGAACAAAGCAGAGATGATGGAGCAATTTGAAGCACCTCAGATGCCATACTTGGCAAGATATCCTCAAGTAAATGAAAGTGGATATCAAACCTCTTTGGGTTCGACATCCAGCTTAATCTACAATTCAGCGATCATTGCCTACGCAATGATGGCCTGATCATCTGTTTCAAACACTTGGCGGATTACAGCTTGAGATTCGGTGTTTTGTATATGTATATAGATCCAACAATTCCCCACCCACGAGAAAGCAAGAGTTAAGAGACGACGGCTGTTGAGTAACAGATATAAGAACTAAACCGCTAAAAGAATACCTCTTTCTACTGGCGTCCTGCTGAACCTTTAGTGGTATTGCATAATGTTTATCCATTATGCTAACACAGTTTGCTTGTCTAGAGAAAAAGCCATAACTCTTTCTGACTATCATTTACCCATGTGTTAAAAAAAGGTACAAAATGCAAAAAAAATACAAAATACAAAAACAAAATAAAAATGAAAAAATACAAAATAAATAAAAAATGGAAAAAAAATATCAGTCTGTATGTAGCATTTATTTTTATAATTATTTAGCAAAAGAAAATCTGATTAACTTCTGAAATACAGAGGTTTTTTTCCAGGTGAAATGCATTCATGTTAAAATGTTTGTACATCCTCTTCCTAGGAGTTTAAAGTGGTGTTCCCCCAAAACTTGGCTAACAAAGCTTTCGCAGGCCTATATGTAGTAATTAAATCCTCTTTAATATCAGAGGAGTTCTTGTATATTTTGGAGGTTGGTTGCCAAAGACTCTGCTATATAATTGTGTATTTGATAGCTTGTCATATTTGTCTGTGGAAATAGTTCTATTTTTTTTGAATAAGTGAAAATTACATTTAAAAAAATAAATCCCCAAATATATAACAAATAGTTAAAGTTATATTTGAAAATAATAATCACTTTTGTGACTAAAAACCTCACCTGGGATGTTTGCTTTGACATGGCAGGTGAGTTTTGGAATGATACTAAAATTCTCCAGTTATTAAAATGTGCATAGGGATTAGGGATATTGTGCAAGTAACTCTTTTCTTTCAGTTGTTATTGTATGGAATGCGGCTGATGTGCTCTATAGTCATTGCTGCCGCCCAGGAGTAGTGGGAGTTTGAGGGCAGGACTTATTTTTGAACATTTTGGTAAGTGTTAATGTTGATGCACATCAATTCGGAGGGCAGGGAAGATCTTAGGGTCCTTGTTTACCTTTTTTTTATATTTTGCATCACTTGCAAGCCTGAACACACGTTAGGGTGCTGTGCGCATTGTGTTTTGGTAATCTCATCAAGGTCACAAATGCCTATTATCATAATTGGCTGTGTGTATTAGCATCGGGCAAGTTGTGGATAAAAACAATTTCACATGTTAGAAAAGAAAAGTGTTTGTTTTCAACAGAAAGAAATGTCAAGCTGAGCGTTTACTGAATGCTTTGTAAAGTGACAATTTCTCTTTACAAAGCATTCAGTGACAATTTCTCTTTAACGTCACGAGTACTGGACAGTATTCCACTGAAGCAAGCTATAGGGCTTATGTGAAAATTATCAGGGCCTTGTTCTCATACGTTGTTGGCAGGGGCCAGGGCCGATCTTAGGGTCACTGACGCCTGGGCGCAATAATATTTGTGGCACCCCATAGGTGGGTGTGGTTATATTGCTAACTCCTCCCCTTCACAAGCATAACATACCACCATTAACCAAACCCATTTCCTATGGAAACCACTCCTACTCTTTGGCTCCCCCAACATCACTTGGTAGCATGTCACCCACTTCCTGCAATGCTAGCTTTGCCACCAAAAAGCTTATTAGTGTCATCTCTGTCCACATACAGCTACCCAGAGCAGACTATGTCCCAAAATAACTAATCAGTGCCATCTTTGTGCTCAAATAGCTTATTAGTGCTATCTTTGTGCCCAAATAACTCAGTGCCAAGGGCGGATCCAGAACCTATGGTTATGGTGCTAGTAGGCTGCAGGCACCATAACATTCTAATGATTTTTAGTGCTTTGACAAAGATCATGTGTTACCCAAGGCACCTGCAGCTTTGCCCACGTTTGTCATATTGCCAATGCAATGTTGTGCTTATGATGCGTAGACGGCCCCTTTAAATCTTTCCAGCATTTATTTGGGACAGTGTCTTTTCAGTAAAGTTAAAGGAAAGCTATGTATTTTTTTTAAAGATAATGCACTAATAGAAACGAAACGATACTAACCTTTAAAGTTTATCTTGGCGCATCTTGGTTTAGCGAGTCTGCCTGGGTGAGTTTCTTGTTCATTTAACCCTATAAATGCTATTTCTGCATTGGTAGGGGTCAGAGCAGCAGAGGTAAGTAAAAAAACTAAAAACAAAACAACAAACTCCACTGTACTACCATGTAGCTACAAGATAGCAATCCCTTCATAACTCAGACTCAGAAATCCTGGCACTTACTTCAGTGCAGGTGCAACTGTTAACTCATTTGCATACCATGCCAAGCTCGGTCTGACAAAGCAAAGAAATATAAATAAAATTTTAAAAAAAAAATTACATTTTATGTTCAGATAGCGAAAAGGTTATGATAAGTCCAAGTTAGTGACTGTTCTCATTTAACAAACATACAACTATATAAGGCCTATTGGTTGAAAGCTCTAAATCATTATTTACAGGTACCGTATATATGTTACCATGTGTTGTTACTGTTTAAATGTAACCAATCCCATAACCTATATATTCATAATCAAGATATCCAACTTTGTTTTTCATTGCAGGGAACATTTTACAGAGCTTGGTATTTTGTGTATTAAAATGGCTATAAAGCAAGATTATCTGCTTTTTCAATTTTCAATGGATTGCTAGCATTATATACAGTTTGCTTTTGAAGAAGTTTGCAATAAACATGCCATGATCCACACAGAGCAATCCGGGGATGTCATTGACCATCACAATCATCCATAATACCAACTAATCTTCAGGGACATTGCTTTAATCTGCCCCTTATTTGAGATGATTGCCAGGGAGATGGGGCGCTGGATTTATTTACATTACTTAATCCAGACACAACTTTACAGGCACAGGTTAGATTTGTATATCTAAAAAAATAATAATACATAAATATTAAGTGTTTTTAGAAGGGGCTTAGCAGATATCAGAACATTAATCAGCAATGTCAAACTCCAGTAATCTACACTGAATCAGGGTCAGGATATGAAAAGCAGTAAGTACATCACATTTTCACAAGGTGAGGAATCAGCAGTGATAATGCAACAAACGAAAGAGTGTCTAGTGTTTTGTTTTTTCCAAGATAGGAAAGTGAAAAAATATATTATATTCACGGGGTTCTGCTTTGCCCAATAAATCTCCAGTCTTCCGTAAGATCCTCCATAATAAAAAAAAAAAAAAAAGTTATTTCAACAACTTTGCTCTCTCCCACAAAAACAAATAATAGAAATGCTGCAGATGTCAAACGTACAATTGACGTAGTGCATTTACTTGTGGCTGGAATTTATATGTGCAAAATTCTCCCCATAATTCCTATGGGAGAACAGTTCATTACGAAAGTTGATTTGGTAGCTGGTGGCTCCCATTGATAACCATATTTAAATAGAATATATCTTTCATTGTTCACAGGAAACCACAAGTAAAAGTTTGAATCCCTAATTTTTTGTGTATTACATAGATAATGCATTATTTAAAAAAATAACAAAATTAGCAGTGCTGTATGGAAGGCACAGGAGCACATATAGCCCAGCTGGAGAACATACTACGAGGAACTGTCATTTTCAATGCATACACACACACACACCAGTCTCAGTTCCTTCAAAAGATCTCACTTCATTCACATCGTTAGAAAAGCATAACAATTAAACTGTTAATAAAGCTTTCCCTCCCACACCTTGGTAACCCACCCTGCTTTCTCTCCTGTAACTGTGTCATGCAATAAACTAACCCTTCACTGTAAACCATTCTTCTACGAACCTACTTTTTTACATACATGACATCCTACCCTAACCTCTTGTGTCACTTTACCCCACTCCCTCTAGAATAGAATGCAAGCTTGTTTGAGCAGGGCTCTTAACACCTTCTGTTCCTGTGAGTCTAACACGTCTTGTTGCAAATACATGTTTTTTAGTCCACCTATTGTACAGCGCTACGGAATTTGTTTGTGCTTTATAAATAATAGTGTGTAAATAGTTTCCATGTGCCTATCCAGTTCAGTGAAATGGATATCAATAATGGATATCAATAATATATATAATGAGTACACACTTTCAGACCTTCATCACTGCTGTAAATTAAATTTAATAATCCAAAATAAGTTTTATCAAAATTACATCTATGACATACATGAGTTTAACAAAACAAAAAACGTAAAAAAAAAAAAAAAAAAAAAAAAAATGTTGGTTGAACTAACTAAAGATATCTATAAGCACATAAACACTGTTAATTTATGAAGTTCATAAATAATTTATTCAGGTAAATTTTAAAATAAGTATTACAGGTTTTGAAAACTTTAAATAAAGGAAATCTGCAAAAGCAAAACAATACAATTAATCAAACAAAAATGTAAATGAAGTGTAAAAGTCAAGGAACAATCATTAATATGGAAAATTCAGCAACGAGAAAATTATGCACAAGAAAGTGAAAATGATCATTACTAAAATGGGTTTAAATTCCTGCCCAGTTTAGTTGCTGTAACAATATTCTGCAGGGAAGCATGAATGGAGATACTGCACATGTATCAATATGTAGAATTGTACATCATTACATCTTAGAACACTCATCTACTGCACAGGCTAGGCTAAAAGTTAAAGATCCTCATATGAATTCACAGATAAAACCTTGATTCTTCTGCACAAATAATTGCATGAAACCTTATAGTGAATTAATTTGTAAGGTAGAAGAGGCTTACTAGTTTCTAATTTTTATTGCTTTGATTTCTCAAATTCTCATATTTCTGAAGGCTGGAGCAAGTTAAAGAAAACCAGCAATGGCAACAAAACGAATGTATTTCTAAGGTAAAAAAAGAATTTGTTATGAAAGCACTGCTCTCTAAACTTGGCAACAGGAGCCTACAGCAGCAGATAGGTTTAGAAAGGATTCCTCAGACGTTACTCACTGCACTAAGGACTTTACTATAAGGGATCCCTGTGGAGTCCACACTTTATTCCACCTGGCATTCCTCTCACCTAATGTCAAACCCCTGCGCTCCGATAAAGGGGACTGCTAGTTTGCCCAGAAGGATTGGGTAAGTGGATGGCTACAGAGAGAGGACTTCTTTGCTATATCGTGGTGGGAATGGTGACGAAGTCGAAGTATGTTTTTGGGAGGAAAAAAAATCCTCAAAGTAATGGAAGCCAACAGATAAAATATTTTTTTACCCAATAAAATATATTAATATAAGTAGTAGATATGGTATAAGCAATGCTGGAATGTAGGAAAGTTACAGGAGAAATGTATTTTCAATAAACAAACATTATTTCCCTATCCTGAAGATATTTCTTCGAGTCCAGCTCAGAACAGACCAGGTTTGCTTCTAGTGGTGTCGTATGCCATTGGCTACAGTTCTCCAAGTTGTCCTTCCATTGTTCGGACCAGAACATACAGTTCTGCCAAGCCCACCAAGGATGCCACAATTACAGAGCTGAGAACCCGCTGGGAAAGAGAGCGAAAATGTAGAAACCTAGTTATAGTTACATTTTTTCACAGAGTACAATTTACAATGTAAATATTGTGTTAGAGGTTCCATTAAGAGTTACATTAAACCTGCAGAAGTGCTTGGTAAGACGGTAGTCATCACATTGTATTCAGGTTAAAATACTTAAATCAATTCCCCCCCCCCCAACAAATATAAAGAGAATAAAAGCAGAGATTTACACAGTCTCTTATTTAACCAGTAGAAACACGAGGACATAGTTTGTTCTCCGATTATCACAGTCTTATGTATATTTACTTAAGTATACTCACATTCGTGAGTGCAGTCTGTGATTATGTTCTGTCTAAAAGTTGCTCATAGTCACTAATGTATAATGACAAACAATTCACCGTATTTTATGCATGCAGGAAATTTTAATGTAACACATAGATGTGCAGAGGTACAGTTCCCACTATAAAGTTCCAAATACTGCTGTTCCTTATAATGTCATTACATAAGAATAACATCAGCACAGCATGGCAACTTTATTCACAAACCAGGAACACTTACCACCCTGTTGTCCTAAATATTGTTTCCTACTATGAAACACTGTCCTGAGTTGTTTCCCCAAGAAAGAGAATACCCGAGACAAAAAAAAGTTAAAACAGAAAAAGAACACACATGCAAGCAGATCACAAAATGAAGTGTTTCTGCTGTGATCTGGATACCCAGGGATGGTTTCAATTATTTTGTCTTTATGTATTGTGTTGACATGCTCCTTGCATCCTATATTCTCATCTGTCCATAGGCAAAGCTGTAAATACTCACTCCATAATATGTCTTTTTGTGACAAGACAATGTCATGTTGTAAAAGGGCATGCAAAGTGCGTTACAAATTGTGAATTAATAGCTATGATCCTGTGAAATAAGAGGTATATATTGCTAGCTTTTTGGCATGTCGTCTTTACACAGATAGAGTTGCCTATTGATACAGAAGACTGGTAACAAAGCCCTAAAATGGTCAACATTACGGTTCAGTGTTTCCAGGCCCCACTTACCGCAGCAGTGTCTGTGAACAAATACTGGCTGCCAATATACGTGCAAGCAAAAGCAGCAGCAATTGTGATGAAGAAGTTGAACACTGTTATCACCATTGTCTTCACAGGTCGAACTGAAGAGACAAAATTAAATAGGTAGAATAATTAAAGAAGCAAGTGAAAACCAACTAGGTGGATACAATTTCTGATATTACAAACGTTGCTTAATTTCACCATGGAATAAACTCAGTTATTTTCAACTGGTGTGTCTCAAGCAGTCTCAAAGTGTGCCACCAACACATTGACGTCTTAGCTGTAATAGGCTGAATGCAGTGCTTAAGTACGTTTTATTTCATGAGTAGCAGCATTAAAATTGGGATTCCCATCTGACAAACAGTTAGAATTAGCAGATCAATTTACTGAGTAATTAGCGAATACTGCTAAGGTAAAGTCACAACAAAATGTGATGTATAGAAGTGTGCCTTCGTCTAAGAGGTTGGGAACCACTGGGATACCCAACAGTAAACCCATTGTGGACAACTCTCAATCAGGGTGAGTTAACATGTAATTTGCTAGTAAAGGACATAATGGCACAAATTAGCTACACTCTGGACTTTTGTTATTTTTGAAAGGCACAATACTGTCCTGCACCAAGGGGGTAGGATAAGAATGGTTATATTGATTTTTAATTGCTTAGATTTTTTTTTTTACATTTATATTTACTCATTTAATTTTTTTTTTCCAATTTATCAAACATTAGTTGTAAGATAGACACAAAACAGTGCAACCACAAATTCATTAGACATTTCAAATAAACATTACAGTCTGAACATAATAAAAAGTAAGAGCAAAGTGATATATTCTGATTTATTACATCACACAAGACAAAGAAAACACTTACCACACTGCCTTATATAATATTTATTACAGAATGATTTTATATTGCTGATATTTCTTTAGGCTTTTCTGATCTTCAAAGCTCAAGCAACATAACTTACTGAAGTGATTATGGTGCAGGGAGCCTATCTGTGTCTACAGTATTACACATTTTAAAGTTTTCTGATTTTGCAGAAAACGGTCTATTTTTGTGTATAGCTCCATTTCCCACAATCAATCTTAGATCAGTTTTACATTTTATGGCATTAGTATGTACAATGTCTTAAATCATAAGGGAAGATTTATCAAAGCGTCACTAGCACTTTTAAATCAATTTCTCAGCACAATTTACTAAAACTGTCAGTCATTTTTATCTGTTACGTCTTTTGTGCCCTAACTTTCATTTTTAAATATACAACAATTTCCCATTGATTTAAAAGATTTATCTTCAACTATTTCTGACAAAACAGCGTTGTGTTTCCCTTTCTGTCTTGTTTTCACCACTCTAAATCTGGCGGTCTTCTGATACAAACTGGAAAACTGGCGGAATTTGCTATGAAGAATACCGCCACTTTAATAGAACACTTTAATAAATACGATGGCAATACTAATGATGTAATTTAACAATCACTGTTAGAACACTGATACATTTCCCCCATAACTTGTACTACGTGTAAGCTCTGTGCTGGGAGAATCTGACTGTAAGACTATTGGATCTAATGTGCACAGAGCATTATTTCTTCCCCTGCCACGTGCTACCCATCTTCCCTCCCTGTTGCCACTCCAAGGCTTCTCAGCGAGACGCACTGGATTGGTCAAACGAGCAGTCAAAAAACTGATTCTGTTGCATGTTGGTTAATCCTAATAAATAATCTCTGTGGTTATAGAGGGAGTGGACAATTTCCCCCTTGCCCTTTTTTTTTTTTCTTTTGTATCCCTACACACCTTGAAAAACCTCTACCATTGCAGGCAGGATATGTAAAAGCAGAAATGTATGATCACGAGGTGTGAATGCATTACCATGTGTTGACATGCCTTCGTGTGTTTATTAAAATAAAGATTAAAAAACAAAACAAAAAAATAAATTAAAAAAATAAAAATAAATAAAAAAGATTCTGTGACAAAACAAAGATGGAACGGTTTGGTAAGGGGACAAACTGAACACAGTGGAGGAAAAATATATTTTAAGAGAGCTTAAATAAGCTGGTCATAGTGTAACAGCGTACAGAAGATTTTCACTATTATTGTTGTAGGCCATGTAACACAAAGTTGTTGACTCTAAAAAAAAATAAAAAATAAAAAAAGTATAATTTTGCATAATGCAGAAACAGAGCTTTTGGTCCATAATTACTTAGAACCTATTAAATGGCCTAAAGTCTTTGTGATTGCTATCACAGGGCTGGTTAAAAATCACTGGTAAAAGTGCACACCTTTCTTTCATCAAGGTTTAAATACCTTACAGGTTAACAGGATTAAAAGCACTTTAATGTTCACCCCCCTTTTCAGTATACTAGTTGGACCTATATTGTAATGCGTTACAAAGAGAATCAAAGACATTAACTCCTTCACTACAGAGTACTTTCAACAGCTAGGGAATTTAGAGCAAAATGACGTTGTGTGTAGAATTCTGTTTGAAACACATTTCTGTAAATTCACAGAATCTAACATTTTCACTAATACGTTCATATTCTGTATAACTATTGGAGCTGAGATTAGAAGATTAAATATTGTTTGGCATTATGTATACATTTTATATATCGTGTGTTGAAGCCCTCTACAAGTCCAGGATAGGGGAGATGGGGAAGTGTGAGGCAAGAAGTGAGAGAAAACTATGGAACCACTAGAGTACGTAAAAATAAAAAAAATATCTCAGCCCTAGGTGCAATGGGGTCACATGGTGGCAATAGGATCCCTCAGGCTGCTTGGACATGTAATCAAATCAAGGGAGACAGACTTCGCTGCTATTAAATAGATGTTTATCAGAGTATTCACATTATGAGGAATAAAGGATAAATCATGCTTTCTGAATCAATAATTAACCAAACCAAACTATGTTGAGCATATATGTTGCAAGGAAAATGTGTTAAATATCTATTTATGTGTTTTATTTAATTTTATATAGAAAGCATCAATAGGGAGCAAATGGGGAGCTTTCATTGTATGTGACAGCATGAACATTATCTGTGTAAAAGAAAATAAACTGAACCGAAATGTCAAAACTGCTCTTCTGGTGTGACGATTTTTCTTGAAGGGAGTTATCTGTTTAATTAGGTTACAAAAAACAAACACTAAAAAACAAACAAAAGGGGTTTGAAGTGACTTGAGGAAAATGCTAAGAAGTGGTTTCCTTTTTCTTTGTTGCTAGCTAGGCCTTTTTAACATACTAATTAGCAATGCAGTACTCAATGTGTAATCTCCCGGTCAGTGGCATTATACAAAATCTACAGCAATGCAAACAAAGAGCCCCACCTCTACCATAACTACTAATATGATTCCTGAGACATATTTCCCATCATTATTATACAATTTGCCTAAGAGAGACATTCCAGGCACTAAATGTATCTCACGGAGTTGTGTAAATAGACCACATTTTAACCTTATGAATGCAAGAACCATTATTAGGAATATGTGTACCTGCAACTGGATTTCAGTTTGTCAACTCCATTTTAGGCATTCGATTGGTCTGAAAAGTATAGTTTCCCTTTCTTTTTCTTTAATTCTTTATTTTATGCGTGCAGTGTTAAGTACAAACTTTTGCTATGACTTATAACAAAAGTTAGAATGGTAATGACAATATGTTAACATATAAGTTCAAGATGGGTTGCACTTTTTTTTTTTAAGGAAAACAAGCTTATTCATAGTGAGACAATACATGTGCTGTGAGGTAATAAGCACATGTAGTAATTGTAGCTAGGTAGACAATGCACATTTTTTAAGATCTTTAAAATAAGCATAGTTATGTAAACAGGTTTGATCTGTGAACGTCCATTCTAGCTACATCACATATGCTGCAGGTATACATCGGTACTTGTTAGGTAAAGACAGGTGCTTCTAAGGGTGCGCAGATTTTATGAACTTAGCGAATTAGCCCCTCTCAGGAGTTTGTCATGCTAGTGACTAATATCGTGTATCCCGCATGCACATGTGGGTGTGAGAAGAGTAAGCTTTGTTGTGAGTGCCATATACGATTCTCAGATGAGTGTTTAGTAATGATAACAAGATAGAGAATACCCTGCAAGCTAGGACTAGTTAAGACATTCTAGTGAAACCAAAGAGTCCAACGCAATTATCACCCTGGGTGGTCTGGGTTTCCCAGGCCGCCTTGGTAGGGAGAAGTCGGCATCATGGCGGGTGGTCCTGTTTTTTCCCCGATTCCTGCTCTACTGTGTCTGGTTAGCAGGGCGCAAGCGTCCTTCCGAGCAGGCATCAGAGCATATTTTGTCTGTGTTGTATGTTGTAAACCTCGCTGGATTTCCCAGTGTTGCCGCTTTGTTTTATTGGGCTTGCCACCTTCGGTCAGCTGGGTGTCTGCTATGGTCGGGAGCTGGTTGTTTCCCGCGGACCTCTGCCGCCGACCGGTCCGTCCTGGTGCAGGCTGGGTTAAATGTGAGTGCCGGGTCGGTCTTCCAGCAGAGGCATCTTGCTTGGCGGTTTGTGCTGTCACCTCAGGCGAGTATGTTTTCCGTTACGTCCGCTTAGTGCAGCCGTTGTCTCCCGCTCACTTGAGTTGCCTGTGTGGCTCAGCGCTGTCTTGAGGGGTTGCGAGGTTTGGCATGGGTTTCGCCACCTCTCTGTGCGGCATGATCGAGAGGTAAGAGCCAGCTCAGGAGCTGTGAGTGTGAGATGGGAGCTGGTTTTCGCTTTGCCGTCTGCCATTTTAGGTGCGGCGGTCGGGCTCTCCGACCCCCTTTACAGTATCACGGCCAGGGCCACAGGGTGAGGACCGGGATCACCCCCCCAGCCTAGAGGGGGGAACGGAGCCGGGTCCGCGCCGATTCACACCTTTGGCCGGGCTTTGTGGTGCAGGACAGTGGGGCAGCGGCCGTCTGCCCCACTCACCTCTGGAGAAGGCCCCAGTCGGGGCAACGTGTTTTTCCTCCCCAGGGGACTGAAGCTCGCCGAGCCAGCCTCTCCCCGGGTCCAACAGTCACTCAGCTTTGGGTATTTGCTCTGTCGGTCAGAGTTTAGGTGGTAAGACATAATTTTAGAGAGTATGTTTCAGCGAGTTACAGCAGCTGCTCCGACTTGCGACTATCCAGCTTGGCGGTCCGGCCCCGCCCCCCCCCCAGTTTCCCTTTCTTAGCTCCTTTTTATTAGGCCAGATTTCCACACGTTAGTACATAGTTATATAGCTGAAAAGAGACATGCGTTCATCAAGTTCAGCCTCTCATACATTTGTTTTTGCTGTAGCAATTTTCCAACAAACTAGGAAGAAAATACCTACTGAATTTAGAATAGCAGTCAGATATCTCCTTGGACCAAGAAGCTATAACCCCACTAATTAAAAATTATATCCCAGTATATTATGTTTTTTGCAACTATTTATCCAATTGCTACTAAATATCTGTACAGATTCTGATAAAACCAACTCTTCAGACAGAGAATTCCACATCCTTATTGTTCTTACTGTAAAAAAAACCTTTCCTTTGCCGTAGACTAAATCTCCTTTCTTCCAGTCTAAATACCTGACCTCGTGTCCTATGTATAGTCCTGTTTATGAATAGATCTCCAGATAATTGTTTGTATTGGCCCCTGAATATATTTGTATAATGTTATCATATCCCCCTTGAAGCACCGTTTTGCCAGACTAAAGAAATGTAAATGTGTTAACCTTTCTAACTTAATCAATTTTCTACCCCGCCTCTGTACCTTATCTAGTGCCATAATATCCTTCTTTAGAACAGGTGCCCAAATTTGCACAGCATAGTAGTGGTCTTACCACTTATTTATAAATAGGCAAAATTATGTTTTTATCCCAATAATTAATGCCCCTATTGATACATGATAATATCTTACTGTCCTTAGCAACTGCCGATTGACATTGCATATTGCTACCTAGTTTGTTGTCCATAACAATTCCCAAATCCTTCACGTGTGTTGTTATCCCAAATTCACTACCATTTAGGGTGTAGGTTGCATGTGCATTCTTTACCCCAAAGTGCATTTTTCTACATTAAATTGAAAACCAGAGTAATCTGAATGTACCTTTCCTAGTTAAATACTTTGTTATTATTATTACCTGCCATTTGAGTGCCCAGTCCCCCAATCTATCTAAATCCCTCTGCAGCAAAGCAGTATCCTGTTCACATTGTATTACTTTACAGAGTTTTGAGTCATCTGCAAACACTGAAACATGGCTTTCAATGCCTTTTTCAACATAATTATTCTCTTTAACATAATATGTTAAAGAGAAGGGGTCCCAGAACAGAACCCTGAGGGACACCACTTGCCACCTCTGTCCAGCTTGAAAATGTGCCATTAATGACAACTCTCTGCATTCTATTTTCAAGCCAATGTTCTACCCAAGAACAAGAAAACAAGAATTTTGATCAAGACCAATTTCTTTTAGTTTGAACACTAACCTATTGTGAGGAACTGTATCAAACGCCTTGGCTAAATTCAAAGTAAATAACATCCACTGCAACACCCTGATCGATATTTCTACTTACTTCTTTGTAGAATGCAATTTGGTTAGTCTGACATGACCTATGTTTCATAAAACCAGGTTGATTATTGCTAATAACAATGTTCTTCCTAATTAATTACTGAATATTATGCCTTAATAACCCTTTAAATACTTTCCCAGCCACAGACTTTAGCTCGCAGAGCTATTACGTCCAGGCAAATATTTTGAATGTTGTGAAACATTAGTACTTTGATGATAATCCATTCACGTAAGGTAGAAGTAATGTAAGACTCTGAAGAGTTCGGAAATATTTGCCAGAACTAATCCATAGAATGGAAAATTCTACATAAAATAGCTGAGCTGGAGATTTTCAAATGTACCGTATTTATTTTCAGATTTCAATTTTGTACTTCAAAACCTGCATCTCACCTTGCTTGCTGAATTCAGCCAGTGTCCCATTTCTGCCTGTCTGTAAAAGATAGAAGGGGTTTATTTCTATAAGAAGAATATTAAAGCGACACTCGGGCACCAATACTACTTTAATGCATTTAATATATTTTGGCCTAATTAATATACTGCATACGCTATATTTTTGCATAAAGCAAAAAATATATAGTATATATATATATATATATATATATATAAAGTGGATAGCGCACTGAAAACCCAAGAAAATATATCAGGGTATTTAACACAATATGAAAGATATACAATACATATACCCATAAAGCAGATCTTTGTCTTGATGTCTCTGAAAAGAGTAAAGCTTACATAGGGCAATATTGTACTGATAGGTATCCAGGTATCATATGTATATGTTTAAATGATAGAAATTCCTACTCACATTTAAATGAGCCTGTATTCAAACTGGCTCAGGTATATAGACTTGAGTAGGATATGTGGGTCAAATCCTTTAGTGGATATGTTCCTCCCCAGTATGATAGAAATCAGAGAATAATGTTAGGAAAAAGTATTCAACATTTATTTTAAACTGAATAATAAAATCTTACATTGAAGAAGTACAGATTCATTGCATGCTCAAATCATTGTAGTTTTTGCGTAAAAAAAATAAAAATAAATGTTTTTGCAGAATGCTGCAGCACAAGCCTGCCTCTGTAGCCAATGTCCCCTTACCGCAGAAAACACAGCTCAGCCACTGACAGTACTGAATGGTCTGAACAACAAAACAACCTGCATTATAAGGAGGAGGACACCCAGGGAGGTATACAGTAAGGATATGACAACCTGTTTATAGTTTCTCTGTATGCAGTCAGGTTGTGAATTAAAATCAGTTCACTCCGTGCTGTTGAGGCTGAGACTGTGAGCATACATTTGATAAATTGAGTCTTTCTGGTACAAGGGGACGTGCTATGAAATCAGGCTTACGGTATAGCATTCTGCAAAACATTTATTTTGTGCAAAAAGACTATAAAAATTTGAGCATGCAAAAAGTATTAATGAGGCAAAATCTATCAAATGCATTACAGTTGTATTGATGCCAGGAGAGTCCCTTTAAAAACCACACACAGCAACAAACAGAGATTGATTCAGTAAACAAGTCCACAAATGTCAACAGTAAGTCACAATGGCCATGCATTATAGTTATATCAAAAAATGTTTCAATGATTGAATGAAGTTATTATGGGAACATAGTGCTCAAATTATAACATTGTGTCGCACATCTAAACAGTGACAATGTCAAATTTGTTTTGCAGTAGTTTACATAGATCTACACAGTTTTTGTTGGGACATATAAAAGACTCATAGCAATTACTCTTTCCATCCCAACCTCCTCTTTTGTATGTGTATTCTTTATTACAGTTCTTACAATCAGACAGCATATTTATTGTATCATTGGCAGTGTCCAAACTCCTGAAGGCAGAATATCCAGCTGTGAAACAAGCTATTTAAACACCCACCGCTCATATTTGTGAGCCTTATAATGCAAATATAAATGATCTCTTTACATGCTATTACAAGATATACATAAAACTATGCTTATTAGGAAAACTGAAATGAGTGCATTCAATTATTTTTTAAAGGTGTCAGACTATGTCAAAGGAAAGTAATGCTAGTGTTTAATTTTCCTATTCATACTGGATGATTGACTTAGAATTAATAAACATTAATGGTGTTTTAGCAGAGAAAAATACACAACACAAATATACATTTTAAGCACAACAGATATAGTATTGATAATTTATTTTATAGAGGTGAGAAATGTATAAAGAAAAAGAAAAACAATACATGTATAATTCAATATCACTCATAAAGCTACCTGCTAGCTAAAGATGTACATTACAGGGATATCGACAATTTTACAGTCTGTACGTTTATAGGCAGATCTGTAATAGAGTTATATCTGTAAAGTCTACTATAAATGCAACAGTCTTTTAGCTGCAGTATTCGCTTAAAATATTGCCAACATTTATAATTATTCAACCTTGAACGAAGAAACATTTGAAGGCTCTTGACACTGGGGATAAATTTTATTCTAACTCCCACAAAAATTCGAGATGATTTTTAAAAATATTTATTAAAAAACAGACTTTTAAAAATAACGGTAATAAAAAAATAATGATAGCATATTATAGTAGTTAGGGCATGAGGACCTTATATATGCACACTCACCCTTTAAAACTATATATTTTCTTTATTTATTCTAAAATGTCCAGTGTCAGAACTCCATCCCAGGGTTTTGCTATTATGCAAGGATGCTTTTACAGGCATTCATATCTGTGTCGTGAAGATTGGGTCACCTACATTAGCAATAACTGTACTGTAAGCATGCACATTATTCCCTGCCCAGCTCAGAGTGTTTACAGCTTCACCTTGGGCAAATAATGTGTGAGAAGCTCTTTCAGAATGACTGAAGACAGCAGGATACTTTTTAAAAGGTGAGAGTACAGAGGTTGTGAGCACCATAGCCACTATAGAAAGCACCAGTGGTTATGTTGCCTGAAGTGTCTCTTTAAAGTCTCAATCCCAATTAGGACTAGAATAGACCTCCCTTAGTGTTTAATTCACCTCTGCTAGGAGTCATTCTGGTATGTGAATATGGAAATTCATTGGGGGTTCCTGTACCTGACAGCTGACATTCTTTGTGATCCGTCTGTAATCTTCATTTGCTAACTTTGCTTTGATCTTTTCCAAGCGTGCCACAAGTTCTGGGTTCTGAGCAAACAAACAAACAGATCAGCATTACAAAAGCAAGCAATGTCTCCTTCCCAGACAAAATACCACCAGGAGAATCAAGTCTGAATGACTCCTAGTCTTCAGACAACACAGGCAGAGAACATATTTCCATCATGCACCTGACCAGTGGCTAAGATTCTAAATATTCATAATATTTAATTAAAAAAATAAAATGCAGAAATGCCAACAGCACAGAGTGTTTTCACTGAAGGCAAAAACCTACCTTTTAAAATACCGAAGAAAATGGTGAAACATTAAAACATTAGCAAAACAAGTTAGCAGCAATTTAGCTTTCACTTATTATTGTTACGATAGCAGGTCCATTTTTTAAGGGAAGAAAGTCACTTTATTTCATATGAAATGGATATGGGGACTGTTAATATGAGGCATAGAGAAAATGACAATCACTCACTCTGATACCAGTCAAGGGCAGTCACCAAACAGAAACAGCATGGGGTGTGTATTTAATGATACTGAGCAATGGACGAAAGTCACAATGCTCTGTAAAAAAATAATGCCTGCTATTTAATAAAGCAGACAGACTTTCTTCAGTCCCTTTGTAAATCAGCATATTGTATTTAATAACTTCTTAGTTTAATTACCCGTTTAGGTATTTCTACGGCAGGCAGGTGGATTATACTACCTTCAAGTAGCTCATGGAGATATTGTGAAGAATCTAAAAAAACAAAAAGGAAAAAAAAAAAAAAAGATATATATTGTTAACCCATTTTGCATAGCACTTTACAGTGTGCTTGGATTTAACCAAATCAACAGATTTAATAGATGTCACTTTGACTCAACGGGTCACTCCAGATGTTTGACAAATTTGATGCACATGAAATAAATTACCTGGACTAATTTGTAGCTAGGACAACATAATTAATTTGCAGTCTTGCTCTACTTCCTTGGTCTGTACGGAGACCAGGAGAATTCTGATAGAAGAATAAAAAATAAATAAAAGAAAGCAATCATGGTTAGTCACTAAAGTGAGAATTTAAAGTGAATTTTAAATTGAAGGCCAAAACAGGCAAACCAGAAATAAGACCCTCGAAGTCAGCTATTCCTTCAGTTGATCTATTATGATGAATTGGAAATGCACTTTCAATTCCTGACTAGTGATGTCCCGAACTGTTCGCCGAACTGTCCGCCGGCGAACAAATGCAATTTCCGGTCCGCCCCCTATTCGTCATCATTGAGTAAACTTTGGCCCGGAACCTCACAGTCAGCAGACACATTCCAGCCAATCAGCAGCAGACCCTCCCTCCCAGAATGTGTCTGCTGACTGTGAGGTTCCGGGTCAAAGTTTACTCAATGATGACGAATAGGGGGCGGACCGGAAATCGCATATTTTCGCCCAACACGAACACGCTATTGTTCGCCGGCGAACAGTTCGAGACATCACTATTCCTGACAATTCTCACTCTAGTGCATAACAGGGTGTCAGCAGTCACTATCAAATAATCTCCCTGTCTAAATCCCCATCTCATGATGTGTACACAGTTGCCAGTGACACAACTTGCATCACTGCTGGCACCCACAATGAGTGGACCTCCACAGAAGGTGGCATGTAACCCTGGCATTAAGCATGCCAGTCAGCCTCCCGACTAGCCCCACGACCTGCAGAACTACACAGAGGGAGCTGCTGAAGCACTTTCTGCTTGGTTATAGCGCCCATTTAAACAACCAGCATTTTTAATGATGGCTGTGCTGCTGAAGACAATTCCCTGGTGTTGCCAGATGCTGGACATCAGGGAACTACACTGAACAAAATTATAAATACAAATGAACATTCAATTCATGGGCAACAGCTCTGGTGGACATTCCTGCAGTAAGCATGCCAATTGCATGCTCCCTCAAAACTTGCAACATCTGTGGCATTGTGCTGTGTGATAAAACTGCACATTTCAGAGTGGCCTTTTATTGTGGCCAGCCTAAGGCGCACCTTTGCAATAATCATGCTGTCTAATCACCATTTTGATATGCCACACCTGTGAGGTGGATGGATTATCTCCGCAAAGGTGAAGTGCTCACTAACACAGATTTTTGAACAATATTTGAGAGAAATAGGCTTTTTGTGTACATAGAAAAAGTCTTGGATCTTTGAGTTCAGCTCAAGAAAAATGGGGGCAAAAAAAAAGTGCTGCGTTTATAATTTTGTTTAGTGTATATCGGAATAGGACCTCGAAATTCAAACTGTCAAGCCGAAAGCGGGGCTATTGGGAGCCCTGAATACATGCACTCATGACCTGGCAATTCCATTCATAAAAACAATGAATAACACTAATTTTGTTATTCAAGGATTTATTTCAATGAATAAAAACTTGTGCATTTCACAGGTTTGTTAAAGCGGCACTGTCATACCGAACTTACCTTTCCCCACAATATTCCTCTTCTCTCCCTCTCTCAGGATCTGTTCTTTTCTACCTATCTGCTCTAGTTTTCTTTAAAACATAAGACAAAGTAGGGACTATTTCTCTTATGGAGGTTCCCTACGCAGTGACCAGCGGTGGAGCAAAGTGTGCTTCGTTTCCGGTGGTCACAGCAATTTTCCCACAATCCTTTGTTTTCCTATCTGTTCCCGTGATGCTTCCTGTCACTTAGACAGGACGTCGGCAAAACTGCCGAATTGCGTTCTAACAGTTTCTCCATTCGTGTTAGAACGCAATTCGGGACTTTGTTCGGATCGGAATTTCATTCTAATGAATGAAACTCCGATCCTATTCATTGCTATGGCTGCATCTTGCAGCCGCTTAGTAGATAACTCCCTAATTCCCACGGTATCAGGGAGCTATCTACTAAAAGGCTGAAAGACCTAAATTGGTCTTTCAGCCACATTTACTAATACTAAGTAAAAATTACTTCGTATTAGTAAATGATCTGCCCCTACTCGCTATACCGCGAGTAGGGGCATGTCTAGTAAGCAGTGAGCAGCCTGTGGCTGCTCACTGTAAAAAGAAACTAAAAAACCCTATTACCCTAAAGGATAATGAGAGGGGGGGGGGCATTGTTCTCCCCCCCCCGACCCCTGAGCTGCGGGTGGGGGCCCTAAGTTACAATAAGGGGGGGACCTACTGTCCTCCCCCCGGCCCCCACCAGTGAGCTGCGGGTGGGACCCCTATAAAAGAATAATGGGGGGGAACCTACAGTCCTCCCCCCCGGCCCCCACCCCTGAGCGGTGGGTGGGGGCCCTAAACAAACAATAAGGGGGGTACCTACTGTCCTCCCCCCTGGCCCCCACCCCTGAGCGATGGGTGGGGGCCCTAAATGAAAATTCCCCCCCATTGTAATTTATGTAATTTTTTTTTTCTACAGTGAGCAGCCACAGGCTGCTCACTGTTTAGTAGACATGCCCCTACCCGCGGTATAGCAAGTAGGGGCATTCGGGAGATTTTAATCTCCCTTGTGCTATTATGGGGGTCATATTGACCCCCATAGAGTGAGGGGAGAGCATGGGGGGCTTATGAAGTGTCGGGGAGCACTGCTCCCTGCCGCTTCTATTTTTACATATTACTAGGAGGGAGCTGCGTGCCAGTAGCTCCCTCCTTGTAATAAACCGAACGAGCAAACGAACACTGATACACAGTGTTAGTTTGTTCGTCGGATTTTTTCTATTCATTCATTCGTCTGTCTGACTAATGAATGAATAGATGAAATTCCCGTTCGCATGTCCAGGTGTTTCACTGGGCATGTGCAGGAATCTCAGTGCTATCTAGTGTGGGCAGATGACGTGTCCCACAGGGACTTCATCTACCCACACAAAGATGGCGGCGCCCTGAATAAAGATCGGGGCAGAAAATAAAGATTAAAAAAAGAGGTAATCTGGGAGGCTTAGGGGTATTTGGGGGCGACTAGGGGGTCAATTGGATGTAGTGGAGGCGGGAGTGGGGTTAAAAAAAAAACGGGATTCGGCATGACAGTGCCGCTTTAATCATGCTTTTCAAAGAGAATTTAGTGGTAATGTAGTAGTATTACATATTGCCTCACTTAATCAATACACACACAATCTCTGCACTGTGAAAATCAAATGCTTCCCATAGATAGTTATTCTATGTGAAGCATTGATTGTACATGTGATGTCCACAAGCAATGTGTTACGCCGTCGAACATCAAGAACCCAGTCAAACTAAGCTCTGAATGCTGTAGCACCATCTAGTGCCTGACAGGGTAACAACCACTGAAGATGTGTTTGGCCCAGCAATGCAAACACTGTCTTACCTCCGTCGGACGGCAATAATTGACATTGCATGAGTAATATGACTGGGGCACTGCACATCAGGGCTGTGAAGTCAGAGCACAAAACCTCCAACTCCGACACTTAAAGGCCCCGCTGATTCCTTATATTATATACTCTAGTGGCCAGAATTGTGGAAACAAATTTATATTTCTAACATTTAATGGCTCATAACATTAGCTTTTTTTCTAATTCTACCACATAATACACAATTAAAAAGATAATTGAATGCTGAACGCAGTGCAACAAATGTGTTTCATTATCTTGAATCAAATATTATGGCTAAATAATCAGAAGAGTAAATCATAACTGACTTATGTAACATGACATAGTGTATAATTATATTACTTGTGCCATATTATAATTTACCATAAAAGCCAGCATACAAATTGATATTTTATACATAAAAAAAATAAAAAATAAAAATCCTTTTATAATTTAAGGGTCTACTAATATGCTGAACATAACGTACGGTAGTTGATACGTGGCAGAGATGAAAATAAGGCTTTAGCCTAATGCATTATTGATACATGCAATGCTTTCAGTCTTCTGAATTGCTGGAGTGCTTACTATCACTATTGTCACTCAATTGAGTATGCTTAGGAGCCATTACTTACTCTTTTCACACAAATTTCAACTAACAGATGACATTACCTCCTATGGTATTGTCTCATTCATATGTAAACACAGCATAACATTGGGCACATATGTGCTATCGGCAAAAACAAGTAAACTAAACGCTAATGCTTTGTTTACATCTAAACTCTGACCAGCTTATTTATTGTATAATAAAATAACCTGTTCTACAACAGGATACAGTAAATAAAACAAAAATTTTAAATGAATGTGTAATAGGACCGTCTGTTGACGTGTGACAAAATGTAATATGAGTCTACAGGCCTAGCTAGGCGTAGAAATAGCACATAATTCTGGGGGTTGCCTTATCTGGTGAATATAAGCCTGAACCTATAGAATACCTGTAATATTTATAGGTCGACTTATAGGCTACATTTAGTCAGAGTCTGTAGATTTTTTACCGACTCCACAGCCCTGCATCACTGTATATACAAAAGGGTAGAGGAATCACTGGGATGAGGAGGTCTGGTTGTTTATAGTGTCCCTTTAAATCAAAAAGTGTGGTTCTTATTTTAGAGATCTTTGAGGAATGAGAGTAGAGTGGACTATCTAACTGAACTACTTAAAGGGACACTCCAGGCACCCAGACCACTTCTGCTCATTGGAGTGGTCTGGGTGCCAACTCCCACTACTCTTAACCCTGCAAGTGTAATTATTGCAGTTTTTCATAAACTGCAATAATTACCTTGCAGGGTTAACTCCACCTCTAGTGGCTGTCTACTAGACAGCCACTAGAGGTCACTTCCTGGTCCATAGCACAGGAAACCTGTGGTAGAGCGTCGCTGGACGTCCTCACGCTGTGTGAGGACCTCCAGCGTCGCTCAAAACCCCATAGGAAAGCATTGAAATGATTTTTCAATGCTTTCCTATGGGGAAACGTAATGCGCATGCGCATTAGGTCTCCTCGGCCGGTGGGCGGGATCAGTCTCGCCCACTGGCCGACGCAATGGACAGGAGGAACGTCGCGGAGGAGGAGACAGCGGCGAGGGACATCGCCGCTGCCTCAGGTAAGTGACTGAAGGGGTTTTCACCCCTTCAGTGACCGGGGATTGGGGGGTGGGAGGGAGAGGGACCCTCCAGTGCCAGGAAAACGGATCTTTTCCTGGCACTGGAGTTTCCCTTTAATGAGCTTATAATAATGTGAAACAAAAAACAAAACAAAAAACAAACAAACAGAGACTAGCTAAATAAATATCTGCTTCCTTCCATACAAGATCAAAGAACCTTTTCAATACTCATCTCTTCAAAAGAAAGCATGATACTGACCTATTTAAAGTAAAATAACTCTAAAATGTACTGCAACAGGGACTAACAAATGTAATCCTGTTTAGTTCTTATGGAGCCCTGGTGGTTTATTCTTTAAAGGACCATTATAGTGCCAGGAAAACAAACTTGTGAGAAGTGCGGAAGCGCCTCTAGCGGCTGTCAATGAGAAAGCCACTAGAGGCTGGATTAACCCATATGTAGAGCAGGCAGGGGTAACCCTAGATGGACCTGGCACCCAGACCACTTCATTAAGCTGAAGTGGTCTGGGTGCCTATAGTGGTCCTTTAAGTATTTAGAATCGGTTGTAGGAAGCAATATGGTGCATGAGAATGGTTTTGGGAACTTCTATAAAACCCAAAAAACATTGAATATGTAAGAATTCTATTGGGAAACCTCTGAATGTCATTGATGCATTCGTAATACTGAGTACAAACGTGCAACCTTTGTCCATAGAGGAGGAGAGACTGTAGGCACAGACAGTCTCCCAGGGGCAGAGTGGAAAAACTTTATTGAAAGGGCATAACTACCAATATTTCAAATAGATAAAAGTGGGACAATTTAATTTAGGGGTAAGAGTGGGTGTATGGCCAGGGATGGGGCTTTTCTGGAAATTTTTAGATGACTTGCTAATAGCTTATGCAACTAAAATGTAATTTAGAACAAAAATCTTATTTTCACAAACTCATTACTACACAAATTTATTGTAGGTTAAAGACAATACTGTGAGTATGATAGCTTTGTTATACCCTCAGACACACCAACAATAAGTTGCTCTTAGAAAACTAAAATAGAAGAGAAAAGAGGGATAAAGGGATTTGGACCCAAAATAGGGACTATCCTTCCTGAATAGGGACACTTGAGAGGTATGAATAGAGGATGCATGACATCTACCTGGTAATAGTATTTAAATGTAGGTATGTTCCTTTACTACAGGCTGTTATTGACCCACTCAAAGCATCAATCAAACTACAACTTAATGAAGTGGATTTTAATTTTATGCGTAGACCCTGTCCCTTTTCTCTGGCACTGTAAATCATTCCTCATAAATGTTATTTCCCAAGTTCTCAATACACGTAACTTTTACTGCAATAAAACAGACATATTTAAATGATGAGTCCAGTGTCCCTTTTGCACTTAGTGCTGCAATGAAAAACATAGACAATGATAAACCTAGACAGCCACTGGAGGCACTTCCTGGATCGAAACAGACCTTTGGTCCGGTATCTGATGCTGAACAGCGCTCTAGTGATCAGAGCAGGGAGATGGCAACAGCCCCACAGGACCCCAGGGAAAGCTGATCCACTCCACCTCTTTTAAAGGTAGGAAGTGGATTTAAATTTAAAAAGTAATCATTTGTGAGTGTTGCAGTATCAGTGTGTGTGTGTATATCTCAAATCAGTGAGTGAGCGTCTCTCTGTCAGTGAGTGTGTATCAAGTCAGCATGTGTCTTTGCCAGTGAGTGTGTATGTTTAGGTTACCTGACCCCCTCCAAGCACTTGGAAAAGAAAAAAAAAAATCACACGCGGCTGGCCCCACCTCTATGGCGGAGATCACAGCCAATCTAATGCTTCCCTATAGAAAAACATTGGGCGACTATTGCACAAGCGCATCAAAATGCAATGCTGTGCCAATTAACTTCTCATAGAGATGCATTAAATCAATGCATTCCTATGGGGCGCATAAACATCCAAGAAGCACCTTTAGAGGCCGTCTGTGTGACTGTCACTAGAAGTGTTACCAGGCAGCAATGTAAATACTACCTTTTATCTGAAAAGTCAGTATTTACATTGAGAATCATGTAGGAATAGGATATAGACTTCAGAACAACTACATTAGGCTGTAGTGTTTCTGGTGACTAGTGTCCCTTTAAGAATTGTATGTTTGACATTGAAAAGTCTGGCTCCTAACTTGTTCCTAGATGCCAAGCAAATTTGACAAGCCCTGTTGTAACATTTTGTAATTCTCATATATATTGTTACATTTCCTCTTTTGCTAATATTGTCAAGTGCTGAGGAATAAGTTAACGCTATATAAATACCAATAATAGAAGATATATTTATTAATAACTGTACCAGAAAGGCAATTTAAGATGCATTTTTAAAGCTTAGCCTCACAATTTGTATTGCTGAACTGGAGAATGTTACCAGCCCAAATATTAGATCTAACAGAACCCCCCTCGCCCACTCCAGTTCCCCCCTACCCCAGAACCCCCTTGTCCTCTGTAGTTCTCTCCTACCCCACAGAGCCCCCTGTCCTCACCAGTTCCCCCTCTACCCCCAGAGACCCCTGTCCTCACCAGTTCCCCTCCTACCCCCTAGAGACCCCTGTCCTCACCAGTTCCCCTCCTACCCCCTAGAGACCCCTGTCCTCACAAGTTCCCCTCCTACCCCCTATCCTCACCAGTTCCCCTCTACCCCCAGAGACCCCTGTCCTCACCAGTTCCCCTCCTACCCCCTAGAGACCCCTGTCCTCACCAGTTCCCCCCTACCCCCAGAGACCCCTGTCCTCACCAGTTCCCCTCCTACCCCCAGAGACCCCTGTCCTCACCAGTTCCCCTCCTACCCCCTAGAGACCCCTGTCCTCACCAGTTCCCCCCTACCCCCAGAGACCCCTGTCCTCACCAGTTCCCCTCCTACCCCCAGAGACCCCTGTCCTCACCAGTTCCCCTCCTACCCCCTAGAGACCCCTGTCCTCACCAGTTCTCCTCCTACCCCCTAGAGACCGCTGCCCTCACCAGTTCCCCCCCTACCCCCAGAGACCCCTGTCCTCACCAGTTCCCCTCCTACCCCCAGAGACCCCTGTCCTCACCAGTTCCCCTCCTACCCCCTAGAGACCCCTGTCCTCACCAGTCCCCCCCCCTACCCCACAGAGCCCCCTGTCTTTACCAGTTCCCCCCCTACCCCCTAGAGACCCCTGTCTTTACCAGTTCCCCCCCTACCCCCAGAGCCCCATCCAGTTCCCCCCTACCCCTAGAGCCCCTGTACCCTCCAGTACCCCCTAGACCCAGAGCCCCCTATCCCCTCCAGTTCCAAGGTTAATGGGATTCCTGGTTCTCTGACCTTTCTCCCTCAGGATTTGGTGCAGTTCCCGCACTACACTGAAAGGCACTATAGCACCGGGGCCATGGGTCAGGGCTTTCTCGGCCAGTGCCCTGGACTCGTCTTTCAGTCCGGGTTTCTCTTTCTGCAGCGCTGTAAGCAGCGGCTGCCCTGCCAGGTACTCCCCGGCCATGGTTACTTCCGCAATAGGACAGCACGCACAGGATTCTGGGTTAGAAGGTCAGAGCACTGGGACGCGCACTGCATCCTGGGAAGAAGGTCGGAACCGTAGAGGGCGCGCAGAGCATCCTGGGAAGAAGGTCAGCGCACAAGCTCTAAGGAGAGCGCGTAAAGCGCGTCTCGTCAGAATCAGGCGCCTGACGCCTGACGCCTGCCATCTGCCGTACGACCTCCGCAGCACCATGGCGGCGTGTGCTGCGCGGCGTTGCCTATCGGTGCTGAGCCGCTACCGGCGTGCTGCGGTACCGGCCGGTCTGGGCGCTCAGTTCCGACCCGCTGCGATACGAGCGGTGTGTGGGTGTCGCTTCCAGCAGGACCGGGCGCTGTCATCCCGGTAACCGGGGAGGGGGAGACGGGTCAGATCATAACCACATTAAGCACTCAGTAATGTATAACCTGCAGTGACAGGGGGGGAGTGAATATTTACTCAGTGACAGGAGGGGGGGAGTGAATATTTACTCAGTAATGTATAACCTACAGTGATAGCGAGGGGGATATTTACTGGGTGTGAACTCTGCTTATATCATATATTTCTGGTATTTGCAGTAATTTAACAAGTCAGACCCGTGATTAGCTCCCCAACATGTTTGTCAGATGCAATTATGTCCATCTCATGCTCGGCCAATGCTTTTCTGTACCATGGGAATTGCAGTCCACATTCATCTGGGCTGAGTATCATGGGAATTGCAGTCCACATTCATCTGGGCTGAGTATCATGGGAATTGCAGTCCACATTCATCTGGGCTGAGTATCATGGGAATTGCAGTCCACATTCATCTGGGCTGAGTATCATGGGAATTGCAGTCCACATTCATCTGGGCTGAGTATCATGGGAATTGCAGTCCACATTCATCTGGGCTGAGTATCATGGGAATTGCAGTCCACATTCATCTGGGCTGAGTATCATGGGAATTGCAGTCCACATTCATCTGGGCTGAGTATCATGGGAATTGCAGTCCACATTCATCTGGGCTGAGTATCATGGGAATTGCAGTCCACATTCATCTGGGCTGAGTATCATGGGAATTGCAGTCCACATTCATCTGGGCTGAGTATCATGGGAATTGCAGTCCACATTCATCTGGGCTGAGTATCATGGGAATTGCAGTCCACATTCATCTGGGCTGAGTATCATGGGAATTGCAGTCCTCATTACTCTGGGCTGAGTATCATGGGAATTGCAGTCCTCATTACTCTGGGCTGAGTATCATGGGAATTGCAGTCCTCATTACTCTGGGCTGAGTATCATGGGAATTGCAGTCCTCATTACTCTGGGCTGAGTATCATGGGAATTGCAGTCCTCATTACTCTGGGCTGAGTATCATGGGAATTGCAGTCCTCATTACTCTGGGCTGAGTATCATGGGAATTGCAGTCCTCATTACTCTGGGCTGAGTATCATGGGAATTGCAGTCCTCATTACTCTGGGCTGAGTATCATGGGAATTGCAGTCCTCATTACTCTGGGCTGAGTATCATGGGAATTGCAGTCCTCATTACTCTGGGCTGAGTATCATGGGAATTGCAGTCCTCATTACTCTGGGCTGAGTATCATGGGAATTGCAGTCCTCATTCATCTGGGCTGAGTATCATGGGAATTGCAGTCCTCATTCATCTGGGCTGAGTATCATGGGAATTGCAGTCCACATTCATCTGGGCTGAGTATCATGGGAATTTCAGTCCTCATTACTCTGGGCTGAGTATCATGGGAATTTCAGTCCTCATTACTCTGGGCTGAGTATCATGGGAATTGCAGTCATCATTCATCTGGGCTGTCCAGGTTAGTCTGTTTTGAGTTACTTTTTGCTGGCTGAGCATCGTGGGAAATGTAGTCCCCATTAGGTGGTGAACTGATATTATTTGTCACTTTTTCGGGACCCTCTGCAACTTGTGGTGACAGCTGCCTATTTATCATTTCATATATTGTCTGTAATAGGAGCATTTGAATTCAGCTAGCAAACTTTTTCTGAAGCACATTAATACAAATATGTACGTATACAACTATATTGGCAATATATGTTTTAGGTCCATTAGTCTTTAGCGTGAATATAGATATTTGAAATATGTGACTGCTTTCCCATTACATATTAAAGAACATTTCAAAATGTATACCTAATACCAGCTGTTTGTGTAAATTAGGAGTCCAGTGTACAGATTGGTATTAACACATCCTTTTGGCGATCACTGTAAACACTCAGCTTATCATCTGGCTTGGCAGGATCACCTTGTGGTGACATAACAGGCCTGAAATACACAAATCTTCATGGAATGAATCAACAGTGACTGGGCACTGTGTTTTGTTTTCTCTGCACACTGAAAGTGGTTCAGGGCTGCTACATATAATTTGGAATATGCTTTGCTCCTTCACAAAATGCAGAATGTTTGGGGTTTATTTTTTTTTTTGGTTATGTAACACAATCAACCTGTCAGCACGTTGAAGGGGTGTGTCAACCGTCAGTGCATTCTTAGAATTGTGAGATCTCACAGCGAATGTTTGAGATTTTACTATCACAAAGTATTGAATTAATAGCCCCAAATTGATCTCCCCTTGTTTTGCTCATTATTTAACTCACTGCTCATCAACCTTTTCTCACCCAAGGTACACCAAAGCTCTTCCCAAAGTTCTGCTGTACACCACAAGCAAAGAAAAAAAAATCCCCTAAAAATATTAAATATAATATAGGAGCATTTAAAATCCATACACAGAACATTGTCACTTGTCCCCACAGAACATACCAGTGAGTTTGCTCATTATTAAATACCACAGTCAGCTTTCCAATGAACAAATACAGTAATTGTGTGTGTGTGTATGTGTGTGTAGTTTAAGAGAGTTTGTGGGGTAGGATAGGGACTGGGTTTTGCGGGTGCTGAGAGCGGAGCTGCTTTTGATTTTTATAATATTTCTATTTATTTTATTCTTTTTTCGAAAGTTTATTCCACCCTCCCTGTGTCCAGTGTGTCACGTTCGAGGCTCTCAGCCTTGGCCTCAGGCTTTTCAGTTCTGCCGGGAGAAGGACCTTCTTGCGAGCCCTGGCACCATGTGGAACAGGCTTCCCCATACTCCGGCCCTCCAGATGTTGCTGATATACACATCCCATGATTCGCAGCCTATTTCATTCATAGAATCATGGGAGTTGTAATTCAGCAACATCTGGAGGGTCGGAGTTTGGGGAAGCCTCATGGAATCTAGCAGCAATGCTCTGAAAGCCGGGCCTCGGGCCAGCCACAGAGGAGAAGGCTGAGAGCCTCCTGCCCCCACTTCATGCTGCGCAATTCTGTAAAAACCTGGGTAGGGAGATCTTTGATCTGTGTATATGTAAGGGACCCAGGCCCTTTACAAGTGTTGGGGTTGTAACCCTTGATGACAGCCCTGCATGGCACATCTAGCACAGTGTTGTGGCATACTGGTGTTGTGAGGGAGCACACCGATCACGGAGAAGTGGTTTAAGCTATCTGCTGTTAAATAAAAAGAAAAACATACAAGCATTTAGGTTCCCATGGTACTAACAGGCAGTAAAACTATCCTAATGCATTTTCATAGGTTGTGACCACATTATATCTTGACATTTTTTGCACAACTAATATCAGTAGTTTTTGCACAAAAAAAATAAATGTTTTGCAGAAATCTGGACCGTATTGCTTCATTAGCCACACCCCTCATTACAGGAATAGACTCCCTTTCTTACTTGTGTATGCAAACAGCCAAGAGTTAATACAGAAGCGACAGGTAAACTCGTAAGGGTATATCATTACCTGTCTGCTGCATGGCTGCAGCTGAATAAAACCAATTCATTGCATATTACAAGTAAGCAGAAGAAAGCAGTCATAAAGGATAGTTATTACACCCACTGGATGTTTAACTGCATGGAACACAGTGGGAGAGAATCCTGCTGTTGCTGCTTATTGCCCAGCTCACTGTGAGACCTAGTCTATGCACAGCAAAGCCAAGAATTGACTGCATATGTACAGATTAGAAAAGCGTTGTATAAAGTTTTGTTAAAGCACCGTTTAACCCTTGGATTCTGTGTTCCGGACAGCTAACCTTCCTTCCTTGTAGTGTAATGCTTTCTTCTGCTCACTTAAAACATAAAATAAAGCTTCTTTATTTAATCCACAGCAAAGTTGCAGACAGAGAAACAATAGACAGGTAGCGATATCCTTACTTTGTGTCTCTCTTTCAAATACAGGCTGCTTGGCTTCCAGATCATTCAGTGCTGTCCGTGACTGAGTTGTGTACATACAATGATTTCTAGTATGAGGGGGCGAGGCTAGGCAGGCTAATACAAAAACTAGATTGGAATTTTGAGCATGCAAACAAATATAGCATATCAACAAACCTATCAAATGTTGACTTGGTGCTAGTGTCCCTTCTAAAGGAACTCACCAAGCACCATAACCACTACAGTGTGCTATAGTAGTATTGGTTCAAGGAGTTCCCTAGCACCCACCTCCAGTGTAAGTAGTCAGACTATTTTAGGATGTTTAAACTCCTTATCTGGAGCTATAGAGTGCTGCCCATTTCTACTGCAGCTTATGTTAGCTTCCATGAACTAAGCTGTGCAGAATAAGCGAATTGCTCTCAGACCGGCATCACTGGCTGAAAAAAGGTGCGGAGCAGCGCCCATCAAAACCGCAAGAAGAAAGTAAAACTGCTCTAAGAAGGTTTTAACAACTTACGTGGAGGGGGCGCAAGGGCACTCCGGGCACCATAACCACTACAGAGAGGTGTTCCTTTTATCTTTCAATTCCCGTTTATAATCCGGTAGCTGAAGCGAACACTGCACTTATTCTTGAATGTACAGTTTTTCAAATGCAGACAACACTGTATCACCGTCAGCTCAGCTGCATTAGTGTGCACAGAAACCCCTAGAAATTGGTTTGTTTTTTGTTTCAGACAGCCTTGGTTGTAAAGGTATTATTGACATAACTTTTATTATCAACTTTTTCTGTTTACCATGCCTTAAAACAAGTGCAGTGTTTTTATATACATTTAACTTAATTACCATTTATCTCCTGGTGGTTGACAGAATTTTTATTTCATTTTTTTTTATGCTGGCATTGTACCCTACCTAAGTGCTGCTTGGGTTCAGTGTGGAACCCAGCCTTTCACAGGGAAAGCTTCCATTGCATGGGTGAGTGAATTGGGCCAATTTCTTGTCTTGAATGGCTCTGTTTACTGAACCTTTAAGTTAATTTCAAATGTTAGGCCTTAATTGCTGAACTTCAAACAAAGCTGACTTGATTTTCCTGCTGTCATGGTCTAAAATTTTGATCCTGAAATCTGGTGAATAAATCCTTACTAGGCATTTGGAAAATGTAATGTTCTGCCTATATTACTGCATACCAGTGTATCTCTAATAATGAGCACTCTTGTTTATATTAACTAGAAACCGAGCCGAAGGAAAGGTCCTGGAGACAGTGGGAGTATTTGAGGAGCCAAAACAACAAGGAAAATATGAAACGGGTCAAGTAAGTGATGTCCGGTGTATGGTTTTTCATATTAAGGCTTAAAATTCTACTCGTCCATTAACAAGCGGATATTCAGCCACGCGGAGTGAGTTTATAATCCCATTGCTGCTGAAAGCAGCAGTTTAATTGAATAGTGGCCATACAGCTAATATCTGCAGCCAGCACTGGGGTTAAACTAGGAAATTGGGTACCTACATGTTTTCAGAAAAATTCTCCCATCCGGTTTCCAATTCTGCCACCACTTAGACAACACCTGTGATTGCATTGTACTGCAAGGCCTAATCAATAGATTGTGGGACTGAAAGACTTTATGAGGTTGAGTTTTTTTGTTTTTTTTTGTGTGTGTTTCTTTCCTTCTCTTTCCGCAACCAAAATTGCCATACAAATGGCAGTTTAAAGCTCTGCAGTGTTTTTTTTATTATTTTTTTTAATCTGCCTGTCAGTCACCATAGGTCACCTGGCAACAGTGCCATGCAGTGAGGACTTCAAAGGTACCTTTTTCACTCGCTTTTCTTAATGGGGAGCTACTGATAGGCTGAAAGCACGAGTTGATGCTCTCTGCCTATAGTGGTGCCCAGTTTGAGGCCTCATGATTAAAGCCTCGGACATTGAGTGGATGTGCAGGAGCAGATCAATCTGGTGCCAGTTTGAAGACTTTGGGATTGATGGTTTAACCCCTTCAGGTAAAACGGTGCCTGGGACCTTCTGACACCGTAACAATATATTGCAACAAAGTTATTATGATGCCCAGAATGATCCTTTCAATTTAGATCTCTGTGCAGTTCGCAGCGATACACATATAAAGACTCCTCTGTACACACATTAGCAAAGTATTATTTGCTGTATTTTCTGGTGAGGCTTTCTGTCATGTCATTGCCTTACACAGGGGCCTATGACAATTCCCTGACACCAAGTAGTCTTCTAATGAGCTTTACAAAGCAATACAAGCTTATACTATGGAATTTAAAGACATTTATATGTGTGTGTGTGTGTGGAGAGGGGAGATTATACCTCTTTTTTTTTACAGGTATGAAACCTGTACAGAATTCAAGAAAAAAAATTGGTAATTTTATTTTTCTGCAGCTATTTCTTCACAGTATCTTTGGATACAGAGGAATCGTCCTTTTTCCTTGGCAGGCAAGACTTTATGATAGAGATGTTGCTTCCTCTGTTTCAGATAAGTGAGTATATCTATGACTGGGATATCTGTAGGTAATTATGTATGCTGCACATGTTAAGAAGGGTAGGATGTGTGTACATGTGTACATAGTGTGATTTATTCTCTGTATTCCATGTGCAGGGCTGAAACTTCATCCGCTCACGGATCCAAAGAAGTCAAAGGCAAAACCCACACATATTACCAAGTACTGATTGACGCACGGGATTGCCCTCATATAGTAAGTCCTATGCATTGTTCATATACTAGTTAACTGGAAGTCTCTGTAAAAAATAAAAAAATAAAAAATGTCAACGTTTGTGGAAAAATAGCAACAGAATTCTGCACAATTATCTGCTGAAAGTGGCCCTTGCCATGAGGAACACCATTGCCATGAAGGAGTATACGTGACCCAAAACAATATCTAGGTAGGTGATACATGTCAAAGTAACAGCCACATAAATGCCAGGACCAAATGTTTTCAAGCAGAACAATGCCCAGCGCATAACCCAGCCTCCGCCGGCTAGTCTTCTTCCCATAGTGCATTCTGCTGCCATCTCTTCCCCAGGTAAACGACGCAAACGCACCGTGCTTACATGGTACTAACCACTACATACTGGGAACACCTAACTAGACCTGCCATTTTGGAGATGCTCTGACCCAATTGTCTAGCCATTACTATTTGGCCCTTTTCAAAGCCCTTCACATGAAATTCAAGTCCTGACTGTTGCTGCTTGATATATTCCACCCATTGTCAGGTGCCATTGTAATGATATAATCAATGTTATTCACTTCCTCTGTCGGTGGTTTTAATGTTGTTGCTGATCAGGGTATATTGGCACTAAGTAAATGCTGTAGTAATACAGATTCCTAGGTGTGGCATCACTGGGGCACTAGTATCTGGCAAGCTCTATCTTTGTAAGAGAAGAACAACTTCATGTCCCTGTGTCTCACATTACTGGTACAGCCCCTGCCAGCTTCCTTCCTACCCAACAGCTGCACGTGGTATATGGCTGTGGATCATCTAAAATACCTTGTCTAGGCTTGATTTCCACTGAGAGGTATGTTGACATTTTGATTCCTATAAAGGTCCCTTCCTCCCTCAATTATATGGGCATGGTTTTAATTTATTAACCTTCCCTGCGAGCAAAATAAATAAATAAATTAGGAAGAAAAAATATAAAAAATAAAGCAAACACAAAAAGATGCTAATGAATAAGTGACTCTGTACAATTAGATAATTGTTACATAGTCTGGAATTGGAGATGATTCCAGGTTCTTTGAATGGTTTATTTTAGACTTGGGCACTCCGAAAGACGAATGAGCAAATACAATTGATAATGAATAAAATAAAGGACTAATTGCTTGTTGGACGAGATTTCATCTTGCAATTTGTTCTTTTGTTTGTTCGTTTTTATATTATTGGAAGAGAGCTTACCTCCTATGCTTCCCATCAACTTATTGGGAGGTCAATATGACCCACATATTACTATAAAGGAGGTTAAATCCTCCCTCCTGCCCCTGCCAGCTGTGCTGCAAGTAGGGGCATGTATACTAAACAACGAGCAGCCAGTGGCAGTCGCTAATCCAATAGAGAGGGACCACATGTCCCCATGGTGAGGCATCTAAAGCATTAATTGAGGGGGCATAGTGCACCTGTGAGTGTGGGCTATTAGATGTTCCATGAGTGGGGGCTGTTAAATGTTGGCAAAAATGTAACTTATGTTTTGTAATCTGATTTATTATAATTAATGGGCCCTCGATACACAAAGCTGTCAGGATTCACCCAAATAAGCAATAAGTCATTTCCTGGTTTTGTCGATCAGATTATGCTTTAACCTTCTTGGAATGTAAAGTGTTAACACTTAAAAAAAAAAAAATTTTTTTTGTTTTTTTGTTTAGTCAATGTATCTGTTATCTGTATGTAACTTTGTTTAGTCAATGTATCTGTTTAGTGGTTTTGTGATAATTTTTATCCTTGAGTAGTCTGATCTCTTCCTATATCTAGCTAAGCAAGTACTGGATTGAAGTTTTTCCTTGTGTATAGTATCCTCAATCCTGATTTGTTAAATGGACATTGACCAAGTTTACTAAATCTGATGAGTTGTGAACTTATGGTCAACAGGCCTAGCTGTATTTGATATTTTTTTATGCTCACATAGTTCATGTAATGTGGATCCTGATCACTGTTATCTCTTTCTTTTCTCAGTCTCAGAGGTCACAGACTGAGGCAGTGACGTTCCTTGCAAATCATGATGACAGTCGAGCACTTTATGCAATACCTGGTTGGTAATTTTAATAACCATTTACTCTTGAATATGTTAATGACCAAATTCTTCATCGTATTGAGCCGCATTTTGTTTGCTAATGCACTCACATGTCTGGAATGCCATAACTTACAGCAACCTTCACATCATGCGTACTACTGTTGTGGCTTGAGGACAAATTAAAATTAATTATATAGATACAGGAGACATTTACCACACAATTAAATTAAAGTGTTGTGTTTTTTTTTTTTTTTAGACAAAAAAAAAAAGTTGCTGTACCTTTTGGTTGTGAGATTGAAAGTCCATTCATTGCACACTATTCCAGCATGCTAAATATTTCTGGAGATTGACCTTTATTTATCAGTATATTTAAAACTGCTTATAATAATAATAATAGACACATTCACTTCACCTGTACGTGAATGGAGGTTTTATTCTAGCCTCCAGTTACATTGAAAGAACCAATAGAAATGTTATGGGAAAAATATCAAAGCATATATGCACGTTGTGTCTGTAGAAACCATAAAATCTAATATTGCCCCCAAAGAAAGTATAGAAATTGGCTCAAAGGATCCTGTTTAATGTCAGCACCTGTTGAACCTTCAAGCAGTGATTCTTACAATGGTTATTTATTTGTCATAAAGGTTTGGACTATGTTAGCCATGAGGATATCCTTCCGTACAACTCCGCTGACCAGATACCCATACAACATGAACTGTTTGAGAGGTTCTTGAGTTTTGACCAGACCAAAGGTAACGTTTTGCCAAAAGCGAGTGCATTTACTTTAAATGGTAAATTGATGTCGGTCCTTCTAACACTGTATCCCTTTCATGTGCAGTTCCACCCTTTGTCGCAAGAGAGACCCTGCGTGCCTGGCAGGAGAAGAACCATCCATGGCTGGAGCTGTCTGATGTGCACAGGGAGACAACAGAGAACATTAGAATCACAGTCATCCCCTTCTACATGGGAATGAGGGTGTGTATTGCACTACTTTTCATGAACTGACTGTACGCTTTGTATTGCTATGTCATATTCCTCCCTGGCTTTGGATTGCTGGAAGAGCACGCCGAATTTACCATTTACTTACTTCTCATGTCTTCCTTTCGGAGATGCCTGGGACAGCCAATATAAAATTTTATATTTTGTCCTCTCAGAAATTCTCTGGTTCCAATGGGTTTATTTTTCATATTTAGCACCAGAGGAAATCTTGGTAGATACCCAAATCATTATTTTTTATTCATTCAGTTTTTTTTTTTTTTTTTACTTACACCTTATACACTAACACAATTTATTGACCGATTTTCATGTGGGATTTTTTGGTTTTGTTTTTCCCTTCTTTTGGTTGATCTTTCAATGTTTCAATGTGGTTGGCTTGGTTAATGTTTAAAATTGTTGTGCATCTTGGCAGCCTCTTGAATAAGTCCATCAGAGATTCACTCGTATGCAAAATGAATGGAGGACCCAGTTGCTACAGTGGGGTCAGCAGTAAAGGAAAAAAAAAAAATGCATGAACCTGAGCGAGAAGCGCTGGTAGATGAAGTCTGCCAGTAATTTTTGACAGACATTTTGAAAGGTATGCTGGAAGGTTGGAGCTGATGGATGGTACCCAGGGTGTGGTTGGATGATTAGTGCTAATGATTGTGGATTGATCATTTTTATGGGTGCATGGGGTTCATGTTGAGGAACTGCACCCTGCTCACGTTTATCCTGTCTCTTCTCCTCTTTTGTTGAAGACCTTATTGGATAATGGCATCAGTGTCTAATGTGTGCTGGTGCTTACATTTTCCACTTTGAGTCCTCTGCTCGGCTGTTTGTCCTCCTCACCTTCTGCTTCAGCTCTGAGCTGTAGGAGATTCCATGGTAATTTACTCAACTTTTGCTCGTTATGTACTCTAAAAATTTGAGCAAGAAATGATAAAAATCTCATGCAATTTTTGTTAAAACCACTGACCATTTTGGAGCCAGGCTGGGGCTTTCTGTGGTTTCTGTTGTCTTGTGATCCCTAGTTATATACAATGTACTGTAATGCAGTCTCAGTTATCTGAGAGGCATTGAGCAGCTGTGCTTTTACATGGAAAGAGAAGTACAGTGGCTGGCTAGGTTATGGGCACACAAGCCCTGCACTTAGTAGACTGTACTCCCATATCAAGTAATAATTGAAGACAGATTCAAGTATTTAAAGAAACATTAAATATCTGGAATTGTTGGTAAGCGGTCATATATTGGGATTAGTTCACTGAATATCTGTAAATACCTACTTTTAAGCTACCTACATTAGCACTGATCCTGATAAAACAAGCATTCATTATAAAATCTGCAAACTGGCAGAAATGCTTGCTGGGAATAAAACTGCAGAGCACCGGGATTATAGATATCCTAAATATTGCACATGGAGAATACTCAATCCTTTCAACAAACCGATTTACATATACCCATTGTGCTTTTCATGATTGTTTGAAATAGAGAGACACATTTTGATTCTCTGTGGGACACCGCTGATAATGAAGTGTGAGGCATTGTGTGACAGATTAAAGAAGGAAGGTGTGATTGAGTGTGTAAATGAATAGGAAGCGGGGAAGTACAGGAATCCTGTGCCTATAGAATACTTAGTCAGTGTTCTTCCTCTCCTTTTAATGGTGGCTAGTTTACTTAGAGCTGAAATGTTATGGAGGGTTAAGCTTCATTAGGGTCTCTTTTTAGCTCATTGATACCCATGTTGATAGCATTATTGACCTGGATCATCAACATTAACAAATGGCAAAACTTTTTATTATTTAGGTACCTGTTTATAACAAAGTCTGGTTATATATATATATATATATATATATATATATATATATATATATATATAATATATATATATACACACACACACCCCATAAACCGACTAGTACACCGACATCAGTGGTTACTAACCCGGCAATTGTCCAAGTTCTGAACCAAAACAAACCCGTGAATTTGAACTATTGGAGTGTTTCGCTGTCATTTAATAATTTCTCTTGAAGTGCCCCCATACATATTATATAATCATTTTTAAAAGTACATTCAAATATCCTATGTGTATACCAAGCACGACACTGTGTGAATATAATGTTTAAAATGGAGAAAGTTGTTGTTTTTTTTTCTTCACATTTTTGCTTATAATTTTTACACATCCAGTGCAGCTAATTAAAAAGAACTCAAAATAGATCTATTAAACCCTGATTGTTAAATGCCTTAATGTCTAGAATCTAAATTATTTTTTTGATATTTAATGCTAACCCTATACCAACACTCACACTAACGATATAATCAAATGCTTATACTAACTCTAACCGTAGATCATCCCTAATCTTACTCTTACTCATAACCATACACTATCCATAATCCTAAAACATTAACCTTTATTCTAACCGAACCTTACTCTTAAATCTAATCCTAACCCTGGGTTTCCTATTTAACATAGATAGTGGTCTGTGAGTGCCATCTACTGGCAGTTTCCATAATTATACTGCATTTAATTATGATGGGAACCCTGTTTTCTTTTTAATCACATTGAGATTAGTGCTGGTCAAAATCGGCTGAGGACAGGCTTGCAGACCCTACCAAGATCTCGTCAGTCTAAAATGGCCCCAGCTGACGAATGGTTGATGTTGATATTGACATTTTTATTTATGCATAAAGGAATAGGTTTTGAAAGTGTGATCAAAGCAAAGAACAATAATTTGAATAACTGTTAACAATTGTTCTTTGTAGCACTCTCCCACTTAGGGATGGGTGAGCTTAATATGGTACAATATAGACTATGCGAGAGGAAATGAGAACGTGTTTGCACATTGCTGATCACAGTTTGTGTTGTATTTACAGGAAGCTCAGAACTCACATGTGTACTGGGTAAGTGGAACATTTTTATTTATACAAATAATGTTTTTCCTTCTTTCTAAATGATTTCTCGCGCAGTTAATGAGCATACATTAATTAGATACAGATGTGTTCATGCATGGGCATCTGGAAAGAAATTACACGCAATGACAGGCAACAAGTTGAAACTTATTGATGGTCAGCCTTTCAAGCTCAACATTTTTTTTTTTTTCTTCTGATCTGAAACATGGGTTCCATCGTTGTTGAAGATTTTGAAATTTGACTTAAACAGAATATTTTTTAATACTGCAATGTGGACATTGATATGTTAAATAACCTCTTCTTCCATGTGCGACCCTACATAGTGTGGTAATACAGCTTCGATTTTTGTACTTAAGACTGGCATGATGAGAAAAGCAACTTTAAAATTATTGCAGGAAAGAAAGATATGTTCTCTAATACTAAATACTCATTGGATTTTATTCACATATTCTATGTAGCATGACCATTTGGTTATTTTCTAATGCTTGCAGTGGCGGTACTGTATTCGACTGGAGAACCTGGGGATTGAAGTGGTACAGCTCAGAGAACGACATTGGCGAATCTTTAGCCTATCCGGTACCTTGGAAACTGTGAGAGGACGTGGTGTTGTAGGCAGGGTGAGCACCTATTAAGTTATGCTATGAGGGTTTCAAAGATGCACTACAGGCACCCACACAAGTTTAATGTAACCCTTAATGTTAGAATTGTGCATAGCAAGGCTTCTAGTGTTTGTTTGCACATTGCAGTTGTTGGACTACAAGCCATGGTGGGTGCTTTCATTTGGCCACTTATGTGATTAGACACATTACCGGTATATAAAATTATAACTAAAAAAGTGCTATATTTTCCAACTGTTTGAATAACGCAACAGACAATAATGAAAAGAAAAAATAATCTAGGGATTTAATAGCAACATTACCTATTTCTGGAGGACTGTGTTCATTTAAAGGCTCCTCTTACCCGTAATATTGTGTAAAGAAGCTTTGACCGTTTCCACTGAAGCCTGCGCCTTTTTCTTGCATGGTGGAACTAACCTATTATTGAAGCTCCTTTGTTAAAATATATGGCACTCAAGCCAATTGTCCTTTGTTTTTTTTTCTCCTCTGCAGGAACCAGTGCTCTCTAAGGAACAGCCAGCTTTTCAGTACAGTAGCCATGTGTCCTTGCAGGCATCCAGTGGACATATGTGGTGAGTTTTTACTTTAGACATTTTTAGTACAAATGCTGTGCCTGCAAAGTGACTGGAATTTGGCCTGACATTTTCACCATCACACCTAAAGGAAGAGAATGCACTATTCCTTCAGCACAGAGTAACTCGTTAATGGGAATGAATATTTATTTGCATTGTGAAATGGGGTGGGATTCTGATCTTTGCCAGTCGATTATCTTACCCTGCTTCATTTTTTTAATTAAATTTTTTTCACTTTAATTTAGCTCTTAACACATTCTGTGTATACATTTCAGGGGTACATTTCGCTTTGAACGACCTGATGGCTCACATTTTGATGTCAGAATCCCTCCGTTTTCTCTGGAAAGCAACAAAGATGAAAAGACGCCCCCATCTGGTCTTCACTGGTAGTGTCACTCTGAACAAAACGCTGGTTGGACAACACTTTGTAAAACTAGACCTGAAAGGACTAGACCACCTTATCCCTAATATTGTGTAAATGAGCTGTGATATTTTGCTTCCCCAGAAGCTTGTACCTTGTTCATGAGTGGGTGGGATTATACCACTCATCAAATTGAAGCTGCTGCATTAGAAGATATTGCCCCACTGCTGAGCCTTCTTCACAATCTTACAACTTCCCAGAATTTTCAAGGAGCTTGTGGGGAATGAGTTTTTTTTTTTTGTTTGTTTTTTTTTGTTTTTCTTCTACACATTTTCTTATTTTTAAATAAAGCTGTACCTTTACTGATGAGACCCTTCTGCTGTCTGGTGTTGATTCAAACTTTGTATTTAGATGAAGGGTACACTGGATATTGTTTAAAGTCCATACTGTAATGTATATATTATATGCCCAGTTGACTTGTGTGTAGATCTATGGCAATATTTGCTCACCTAGAGTACAACCTTGGGAATATTTGTAGAAATACAAACTGCATTCAATCGAAAGCAATTGAGTTACCTTTTTTTGTATAGGGGATTGCATACCAACTCTTCTTATATTTATGTCTCAAAATAGTGAGAGCATTCATGGGAGTTTTTAAAGCGATTCTTCTTTCTTATTTGAGGTGTACTGGTCAATGTTTTAGTCCATACTCTGCCTAATTACATTCTATGAATAAACTTGTGGAATCTGCTGGAGCTGTGCTTTAAAGGAACATTATAGGGTCAGAAACATAAACATGTATTCCTGACCATATATTGTTAAAACCACCATCTAGTCCCCCTGGTTCCCCCCCTTGCCTCCCTAAATATAGTAAAATCTTGCTTGTATTAAGGTCTGCAGGTACTACCTCTTCCCCAGATCTGCCTGCTTACAGCTGACATAATCAGAAGTGATCCTGTGAGCCAATCACAATGCACAATGAATAAATGCATCTCTATGAGAAAAGTTCAGTGTCTGCATGCAGACATAGTGTGCAGCACTGCCCCAGAAAGCACCTCTAGCAGCATTCTGAGAAGTGGTCAGTGGAGTTATCACTAGGCTATAATGTAAACACTGCATTTTCTCTGAAAACAGTGTGTACTGCAAAAAGCCTGAAGGGAATGATAATACTCACCAGAACAAATACAATAAGCTTTAGTTGTTCTGGTGACAATAGTGTCCCTTTAAGATTCGTGCACACAGCTCTATCCCCTGCCCGACTCTGCAAAATCAATAATATAAATGGGGAATTAAACGGTAAGCTGTTGGGCTGCTCCTATTACTCCCATCCAAATATGGACAAAATATGATATTACTAATGTGGAAGTGGAGTTTCTAAAGGTGAGATGTGGGACCCTTAGTTTTGGTGAAACCTAAAACTATTTGACCTAGAACTGGCAGATGGTGCTTAAAGCCTAATGACAATATTTCTACTATATTGGCATATAGTGGTTATGGTGCTTAGACTGCCCTATTAATATTTTTTTTTTTTTTTTTATGTGGGTTATTTTTTTTATTTTTGTTAAATTTATTTAACTAGGCTAGAGAAGATTGGTACTGGTAAACTTTTGGGACTATAGGAGAGGGATCGGTCCCCTCAGTACATGAAGGAGTCCTGAATTAGATCTATATTACAAGTTGTATAGAACATTATTCTTTTAAAATTTGTTTATATATGAGATTGTAGCTGTATTAGTCCTGTGATGTAGATGTAAAATAACAGATGGAATTTGTATCTTGAGAAAGGGAGGTTCTACCAAAAGCTTGTCATTCTAAAATTCTGTTAGTCCAATAAAAAAAAGTATTACAAGATACGAATTTCATCTGTTATTTTACATCTACGTATTAAATATAATCTGTCTTTTCAGTTTGAGTCAGTTTCCTTCAAATGGCATGAGAGGATTAATCCAGAGAAAAAAATGGCTTTTAAAAACCAGCACTGAGCTGAATTTCAGTTGCAGTTTTGCAGTATTATGTGGTTTGTGCTTCTTTTTAATAGGCCTTGCAATAAACAGGAGATTTGCTTACAAATAACTTAGAGGTATTACATTGTAGCAATGAATAAATAACCCATTAACACATGAATTTTGCAAATTTGGCATATTGAAACATTTTTATTTTCATGATTTAAAGGGGCACTCTACAAAACCACAAATACTGCAGCACTCTATAGTACTTATGGTGCAAGGAATCCTGACTTTTTCGCACGGTAAAGGGACACTATAGTAACCAGAACCACAACTGCTTAATGTAGTGGTTCTGGTGTCTATATCCTGTCCCTGCAGGCTTTTCACTGTAAATGTTGCATTTTTTTTTTTTTAAAAAGGCAGCATTTACATTACTGCCTGGGAACAGTGTGCAGCACCTATGTTCAGCGTCTCCAATCTCTGCATGGAGGTGCTGAACGTTCCCCATAGAGATGTATTGATTCAATGCATCACTACAAGGAGATGCTGATTGACACAGTAATTTGCCACGCATGCGCAATAGCCTCCCAATGCTTGCTCTATGAGAAAGCATTGGATTGGCTGACCTAATCAAGATTGATCTCAGCCATCGAGGCAGAGCCAGCTTCAGTTCAATTGGAGTGGGGCTGGTCACCTAAACAGAGGCTCCAGGAGTAGAGTATCAGGAATACATATTTGTATTCCTGACACTAAAGTGTTCCTTTAAGTCATCAAACCATTTTAGAAAAGGTTTAACACTTACTTCCTGGGCACAGTTAGTAGTTCTGGTCTTCTCTGATATATTTACTAAAGTAGTAGTTCTCATACCACTTTAGCAATATCTATTTTGTCCCCATTAGGATTTACTTAAATGGCAGCGATAATCCCTGAACACTCTTAGACAATGAATGATGCTTAGAGTTTGACCACAAAATCTTTCTTCCTAAATAACATGAATTGATCACATTACCTGTTGGCTTTGGTACCCACATGCAGTTATGGGTAGTCTTCCCACTTGGGAATCCTAACACTCACATTTCTCAATCAACAACTCGCTGTTTTTCCAAAATATATTGAAGGTGTTGACCTTTAGGATGCACTACAATCACTATTGCTTTTTGAATTCAGATCCCAATGCAGTGCCCCATGTAATCTATTTATGAGTAAGGTACACAGATTAAGGCAGGGAATTACTGTTTTGTGCACCTCTTGAACTGCACTCTTTAACAATTACCTCTTCACAGATGCTTGTGAATTATTTTGGGGACTCTAAATAGAATAATATAGTTGGCATGTGTACCCTAAGTGGCTCAGTCGAGTATATGAGATTACATTATAACCATGCAAAATTTTCATTATATCCCTATTAGTGATTTAATCTGGTTCCACACTCATTAGAATAGGAAAAGAACCTGGTTAGACATCATTGGTTTTGAATGAGCATACACAAGATTATACGGGTGATCTATAAAGGCAAAAACAAATGCTATTTTGGTGCAAATTGCTTACTGTTGAGACATTCAATTGGTTTGATGGCTAATCCTCTTTATTTAACATATCCCTAGACTAGCACATTTTGTCTTGATGAACCTTACCCCTAGATTTCTAAATGTGGTCAAATGTGTAAAACATGCTGGTTTAAGGATCTATGTAGCTCATAACCAGGACAAACCCTGCTTTCAAGAACTCAGAACGTAAGTAGTCTCACTGATTCAACGCGCTCTTATGTTTGATAGAAGTGGGCCTTGTGAGATTCCGGTCTGTGGGCTGGTAAATAGTGTAAGACTCAAGCTTGCTTCTTGCACATTCTTTATGGAGAATTAATTTAAATTTGTTAGGAGATGAGAGAATGGTCTAGTTATACTGCATTACGGTGATACAGCATAGCCTGGGTTGGAGAGTTTTTCGTGGCCAAATCATCATGCTTTGCTGTCTTGTCCTAGTTGCATTGCTCTTAAAGCATTGTTTTTGCGGCTCTATGGTGACATTGCTTTATTACTTCATACCTTGTCATGACATTACAAAACATGGGACAGATCAGCCCTGAATTTGGCTTCAGACAGCCTGGACTGGCCAATGACTGGCAGGTCGCAATTATGGCTGTTGGCAGGCAGGTATGTTGGAGGATTTCCCAAAATAGCCAAATATATTTTTCTATCTGTCATAGGTCTGCATCACTCCAGAGTCGTGGTTTCCAAGTCTGAGGGTATAAACAGGGTTAAAACAAATAATATAGAAGGCACACCATAACAATCTCAAAAAAATATTAAAATTTTATTATGTACAAAAAAGTACCAGAATGAAAACATATAAGAAAAAAAATGAATATAAACAAAGTAACAGAAGTAAAGGCAGATACAATCAAATAATAGTAATAAATCACCACAAAAGTCCTTACAAGCCTCAGACAGAAACACGAGTCACCAAACCCCCCAATGTTTCGGCACCAACTGGCTGCCTTTATCAAGGGTACCAGAAACCTCTTCACCTAATCTTCCAGTATGTGGTATCATGCTTTTGTAGAATCTAGTATTGGTCTTGTTTAACTATTGTACAACGCTGCAGAATATATCGGCGCTATATAAATCATTGTATATATTATGATATCCATACTAAAGTTGTGGTATTGAAACCGGGGAAAAACTGATCAAAAGCTTCTAAACCCCAAATCCTAACCACCACACCACAAACCATAAAATCTGCGTACACTTAGCTCCTCTGGGCTTGTCCTTTTTATATACATTATTTTATTTTAAAAAATTTTGAACACACTTAAGCCATCGATATATTTTAATCCTATTTCAGGTTACCTAATTTACATTTTTTGTTTAATTTAATTTGAGTGTTAGAAACATAGCAAATATGACTTGGTAGACCTCTTACACATAATTTAAATTGAAAAAAAAAATCTCCTATATGGGAAAAAAAAATGAATAAATAAATAAAAAAAAAAAATATATATATATATATATATTTTTTTTTTTTTTTTCAGTGAATATGTATATTTATATATATTTTTTTTCTTCCCTCAGTAACATGTATACATAAACATGCTCAGGGTTCTCTCACACCTCTGACTATAGGAGCCTTTCTTGCTCCCTTGAATAGCACCCGCTCCTTCCGCCCTCTGTCGGGCATGGCTTCACTGCTTCCGGTATTCCCCGGCTGAGCATCGTGGGCTCCGGGTATCATGGCGGCTGGCGATAAACAGACGGCTCACCGGCCAGGGGCCTTTAAACAGTCGAACAAACCTCACAAGACGGGAAGGCACCGGGGTCGCGGGGCACAGGACCGGGAAAATAAAGGTGACATGGCAGCTGGGGATGGCTGAGACAGGACTGGCTGCACGTGAGACCCACGTGTTGGCATCAGGGAGCAGACATGATTGCTGCGTCCCATGTAACTCACTGCTGGCTAACACTGTACAGTCCGCACGGTGTGGGGCAACTTATTATAGTACTCGGGGAGTAGGCTGGCTGTGTATTGTAGTATAAAGTTATAAAGTCACTGGTGGCATCTTACAGTGTGAGCATGCAGACAGCCATATCTACTCTAATATTATTCTGAATATCATCACAAGTGATCAGAAACATTCAGTCACAGTATTGATAATATACAGTCTGTAGAAATGTGTTTTTGTGTGTGTGCCAAGGCCCTGCTCCAGCCTGAGTATTTAAACACTGTAAACTCTTCAGATTTTTTCTTCTTCTTCTTCTTCAAAACGCTGCATGTTTTCCCCAATAGATTAGACCAGAGTAGAAATAATCCTTAGAACAATAAGTAACCAAGAGAGTCGTTTACCAATGTGAGAATTCAAAGCAAATTTCAATTTTAACCCCTTAAGGACACATGACGTGTGACATGTCATGATTCTCTTTTATTCCAGAAGTTTGGTCCTTAAGGGGTTAAAGGACCAGTTTGAGCACCATAACAACTTCATCCCTGGCACTGGCACACCTTTTAGGGGTTAAACCATTCACCAAAGTCTGTGTTCCAGCACTGCATTCCTCTGTTTTGCTTTCTGAAATCCTAAATAAGGGAAGGCTTGGGCAGGTGCACAGCTGCTCAGGAGCTCCCCAGTCATAAAAATATTATGTATCTTCTACGTTCGTGAATGGTTTTACCCATAAAGGTGACCCAGCACCAGGGACTTTTAGACATTATTACAACTGTATTGTGATTAAGTTGTTATGGTGCTCACACTGGCCATTTAAAGCTAATGTAAACAATCTGGAAGCATAGCTGACATGGAGAATGTTTCCAGTTAAGCTATTTTGGCCTTTACTCTGCATTCTCACTTTAGTTAATAACCCTTTATTTTGAACTAGTAAAATACTGCACTGCTGGTGGGGGTGCTGAAGTTTGTTGCTCATAAGAAGAAAGATGTCTTTATACAGTAGTGTTCTGGGCAGTATACTGTCTGCAGATTTTCAATAGATGGGGTAAAACTAGTCGAACAGTATCCTATCCACGTTCTATTGTATTTTGTTTTTTTTAATTTTCCCCCTGGATAATCTATTTCTGTAGTATCCTTCTGAAACCTCCTAAATATCTGCAACATGGTTAGCATGTCATTTCAATCTTGTAAAATGATTGGAAGGTGCACCATAACTGCTTCAGCTCTTTGTAGTGATTATGGTACAAAAGACTGTCAGATACATATATAGCCTAGCTTTATTGTTGTGGCTCAGCTAATGCGGAATCCCATCCAACTCTGGGTGGCAATGCTAGGCTAAGGGCAATGCTGTGTGTTAGCTTTATTGCTTTCAGGGCTTAGTTTGTGCCCAGAGTTGGACATGCTAATGCGAACCAAAATAGCCAAGCTAAAACAGAACTCCTAACTGTGGCTTAATATACGTAGCTCTGGATTTCTCCGCAATCCCAAGTTTTGCAGATAAACATTTCACTTGTTTAGTGTTACACCTACTTACAACTTACAAAAACCTTAGATACCAGTCATTGTGTATTTTTTCTTTCTTTCTAATGTGTAACAATGTATTTTCTTCTTCAGGTCGAGTTTCTGCAAAAGTCATTAGTAAAAGACTTCGAAAAGATTTGAGCAAGCTGGACAGAAGGAACAAATCCAACCAGATCCGCAGGCAGAGGAAAGAGGCTGTGAGTATATTGTAAATATAAAGCAGAAGCGTTATGTTTTTATTTTGAGCATAAAACCTTTTTTTCTCTGCTAAAATTTTTTTTGTATATTATTGTGTGAATGTGGAGACAATTCAAAATTGTGGGATTTTGTCCGCTAATTGTTGTATTCAAATTGTCTGTGATCGATATGTAATTTGATTGATGGATGAAGTCATCCAGTGATTCCCTCTAATAACAGATTGCAGAGGTAAAGGAAGCCCATGCCCTATGTGTCAAAGGCTGTAAACATAAAGTTAGGTAGTCTTCCACCTCCAAGGATTGATTAGGCCAAAGGAAAACGATGAAATTACATTTTACTAAATTATCTTGCAGCATTCACACAATGTATGACAATGTATGATGTGATAAACTAAGGTGAAGAACTCAGGATCTGCAGCAACCTGCTGATGTATGGTTTGAGGTTCTAAGCAACCTGGTACAACATTTGGTTTCTACCCATGCAAACTACACCTTTAGTCCCTTTACTTACTATAGTCTTATGTTGTCACAATTTGTGCCTGTGGTGTCTGCATGGGGAGGCTTCTGCAATGCTGAGATCATTATGTAAAGTTAGCCTAACCTTTCGGCTTCTGAATAGTTTAAAACTCCAGAACTGCCTTAATTTTTCTATCCTTCAAACTCAACAATCAGCACTGCACCCCGAGGACCTTTCTCATTTGTAGTTCCAAATAATCCCAAAAGCAAGTAAACAAAGCTCGTAATGTTTTCTTTAAAAGGACTGTCAAATATTATGTTTACAAGATATCGTGTGAACTGGACAATTATATGATTTAATCGAAATGAAATCATATCAACCCCTTTTAATGTATATTGATCCCACTTTCTGTCCATGGCTGAATGGTGGCAGACTGCATTGCTGCCCATTTGTTTATGGACTATAGTAAGGAAATCATGTTGACATAAGAGTTTGGATCGACCCCAGTGACTAAACACTTAGTTGTAATTTCCTGTGTAAAGAAAGACGGAACAAATTCTAAGCTAAGTTTTATTTACACAACATGCGCACAGTACTGCAGTAGGCTGTGAATGTCATCGCCCAGCCGCATACAAATGCTGTCTGCAAATAAAGTTACAGGTTCATAGTACAAGATCATATTATGCATAGTAAAGAACGTGAGTGGGTATGTAAGACCACTATCCAAAAACGAATCGTTTTTGGGAGGCAATATATAGTCACAACACCAGATGTTTAGTACTATACATCCCCATCACTAAAATCAAATATTATACAGCTTTTGAGACAAATCTAAAAATATTTTACCCCTCGTAAGATAATATAAAGGGGTATTATAATGATGTTATATACTTGTCATGTGACTCATCATTTAGTTCAAGATAGAAAAAAAACCAGACTAAAACAAAGACAAACACATGAACTAAAAAATATTGCAAGCAGAGTTCCCTCCATCTTATTCAATATTCTGTCCCTTTATAATGCACCCCCAAAATTTTGTTTGTTTTCTCAATGCTGTAGAGTTTTCAGTTACAAAACAGAATCGGGGATAAAGAGCATCCCTTACAGGTCATATTTGTAATTGGGTATGGGAGAGACTCCGCAGCCCACACTTCCCTCCTTTGGCTGTTATGAACCTCGGGATCTCATCTTGAGGTCTGAGGCTGCTGTAATATGTTTCTGAAGCAAGTGGTGTAGTTCTAACGATTTTTAATTGTGGATGTCATTGGGTGACGGTTCTTGGTTGGATGCTCACCACCTAAAAACTTTACTCCGTCGGCTTCCATCCACACTGCCCTACGAATAACTTTCAGGGTAGAATAAAAGACCAGGTTGTGTGTCTTGTGTTAAGTGAAAACCACCAATTATTCTGTCTATTGCAGGTCCTTACAGAGAAGCGTAATTTGGGCAGTAAAGATGGCCCACCACATCTTGTGGTGGTGCTTCCACTTCACGCTGGGATTTCCACTAGCAACCTTTTGAAATTGGTACAAATTAATGAGGGAGATGTGGTCCATGAAGATAACCAGAAAAGTGGCATGTTTTCATTAGTCTGCCCCAAACTCAAGCAGAGATGGTGCTTCATTCAAGCGAACAGAGGTAAGAAGCTCTATGTTGTTTCCATTCTTAGACTCCAGAACAAATTAAGCTGGATACGTTTGTTTAGGGTTAAAGACATGTGCTGCGCTAAGCAAACAAGACATTTTAAGTTCCAGAGCTGGATCACCTAATCTCAAACCTCTTTCTGGTATTAGATGACCTGCATTCCGTGCTGGACCTGGCTAAGGTGGCTGACACCCTCCTGTTTGTTCTGGATCCCCAGGAGGGCTGGGACAGTTACGGGGATTATTGCCTCTCCTGTCTATTTGCACAGGGCCTTCCCAGTTACGGTGAGTGACAACAAGTGTGACATAACATTATCTTTTACATATTGCTGATAGATTGAGTTAGAGAACTCAATGATATAGTAGAGTGAAACTTGAAACCAGCTGCTTCGCCCTTACTTTGCTGAGGGGGACTATTTAAAGGGACACTATAAGCCCCCAAACTATTTAATCTTTATTAAAGGTACACTATAGTGACCAGAACTATAGTTTAGTGTATTTGTTCTGGTGTCTATATCCTGTCCCTGCAGGCCTTTTAATGTAAACAATGCATTTTAAGAGAAAAGGCAGTGTTTACATTGCTTCCTAGTACATGTCCAGTGGCAGTCACTCTGATGGCCACTAGAAATGCTTCCTGGGTCAGTGCTGCACAACGTGAACCATTGAAATTCAGCGTCTCCATGCTCTGAACTTTCCCCATAGAGATGCATTGAGTCAGTGCATCTCTGAGGAGATGCTGATTGGTGCAGCGTGGTATTTTGTTGCACATGCACGATAGTTGCCAGTTTAGCATAATCTCTTATTATATCTGCCTTTCAGTACTTGCTACACAAGGTATGAGTGACCTACCAATAAAGAGAAGGACAGACGTAAAGAAACAGCTGAGTAAAATTGCAGAAAAGCGATTCCCTGATGCCAAACTCTTTCATCTCGACACCGCTCAGGAGGCAGCGGTGGTTTTAAGGCAAATGGCTATCCAAAAGCAACGACACTTGGCCTTCCGAAACCGTCGCTCCTACTTACTAGCCCAGAAAGCAGACTTTGTGTCAAGTGATGACACCGGCTTAGTAGGAACTTTAAAAGTGTCTGGCTACGTTCGTGGACAACAGCTGAATGTGAACAGGCTGCTCCACATTGTGGGGTTTGGAGATTTCCAGATGAGCCAGATTGATGCCCCTCCAGACCCTTATCCACTTAATCCCAGAATCCACAAAACAAAGACAAAGAAAGGGCAGGATGCGGACATGGAGGTAAGTGGGTTTTTGTTGTTGGTTTTTTTTAATTGCAAAATTATATTTGGTTGTTGAAGGGGTGTTAGCTATAGGAACACTATAGTTTCCATAACAACTTTAGCTTAAAGAAGCTTTGGTGTCTAGATCATGACTGTGCATCTCACTGCTCATTTAGGAGTTATATCATTTTGATTATGCAGCCCTAGTAATGCCTTTCTGCATGTGACTTCTACAGCCTTCCTAAACACTTTCTGTAAAGTGAGAGCTAATGTTTAAACTTCCTTTATTGGAAATACTGTTTAATCTAGAATTTCCTATCTCCTGCTCTGTTCATAGCATGCTTGATCCTGCAGGAGCCTTCCTGTGTGTGATTAAAGTTTGACTTACAGAGCAGGAGATATAATTAAGAACAAGTAAGTTAACATCTGATTTGAATATGGAATCACTTTGTTTTAATGCAGTCTGTCTCAGTCAAAGCCAGGGGAGGTATGTCTAGGGTTGCATGGACAGAAACGAAAATTATGTTACTCCTAAATGGCAGAGAATTGAGCAGGGAGACTTCAGGGGCATGATCTATACACCAAAAGCTGCTTCATTAAGTGAAAGCATTTTTGGTTACTAAAGCGTCCCTTTAACTAAAAGGGTTTTCTAGCTACTATACCAATTTAAAGAATATAATAGAACATTAAATATCTTATGCCAAATTGGCAATGATGCAAATTAGTTCAACACTGGCTTTGCATCTCTTCCTGAGTTGTTTCAAAGCTGTTGTATACAGCAAACACAAACAAAAAGGAATTCATGTTTAACATGGAATAATCAGGCAAAACTTTGATTCTTTGTTCAACTCAATTGCATATGCCCACCTAAACATCACTGCAAATTTTGTATAAAATATTAAATGTTTGGTATAATTGGTGATGTTCTATTCTATTCTTTTAAAATGGTATAGTCGCTATAAAACTAACCCAGATCTGTGTGTGCATGTGCAGATCTGTGTTTAACAATGTTTTGACTATCTACTGACGTCAGGTGGAAGGGGTTTTCAATTATTATTTTTCCCCACCATAACTTTCTTGAGGTGTGTGTGTGTGTGTGTGTGTATATATATATATATATCTATCATTATCTTGCTGATCTTCACAGCCGCAACTATCTGTGCTAATCTATTGCATTGCTCTTTTTACATGTGGTTTAGCAGGACAATGCTGATGTCAACAGTAATGAGATGGAAGAAGATGTCAAGGTACTAATGAAGGTAGATTCTACAGTACAAGAGTCATTGCAGTCCGAAGTGATTCCTGATCCTATGGAAGGAGAACAGACCTGGCCAACTGAGGAGGAGCTGAAGGAAGCAGAAGGTCAGTCTCTCCTGTTCGAGTGACTGTCTTTGACGTATAAAAAAATAACAGTATCACCTACTGGGTTACTTACTAGACCCTGAATTAATTGTGGATTGGACGGCAAATTGCAACAATAACTGATGTAAAAATAAAATGTACATCTCTGCTATAACCACAGCCTGGCTGTTTTAGTCTGAGTTTAATGAATGACCCTGTAAGTGTCATACTCCCTCTCCCCTATTCATTTGATCAGATATTTAGAGGTGAGATGCCAAATAGTGATCAAAATCTAGCAACGTTTTAGTATTCATGATTGCAATTTCATTAACCTGCACTATATGGATATAATAAAGATATCTCCCAAGTGTATCTTAAAATCTGATCTTTTCACAAAAAGATATTGGTATTGGTAAACTGTTTTGTTCCCCTCCCCACTTTGTAGATTCTTTAAAGGCGAACACAAAGATTGTAAAGAAAGTTCCAAAAGGGACATCCGCATACCAAGCTGCATGGATCCTGGACGATGAGGAAGACCGTGGAGACGATGAAAGTGAAGATTATGATGATGATGATGATATGGAAGGAGCACAGGCAGATGCTATGGATGAAGATTTATCTGAGGTATTGGAGCCATTATTGTATTGACATCTCTGCGTTAGTTTGTAAACCAAAGGGGAAAAAAAACAAAACAGATCTACACATGTGCTGTAAATGTAACTAGTGCCAGCACTACATACTGACTGGTCATATGGAGTTTAGAAGACTCTGTATGACCAAGAGAAACTGACAGAGAAGCCTATGAGAACTTTGTTTTTGAGATAAAATATCTGAAAATAGTCCATGTGTATTTTTGATAGGATGAAGATGAAAGTGGTAACGAGGAGCCAGAGGAGAGTGAGACACTAACCATCCCAGACAGTACGCGGGATGATAAATATGATGAGAACCTTGATGAAGAAGAAGAAAATCAGATGCTGGAGAGATACAAGCTGGAACGCCAAGATGAGCTGTTTCCTGATGAAGTGGATACACCGCGCAACCAGCCAGCTAGAATCCGGTAAGAAGTGTTTTTTATGGTTCATAAGTAGAAGGTTGTTTGTTTTAACCATATGTGTTTAGGTTTTATTTATGTATGTATATTTTCTTGTCAGGGAACTTTGCAAAATTCGCAAAGACCCCCGACAGTGATATCGGCAAAGCCTCTTCAGCACCAGGAGTTGACATCACTGCTGTACTCTTGTGCATGCGCAAAAGTACAGCATTGAGGTCTATGGAGGATCCTGTGATCTCTGCAACCTTCACTGGTGGGTGAGGGGTGATACTGCCACTTTAAGGTGTGTAAGACTATAAATATCAAACATAAAAAAAATATAACTTGAACTTTATTAACCACCAAATTGCCAGTCAGTCTTAGATGTCCACCCGCAACAGCAGTGTCATAGCTTGTGCCCAGCTAACTGCCCAACAACTAGAATTTACAAACTTTACCTACATCCCTATATCTAACCAACAAGGCAGATTAACTCCTTCATTGCCACAATACATAATAACCCAGAGTTTAGTGCCTGTGGCATTTATATATAAATTTAGTCAATTTGTCTGATTTTATTGCACACAAGTAGAATCTCATTAAAGGGAAACTATAGTGCCATGGAAAAGTTGTTTTCCTGGCACTATAGCTCCCTATAGCGCCACCTTCCCTTGCCGTGGTGCAAAAGGAGTTAAAAAAAACCTTCTGTCACTTACCTGAGTCCAGCGCTGATGTCCCTTGATCTCCGCTCCTCCCCTACCAAAGTCAGCCGTTAGGGGAGACCTAATGCGTTTGTGCGGCAATGGCTTCACTTGTGGGCCTATAGCTTTTATAATTTCCCCAAATCATTGCTGTTAGAAGCCGCAGATCGAAAAGACACAGGGATCTAAAAGAAGCAAGTTGTGGTGATTTGGAGCGTACATTTATAGAACCGATACCTTCTCATTCTGACTTTGTGTCCCTCTTCTTGCTGGAAGTACATATTATTAGGTGGCCTTTTACTGTTGGATCACGTTGATTGAAAAACCTGTTTTCATGTACACTGCTTTTGTTTAGCTTTCCTTGTAATTTGCAATACTTTGAAAGACTATAAATCTCTATAAAGCATTATGTAAGACTTTGTGATGGTTGTGACTCCCCTCTCACCTTCTAATTCCCAATTTATTTATTATTTGTTCATTGTAGGTTTCAGAAATATCGCGGCTTGAAAAGTTTTCGCACATCACCATGGGATTCCAAAGAGAACCTTCCTAGAGACTATGCGCGTATCTTCCAGTTCCATGACTTCTTCAGGACCAGGAAGCGGGTCTTCAGAGATTTGGAGGATGAGAATGAGGGGGCCATGGTAATTGCACTCTGCAGCAGTCACAGCGAAGTCTTGACGCACCAATAAAAACTTCATAGGAAAGCACGTCCATTATATCTAGCTTGCAAAAGATTGGCCAATATCCCCCTTTATAAATAAAATGAGACCAGTATGTCTGCCTACTGCTCAGTACAATAATATGCAGATTATCTAACAGATTTTGCTTATCTTCAGGTTGGTTGGTATGTCACAGTACATATCAGCGGGGTTCCTGTGTCCGTTATGGAGCAATTCGCACAAGGAGGACCCCTTGTCCTATGTTCACTTCTTCCCCACGAACAAAAGGCAAGTATATTTGGTACAATTTATATTTGACTCATGAAGCAAAATCTGTTTTAGATGGCTTCCAAATGTACGTTATATTCATATTTTGTATTTCATTTGTGCATGAAATGACAGCAGGTGTGCAGGGCCACGACAGCCGCTGCAAGCAGTTTCATATGATCACATATCGTGGCAGGTTAATCAGCACAGTTTTTTTTTTTTTCATGAAGATATCAAGCTTTAAGACATTCTTGGTGTGCTAAATGTGTACTTATGAATGTTCTCTCATAATGTTACAGTGATGTGTTTATAACTTGGTTAGCTCGGTAGGTATGTGGGTTCTCGCTTGGATGTTAACATATGACATGCTGCAGTGTGGTTGCAGTGAGTTGTTCGTGTGTCAGCAATACCTATGTGAGTGTGAGCCTATGAGTGCCATGCAGGTTTCGTGTGCACATGGTTGCCATGCTAAACAATATACATTACAAAACACAGGTGAGGTCTGAGTAGGTGGCTTTGACAGTTCTATCGCCCTGGTGTATCAAGGGGGTCGTATTTTATTTTTCATAAACGTTTGACAAGTAGAGAATACTCAATAGAAGAGTAGATTCCAGTCTGTAAGTAAGCGGTATAGTCAGTTAATTAGCAACCAAACATAAGCAGAGTTTCTCATATACAGTTTTGTTATTCTAATTTTGGAAAAAAACATAAATATGATGAAGTAAACAAGTAGAACTCCCTCCTTCTCTTGAATGATATAAAAGACTAACATCCTGACACACACAAGGCATAAACAAAAAATCTAAAGAAAAGTCCAAAGCTTTAAATACACACACTAAGACAAACACGTACTTTTAAAGTTCTTTAATATTTCTATAAATCTATAGTGCCTAGATTACACCCCTCTCCTCAGTGACAAAGCTTTTCTTGTAAGTACCTATAACATGTTGAGAAGCCACAGCCCACTTATATTGTGCGAGTTATCTTCAGTCCTTTGCAGGAGCTCTGCTCTGAGCCCCAGGTAGTGAGTGGTGCGGTATCAGGGCACACTTTACATTTGCATTGTGAAGGCATTTCACTCATTGGGATAAATAGGTCTATTCTACAAACACCAAGCACCTGCTGGCACTCAGAATTCAGGTTATGAAGCAATCTCATTTTTTGGGAATCGTAAAAATTAAATTATGTTTTAAAAACTCTTCTTCTTCTTTTTTTTTTTTTTTTTTTAGATGTCTGTCATTAATATGGTGGGAAGAAGATACCAGGGCAACAGTGAACCCATCAAAGCTAAAGAAGAGCTGATATTCCATTGTGGATTTAGGCGATTCCGGGCATCCCCTCTATTCTCTCAGCATACATCTGGTATGAAACAAATCATAGCATATACAGGAAAACTGTATTTTCTGCTATGCAATGGTATATTGTGCCATGTGGCAAGACTTATCGTACAGTCCAGAGTAATCATGCACATTTATTACTGTTTGCGCAATACTTCTTGTCTTTCATGTAACTTGACGTATGGAAATTTGACAAGTGTTATGTGATTAAACCACATTTCTATGATGTAGCTAACCTCTCCTGTGTAGCATGATTCTGAATTAGGCACAAATAATACTTTTTAATTCATGATTTGAGGACTTCCTTCTTTCTTTCTCCAGCTGATAAACACAAATCTGAGCGTTTCATGCGGTCGGACACATCTGTGGTAGTCACTGTTTATGCTCCAATTCTATTCCCACCAGCATCAGTGCTTATGTTTAAGCAGAGAAATAATGGTAAGTATGGGACAAGTGAATGTGGCTGGGGATATTTCATGGAAGTTGCCTATCATTACCCTTTTTAATGTAATTTCTTTTTTTTTTTTTCTTCCTATAGGAATGCATGATCTGGTGGCCACAGGTTCTGTTTTAAGTGTTGATCCAGATAGAATTATTATCAAGAGAATTGTATTGAGCGGCCATCCATTTAAAATCCTGACAAGAACAGCTGTGGTGCGGTACATGTTCTTTAATAGAGGTATGTGTCTTCCTATTTATGCCACAGTGTTATGTACAGGTGAATTCATCCAGCTGAATCCATCCAGTGATTGTAGTGTCTGTAGGTTAGATTTTAGACTATCAATGCTGTATGAGTGAGAATATACTCAAAGGGTTACTCTGGCAGTGGTTTCCAAACCAGTCCAGGATTTAGGGATTACCCAGTTGACTAATGTGTTTTTAGAAAGAAAGAAAGAAAGAGGGGGGGGAAAAAAAGCCTTGACTCAACTAGGTACTCCATAAATACTGGACTGCTCGGCGTGCCTTGAGGACTACCACTGCTCTACGCCCTATAGCCATTTTCTGCTTGGAATGCTGCCAACACAGATTTAATTTTTCTGCCACGGTATAACCTCCAGCATCTGTCAGTCAGCCTAGAGCAAGTTTCTAAATTGCCTATGTAAATGTTCTGCTTATTTTGTGTTTATCTTCAGCACACACACGATATAGTGACAGTTAATGCACAGCATTTTTACTGGCAGGCAGTGCGCTGTGATCACTCCTATAAATTAACTCTCCCACGCAAAGAAGCCCCTCCCCCAATCTGACCAGTATACGGAAGTCTCCCTCTCTCATGCATGGAGCATAGCCCCGTGAGATCTTATTTACTGGCTTGTTACAATCCAGTGCTTCTCTTTGATAAGTAATGATGTGAATTATTAAGCCACTAGCTGTCCAATTAAATGCTTTTTAATGTGACACTACCTAGAAAGATGACAAAAGTTTAAACTGAGTAGAAAAGGGGGAGCATCTGCATTAACTGCAAAAAAACCACCAAAACAGTTCTGCCATTAACATCACCCAAGAATTTAGGTCTTTATTGAAGAAAAACATTTTTTATATCACCTAAAAATATGCATTTACTAACCTAGCGTTTTCTTTTAATATATTTCATGGTTGTTAAAGGGCAACCAGGAAGTGACTAAAAAGCAATGCATATTTAATTGTGTCTACTACTGAAAAAATTATATTATTTAAAACCTGAACTTGCCTGGTTACATGAATCTGACGTCTACAGATTATACTGTATAGATGACAAGTTCACTTTCCGGTAGGTATGATTTTTTTTTCCCTGTATATATTATGGTTGCAAAATACTCAACTAATGTATGGCTTAGATGGTTCCTAAAAGGGCCACTACGATGGATTTGGGAAACATTCACAATTTGTGAGTTGCTATGGAGTTTGAGCTGTTGTATTCCACTTGCTGCTAGCAGAATGGATAGGTGAAGTGTTATTTCCTGTACAACAACAGTCATGTTTGTAAGCACATGTACACTTTAAGTGGAGTATGTATATTTGTTTAGTCTTAAAAGCGATTTTCACTGATCGGTTTGTTTTACTGCAGCCGTTTGATTCTTATTTCAGGTCTAAATACATAAATGTATAAAACACATATCAATCTATATTGGCTTTACCTGATAAATCGTGATCATTCTGTGTTTCGGTTCATTGTCACTAAACATGATACATTATTATTGCAGAGGATATCCTATGGTTTAAACCAGTGGAACTGCGTACCAAATGGGGTCGGAGGGGGCATATCAAAGAACCTCTCGGTAAGTAGGATAAATGCTTTCGTGTTTTGAAATATATAGAATGTTAAAACTTTTCAAAGTCAGATGTGATCTCCCTGTGTCGCCTTTGGAGCTGTAAGCAATAAAACACTGTTTCTTTTTTCCTTCAGGAACACATGGCCATATGAAGTGCCTTTTTGATGGGCAGCTAAAATCACAGGACACAGTGTTAATGAACCTGTACAAACGTGTGTACCCCAAGTGGAATTATGATCCATATGTTGCTACACCAGTGGCCTGGGTGAAGAACGAGAACACTGTTGATCCTTCTGAGGTGGAAATGGACTAATATACTGATTGAATACATCCTATAAAGACTTATCTGTGCCTTGAATGAGTTCCATGTCTGAAATTTGTATTTATTTGAAAAGTTGAGAGTGACATGCGAATTACAAAATATAGAAACAAATGGAACTGCCTTATTTGATTTGCTTGTAGATCAGAAAAACAACTTCTTTATATTCGTGAATTTCGGAGAAAACACATAACAGTTCGTCTTCTATTTTCCATTTCTTGAGGCTTCAGCATGCCGATAGTGATACACTAACATTGTGTTTTATCTTGATTTACTCGAGTTACTGCCTCACCCTTTACTGCTAAACCTGCTCCCATACCCAGTCTGCACTGCCCAGGTCTATGTTTCCTCCACACAGCACAACACATACGTTTTTCAGATCACTTGCAGCTTCTTGGAATCTACTAGAGAGAACCGCAGCCAAACCCAAGCCCGCAGTGGGTTCAATCAACAGCTTCATTCTTTCCCATACCAACCGTGTGGCAGCCTGTATGGTGGACAGAGAGTTCAGGAAACTTTTTTTTAAAAACCAAAACACTGAAAAATACAACAGTCAATATCCAACTACTACACCATTAAATACCTAGAATACTGCAGGTTGCTAGGGTTTATTCACTAACCGATTAAAGTTAAGTTGTAGGTGAAAATACCCAAGTAACAAAGTAGATAAAAAAAAAAAATGATCGCAAACCCTACAGGGATGGAGGTATAATTATGACTTGGTACTAGAATAAAAAAAAAAAACTGGTGATCCAAAGGTTTTTTGTTTTTTTTTCATTGCATTCACGCCATTTGTTATGAAAGATTTATGATTGTTTGTTACCTTAATCTCTTCTTCAGTGACTACAAACACATCATCCACCAAGTCTCGGATAACTGGCCATGTGTTAGGGCCGATGCTAGTTTTCACACTATCTGCTATGGTGTTTGGAGGGCTGAGGTTAGGAGTCAGAGTTCCGTTCATTTTTGAGCGATAGCAGTCATCTGCATTAAGAGGTTCTGCTGCAAATATCTTCACGTTTGGTTTGATTGCCTGTAAAAAGTACCAGTGAGCAGAATATGCACAGGAATATACTGGATTAAAAATAATTTAAGATTTTGGAGAAAAGCTTTAGGAAGCTTAGAGATTTTTTTTTTCCCAGCACATTTCAGCTGAGGTTTTATAACCGGTTCTAATCGCATGGATCTGTACTTTGCATGTTTGGTGTGCAGCAACAGTAGCCAATGGTGAGTCTTGGATGCTTGTGAACATAATCTTATTAAAAATGAGAAATGCTGTTCAGAAACATTTGGAGTGTCTGGGTTAGCTGTCACTGCATTACACGGTGTAGAAATCTTTTACCCAGGTAGTGTTTATCATTCTGCCAATGGCATTTACATTACAACCTCCAATATTAAAGAAATGTATATATGTGCTAGCACAAGGTATACATGTAATTTTGACTATTTGCTACCCTGTGATTTATTTATACCAGCAGAGGTGTAATTATATATATATATATATATATATATATATATATATATATATATATATATATATATATAAAAAATATATTTTTTTTCTGTGGGGAGAATATTCGTTTAACCAACCTGCCTAGATATTCTTGACAAACATAAAACGAAGATTAAAACAGTAAAGTACTGAAGATGGACACGTGTAAATATACAGACCTTAACAGCAACAGCTATTCCTGCCAACATCCCCCCTCCTCCTACTGCTATGACCACTGCCTGCACTTCTGGGACCTGTTATTCAAGAAAAACAAATTAAAAACATAATGGGATCTTCTATTTTCAATGAATACAAAGAACTTATTTGACTTAACACTTTAGTTCTTGAGAAGTACCTGCTGTAGCACTTCCAATCCTATGGTGCCCTGTCCTGCGATCACAGCAGGGTCCTGGTTTGAATGGACCAGAATGCCACCAGTCTTGTCTACAGTCTGAGCCGCCACATCTGCTCGGGACTTTAAAGAGAAAGACCACAATCATGTTAAAATCTGTATGTTGTGCTAGATCACATCTGTGCAGGTGGAATGGTAAGCTGAATTGACAGCTCTCAACAGAATGGTTAACTAGTAATAAGCTAAAACAGCTGAACTGTGTAAGTTTCTGTTCATAAAACTACTAATATATGTGGCTCATTTCATATTGGGTTAAAGTTTTAAAAACCTACCACTATGAAGATTTTTAGTAGTACTCATTTTTTAGGAGCCAATGAGGTAAACATACCAGCTTAATGAACAGACATCGGTGCTTTATTTTCTTATAGTTAAAGAAACACAAATAATGTATCTTTATTGCTAATAATTTTGATAAAGCAGGCCATGTACAGCCATAGTGCCCTGTCTCATCTAAAATAAATTGTTATTGGGAGTTTCCTAATGGAGAGGCATATCAGCCACTTAAAGTTTCTCTAACAGGCCTGCAAAGACCACGTGATCTCCATTTTATATTTTTGAATAATGCATTTCTTATTAAGAACAAGTGCAGAATTTATAACAATGATCGTGCACACATTCCAATAGTTTCTAAATTTACGTTACAAAGAATCTTCCCTGTGCACCAGTATGACGGTTTTGAGTCAATAAAGCCGATTGTTATGTGCAGTTATGGTGCCATTTGAGGAGTGTAAATCTGAAATTCACTTTCAAATCTCACTTTACTATATAAAAAAAAAAAAACTGTCGGAAGCATTTTATTAATACATATTTTAATTGCTTTAGGAAATGGTAGTTAAATCCACCAAGGAAATTCTATGATATATCATCATACTGCAAGCTATAACTATAATGCTGAGAAACAGAGAAAGTATATGCACTAAAGTGAACAATATAATACGTAAAGAACTAAAAGTGTTCCCAGGTGTACCTCACAAGCACCTACTTAGTAAAAATACAACAAAAAGTGGGAAAAACACCTAGTATGCATATATAAAATTAAGAAACCACTTGGAAAATGTAGACCAGGATAAATAACTCCAATGGAGATCTATAATAGTAATAATAAACACAACATAGCGTAATATAGTTATAACAAAATGGAAATATGTGGTGTTGGTAGAAAACTCACAAACGTGATGATTCAGGCTTTTCACACCATCAGGGGTTTCAAACGAACCAGAGAAGGTCTCAGATTATGTACATCCTCATATAGAAAGAAAGGAAAAAGCCACATATGGTGATGTAAAATTAGAACATGGAAATATTAAAATGCACTTACAGACTAGTAAAATCAAGGGCATATCTCCACTCAGTGTGGAATATAGCAGCAGCGTGGTAGATCAAGGAAAAAAGCCAGCAGCAAACAAAAAAAACACAAAACAAAGTCCAAATAAAAGGGATCCAACGCGTTTCGTCCAACAGGGTACTTCCTCAGGGATCTGTAATCCTTCCTTGTAACGAAGACTTCTTATAAAGCAGGCAAAGCTCCAAATGATCCATTGCACCTGACGGCGTGCGTTCCACCGTGGAACGCGAAAGGCATGTCTTCTCTGCATCCAGAAGTAGGATGGGTGCTGAAGTGGATCAACTCAGTGTAGTGTTTGTGGCGGAACCAGCCTCGCTACTGGGCATTGGAGAAGACTGATTGCCAGCCTCCTGCCATGTGACTATGGCCCCTGGGATGTACTGCCCTTTAAGAAACTTATTTGGGCTTATTGCATTTTGAAACCCTTTTTCTGCCCCTTTGAATACATGGGAAGGTGTGTCCCTCCCCCGTTTCCGGTCTATTGTTCTCCAACAGGGCGTTGTCCCAGGGACACTGCCAGACCAGTTGGAACTTGCTGTTTTGCCCCTCCTCTGTCTCTCATCAGCCCTTGCTATGGTTTAACCCCATGGCGATTTTACTGTGGTTATGGGATCTGAGCGCTGTTCAGATATATTGAGCGCTCAGATCCAAGCTATCTGGGGATAGGTTGAATGTGTAGGGTCTGTTCAGTATGATAGGAGTTATGTATTTTTGCTGTTGTGAATAGAGATATTTTCTGTACCTGGAGATAGTTGGCTTACCACACCCAGTTAAGCCAATTATCTCCAGGATAGAGGACTCTGTGGAACTGGTTTGGGCTGGAAAAGCCATGCTTCAGTGGTCACAAAGGACTTTCGACCTAACTTTTGAACCACTGGACCAATTTGTATGATTTTGACATACGTTTGTATTTGGAGTATGCTGATTCTGAACATTTTATGTGAATGTGATGTATACTTTTAAAGTTATGAATATTGTGTAAAATTGTGTATTTTCCTGCCTGTGATAATTACGTTAGCCCATTGTGTTCAGTAATTCTATCACAGGCAGAGGGGAGGATTTTGTGTGTAATTGCTGGGAGTGTCTGAGTGTATTGTACATATTGATTGGTCTTTTTGCAATACCCTGTGGGCAGTACTGTGTGTGCAAAATGTGCATAAAAGCAGAGTGTTTGATTAAAAGAGTGAGTTCTACTTCACCCTCAATTTGGAGTGCCGTCTCTTATTGGGGGAATCTGCTACAAGGGATTGCTATGCCCGTCATACTCCCTTGCTAAATCACTACTAAGCTCTTGTAAGAGCTTGTTCCTGCCTTGCTCTCTGGAGGAGTCTACGGTGGTTATGGTGTCTGCTGGAGTGCGGGAAATCCTCAGGAAGCGCTAGGAGCATCCTTTAACGGAGGTACCCAGTCAGGGTGCCCGTTGATCCGTTACAGTGTTCAACTGAAGAGTGTGTACTGTGCGTGAGCATGTTCCGAAATAGGAAACATGCGATCGCGCAGAAGCAGACCACCTACGGTCTGGGGAGAAAAATTCAACAGAGGCGAACAGTCGCCCTAAAAAGAATACGGTATGAGGGAAAAAAACTCTCAGGCAAAAAAAGTTCAGATGCTAATCATAGATCAAATTAGTATACTATGTATATAGTATACATGCAAACTAATGTGCATATAACAACATAGATAAAAAATAATTATACAAAATATATATCTAACTATACTAATATAATAGTAAAATAATATATTAAATAATATAGTATAATCTAATAGAAATATGATTGGCAATACAAACAGATACTGTATAGACAACTGAAAGGAAAATATAAGATGATATATAAGACCTTGAAGGTCTATTTCTGCATTCAAACCTTGTTTTAGAGTTTTAAAAGTGTAAATCCAATAGGCTTCCTGCTTAATGAGTTCCTGTAGTTTGTTTCCCCCCCTCCAACCTAAAACAATTTGATCTGTTGTAGAATTATTAGGCCCCTTTAAATCTATACCCTTATATTTCTTTCTTAGGCCTCATAGTTCAAGTCTTACAAGAATGCTTTGTTCATAGAAATTGTGTGTCAGCAGGAAATGTTAGGTTCCTGTTGAGAGAGACATTGTATCAGATAGTCTTAATAAAATGTGAAGTTACTAAAAGCCTTGAGAAACTAACCTTGACAAACTACTCAAAATGGCTGCCAAAGCCCCCCCTCCCATCGAGTGAACTCCTCGTGCTAACAAGATGGTGCTGGAATCCGGAGGAGCATTTCATGACGACAGTAATGACATAAGATGGTACACCCAGTAGGGAGGGAATTTAACTAACCACTTAACACCTAAACCAATTAATAATGTTTACTTGTTGTTATCTTGAATTTCTTTAGTGGTGTAATTATGCCTTTATAAGGGTCTGGGCACCCACTTTTTAACAGATGCCATTAAATTTCCTGAAGTTCTTTCATTAACCTGAACCTCGTGTCTCAGTGTGAATTTACTTCTGCGTGCACGCAACTTTATTATTTCTAATTTGGACAGGAACAGATGGTCATTCAAACTTATCGGTTTGCATAAAAGAAATCCACTACAATTCTATACCAATTGCTAACAAACTGTCCCAACGGAACAGTTTGAAACCCCTCACATGTTTGTGAGTTTTCTACCAACACCACATATTTCCATTTAGTTATAACTATATTATGCTATGTTGTGTTTATTTTTACTTTTATAGATCTCCAGTGGCGCTTCTTATAATTATAATGCTGCTTGAAGTGCATCTTATATAAATATAAAATGAAAAGTCTTATCACCTGATCAGTAGGTTCACATTCAACAATTTGGGCACTATATCCACGGATGGCAGCTTTCTTGCATGATGCAGCATTTCGTGGTACGACTACATGTGCAGGAATACCTGAGATCAAATTCCGGTAAGTAGCGGTTCATGTATAACTCTGCCAAGATCAGTATTTTAGATTCCATACATACCTCTCATACGTGCTGCGAGGGCCAGAGCCTGACCATGGTTACCACTGCTGTGTGTTACTACGGCGATGGGTTGGTCTGCAGGCAATTTGTGCACCGCATTCAGCGCACCTCGAATCTGGAAAACAGGAGACAAGATAGATGGCAAGCTCCAACTATACTATAAGGCTAAAACGTGGAAATGTCTGAAATGGAGTGAAAGTTTGAAACTGAATATTTGCTAAATAGAAAATGTTGATGCACATTTGAAGATTGGCCTCATGTCTGAATATAATTCAGGGGAATTGATTTCTAAAATAATAAAATCTCTCTCTCTCATAACAGTCCAGCAGAAATATCAAAGAATGTAATTTGCAAGCTCTATATCCGATCACGTAACCTTCCAAAACCCCATAAATCCAGGGGGGATACACAGGTGGGTATTGTTGTACTTGTGGGACATCACAGCATACAAATGTGTGTTTTAATCCAGTAAAAGCTAACAGTATTATGAAATTCAATTAAAATGCCATGCATAACATTACTTAAGTTCTCATACTTTTTTTTTTTTTAATTTATATTAAAGGGACACTATAGTCACCAGAACAACTACAGCTTATTAAATTTGTTCTGGTGAGTAGAATCATTACCGTCAGGCTTTTTGCTGTAAACACTGTCTTTTCAGAGAAAATGCAGTGTTTACATTACAGCCTAGTGATAACTTTACTGGCCACTCCTCAGATAGCGGTTAGAGATCCTTCCTGGGTCATGGCTGCCTAAAATGCATCCAAACATTCAGTGCCTCCTCCCTCTGCATGCAGATACTGAACTTATCTCATAGAGATTCATTGATTCAATTCATCTCTATGAGGAGATGCTGATTGGCCAGGGCTGTGTTTGAATCATGCTGGCTCTGCCCCTGATCTGCCTCCTTGACAGTCTCAGACAAATCCTATGGGGAAGCATTGTGATTGCATCAGGCTACCACTTCTGATGATGTCAGCAGGCAGTGGGCAGGTCTAAAGGAAACAGTGACAAAGCAAGCAGCTCCAGACTTAAATACAAGTAAGATTTACTATATTTAGGGAGGCATGAGGGGACCAGAGGGGCTAGATGGTGGTTTTAACCCTATAGGGTCAGGAATACATGTTTGTGTTCCTGACCCTATAGTGCACCTTTAAGTCCAAGTTAAAAAGATTTGCTAAAATACTATATGACATTTGCCCCAAAACTATCTGAAGAGAAACAATTATCAGCCTGGCACGTTTTTTTATGTCAACTATTATCTCAGACTCACCTTAAAAGACCCTGTCTTCTGCAGTAATTCACACTTAAAGAACAGCTTGCGGCCAGCCAGGGCATCCAGGCTAGAACTAGTCAGGATTGGTGTTTTATGGATTAATCCACTGATACGTCTCTCCGCTTCCTGCACATCTTCCAGTGTAACACAGTATGTTGAAGTCATGGTCCTAGAACACAAGTACTCACTATACTTATTGTGGTAGTCATTTACACAGGGCTATTCAATAAAGTGTGAACTGTCAGAAAAAAATCTATTCAAAGTTAAATTGAAATCCTAGTCTAGAATAAAGTTGGAAGCTTACGTTATATGGACTTAAGATCCAGGACAGAGAGAAGGAGGTAACCCTAAATAAAAAATGTAGAAGAGGAAGAACGGGAGTCTGTCCTATCTGAAGAGATGGGGATTGTCTTAAAACGTAAATTTATTTTGGTCAATCTTTGTTTTTATTGAGGTATGGATTAAGACAGTACAGAATGCAAAACAGGGAGTTAGAGGGACACATGGTATACAAGGCATATTAGGTACTTAAACTCCAGCGTGGGTCAACCTCTTTTTAAATATTAAGATAACAATGCAGGTTAAACTACTAATTAGCAGTGATTCGTCTGTCTAGCTGTAAGGGATTTCAAGCATCAAGTTAATGTGCTTTAACTGTGTGTTGTAATACAAGCTTTGAACATACAATTCTAGTGGAGTGAACATATATATGGTTACGGAAGCTGGCACCTAGAACTGTAGGTGGCAACGAGGGTATAAACCACAGTGATTAGAGCGAAGTATGGCAGGTATGTATCTCGGTCTCATGTTAAAGGGACAATCCAGGCACCCAGACCACTTCTGACCATTGGAGTGGTCTGGGTGCCAACTCCCACTTCCCTTAACCCAGCGTTGCCGAAATCCCCATCCGATGGGGAGGTCTAATGCGCATCCACCACCCCCCTCCCCCCCCGGCTGACGTCGGCAGGGGAGGAGAGTAAGCGGAGCCTGAGAGACTAGAGACATCGGCACTGGACTCTGGTAAGTCGGGATGGGGGTGGGAGGTAGAGGGGCACTCCAGGGTCCTGCAGTGACAGGAAAACATATGTTTTCCTGGCACTGGAGAATCCCTTTAAGTCTACTAGCGTAAGCTTGAAAGAGTCGTTTGGGTCTAGCAAATGAGCACCAGACCTAGAGCTTGGCAAGGAATGTGTTATGCCAGGTGAATTGCCGAATCATGTTGGCACGCCATTTCCAAAACAATTTCACCAACATCTATTAGCATACTGCAAGGCTCTAGTGTCCAAGTAGTATGTCAGGGCTCAGGCATTCAACCGACTCCTTTTGCCGGTAGACTCAACATAAATGCAGGATCATGTCGGTAGGAAGTGTTATTGTCAGGCAGCGTGTTGTCAGTCCTGGATCCAGGTTTATATGCTCAGCCCACACTGAGACTCGAAAAGGGGCAAGGGCAGTCCTGAGGTAATACTAGGCAAGGGCATTGTGTGGTATCCTTCCAGCCCCAGGCCGAGTTGTTGGCCTGCATTATTACCCCATGGACCTGGGGGCTCACGGCAGAGTCCATGTCATTCCCTGACTGGATGTAACAGAAGCCCCATGTTGTCTGGCGCTGCCTGCGGCAAAGAGTCTTCTGCCTTCGTGGTCGATGCGGTGGGTAAGTTCCCCGGCCTAAGTGGGCCCTGCTTGCGAGGCATTGTAGCTTGTTTGTGCCCGAAAGGGTGCCCGAAGGGGTTACATGCAACTCTTGTCATCTCCTCGTGCTTCCTCTCAGCTTCGAGCCGATGCCGCCCCAGTCCGCACCTCCAATTGCGCCCAGAAGCGGGTAAAAAGCCTGTCCAAGAGTTACTCCAAACTGGCATGTGGGGCTGGTTCAGCTGGCGCCATTCATATTGAGTAGAAGCGTAGCGGTCGGAGCCCACACAGTAGCTGCCGTGTTTGAGTGTCAGAGGTAAGTGGGGTCAGTTAGTGTGGACCGGGATAACACCCGCTGACCCAGACGGGGGTGGGATAGCGATATGCGGGTTATTCTGTCCGTTTAAGAGCCAGGAGAGCAGTCGCCTCTCCTTGGCCTTTACTCGTTTAGGCCGCAAGCCTCCGATGCGCGTTCAAGGTCTGGGGTGGCCCGTGCAAGGTGCCTCCGGGTTCAGTGACCTCCCCCGGGCAATAATAGGGTAAGCGCCGGTCTGCAGGAATGAGTGGTCAGGAGGTTTACCCCGATTTTCAGTACCCGATGTGGGAGCTCGTGTTGAGCACATCTGGTCTGCTTGGCGGTCAGGTTCCACTCCCATAAAACATAACTTTTATTACTGAAAAATAGTAATAAAACATACAGCCCAGGCAGCTCTACCCCAGGGGCAATGTGATCGCTCTCAAAGAGCGATCATATGGCCCCCTATAGCTGGCTGTGGATCTACCAGCAGGGGGACTGGGCTGGTCCCTCTGCTGGTGGAAGAGCTAAAAAAAACAAAAAGAAAAAAAATGAAACGTAAAAATAAATGAATTGTATTATATATAACTTCATACGTAGTGTATTTTAATGTTAATATAAGTACATATATAAGTATTAAAATACACTTAGAATTAAGTTACATATACATATATATATACACACACACACACACATATAATTACAATAATAAAATAAAAATATATTACAAAATTTCTAAATAAATTATATATACATATGTAATTTCATTTTAACTGTGTATTTTGTTATATATATATATATATATATATATATATATATGTAACAAAATACACTTAGAATGACATTCTATCTATATATAAAACACAAATAACTGCAAATGTATATATATATATATATATATATATATATATATATATATTTGCATAAATGATTACATAAGTATACACGTAGAATTTAAATACATACATTAAAATTCTACTTGTATATTTAAATAATCTTTTAACATAATTATGTGATTTAATTAATTAAAATTTGATTGACGTGCCTGACAACTCAGGCAGAAAATGCAGAGAATTTAATTTGCAAGCACTATATTTAACACTGTAACTTTCCAAAACACCTTAAAACCTGTACATGGTGGGTACTGTTTTACTCGGGAGACTTCGCTGAACACAAATATTATTGTTTCAAAATGATAAATTGTATTTCAACGATGATATTTTCAGTAAAAGTGAAGTTTTTTGCATTTTTCACACACGAACAGCACTTTTACTGATGATATTATTGTTTTAATACGTTTTACTGTTTTGACACTTATGTTTGTGTTCAGTGATGTCTCCCAAGTATAACAGTAGACCCATGTACAGGTTTTATGGTGTTCTGGAAAGTTAGAGAGTCAAATATAAGGCTTGCATTTCAGGTTTTTTGTTTTTTTTTATATTGAAATTTGCCAGTTTGATAATGTTTCCTTTGGGACCGACCATATGGTAGCCCAGGAATGAGAATTACCCCCATGATGGCATACCATTTGCAAAAGTAGACAACCCAAGGTATTGCAAATGGGGTATGTTCAGTCATGTTTAGTAGCCACTGAGTCACAAACACTGGTCAAATATTTGTTTTTTTCACACAAAAACAAATAAGAACGCTAACTTTGACCAGTGTTTGTGACTAAGTGGCTACTAAAAAAAAAAAGACTGGACATACCCCACTTGCAATACCTTGGGTTGAGTACTTATGCAAATGGTATGCCATCATGGGGGTAATTGTCATTCCTGGGCTACCACACAGTCTCAAAGGTAACATTACTAATCTGGCAAATTTCAATGTGAAAAAAATGGAATGTGCTATATTTGACCCTAACTTTCCAAAACACCGTAAAATGTGTTAGTCGTTTGTACTATTGTACTCGTGAGACTTTGCTGAATACAAATATGTGCATTTTATTGCAGTAAAAGTGAACAGTATGATGACATTTACAGCTAAAATGTCAGGCGGAACTACAATTTTTTTTTTTTTAAATCTTAATTTCTCACAGTTTTTTTTTTTTATTTTATTCATAATAAGTTATGTTTCTCCTGGACAAAATGATATATAATAAGTGTGGGTGCACTTAATATGAAAGAGGTGAATTACGGCTGAACAGACATATAGCGCAAATTCCAGGTTTTGTTTACATTTTGTTTTGATCAGAACGTGCACTATTGACTCCGTCCTGAAGGGGTTAATCATAACACATTGTACATAACAATATAAACCCTCACCCCCATCTCAGTTCCTTTCCTAAGCCTACACCAGTGGTTATGTATAAAGGGTGTTGTGTTCTGTGGTGTAAAGTACTAAAGTGGGGCAGTCACCATGGACACCAGAGGCAAATTTTATTGGTGACTTTGCACTTTTCCATGTTTGCACCACTTTTCAGTACAGACACTTTTTATATATACAACCACCATTCAGTTTTGGTGATTTGACAACCAACTTACAAAAGGTATGCAAAATTTAGAAATATAGGCAACTCAGGTTAGACAGAAACCAACTCACTCTCAAAATGAGGAAACAGTAAGGAATGTATGAAGAATATGGACTTCAGACTCCGTAACAGCGACTGTCATTGTTAAGAGAAAATATACTAAGGGTTTGTTCACGAAACAGTGAATTGTGATGAATGGCAAAATTTAGACCATACTCGCCAAGTTAAAATAATAACTTTATTGGAGGATCTCTCCAATTCAGTCACTTTAGCGTTAAGGATTCTTTATCTAAATACTTGGTATTGAAATTCTGATATCAATTTTCTTGAAATCCGTGTTTAGGTTAAAAAACAAAAGACTATCAGGAATATCCTACAGATGGGGGCACACTGGATCTCTCTTGGTCCACCATGAGGGGAATCCCATTCTATCACAGGCATGTCTGGGGCAACAGCCATTCTAGAGGCACTTGGACTGCCTACACCACAACCACCGCCTGCTGTGGGTACGATCGAAGAGTCCTGGAACCGAGACGATACCGACATTGCGGCCCCGAGGAGACACCACTCAGAAGAACCAGTGACCTGAACCAGATTGGGAACTATACGGCCCACTCACAGCTACTCACAAAAGCCCCTACAAGATCAAATATTTTAATCTCTTTTATGCTCTCTCATTTTCATTTCCTTCTGTTGATAAGTATATAAATAAGGGCAGAGACTGGAAGCAAAGTGGACTTAGAGAATTTTCCCATTTTGGCTATTTTGTCCATAATTTAAAATTCACTTTGTACTCACTATGAATTCTCACTTTAGTGAATAAGCCCTAAAACATTTAAGCACAATGACATAGTGGCATAAATATCTAGACATGCTGAAATTATTAGAATGTATTTGTCAGACAGGGCTAATTTAAAACATTTCTGTCACTTCACCACAAATCACTGGTGTTCATTAATGTAAAAGAAATATATGCAAAGTTCATAATTCTGCAAAATAGTTGTCATCTCAAGTCGGACTCACTCCTCCCTGTGTGTTGCACTAGGCATACCAGACTAACTTGATTTTATTCCTGCAAAATAACAGACCTGGTATTTCTAAACACGTTTCAGGCACTATACATACATGCAGGCAGGAGATTTTGTGCATTCTGGTACAACCCGTGTCTAGCTTTATTCCGTACACAAACATGGCGGTGTTCTATCGAAAAAGCATAACCTGTGAAAAAGACATACCTTCGTCACTTCCGGTGACGCGGCCGCACCGGAAGTGACGAGGTATGTCTTTTTCACGGGGTATGCTTTTTGATAGGACAGCTGTCCTATAGTTTTCCAAGCCTGTGCTTCAGCAAAATGGCGGCGTCAGGAGTGCTACAGAAACATGGCGTCTTGTACATTTCAAGAGCCAATGCTCCAACAACATGGCGGCGCCCATCCGGTTTCTCCGTACAGCATCATGTTCAGTCGCGCGATTTGGTCCAGGCAGACCGCCGTAGTCGTGCGTTTTGTTTTTATGTTTTGATTGCTGGCGGTCGCAGGGAAGATGGCGGCGACGTTGGAACGGGTTCGGATCTCCGCCTCCGAATTACGGACTCTGTTGGCAGCTGGCGACAGCGCAGTAAACCGGGGTAAGAGGATTTGGTGTGACGGTTTCACTGAGAGTGGTTTCATATGTTTGTACTGAGTATCCAAACCAGGTTCAGGAACACGCCCCCTCATAGTGCAACTTCCCACTCACTGACACTATCACTACTACCTTCACACCATTCACTGACACTATCACTACTACCTTCACACCACTCACTGACACTATCACTACTACCTTCACACCACTCACTGACACTATCACTACTACCTCACACCACTCACTGACACTATCACTACTACCTTCACACCACTCACTGACACTATCACTACTACCTTCACACCACTCACTGACACTATCACTACTACCTTCACACCACTCACTGACACTATCACTACTACCTTCACACCACTCACTGACACTATCACTACTACCTTCACACCACTCACTGACACTATCACTACTACCTTCACACCACTCACTGACACTATCACTACTACCTTCACACCACTCACTGACACTATCACTACTACCTTCACACCACTCACTGACACTATCACTACTACCTTCACACCACTCACTGACACTATCACTACTACCTTCACACCACTCACTGACACTATCACTACTACCTTCACACCACTCACTGACACTATCACTACTACCTTCACACCACTCACTGACACTATCACTACTACCTTCACACCACTCACTGACACTATCACTACTACCTTCACACCACTCACTGACACTATCACTACTACCTTCACACCACTCACTGACACTATCACTACTACCTTCACACCACTCACTGACACTCACTACTACCTTCACACCACTCACTGACACTATCACTACTACCTTCACACCACTCACTGACACTATCACTACTACCTTCACACCACTCACTGACACTATCACTACTACCTTCACACCACTCACTGACACTATCACTACTACCTTCACACCACTCACTGACACTATCACTACTACCTTCACACCGCTCACTGACACTATCACTACTACCTTCACACCGCTCACTGACACTATCACTACTACCTTCACACCGCTCACTGACACTATCACTACTACCTTCAAACCGCTCACTGACACTATCACTACTACCTTCACACCGCTCACTGACACTATCACTACTACCTTCACACCGCTCACTGACACTATCACTACTACCTTCACACCGCTCACTGACACTATCACTACTACCTTCACACCGCTCACTGACACTATCACTACTACCTTCACACCACTCACTGACACTATCACTACTACCTTCACACCACTCACTGACACTATCACTACTACCTTCACACCACTCACTGACACTATCACTACTACCTTCACACCACTCACTGACACTATCACTACTACCTTCAAACCACTCACTGACACTATCACTACTACCTTCACACCACTCACTGACACTATCACTACTACCTTCACACCACTCACTGACACTATCACTACTACCTTCACACCACTCACTGACACTATCACTACTACCTTCACACCGCTCACTGACACTATCACTACTACCTTCAAACCGCTCACTGACACTATCACTACTACCTTCAAACCGCTCACTGACACTATCACTACTACCTTCAAACCGCTCACTGACACTATCACTACTACCTTCAAACCGCTCACTGACACTATCACTACTACCTTCACACCGCTCACTGACACTATCACTACTACCTTCACACCACTCACTGACACTATCACTACTACCTTCACACCACTCACTATCACTACTATCTTCACACCACTCACTATCACTACTATCTTCACACCACTCACTATCACTACTATCTTCACACCACTCACTATCACTACTATCTTCACACCACTCACTATCACTACTATCTTCACACCACTCACTATCACTACTATCTTCACACCACTCACTATCACTACTATCTTCACACCACTCACTATCACTACTATCTTCACACCACTCACTATCACTACTATCTTCACACCACTCACTATCACTACTATCTTCACACCACTCACTATCACTACTATCTTCACACCACTCACTATCACTACTATCTTCACACCACTCACTATCACTACTATCTTCACACCACTCACTATCACTACTAGCATCACACCACTCACTGACACTATCACTACTAGCATCACACCACTCACTGACACTATCACTACTAGCATCACACCACTCACTGACACTATCACTACTAGCATCACACCACTCACTGACACTATCACTACTAGCATCACACCACTCACTGACACTGACACTATCACTACTAGCATCACACCACTCACTGACACTAATACTATCACTACTAGCTTCACACTTATCAGCATCACACTGGTACAGCTTAGATATTTCTAATTAACCCCTTAAGGACACATGACATGTGGTCATGTCATGATTCCCTTTTATTCCAGAAGTTTGGTCCTTAAGGGGTTAAAGGGACACTGTAGTCACCAGAACAACTACAGCTTATTGAATTTGTTCTGGTGAGTATAATCATTACTTTCAGGCCTTTTGCTGTAAACACTGTCTTTTAAGAGAAAAGGCATTCTTTACATTACAGCCTAGTGATAACTTCACTGGCCACTCCTTAGTTGGCTGTTAGATATCCTTCCTGGGTCATGGCTGCCTAAAATGCATCCAAACATTCATTATCTCCTCCCTCTGCATGCAGACACTGAACTTTCCTCATAGATTCATTGATTCAATTCATCGCTGAGGAGATGCTGATTGGCCAGGGCTGTGTTTGAATCATGCTGGCTCTGCCCCTGATCTGCCTCTTTGTCAGTGTCAGCCAATCCTATGGGGAAGCATTGTGATTGGATCAGGCCACCACTTCTGATGATGTCAGCAGACTGCTTGTTTTTCTGAGTCTAACAGCATGCGGAGTTACCGCTTCAGGCTTGAATACAGTAAGATTTTGGTATATTTATGGAGGCATGAGGGGCAAAGGGGGGCTAGATGGTGGTTTTAACACTATAGGGTCAGGAATACATGTTTGTGTTCCTGACCCTATAGTAATCCTTTAATATTTTAATAATTAATTAATATTCTATAAACACATAGTTGTTGTGAAATGCCAGGTGTTGACTTTACCCTGTATATTTAGTGACAGATTAACATGAATCCCTTGATGGCTTGGCTGAGTAATAGTGAAATGGAGTTCTCAAGCGAATTATGATCACTGTCCAATTAGCAATAAAAACAGAGTATGTATGATGCAGCACAGTATGTTTCATAGGGTAGTGTTTGTGAGGCTGCTAATTGGTTTATGTTGTGGTGAGTTTACTCGCTAATTGCATGATTTTGCTATTACATGACGAAAAGTCATGATTTTATTAAAGACACGGAGGCGAGTATTGCATATCCCTTTCTTTACTGTTGACAAATAGCAGCAAAGGAAACATACAGAATGAAAAAAGAATGAACATGTGATAACGTAGGCCCCTCCCCCTCAGGTCCCAGTATAACAGGCAGCACTTCCCTTCCATTTCCCTCTTTCTGCAGATGCGACCAAAGAACAATGTCCATAACTAGAGTAATGCGAGAATAAAGTCCCAAGGAATAACAGAAAAAAACCGAGGAGGTATAACATCACAAACTGGGAAGTGTGGCCGTAGAATTCATAGGACCGATGGAGGACAGCAGGAGGAGACCAATAAACCGGACCCTTGCTAGACGTCTTGCCAGATTAAGCTGTGGAGACATAAAGGACAGGAGCCAACAGGTTAAAGTCGATACTTGTAACTAGTACAAGGTTACACCAGTGGGAACAAAGACCCTTGTATATACAATCCCACAAAACAATCAATGTTAACATATCCAGTAATATTGAAAACAACAATTATAAGGACGGCCCCACTTACCGTCCCAAACTATAACATAGGTGTATCGTGGTATGAGTAATATGGGTGGGGAGATATATACTTACCAGCGAGAGAGTAACAAAAAAGGGTGGGGCAATACTCGCCTCCGTGTCTTTAATAAAATCATGACTTTTCGTCATGTAATAGCAAAATCATGCAATTTTATAACAAGACACGGAGGCTCATATTGCAAGTTTAAAGCTGATCCATTATTACAGCGAATGTGTGTGGGGCCGGCCGAAAGTAGAATTCTCGGAAGGTAGATTCCCTAGACCAATCAGCTGTTCTCATAATGTCTTCCAGGCGGGCGCCCGCAGACATCATAGAAGAGGCCGAAGCCCCTCGTACTGAGTGGGCGCCGAACACTGTAGTGTCAATGCCCGCTTGGGCCAGCAGCCATTTCACCCAGCGTGATAAGGTAGTGCTGGAAACTGGGTGAAAAGGGGGGCGGAAAGATAAGAACAACTGACGGGAGGCAGTAGATCGGTGTGGTTCGGTGCGAGATTCGTATTCACGAAGGCAGGTCACTGGGCATAGCGAAGGAGAGGCAGGGAAACTAGGGTAGGATACCGCCTTGATGGAAGTCTTAGTGCGTCTGCTGATGTTAAAAGTTACCCCGTCCGGGGTGTATGACTTGGCATCGACATCCAGTGCACTGACATCCGAGACTCTCTTGCATGAGATGAGACAGAGCAGGCACACCAATTTGGCCGACAGCTGTTTGAGGGAGAGTCCTGCGTTAGCGGGCCAGGATGAGAGGAAAGTCAATACAACTGAAACATCCCAGGTCGTGGAGTAGCGGGGCCTGGGTGGCCTTGAAAATCTAGAGCCCTTGACGAGTCGGCACACTAGAGGGTGTTGTCCCGCGGGGCGGCCCTCGAAGCCTTGGTGAATCGCCGAGATAGCGGAACGGTAAAGGTTAATGGTCCTGTAAGCCTTACCGGCTTCGAAGAGAGACGTCAGGAACTGCAGGATCGTTGTTACAGGGGCCGAAACGGGATCCTCGTTCCGAGCCATGCACCAGCTAGCCCAAGCTCGCCAAGCTGACCCATATGCCCGTCTAGTGCCGGGAGCCCATGCTGCCGCCAATAAGAGTCTAGTTGCGTCCGAAACTCCTTGGATTTCCCAGGGTCCCCGGAGATTCGCCACGCCAGAAGTGGGAGAGAGCCCTCCAGCCGGAGGGGATGATAGCGACCCGTCGGGTCTTGTAGCAGGTCGTGGCGATCCGGCAGGAGTCGAGGGTAGTCCAACGTCATCTCGAGTATTTGGGGGAACCAAGACTGCGTCTCCCAGAATGGGGTGACCATGACTAGCTCCGCCCGGTGTTTGCGGGTCTGCAGGAGTGAGCGAGGGATCATGGAAAATGGGGGAAAGGCATAGAAGAGGCCTCCCTTCCACTCTTGTAGGAAGGCATCCACTGCCTCCGCCATTGGGTCCGGCCTCCAGCTGAAGAAGCGTGGGAGTTGAGTATTGAGCCGGGAGGCGAAAAGGTCTATGGTAAATGGCCCCCAAAGAGATGATATGTTGGAGAACACCTTCCTGGCTAATCTCCAGTCGCTGGTGTCTGAAAGATAACGTGAACCCCAGTCCGCTTGGACGTTGTGTAGGCCAGGTAAGTACTCTGCGTAGACCATCAGGTTCCGCTCCAGGCAGAATTCCCAAAAATCTTTCGCCAACCTGGCCAGGACCGCCGACTGTGTACCACCCAGGTGGTTGACATATCTCACCGCCGAAACATTGTCCATGCGGAGCCGAATACATGATAGGGCACGGTCCTTGGCGAAGCTGCGGATGGCGAAGGAGCCTGCCAGAAGCTCCAGGGCATTGATATGTAGTCGGGTTTCGGACTCCGACCACCGGCCCCCAGTTGAGATGCCCTCGCAGTGGGCTCCCCAACCGTGTAGACTCGCATCCGAGTCGATCGTGAATTCCGGCGTTAAGCCGAAGATGGCTTTGCCATTCCACGCAGACAGGTTGAGAATCCACCATCGCAACTCGTCTTTCGTCTCGTTGTCCAGGGAGACTAGGTCTGCGTAGGATGCTCCGGCTCTTAGGTGAGCGATTTTTAGGCGCTGTAGCGCTCGGTAGTGGAGTGGGCCTGGGAACACGGCCTGGATTGAAGAGGCCAGTAGGCCTATGAGGCGTGCCAATTGGCGTAAGGTGAGCTGGGGTCGGATAAGGGCCCTGCGCAATTCTTTGCGGATGGAACGAATCTTGGATATCGGGAGACTCAGCGTCGCTGCCCCCGAATCCACTTGGAAACCTAGGAATTCCAAGCGGGTGGCGGGGGTCAGGCATGACTTCTCCCAGTTGATTATGAAACCTAAGCGTGACAGGAGGTTTATGGCTAGTCGTAGGTGTGAGAGGAGGGTGGAGCGCTCCTGAGCCATGAGTAGAATATCGTCTAGGTAGACGATTAGTCGAACTCCTCGACTGCGTAGCCAGGCCATAACGGGCCGTAGAAGTTTTGTGAAACACCACGGGGCTGAGGATAGGCCAAAGGGCAGACAGGTGAATCGCCATATTTCGTGTCGCCAGTAAAAGCGTAGGAGGTCCCGAGAGGCCTCCGCTATTGGCACTGTCAGGTACGCGTCTTTTAGGTCTAGTTTCGCTAGCCAGTCTCCGTGGAGGAGGAGATCCCTTAGCAGGTGAATACCCTCCATCTTGAAATGGCGGTACCTGACTACGGCATTGAGGGGGCGCAAATTTATGACTGGCCTCGATTGGCCGCCTTTCTTTTCCACTAGGAAGATATTGCTTATTACGCCCGCAGGGCTGGGGGGTGCTAGTTCGATAGCCCCTTTGAACTGGAGGGATGAAAGTTCTTCGTCGATCCGACCGCGATCCTGGATGGAAAAGCGGATCGGTCGAGGAGGGGGAATGTGTGTAGGGCGGCAGGTGAGTTCTATATGGAAGCCCTGAATAGTGGCCAGTACCCAGGGATCTGAAGTGATTTGTGACCAGGCTGGGAAAAAATGTTGGAGTCTGCCCCCTATGTAACCCGGAGAAGAAATGTGTGGTAGAAGGCAACTCACCGTATGGTCGTCTGGAGTTTGGGTTACTCCGAAGGCCTCTGGATCGCCATTGACGTCCACGGGATGGAAAAAACATGGGGCGGGAGGTCTCCTGGTATTGGTGATACTGTTGAAAGGAGCCTCTTCCCGTGCCACGGGATTGGGGATAGTTGCGGCCGGACAGACGGCTCCTGCTTCTGCCGGCCCTGGTAGAGACCCGCCCCTGGAATACTCGCCTCATGGAGGCCTGGGCCTTGTCTAGAGCCGTGAATGCCCCCACATAACGTCCCAAGTCTTTGATGAAGGAGTCTCCGAAGAGGAGTCCTTGGGCGTCTTTGCCCGCCTCCGTAAGGGCGAGGTTGGCTAGTTTTGGCTCAATTTTGAACAATATGGCTTTACGCCTTTCAATAGACAGGGAGGTATTTACGCTCCCAGCAATACAAATTGCTCTCTGGACCCAACCTCTAAGGTCTTCAGGGTCGACCATGCGGTTCTCCGCTCTGGCGTCTTCCGCCAAGTCAAATAATTTGGCCAAAGGCCCGAATATGTCCAGGTGCTTGTCCTGGCAGGACTTCAAAGCGGACTCTAGTCCTTTACGGGGGTTCCAGCCCAGTTTAGTGAGGAACTGGGTCATTTTTGGATCAACCTCTGGGGTGTCACACACCTTGTTAGGCACCAGAGGCCTAGGACACTCCGCCCTCAATTTGTTGCGGGCCGGCTTGCTTAAGGGTTTTCTGACCCAATTTTCCAGATATGTGGCAACGTGGTCGGCTGGGAGCCACTCCGCCGACCTCGGATGATGAAGGTCATCCGGATCGAAGAGTGGGACCCCCGAAGGATCCACGAGGGATGGCCCCGCAGCCGCAGGGTTCCTGGTCCCCGTCTCGCCTCCGGGCATCTCTGCCTGAGCAGAGGAAAGGAGGTCGAGAGCGCCATCGGCGGAATCCGCATCAGAGTCGGAATCTGACTCATTCATAGCCTCCTCATTTGACCCGATTTCTGAGTCGGTGCCGCTCTCAATCTGTGCTCTAGCACATTTCCAAAGCCGCGCCCGTTCTGCCTGGCGCGGAAAGGCTCTTTTGCGTGGATGGGACACGCTTTCTGGGGCGACCGAAGGTACGCCAGTCATGGTGTTTCTGGAGGCAGAGGAGTGTTTAGATTTACGGGCAGCCTTTTTGAAGTCCCCTTTAGATACCTCTCCCTGGGGTGTCAAGGTGCCCGAGAGTTGCTCGTCTGAAGGACGGGGCAAGAGGGCTTGTGAAATGGTGTGGGAGAGGGTGGAGGACATAGACCCCATAGCAGCCATAATGGCGTCTGTCACCGAGCGCTGTAGCGCCAGAAACTGTGGTCCATCGGGTTGGGTAGTCCCATCCGCCATAGAAGGCGAAATATCTGAGGTGACAGGGGCCTCAGTTCTGATTACTGGGGAATCCGACTCCCCAGAGTGAGCGGACCCAGTAGATAGTCTGGGTTTAGGCATGATCAAGGACGTATGGGTTAGTCACCCAAACAATCTAAGCAAAGGAAAAACGCTCTCACCAGGGCCCAGACCAGCGACACACTAAGAGGTAGGGACAGAATGACAGAAAATGGCCGCCGGGAATCTCGCGGGATTCGCGGCACCCGCAAGCTACGCGGAGGAATAATGAAACAAGAAGAAGTGCGCAGAGAGGCGCTCGAGCAGAAGAAACAGACAAGGTTACATAAGCAGGGGAGGTCTGGGCCCTGAGGCTAGTGTATAACGACACAATTATTAACCTTCGAAATAAAAGACTAAATAAATACAAATTAAATAAAATCCATTAAATTATCAATGAATAGTATATAAGAGAAAATATGGCATGTACTTATCTTTGTGTCAGAGCAGCAAAGAAAGAGGGAAATGGAAGGGAAGTGCTGCCTGTTATACTGGGACCTGAGGGGGAGGGGCCTACGTTATCACATGTTCATTCTTTTTTCATTCTGTATGTTTCCTTTGCTGCTATTTGTCAACAGTAAAGAAAGGGATATGCAATATGAGCCTCCGTGTCTTGTTATAAAATCAGGGTGTTAAAATTGTGAAAAGTTTATAGACCTGCAAACTCAACACTAAAATACCCAGCTTTAAGAAATCGTAGCATACTCACTCTAGTTTCCTGTTAAAAGGACACACTCTAAGGCGCACTATAACGGCTATAGCAAACTGTAGTGGTTATAATGAAAGGAGTCCCTGGGTGCCATCTGTAATCTCTCAAACCATTTATCAATCTTTTGGCAATTACCTTGCTTGCGTTAGGGGCAACTGCCCTGATCAGAGTTGGTTTGTTAAAACAGAATTTTATACTTTCCATATTATACATATACCAGGTTTAGACTGTATTAATTGGCTGAAAGTGTCCTCTGATTGCTGAACGTTTACAGCCGGTAATTGGAGTTGTCACACTTGATGAGTAATAATATTTGGCTACCGGTAATTAGTTATCCATCTTTACTAATTCTTGGTTCTCTTCAAGAAAGGGCTATCTCAGGTCTTCTACCTTGTTTAGAACTATTAACAATAATAGTTTGAAAGTGTACGAGCAGAAGGTTTTATGGGAAAATACTAGTTTACTAAATGGGTAGTATATACTGGAAGAATCATCTGGTGGAAGTACTAAATAGGTGTCTATGGAAGATCCCACAAGATTGCATTATCTTCCATAGATGATCTTGGTGTGTGCAGTGAGATGCCATAGGTGTCTACTGTGCATGTTCCAGTTAATCATTACAAGTGAATGGCTGATAGAAAATGGCAAGATTCTATAGGTTGTATGATGTGTTGCTTTTTGCCACAACTTGTTATATACATCAATCAAAGTAGTACCCACTGTGTTTTCTGGTATATGTTGATTGAGTGCTAAAGTTCTGTAACTTTTTTAGCTATTTTCTTTAACGTTTAGTGAAATATCCCATGGAACGTTTTGAAGTATCATGTCTACAAATAAATGCTGATGTCATATAATTGTAGATTATGCTAACGTAGTGTACAGATAATCTTAATTTAAATAATGACAGGAGGCGAGTATTTTGCATAAACTTTCTTTACTTTATGCCTCCAGCAGCACAAGTCAATCAATCAAATGAAAAAAAGTTTTAACCAACCAGAGTCCAGCACATCATGTATATAAGTCTCTGACAGGCATTCAATTTCCTCTTTCTTTGGTGTAACTGTGTCTGTAGAAACTTCCATGAATCTAACGAAAAACTTGAACTGTAGAAAACTTGATAACTTGGGTTGTGGAACTGGAAAAACGTCCTGATAATCCGATTTTCGTCGTATGACGTGCGGTTATGCTGAAAAAGATAGACAAGTGAAAGGTGTGGGAAATCAACTGATGTCCACATATTATTACATTCTTAGCCTTGAGACTTAATCAACGTAATATGATTAGTATTTCTTAAAGAAGTATGACCCTGTGTACCTCGTATAATGATAATTTTAAGTGACCTGAACGCTGTCTGATGTCGTGTAATCTTAACGTTTTAGCCTAGTTTTTACCTATAATCTGTATGTGTAACTAGAAGTAACTAATACAAAATAGAGAAGAATAAAGTGTCCCAAAGAGTATAGGGAGGGAAAATACCCGCCTCCTGTCATTATTAAAATTAAGATTCTCTGTACACTACGTAGGCATAATCTACAATTTTATTACATGACAGGAGGCTTCCTATTTTGCATTTTTAACGCTGAGGTAAAAACGAGAAGGCCGCGTGCGAAGACTAGCGAAAGTAGAAAATTCTGAAGGTATTCTCTCTAGTCCAATCTGCTGTACGCAAAATGTTTGTCAAGGAGGCTCCCGCCGAAAGGGCTCTGGATGCCGCCGCCCCTCGAACCGAATGGGCCCCAAAACTAGTGTCTATTCCAGCTAGAGATAGTAACCATCTAATCCATCTGGCTAATGTAGTAGTGGTAACTGGTTTGGTATATGAAATTAACAGTTGTTCCGGAGGATCGAAGAGGTGCTGTAACCTCCACATAACGGAGTAGCGTGTTGACAACACAGAGGTGAGGAACCGCCAGGAAAAACGGATAGGACACGGACTTAGAATCAGTCTTAGTCCTGCGGGAAACCGAAAACGTAACACCGGGGGTTATAGAGAAGCCATCCACGTCGAATGCCTGAACGTCCGAAACACGACGGAAGGAGACCAGACATAACAGCAGTGTAAGTTTGGCTGCCAATTGACGGATCGAAAGGGCCGCGTTGTCCGGACAGTCCCGGATGAAACGGATAACTACATCCACATCCCATAATTGGTTGTATTTTGGAGCCGGTGGTCTGGCTAATTTCATGCCTCGTAATAGCCGACACACTAAGGCTTCCTGGCCCACTGGGGCACCGTTAATAGGAACATGAGCCGCAGAGATAGCGGAGCGTGTGACATTAATAGATCTGTATGATTTTCCGGTGGAGAATAGGTTGGACAAAAAATTTAGTATGGTCAGGATAGGTGCAGTAAAGGGATCGAGGTCCCTTTCCATACACCAGCGGTCCCATATATTCCATGCTGCCATGTAGCTACGTCTTGTACCTGGTGCCCATGAATCCCATAGTAGGTCTTTAGTCGTTTGCGATAGGCCTGGGATTGCCCAAGATCCCCTGAAAGAGTCCAAACTACTAATTCTAGGCGTTCTTGCAGAATTAGTGGATGAGGTTCCCCTCTCGGGTTCGTGAGGAGCATGGGGAATGTTGGTATGACCAGTGGGTGATCCTGCAACAATTCCAGTAGATCTGGGAACCATGCCTGACTTCTCCATAGAGGTGTTGTTAGTATCAACGATGTCTGGAACGTGCGTAGTTTGTGAAGTACCCTTGCCAGCATCGAAAACGGTGGAAACGCATATGCTCCGACCGGGGGTCATTGTTGCAGAAATGCATCTACTGCTTCGCTCTGTGGGTCTGGTAGCCAGCTGTAGTATCTTGGTAGTTGTGTATTCGTGCGTGACTGCTCTCACCCAGTTGAAGATTGTTGTGTCCAGGTGCCAATCGCTGTTGTCCCGCCAATGACGTGAGAACCAATCTGCTGTGAGGTTGTCGAGACCCGGTAGGTATTCTGCTTTGATAGTTATGTTGCGGGGAAGGCAAAAACGGTATATGTCCTTTGTCGCTTCTGTCAAAGCTCGTGACCTGGCTCCCTCAGGCGATTTACGTATTGGACTGCAGATATATTGTCCATGCGTAAAAGTATGCAGCAATTTGACATATTTTTGGCCAGACTGCGGATAGCTAAAGAGCCGGCTATCAGTTCTAGGCAATTGATATGTAATAGCTTTTCTTCTTCTGACCAAGGTCCTCCCGTGGATGCCTGTGCGTAGTGGGCTCCCCAGCCCCACAGGCTGGCATCCGATTCTAGAATGAAGTCCGGGTTTGAGCCGAATGTGGCTCTGCCGTTCCAGGCCTCCATGTGGAGGAGCCACCAGTGGAGTTCTGACCGAACTTCTGAAGATATCTTGATCCGGTGATCGTAAGAATGTCCTCGTCTTAGGTGGTGAGATTTTAGTCTTTGCATGGCCCGGTAGTGAAGGGGTCCCGGGAAGATTGCTTGTATCGAAGCCGACAACCGTCCGACTATCCTGGCCAGGAGTCGTAGAGGGACTGTGTCTTGTCGTAGGAACCGTCGTATCTCCTTGCGAATGTTCGCAATCTTCGATTTGGGAAGGCGTAGTGTGCATGTGACAGAGTCTATCTCGAATCCGAGAAATTGGACGGTTCTTGATGGAGAGAGTGATGACTTCTCTCTGTTCACAATGAAGCCTAATGATTCCAGAAAGTGCATTATAAATTTCGTCTGCGATTGAAGTCTGGATGCGTCTTTGCAGAAAATCAGTAAGTCGTCCAGGTATATCAGGCAACGGATACCCATGCTCCTTAGATGTGCCATGGCCGGTTTCAGTAGCTTCGTGAAACACCACGGGGCTGAACTGAGGCCGAACGGAAGGCGTGTGAATTGGCATGTGCGTTCCCTCCAGTGGAATCGAAGGAAAGGACGGCTGGTATGGGCTATCGGGACCGATAGGTAAGCATCTTTTAAGTCCAGTCGAGTGAACCAGTCGTGTTCCTGGAGCAAGTCTCTGAGAAGGTGTATGCCCTCCATTTTGAAATGTCTGTAAGTGACGAATGTGTTTTGTTGTCGCAAGTTGATGACGGGTCGAAAATCTCCCGTCTTCTTTTGGATTACGAATATGGTGCTGATAAAACCCGTGTCGTCTGGGGCGAATTCAACTGCTCCCTTGAGGAATAGGTTTTGGATTTTGTCGTCTATGAGCTTCACTTGCTTCGCCGACGTCCGTATTGGTGTTGGGCGACGTGATTGGATGGGTGTGTCCGTAAAATCGATCTCGTAACCCATAATTGTTTGTAGGATCCATGCGTCTGAGGATATCTTTTCCCAATTCTGCGAAAAGAGAGACAGTCTGCCTGCAGTTACATGTGACTGGGAATACATTAGTTGTGAGGGTGCTCACCTGTATTGAAGCGCCCGCGACCGCGGGTACGAGCTCCTCTGGGGCGGAATGATCCTCTAGAAAACGGTGGTCTTGATGATGGGAAGAAAGCTTGAGTTGCTTGGTTCCTGGGGCCTGCAGGCCAGAAACGGCTGGTGGCTCGGCCCCGTTGGCGACCAGCCCTGCCGAAAACCCCTCTATGAGGTGCTGGGTTGCGGAAAACTTGCTTGATCGAAGTCTGTGCTTTACTCAACGTAGTGAACAGATTCACGTGTTTCTCCAATTCACTGATGAACGAATCCCCAAAAAGTTGGTCATTCGCCAGTGGTCCCAATTCCTTTTTGCCGAGCTCTAGGAGTTTGGGATCCATCTTTAGCAACGCAGCCTTGCGTCTCTCCGTACATATAGCGGCATTTGTGTTGCCCAACATGCAAATAGCACGTTGTGCCCATTCCCGGATGTCGTGGGCTTCTAGGCTATTGCCTCTAGTGAGCGCTCCATCCGCTAGATATAAAATTCTGGCTAGTGGGCCCAGCATGTCCAGTAGCTTGTCTTGGGAGGCCTTGAGGCCCTTTTCAATGCCTTTACGAGGGTCACAGCCTGCTCGGGACATGAATAAAACCACAGTGGTATCGAATTCTGGGGTGTGTGCAATCTTGTCCGGCAGTATGGGTCTCAGGCATTCGGCCCTTAGTCTTGCACGCACTTCCCTTTCCATAGGCTGTCTCAGCCAAAAATGGATGAATTGGGTCAGGTGGTCCTGCAGACCCCATTCTGACGACCTAGGATGGCGGATTGTACGGGGGTCGAACATAGGCTTGCCTTGGGGGTCTAGAAAAGAGCCCTCCTCCGTGTTATCTGCCTGCATGCAAGACTTTCTTAGCCCGTGATGGGTGTCTCTCTCATCGACCCAGGGTCTTCGCGGGGCATGTCCTGCCAGTCCTCCTCCTCGGAGAGAGAGTCCTCTGCTCTCCACTCATCCATAACCTCCATTGAGGGTGGAGGAGTATGTTCCTCCTCGTCGGAGGATGTCATTGGAGAGGTTGACGGGCTCTGGCTTTCCATCTGGCGGCTTTTCTTCAGTGGAGCCTTGCCCTTCGCTTTCCGGGGGGCTGGACCACTGCCTTTCCAGTGCCGTTTAGAAGTGGCAATCTCCCCTGTAGACCTATCTGGGTCTTTAGTGTCAGGGTCCCCATTTGGGTTTTGGACCAATAATTTGGCTATAGCCTTCTCCATCGAGGCTGCCACCTCTGAGCTAATCATCGACTGGAAGTCGGGTGGGGTTGGTTGTGAAGATTCGCTCATTTTTTTATGGCCGTAGATTTCTCTGTCTGTGGAAGACAGAATAGGTTCAGGTCCCGAAGTAATAGTAGTAATCACAATAATGTGGTTTTCCACTTACGACTGGGGTTCACCCAGTGTATTTAATAGACCCAATCTGGTGATTGATAAGTCTGTCTGTGTATAGCACCGGTGCCTTTGATAATGGGCTAATGAGGGTGTCACCCTCAGTGAGACCGGGATGAGCGGTCATAAATATGGACAGTCCGTTTCGGCTGTATCGCCTTATAATGATATGGGGTTCACCCAATTATCATAGCCCAGAGGAGACCTACTGCAATAGGTCCCGTCTCCGTAGAGTAGGATAAATTTACGGGTCACCCCAATCGTAGTGTGGAGGGTGCCTGTAATTTACACGTGCAATATAATCTAGGGGGGTCACCCCGAACTGTTTATGGCACTGGTGCGAGTATAGCACACGTCTGGGGGTCACCCAGCGTAGGCGGATCACCCCTTCAATATTAGTAATTAATGTGCTTATGGGGGGTCACCCCAATCAGAGGGGTCACCTCTGGAATAGTACACTCTAGAATGATGGCACTGTTAATTGATAGAGTGTAAACATTTGGTGCTTAACTTGAATGAGGGTATTTCACCCTATGCTGCCATAACTGGCAGCTCCTATATGGGCAAGCTGTAGCTGATGCTAGATTGATAATCACTATATTTGCATTTGGCTGAGAGTAGTGGTACTGGGGATGAACAAAATACATAGAAAAAGACCGTTTGAATCACGGTCTTTCAGCAGGTAAAATGGCAGACTTGGATCTCGCGGTCCGCAAGATCCAAGATGGCCGCCGTTCACGGCCTAAACCGAGGTGCGGTCCGCGATCGTTTGAAGCAGCGATCGTTGGCCGCCAACGCGTGCCCAAGTGCTCCTAGCTCCCACCACCCGCTCAGACCCCCCAGAATCACCAATGTATACCCCTGAATAATATCGCGTTCACGGTAAAACGCCGCGATTGCGGAGGAAAGAAAGGGGCTGACCGGATAGCAGAGGGTGAGCAGACAGGAGAGCAGGGCAAGGATATGAAAATTAGTGTAAGAAAACACACATTAATATAAAAATGTAAGCATCTACTGAAAACCTAATAGTAATAAATGGAAATATTAGAACAAGGTTAGAAAAAATTACCCTGACCTGTGCCTGGCTGGAGCAGCAAAGAAAGAGGAAATGGAACGCCTGTCAGAGACTTATATACATGATGTGCTGGACTCTGTGTAACGGACCGTTTCAGCATACAAGAGGATAAAACCCAGTTTAGGCGATAATCCCCTTTCCTCAGAAAGGCACAGCTACTGCAGAACATCAGAACTCACGAACTGGATATAGGTGAATAAGGTAGCACTCCAGCTGGAACCTCACAAATAGCTGCTAGCAGATGAATAGGAAAAGCAGACATCAGCTTACACTCCTAGCAGTCAAATCTCCAACAGCATACAGTGAATCCCCCCAAGAACGAGACAAGGCTCCGTGTTGAAGGTCAAGCAGTGGTCTGAGGTGCTGGGCACCCAGCCTGGTTTTTATTACATGAGTACACATACAGGCCACACCCAGGGGGAGGCATAAAATAACCAATAACATAGATGTTACCTCCCACACATCCCCTCCCCTTAGTGTGACACTTAATCCCATTATGTGTACAGTTCAAAATATACTTTTACACAACTTTCATAACTTTACAACCATACATCACATTCACATAAAAATACATATCCACAATCAATCCATTCAGGGGAACAACATATTAAAAAATGGCATGAATCCGACCAGGGGTTAAAAAGTTACTAAAAGTATCTTTTGTTCCTTCTGGCTCAAACAGTAAAAGTAAAACATCCCCACAATGCATCCTGGCTTCCTCCCTTCTGCCCTGGAGATAATTGGAGAGGAAATCTAATTATCCAGGACTAGAGGCAGACTCCATTAACCACATGGTTGCAAAACAACATAAAACTCTTTAAAATACATAAAGTCACTTTTTATACATTAAACACAGACATTTAACATATCCCCAGATAGCTCAGGTCTGCGTGCACATTATTAGGTGAATGGCACGCAGACCACACAAATACAGTTTAATTGCCATGGAGCCAAAGTCTTTCCCATAGTCTTTCATTATATGAATAGGCTCCATGGCATAGCTATCTGGGGGGTATCACTGCTCACACAGGGCAAGTACCGAATGGCCCCACTGTATTTAAAGGGCCAGAATGAGTGACATGCACTCTGTTAGGGCCGAATACTGTTTGTAAAGGGCCCAATCTCCCAGGGCCATAGTCCAAAGGCAGCAGGCGGGCAACCAGGCTTCTCCAGTTCTCAGTGGCGAGGTTGGTTTCGTCACACTCTGGTTAAAACTTTTTTCATTTGTTTGATTGACTTGTGCTGCTGGAGGCATAAAGTAAAGAAAGTTTATGCAAAATAGGAAGCCTCTTGTCATGTAATAAAATTAGCTGCTGTTTGTGTTTGGATAGTAGTGTAATCCGAATGCAGAGGCATCGTCCTGCGCAATAAAGCACCAGTTGTGTGTGTCTGGGGTCACTCATTCATTGTTTAAGGGGGTCTGTCACTCTCTTGGGTTCTATGTATTTTTTGCGATGACCCCAATAGTGATTTCTATGCTGTGTTTGAGTGTCAGAGAATGTGTCGTTTGTGTGTTTGGGTCTGTGTGTCAGTGTGCAGTGTATTTGTGTATGGGTTAGTGTGTCACAACCCACATACAGCCAGCGCGCACACACATCACATAACATAAAGCCAGAACACACCACACTTGCACCAAGCAGTCAATACTCTGCACACACAGCCAACACGCACATGACATTCAACCAGCACTCACTGCACACACTATGAAAAAGGGGTAAAACACTCAGGGTAATTCGCAAGCCTCTGATTTTTGCAAAATAAATCCAAATGACAAAACAGAGGCAAAAATAGCCATGTTGTAAATATTGAGTCAGGGCAAGTATATAGGGCTAGCACACTAGTCCTCTGGACAAGTAGATTTAAAAAAAAAAAAAAAAAAAAAATCCACATCCCTGACCATGTAGACTCTCAGCTCTGTAAAAATTCTTGCTGCTCGAACTCCCCTCAGAGCTGTCTGTTATCTAACCAGAATGCTTAGTTCCTGCTTCTCAATATCAGTTTTGTCCAACTTATGCATGTAGCAGGTCTTCCACTTGCTTTTCTTGGTGCAGGCAGTGGAAATAATTTAACTTTGTTTTAAATTAGACGTAAACCAAATGGTATTTTGGGAGATAGGAGGGTTGTGGTATAATGTTCTTCAAAGTGTTTGCCCAAATCTCAAAAACCACAATATTACTTGGGTTGTTTATACACATTTTATATTATTCAACTCTGTTTTTAAAGGGACACTATAGACACCCAGACCACTTCAGCTCAATGAAGTGGTCTGGGTGCCAGGTCCCTCAGGTTTTAACCCTTCAGATGCAAACATACCAGTTTCATAGAAATTGCTATGTTAACATTTGGGGTTAATCCAGCCTCTAGTGGCTGTCTTCTGGACAGCCACCAGAGGCTCATCTGCGACGCTGGATGCAAATTTTGCATCCATCATGCAGAGTGTCCATAGGAAAGCATTTTTCAATTGAAAAATGCTTTCCTATGGACACTTTGAATGCGTCCGCAACACTTGCCGCGCATGCGCATTCGGCTCCACTGACGTCGGTGGGGGAGGAGAGGTCACCAGCACTGAGGGAGCCCGGCGCTGGATTAAAGTAAGTAACTGAAGGGGGGCACCCTCAGGGCACTATAGTGTCAGGAAAACCACTTTGTTTTCCTGACTCTATAGTGATCCTTTAATTCTTGAAAATTATTTTTTTCAAATGAACACTCTGGGCACAATAACTACTTAATTGCGATGAAGTTGTTAAGGTGCCCGGAGGTGGCTGGTGGCAGAGAGGATTTAAATCTTGTCTCAAGCTTAAACTAAGGTATTTTCATATAACTGCATATTTCCCATTCTCTTTTAACTTACTAATTAGCCTTAGGTTAGACTAATTTAATCACTTCACAGTGGGGTACACATTGTTTGTCGTTTTTTGTTTGTGTTTTGATTCTTTACTTCTAATAAAGTTTAAATCTGTCTTGCTATTACCTTAGAATGTTTTCATTTGGAGGTAATCTCAGTTAGGCTAATTTCCCTTCTTTGTAGTGGGGCTCCTGTCTTCATTAGATCCTTGTTTAGTATACCCTAAGAGATCATGTTCGTACTTGAGTCTTAGATCATTGGAGAAAATAGTTTTGCAGAGAGAATGGGTGCCAGCCTCAAATGTTTTGGATTAAACAGTTCGTAAACTGGGCATGAATACCAGAGGGTACGGTCTGAGGCGAGGACAGTGTGGGCCATTTGCTGATGTCAGATGCTAAATATGCACAACATTAACTCTTATTCTAGAATGGGTAATAATACACCTGTGATGCTGACTAAAGGTGGAGGTGTGTGTGTAAATATTTTTAAACTCTAGCTTCATGATTATCTTATGTAAAACTTTTACATTATTACTGTTGAAGTGTAGTCTAGTGGTATTTATGCTTTTGAAGACTCCTGAACGTTTTTTCTTTCTTTTTCATAGAGAACATGAAGGAAACTAAAGAACCTAGACAGAGAAGAGAGAATAGACACCCAGACATTGAAATCTATAAACCTGGACTGTCCAGACTGAGAAATAAGCCTAAAGTTGACATATCTCCATCTGGAGGTAACCACTCTGAAAACCACCATATTGAGAAAGACCAGGATAAAGGGTCTTCTGCTGTTAATGGAGTGACACCAGCCTCCGTCTTGACTGATCACATCCAAGATGAAGAGGATGATTTGGAGCAGAACAGTCAAGAACGAAAGATCACCAGAAGAGCCAAAAAACCAGACAGGCAAATTTACCAGCCAGGAAGACGCAACCAAACTCCTACAAAAGAATCTGTGTGTGAAACAACAAAGGAAGATTATGTGAGAAAAATAGAACAGCTGAACATAGTAGATGAGGAAGAGGTTGAAAAGATAGATCCACCGATTGAAAATCATGAGACCTATTGTAATGATGGCAGTAAAGCCAATAAGACTGAGAAATCCAAGAAGACTGACAAAGAGAAAAGTAACAAAGTTGTGGAGGATATGTCAAGGCCTGGAAAAGACGACCGGAAGTCTAGTTCAACTAAACGTTACTCCCATTCTGACAAACGCAGGACACGTACGAGAAATTGCAGCACGAGCTCTGCTGGAAGCAATAACAGCAGTGAAGATGCTCTCATTGTTGACGGAAGCAAGAAGCGTCAAGACAAGGGTAAAACAGTTGTAGATCGGAAAGAAAAGGTACGCATGAAAAAGCAAATGTCTCTTTCATCAACTGACTCATTTGAAGAGGATGGGGGAGAATGGGTAGAGATTTCACTGCCAAATAGAAATATGGAAAAGAAACAAACTCCCACCGATAAAGGTTGGCCATCCAAGACAGGCAGTGATAGAAGATCAGACAACAGAAATAATAGAGGAGTGACAACCCAAGGGGACTCTACACACCGCTCTTTCGCAAATGAAGAAAGGAATAACAGGAGAGGGGAAAAGAGCAACAGTCGCCAAAATGCAAACTTTAACAGAGAACAAGTGAGAGAGAATTCTTCAGAACCAAGGGGGAAAGGAAGGGGCATTCTTGTTCTTCCTGCCAATACAGATCTTTCCTCCAATTCTGCAGGAATGCAAGATTCCAATCACAGTACTACAAAGCCACTCTTTAGTGCATCAAGCAGTAAAGGGGTTCGGGGCAGAGGCCGTGGGGAAGCTAGCCGGCGGCTCTGGGATCCAAACAACCCAGAACAAAAACCTGCTTTGAAGAATCAGACCCCTCAGCTTCATTTTCTGGACACTGATGATGAATCCGCACCCTCCTCACAGGGTGATGCTTACCATGGTGTTCCTCAGCCATCGTATTACAAATTCCAGAACTCTGATAATCCATATTACTACAGTCGCCAACCCTATCATTATGGTTTCTCGATGCCATATTCCATGAGTCCCACCAATGGCATGTATCCAGGTGCTTACTATCCTGGATATCCTGCTCAGCCTGCACAATATAACTCTGGCACCTATTCCAGCAGCCCCCTTACACCTGAAGAAATGGAGCAACAGGTCAGAACTTTACAGCAGCAAGAATTGAGCCGCCTTTTGAGACTGGCAGATAATCAAGAACTGCAGCTCAGTAACCTTCTTTCCAGAGATGGTTTCAGCATAGAGGGTCTAAACAAAATGGCATTACTTAGGTAAGTGATCACTTGTGTGTTCCCATATTTTTCTGCTTAGGGTTTGAGGTTTGTGAGTGTTTGCCCCCCAGTGCTGTCCAACATTGTTGTTGTTAAAGGACCACTATAGGCACCCAGACCACTTCAGCTTAATGAAGTGGTCTGGGTGCCACGTCCATCTAGGATTAACCCTGCCTGCTGTAAACATAGCAGTTTCAGAGAAACTGCTATGTTTATAAATGGGTTAATCCAGCCTCTAGTGGCTGTCTCATTGACAGCCGCTAGAGGCGCTTCCGTGCTTCTCACTGTGATTTTGGCCTCTGGCAATTAAGACTTATGTGGTCTTTTAAATCATAATCACACAGGGAATGTTATTTACTAAAGGGAGAATTGCCAGTAATTTTACCCCATTTTATGCCTTCCTGTCGGGGGTGGTCCTAAACACCGCAGGGCGGCATAAACGTCCCCGCCGTCCTTTGTATTCGCCAGGTCCCCGCCGATCCCCCTGCCGGCGGTCGCGATCTTGGGGACTGCCTGGGAGCTCAGACAGTCCCCCTCTGCCCCATCCGGGTCATGTGATGGCGGGGTCTTCGCGATCACATGGACGGAATAGCCGGCTTATGCAGTGCCTAAACACTGACAAAACTGTCACAATAAGCTTTGGAACAACCTACCGTAAATTACAAAATTCCCAACTGTGCATCAGAACATATTCAAATAGCACATTGACCGCATTCTGTTCTTTGAAATTTCTAGGGATGTTGCTAGACCCTAATCTATCTTTTGGCCTTCACATTGAAAAATCTCTTCAAAACTTTATCCAAAACTTGGTGCCCTGTATAGAAACAAATCCTGCCTAAGCTCTACAGTAAAAAAAAAGCTAGTGCAACAAATTTTAATGCTAGTTATTGAATATGGGGATGTAGTGTATGCACCTGCGCCACAAGCCCACCTTTTATAAGCGTAATACATTGTATAATTTGTCCTGCCGCTTTGTACTACAATGTAATTACATGACCCACCATTGTGACCTGTTGAAAGAGCTAATCTGGTTATCGCTGGAATCCCAACACACACTTCATATTTCCAGCCTTGTGTTTAATAGCTTTTCTGGGAAGCTCCCACGCTATCTGAGTAGAATGCTCTCCCTAGCTGTTCCTACCTCCGATCTAGTACAGGAACTTTATTTAGCAAATGCAAAATTAAAGTGGCTCGATCTGCAATTATGGAATAACCTCACGGACATAGTCAAATTTTCATTCAATCTAAAATCCTTTGAGATATTACCGGCCGATATTTGGTATTTTCTGCAATATCTGTATCGGCCAATAGAGATACCGATATTGACGATAATACATAACAGAACCGCCGGGCCCATTACAAGCCCGGCGGTCCTGGGGTGCCCGCAGCAAGCTGTTAATTACTTCCCAGCATCTCCCTTCAGCTCCCTGTGTAAATCTCGCGAGTCCCGCGGCCGCAGAGCATTGCCACGGGTTACCATGGCAACGCTCCGCGAGGCATGAAGACCGCAAGATTTAGACAGGTTGCTGAAGGGAGATGCTGGGAAGTAATTAACAGCTTGCTGCGGGGCCCCCCCACTGCTCAGTACCTGCCACTGGACCATCAGGGAATACTATATCCCCCCTCCCTGGCCAGGTAACAAGCAGGGAGGGGGGACAAAAAAAAAATGAAACATACAAATTTAAAAATGCCCCACCCATTTTACACAAATTACATCCTTTCAGAAACACACTATACAAACACACACACACACACTGCATTCATCATATACACACACTACACAAACACACTCTGCATTATATACACACACTACACAAACACTCTCTGCATTCGTTATATACACACACTACACAAACACATATACACTGCATTCATTATATACACACACATTCTGCATTCATTATATACACACACACACACTCTGCATTCATTATATACACACAAACACACTAAATTCGTTTTTATGCACACTACACACACTGCATTCACATTACGCACACTACACACTGCATTCACATTACGCACACTACACACTGCATTCACATTACGCACACTACACACTGCATTCACATTACGCACACTACACACTGCATTCACATTACGCACACTACACACTGCATTCACATTACGCACACTACACACTGCATTCACATTACATTCAATATACACACACTCTACATTCAATATACACACACACTCTGCATTCACTATATATACACACTACACACACTCTGCATTCACTATATATACACACTACACACACTCTGCATTCACTATATATACTCACTACACACACTGCATTCACTATATATACACACTACACACACTCTGCATTCTCTATATATACACACTACACACACTCTGCATTCACTATATACACACACTACACACACTCTGCATTCACTACATATACACAAACTACACACACTGTGCATTATATA